>NC_137905.1:23585381-24785381 GCF_963455335.1 Martes martes | reverse complement strand
AGACACTGTGACTGTATAGTCCTATTTGTCCCTCATTCTTTGCATTGTTAGTGTCGTACACAGTATAGCAGATCTGTAGTGTGTAATCCCCATGATATGGCAGGGTTTATATATCCAATGGTAATCGGTAGACCTATGTCTCCTATAACAATTAGGAGAAGAAAATTTGTATTTTTTATTTTTTTTCATTTACACACATATCCACCATTGCTAATACTCTTCATATTTTTTAACTTTAGATACATGCCTCTATCTGGTGCCATTTCCCTTTAGCCCAAAGATGGTTCTTTAGTGTTTCTTGTAGTATAGGTGTGTTGTGATGATTCCTCTATCATGACATGGCTTTAATTGGCTTTTCTTTGGGAAGGGTATGGTTTCAAGACCTAGAATTTTGATGTGACAGTTATTTAACCCTTTTTTTTTTTAAGATTTTATTTATTTATTTGACAGACAGGGATCACAAGTAGGCAGAGAGCCAGGCAGAGAGAGAGGGGGAAGCAGGCTCCCTGCTGAGCAGAAAGCCCGATGCGGGGCTCGATCCCAGGACCCTGAGATCATGACCTGAGCCGAAGATAGAGGCTTTAACCCACTGAGCCACCCAGGCGCCCCTATTTAACCCTTTTAAACACTGTGAAGATGTTATACCATTGTCTTATAGATGCTATTTTATTCTGATGGGAAGTTAGTCATATTTCATATTGTCTGCATGTATGTAATGTGATTTCACTTTTCACTTCTGGATCTGGCCATATTATATGAAAACAATAAGGTTGACATGATTTATGGTATGGTAGTTCCAATTATTTCTTAAAGAATTGTTCAGAATTTCAGTATTTCTGATATGAGATCCTCTGTCTGGGTTCTTGTTGCCTTTCATTAGTTAAGTATAACTGACCCTTTTCTTTGGTCATGTACCCTATATCTTTGGTTTTCAGTCTTTGACTCTGGTGTACCCAGGTACTGTGCCTTTGTTCTTCTCTTGTTTGGTGTTTGATGAGTTTTGTGTTTTGTCTTATTTTAAGTTAGTGTGTTTCACAAAATTTTGGAATTTTTAAATTATCCTTTGAAGTTGTTTTCTGTTTGTTTTTTCAGTTCCATTCTTTCTCTTCTCTCCTTTTGAGACTCAAATTACATATATTTAAACAGCTTCATATGTTTTTGTATTCATTGATGTTATATTGCTTTTTTTTGGTAAACTACATTTTTTTCCTGTTTTTTAGCTTGGATAATTTATATTTGTATTGATCTACATTAAGGTTCACTGACCCTTTCTTCTACTATCTCAAAATTGATCGTAAGCCCATGTGGGGGATTATTTTTTAATTCAGATATTGTATAGGTCTAAAATTTTCATTTAGTACTTTTTATTGTTTCTATTTTTCTCTTATTATTCCTCATCTATTTATCCATTTTAACCAACTTATCTTTGAGTTATTTCACATATTTATAATAAGTGCTTTAAAGTCCTTATCTGCAAATACCAACATCTGGGTCTTTTAGTTATCAGTTTTTACTCTTTGTTTTTTTCCCCTGGAACATGGGTTACATTTTTCTGTGTCTGTGCAAGTCCAGTACTTTTTATTTTTTTTAAATATTTTATTAATTATTTGTCAGAGAGAGCCAGCACAAGCAGGGGGAAAGGCAGGCAGAGGGAGAAGCAGGCTCCCTGCTGAGCAAGGAGCCTGATGCTCTCGAGACTCAATCCCAGGACCCTGGGATCATGCCCTGAGCTGAAGGCAGAGGCTTTAACCCACTGAGCCACCCATGCACCCCTATTTTTTAAATTGTTTATAGGCCTTTTAGGTGATGTATTCTGGAGAGGCTCCAGATTCTGTTCTCTTTTTCTGAACAACATTGATTTTTTTTTTTTTTTAGCAGTTTAGGAAAAACTTCGTTGCTGTACTCAGACTCCAAATTGTATCTTCTCTGAAGTAGGCACCAGATGAAATATCCAAGGTTCTTTCTTTCTCTCTCTCTCTCTCTCTCTCATACATTCTCTTTCTCTCTTTTTCTCTCTACTTTCCTTCCTTCCTTCCTTCCTTCCTTCCTTCCTTTCCTTCCTTCTTCCTCTCTATGTCCTCCCAGTCTCCCAGGTACTGCTTTCACTGAAAACCATGGCATCTCAAACGCATTAGTATGCCTCCTTTCAGGACTTAGCCAGGGATCTGGGTGGAGTTCTTGAGCAGATTTTGAATATTCACCTCTGTTGTTCCCACCATTCTGGGATTTCTCTCTCACTCTCCACATACTCTGACAGACTCCAGTGCCATCCTTCCATTTTTCAAGACTGTAAGTCCAGCCATACAGTCCTGGGTAAACTGGAATGTGCACTCAGGTCACATAAACCTAAAATTTACTCAGTGCAGTTTCCTTCTTTCCTTTGGTTTCTGACCAGTTTTTCTCTTATTCCAGGATGTTCTTATAGTTGGAGTTTTTTGGGTCAAGATTTTATAATTGCTCTGTGACATGATTAGTCTAATACAAGCTACTTTGTCATTACTAAAAGAAGAACTATTTCTTGCACAACAATTTTAATCTTCATTTTTCTAATTAAAGCAACTTCTAATGAGTTTCCTTTTTTTTTTTTTCTGATATAGTGGCATTATGGCAACAGACTGACAGACCTAGAAGTTCCCAGCTAATTTAGCCAATAATATAGAAGTTACTGGATAGCAAGAGGATATGTAAAAAGATGTCAAGACAGTAGATTATATAACAGCTTTTCTAGTTCATTGGTCTCTAGTGGGTTTTTAGTTTCGGTGACACTGGGTGGTCAGAGTAGATTTGTACCCATACTGACCTCTCAAGAATGAGAGGTATGAATTTTACCGCTTTCCCACAAATCTGAACTTGCTTCTTTTTTTTTTTTAATATTATTTATTTATTTGACAGAGAAAGAGATCACATGTAGGCAGAGAGGCAGGCAGAGAGAGAGACGGAAGCAGGCTCCCCGCTGAGCAGAGAGCCCAATGCGGGGCTTGACCCTGAGACCATGACCTGAGCCAAAGACAGAGGCTTAACCCACTGAGCCACCCAGGTGCCCTTGAACTTGCTTCTTTACTGTTCTTTTATATATAACTTGTTTAATGATTGTTTATAGCTAGGAACAACATTAATTTTGGTTAAAATCATTGGATTTTCATGTCTCTGAAACCAAACTAACGATTTGACCGTGGTATATCTTCACCTTTTCCAGGGTGCGTGAGTTAGCGCTCGCTGGTCCTGCATTGCTTTCTGCCTTCTGTGTTTCAGCATCTTAGAAAAGGACTTTTCTACAGCTAAACATCTATACTCAATAATTATACTTATTTGACAGCTTTAGAAGGAAGGTATAGACATATTTCAAAAATTAGGTTTTAATATTTCATAGAAATATACTATAGTGTTTGCAAACAGCAAGTAATCTCCTGACCTGTGAACATTAACTTTTATTTAACTAGATATTTATTTAAGTAGAACTATTTGGAGGAGAGAGTGAGTGTGCAGGAACATTATTTATTAAAGCCATAGGACCCGTCCATAATTCTACTTCAAAAAATGATGGCTAAGCAGTCAGTCCTGTTTTGATACTCATTCAATGTGAATCTTTCATTGAATCCATAAAGATTCAAATTCTTTATGGATCAGAGAGGATGCAAAGATAATAAACCAATATATCTTACTAGCTAATGTCTTTACAACAAACAAACCCCGTCTGTTGCTTCTCACACAGGTTATGTTTTAGTTTCATCTCCTGAGAGGTTAAACCTGTGTTTTAATCATGACCACCCACTCATTATCACAACAAACAAATGCTTAAATTAAATATATTATTTCTGAGGGCCATCTGTCAACATTTTGCTATGAACGAAGCTGGGCCGCGGGATGGCGAGGTCTGATACTGCACGTACGATGGGCTGCTCTGTCTCTAGTTCATTCCTGGGGCACCACAGGCCATTTTTCAAGCAAGCAATAATCTACGTGACTAGATCGTTGATCAAAAGATTCTGTCAGACAGGATGACTATTGTAGGTAGCAGGAAATAACTAAAATGAACACAAACAGCCATTCTCCTTGGCCCATCTAATCTTTTTTAAACTCAGACAAATCTTCATTGTAATCTATTTCTAAATCATGTCGACTAGCATGATATGAGGTAGTGTGAAGGTAAGGGAGCACGAAACAGCAAATGCACTTGGGGAAATGCAAGGAGCCAGGGGTAGTGAGGTAAGGAAAGGGCACCTGAGGTGTGGTCGAAAGACATGAGTTTGAAAAGGTCATCACAAACCGTGTCATATGGGTCTCATGTGATAAATAAGGGGAGATGGTCATTTAAGAATTTGGGCAAGGAAGTGCCATGACTGGATGTGCATTTTTAAAAAGGCTAGTGTAATAGTCTTTTCTCCATCCAGGGCACTATTACTCAGGGGGAGTGTGTGGAAGTGTTCTGTGTGTGTCTGGAGGGAAGCATTAAAAAAAAAAAACAAAAAACTTTTTATTTTTTAATAATTTCAGATTTGCAAAAAAAAAAAAAAAATTTGTAAGGTTAGCACAGAGAATTCCTTGTATCTCTCACCAAATTTCACTTGTTGTTAAAACTAATATTACCACAGTCCATTGGTCAGACCTAATGCTGGTGCATTACTATTAACTAAATTTCAGATTTCATTAGTATGTCACCAGTTTTTCCATTTATGCCCTCTTTTTGTGCCAGGATCTAAATTAGTTTATTACTTGCCTTAAATGGTCATGTCAGTTTCATGTCCTCTGGTCTGTAAAATTACTCTGCTTTTCTTTGTCATTTGTGACCTAAACAGTTTTGCTAGTACTGACTGATCAGATATTATATAGAATTCCCCCCAATTTGGATTTTTCTAACCTTTTTTTCATGAAGAGATCAGAGTTCTATCTTTTTTTGAAAAAGTATCACGGAGACTAAGTGCCCTTCTCATCAGACAATATCAGGGGTACCTAATATCCACACGACAGTACTGGTGGATAATATGCTTTATCACATGGTTAAGATGGTGTGGACCTGGTTCTTCCAACATAAAGTTACAGTTTTTTTCTTTCCTTCTCAATTCACTGGAAACCAATCCTAAATCTAGACCAGTAGCCGTGGAGGAGGGATGAAGCTCCACTTCCTAGATGTGGAGTATCTCCATATATTATCTGGAATTCTTCTATAAGGAAACTTTGTCTCTTTTCTTAGGAAGCATTTTTTTTAAATTATCATAATGACTAGAAATATTGCTGATATTTACCAATCAGAATCCAAGGATTCTACAGTCTCTGGATTATTTCTGTACCATGAAAAATGTTATATCTCTAAACACCAGTAGCCTTGCTTTTGAGAAATAGTCGAGGACGTGCATTCTCAGTGGGAGTGATATTACCTCCAGGGGTGTGAAAATTGGTTCTAGGGGACAGGGAAAAAAAAAAAAAATCTTCCTCTTGTTACATGTAAAGCACAGATACTCAAACAATCAATGAACAGATAATGGCATTCCTGTTGTATTAAAATTTCATGGAGGATGATTAGGAAAAATATGTCTAAAAAGTATTCGTAGGGGGTTTCTAATGGGGAAAAAAAAAAAGAGAAGCATTGGCCTATCCCAAGAGTGGCAAATGTGTTGAAATGTGTGCAAGAGGAGAGACAGGGGGATGCCTGGGTGGCTCAGTCCATTGAGTGGCTACCTTCAGCTCAGGTCATGATCCCAGGGTCCTGGGATTGAGTTCTGCATTAGGATCCTTGCTCGGCAGGGAGCCTGCTTCTCCCTCAGTCTGCTGCTCCCTCTGTATGTGCATGTTCTCTCTCTCCAACAAATAATTAAAATCCTTAGAGAGAGAGACAGGACAGGGAGGGTCAAGTTGAGTAAGGCATATACTTCAACTGACCTCTTGATCAGGCATATATGGACCTAAATGAAAACCCTGTTTCTTTTTGTTTAGAATTGATTTATATGTGATTTTTGTATTATTACTTTAAAAAAATTTTGGTCACTCAGAATACAGCATAAATGTATTAAAAATATTACAGGGAAAAATAACAAATTATATTTCTTATGATAATTTTTTTCCAAGGCAATAGAATTTGAAATGCATCGCTTATGTATAACAAAATTCCTCATACCTTCCCATGATTTTGCTATAATTTCCCTGTAGCTTCCTAGATGTTTTCTGTATAGTTAAAGTTCCTGAGTCACTGAGCTCTGGAAAACAGTAGAGCAACTATTGTCCTTTTTTTTTTTTTTGGTCACTCTTTTTCTGGATTAACTCAGACAGAAGCCTTGAGATATGGCATCAAGATGTTGTGCTTTTTTTTTTTTTTTTTTAAAGAAAACTCAGAGGGTTAAGCAAATAAAGTTTAATATTTTTGATGAGAGGTAGAAAAGAATAAAAAACAAACATCTTCTTTTAATATAATCTTGCAATATGTACTTAGAAAGTTTGGCAAATAGAGGAAAGTATTAAGAATAAAATAATTATGCCATATAATTTTATTATGATTTCAGTACTTTGCTCTCCAATATTTTTCCATGAGTATAAATATATATATATATTTTTTTACAGTGCTTACTTTTTAATAGCTGTAATATACCAACATCTAAGATATATATATTTTTTCAATCAAACTTTCTCTTCCTATTCATTATTCAATGAATTCTTTACACTCAAATAGCCTCAACTTAGTATTACTTGCCTTCACTTATGAGCAGCTCTATCATTCTTCCTTTTCCAACTTCATGACCTTTAGCTGTGTGAATTATCTAAGGCTGCCCTTTAAACACTATTCTTTCATGGACAAAGCACAGAGCGAAGTTAAAAAAAAAATCACTGAGTCTTATTCAGTACAATGCAAAACCTTGAATGATCATGGAAATGAGTAGTTATATTTAATGCATCTCACAGTTAGATGTGTGTATACATCATAATGACACCAAAATAGAGGTCTTAAATGAGTTCAAGGATTCCAGTCAGGATTTGTGACTTCCCAGGGTGTTGAAATAAGTATGAAATTACATTGCCAAGCCACTGATCTTTGAAGAATAATAGGGAGTGGAAGAGGAACAGGAGACTGAGGGCAGAAAAGCGATATCCTGATTTTCAGAAACACAAGGAAGTTATCTGTTCCTTAAACAATGAGCTGTGAGCTATGACATTAATACCCAATGAAGTTGACATTTTTGTCACATAGGATTGCTTCATCTGCATTCCTACTTCCTAAGGCTATTACATATTTTCTTTTAAATCTATCCTTTTTTGGAATCTCAGGTCATAGAATTTGGTGGTTTTAGTTGTGGTAGTGATGGCATTTAACCCTACCTCTGCTCCTCTAGCTGGGTTCAGAATGATTTAGGACTATCAGTGTATTTTACTTCCCTGTTTCAAGTGATTTGTTGATGTGTGGGCATGGGATGTACTTGAACCGTTGAGAGATAGAGCCAGAACTTGTTTTATTCACTGGGCGAGAGTAGCCTCTCTCTGCAGTAGAGCTTATAGGATGAGAGAGTATGAGATCTGTAGATGCTGGAGTCTTAATGGGGCCACAAAAGAGAACATGGCAGTCAGTGAAGTCAACAAAAATGATGGAATAAGCAATGGAGAATCCTGTCTTGATGTCATCATGAGCGTCTGTTAGTCTGACCAGGGTTGAGGACAGACCAGTTCTTCTGATGTTAACTTATGTAATTTTGAAATGTCTCTTTTGCCTTGCTTGCTTTTGATGACTTCACGTTCTCTGCTCATTTTGGAGTATGAGTTTTCCTGAGTATCTTTTTTTTTTTTCTTTAAAAAATTAAGAAAATTTTTACTGTACTCAAGAATATCCTTCTTGAGTAATATTACCAGTGTCTGTGGTTTCAGTGATAATCTTTGTACTGATGATGTCCAAATAATTATTGGTATTTTCCTAAATGACAAATATCTATTTCCAGCAGTCTCCTGGATCCATCTAATTGAGAATACTTGAGAATATTTTATCTTTTCCCAGTGGTGACATGATCTCTTCTAATCTCAATTTCAGTTAATAGAATCATCATCCACCTATTTTTTCTAAGTACCACTTGTAACAACCTTGATATATACCAATATTCACCCGGAATCCTGTCATCACATTAGATCAATTATTCTCAAACTTGACATATATTAGACCTACTTGAGGCACCTATAGATGTCAATTTTCTCTCCCTCTGCCAAAATTTTGGTCTGGGTTGGGGTATAAGAATGTGCATTTTTATCAGGCTCCTCAGGTGATTCTAGGTTGTCTATAGACCAAACTGCGAGAAAAATAACATTTAGATCATAAAGTATTTGGGACCAAGTTCATGACATTAAATTTGTATCATCAGCTTTTAGGAAAATGCATTATACATAGTGAGTGTTTAAAATACTGGAAAAATGAATGAATACTCAGTATAGCAAACAGAAATGTCACAAATTTGGCCATTTCTATCATTAAATCTGCCACTTCTTTTATCTACTAAGAATTAATCTATGACATTAAAATTAATAGAATTTCTGAGTGAGGTCTGGACATCTGTGTTGTTAAATGCCCACCCAAATTATTTTTAGGAGAGAAAGAAAACAAAAAGTTTACAGAAGCAGTAGACTACTCCCTCATTACATTTCACTTTAACTCTCAAAAGTATATGCTTTATCAATAGTTTCTCTTTATTACAACCAATTCCCATACTTCTATGGGAGCTGCTGTTGGAAAACACAAATCTAAATACACTGTTCCTTTTTATAAATATTATGTAGACTCCTCATTTCCTAGTGGATAACATCTCTAGATGCAATCTCTTTTATGACTAGGTGCCTTTGTATGTGATGCTTTTTGGAATGGCTATCTCTATTAATAAAAATAAAACAGTGTGTATGTAAGCATGTAGATATGGGTGGGTGGATAATAGATGCATAGATACACAGATAGATAATAGGTTGATAGATAGCATCCTTCTGTCAAGTCCAGCTAAATGGTCCCTTATCAGTGAGGCTGTGACCTGCCCCACCCCCAGGCAAAACTATTTACTTCATCCCTTGGAATTCTGAGAACTCTCTTTATATCTCACAGTACCTCCTGTGCAGTTATATTCTGCTTTTTCCATTTGCATACTTTTGTTTGCAAATTTGACAGTTGCACTTGCCAGAGTTACTAAACACCTTGGTAGTAGTCAAACATTCCAGCCAGGCTCACATATCAAACTAATTATTGGAGGCTTCCATGGACAGGCACCCAATGGATCACAAAATGAATGTCTAAAATTCTCAGGGTTTATGGCTGGTAGTGTTACCGGTGTTCCATGGGATAGATGATGAAGCATTTTCTAAAAGAAATCCTTCTAAGGGGGTGCCTAGGTGGCTCAGTGGGTTAAGCCTCTGCTTTCAGCTCAGGTCATGATCTCAGGGTCCTGAGATAGAGCCCCACAGCAGGCTCTCTGCTCAACGGGGAGCCTGCTTCCTCCTCTCTCTGCCTGCCTCTCTGCCTACTTGTGATCTCTCTCTTGTCAAAAAAAAAAAAAAAAAAGAAAGAAAGAAAGAAAAAGAAATCCTTCTAGGATGGCAAAAATTAAAATATCCTCTACATAGTACTTTTAGGAGTAACACAAAGCCCTTTATTTTATTTTAAAAGATTTTATTTATTTTATTTATTTGACAGAGAGAGAGCAACCAAGAGCCAGGGGAGAGGCAGGCAGAGGGAGAGGGAGAAGCAGGCTCCCCGCTGAGCAGAGAGTCCAATATGGGGCTCAATCCCAGGACCCTGGGATCATGACCTGAGCCAAAGGCATATGCTTAACCAACTGAGCTACCCAGGTGCCCTCCAAGCCCTTTAGTGTTATAGGGGTTTTTATTATCTGGCCATTGCCTCCATCTCCAGATTCATCTCTTTCTCCTTTTTATTTTTCTCCTATTCTACATGGCATCCATAATGAAATGTTTACCAGGATCGAAATCAAATGCAGTATCTATTTCCTCTTCACTTTTTTTTTTTTAAGAATTTTTTTAAGATGATTGGTTTTTTGTTTTTTGTTTTTTTAAGATTTTGTTTATTTATTTGACAGAGAGAGGCAGATCACAAGCAGACAGAGAGGCAGGCAGAGAGAGAGGGGGAAGCAGGCTCCCCGCCAAGCAGAGAGCCCGATGCGGGGCTTGATCCCAGGACCCTCTCTCAGGTCAGATCATGATCTGAGCCGAAGGCAGAGGCTTAACCCACTGAGCCACCCAGGCACTCCTCCTCTTCACTTTTGTATAACTTGTTTATTATACTTGAAAACCTCCACTCTCTCCTGCCTCCATCTTCCCAGAGCACTTTCTGACCTCAGTTCAGGTCTCCTGTCCTCAGGCACAAGGACTGTTAAGTGGCCTCCCTGCTACTGGGTCTGTTGCAGAAAATCATCCTCTGTGCTTCTAAATGATCACATGCCATTTCCCTCTTCACGTGGATGTTTATTTTTCTATGATAAACCCTGAGCTTCACCACCCCTGCACCCTCTGTGACAACCACAAACTGAAATAAATTAATTGATGATGAATTAAATAAGTAACTGATAATTAATAATAGCTAACATAATGTGTTCTTAGTATGTTAATAAATAAGCTAATTATTTTTGTAGGTCTTTCCAAACAAGGACAGAACGAAGCTTGATTCACTCTGCTTTCTCCTTGCCCCAGCTCCTTCCCCATCCATACTTCTGAACAGCCTATTGCCACTCATTTAAACAAATTAATTTACTAATAGTTTCTAGACCTATAAAATGTGCTGATTTCCAAAACTGAAAGAGAAGATTAGAACCTCACATCCAACTTTATGCACATTAGAGTATCCCTGAGCTAACTTTTATTACAGTTTTCTTTTTCTTTTTTTTTAAGATTTTATTTATTTATTTATTTATTTATTTATTTATTTATCTGTCAGAGAGAGAGAGAGGGTGAGCGCACACGCAAGTGGGCAGAGTGGTAGGCAGAGGCGGAGAGAGAAGCAGGCTCCCTTCCGAGCAGGGAGCCCGATGCGGGGCTCCATCCCAGGACCCTGGGATCATGACCTGACCTGAAGGCAGCAGCTTAACCCACTGAGTCACCCAGGCATCCCTACTTATAGTTTTCTCATTCTAATTTTTTAACAATTTGTAGAAAGATTTGGTTGCTGTTTTTGCAAAAGCACAGTTGAGGCTTTTTAACTCGGACAATAAGTTATAACTCAAACAGGAAAGAGGTAGGACTGTCAAAAACCACTGTTCATTTAGACAAGAGTGATTATACTCCCAAAACATTTGTAGGGAGACCTCCTTTCAGGATGACATTAGAACTATGTAGGAAAATCTACCTTCCAGCTCTCATAGGAGAGATGTTTGAAATCCATCATTATCAGAGTCCTGTAAACTTCATGTCCTCAGACTCCATTTCTAAGTTAAATTTATACATGTGCTTAGATAAATAATCTGTATTACTAGGTCTCTCACCCAGAGTGGAAACAAGGTTCTGTAAAACTATCAGGAGATAACCTAAAGAATTCTGATTTTCTTTTTCCCCCTGTGTCCCCCCACTCTACTTTTGCCTCCTCCTTCTTGTTGTTCTCTCCCCAAGATGCCAATGGAGACACCTCTGGTTAAATGGTGAGATGCAAAGGCCTACATGGTCCTAAATTGTAATTCTTGTCTTACATTGTTTTATTCATCAATAGGTTCTTGGACTATACTTTTAACCAGAAAACGTTGTATTTGGGAAAAAGGCTATGGTATGCAGGACACCAAGGAATAGGGGAGCACCATGTGAATGGGACCAGATGAGTATTGTAGCATTTCTAGAATGGTACTGTCTCCATATGGCTGTTTAATTAATTACATTTGGAAAAATTAAAAATCTAATTTTACTCACTCCAGGCTGTATGTCAAGTGCTCAATAGCCAGGTAGCCAATGGCTACCATGTTGTACAGAACACAAAGCCCGGAACTCGGTTATTTCATCTCCTGAGGTATGCTAAATCTGACTTGCCCCTCCCCTTCATTTAACCTGGGTCATGTCACCTTGCTCTCTGCTTTCACAGGACCTCTCTTCCTTTCTTTCAAATTCTTACCATAACTTGCAAATGCACACAGAGTTGTATTAATAACCAAATTGCCACTGCTCTAAACTCTAGTAGGCAAAGTACGATCATGGCAAATAGTTGCCGTAAATATTTTTGTATCGATGAATGGAAGGAATGATAGACCATATGGCTGGGGGAAAAAGTCAGCAAAATACCGGAAGGGATGTGGAGGTGGTAGAAGAACTTAAACAGGGATCAGACATCATAATTTTAAGTGAAACTGTTTATACTCCTAAGGAAGTGGCTGCTGTGAGGAGGAACATTTCCTCTTTCTCACTGCCCTTCTAGATCTTCCAGCAGAGGCCTTGTAAGTTGGACTGACAAGTGGCAGATTAGCAAGAGAAAAACAAATAGAGGTTTATTAGCATGCGTGTGTCACGCTTGTACGTGGGAGTGCTCAGGGATGAGCGCCAGAGGACTGGTTAGAATTTGGGCTTATACGGCATCTTAGCGAAAGAACAATGCACATTTAGAGAAGTGGCAAGACAAAGGAAAAGGATTTTAAGTTTCCAGAGTGGCAAGTTGTGAAGAGGCAAATATATGGGAACTAATGGTAAAGAAAAGCCAATCAGTGGAGTCTATTATGCACAGTTTTCTGGTGCTGTCTCCCAGCTGATACAGGTCTAAATTTCTCTTGAATGACTAACATTTGTCCTTCCTGGTAGAAAGGAGAGGGACACATTTTGTTAAATTTATGTTCTGCTTTTAGGCACATGGAAGGAGAGCTGTTCTTATATCTTCTTCTTCTGGGTTGCCTTCAGCTCAAAATAATGCTTATACCAAAGGGGTATGTTTTGGAGTGGCATAGTGCTTAATGTTCTTAACCCCATACCCAAGCACTGTGGCATGTCTAGAACCATGCCATTTGAGCGCCATACTTGACAATTTTCACAGGAAAGATTTGTGAATGTGTGTGCAGGGGTACTGACTACCTTCTTCTCTACATAGACACACACTTTTTTGGGACAGCATTAAAAAAACAATATGAAAATCTTGTTAGGAATTCATACTGAGATTAGAGAAGCTACTTCAAAGGACAGACTTGAAGATGCTTATCTAATATACCCTAAAGATAATCATACAAAAATCCCACCTAGGATTCAAACTGCACTTATTATATTCCTTAATAAAGCAATAATTTTCCTTTTGCCCCAACTATAGAATGATCTTTATTTTTAACTTTCAGATATGACATGATTATCTGACTTTATGAAGTTAAAAAGTTGCAACTAACTCCACAGAATGCTTTATAACCATCTTTAAAAAAGAGGAAGAAGAAAAATCCTCCTGATTGGACACACTATTTCCCAGTTGGTAAGCAGTAAAACTGCCACTTTTTTTTTTTAATTTGATGAAATATGATGGATGGGAAAGTATTTACCTAACAGTAGAGAAATACTAATGCTGGAAAATTCATTTGTTCAAAGCTTAAGGAATGTGTTAGTCTTTAAAAAAAATACAATTAGTGCTAACTGTCCTTTTCTACTTGATAGGACATAAGCATTCTTCATTTTTTTAAGAAAAGGATATTATGTAAGGAATATAAGCATTTCTTAAATTAACTTAAAGTTCACTTCTTGGATCTTTAAATATCGTGGTTTCAGAGTCATCAAAAGTACTCGATTGCTGCTCTTTCCTTGTAAACTGTGCTGTTTGTCATACAACTTTGGTGTTCCTCTGTTTCCCTAATGTTCAAAACTATGACAAGTTAGAATGCATGAAATTATTCAAGGTCTGAGTGGTAAGTCACCGGCTAGTTGCCAGGCAGATGACATTTTACTGAGGACATTGAATATACATTTTCCTTGGAATTCACAATGTATGATATGATTAAGATAGCTAAGAGGATAAATGCCAGATAAAAAGTGTTGTCCTAGCAAGATATTACAGAAGAAAAGGTTAGCATTTTTCTTACTCGTAGCTATAAAACTATCACAGAGATTTCTCCTCCTTTCTTGCCACCTTTTATGGTGTATCCCAGGATAAAACACTTGAAAACAAATGGATTACAAATTAGACATGTATTGTACCCTTCTCAGTGTTAAGTGGTTATCAAGCATCTGATCCTTTAAGCAACTCTCTACATTACAAGGCAGGGTTTCTTTGTTCTATAAAATAGATGAATTGCAATTTTGATGACCCTGCAAAAAGTAATGGTTAATTGTAACCACATTTTTATTTTCAAAGCAAAATTATGAACTTATGTCTTTGAACCTAAGTCCCTCTTCTCAATTTAAGACTTATAATAAGCTGTTGTTTTCTTTTCATTTGAGGCTAATGTAAGAAAATCACAAGAAAAAAAATTGAACATGAAGTTACATTTACTTTTAAATAAATGATCATCTATGGAGATCTGTTTTCTCAGGAAAAAAGAGGCTGTTTAAGTGGGAAAGATGATGCAATAAACAAACTTGAATCATGACTTCAAGATCGGGTATGAACAGGGAGTTTTAGATAGAATCATTCAGCTGCATTTTTAGCATTTTTCCTTAGTTCAGACAAGACATCAAAATTGTACTTTGGCATTTTAGTAGCAAGGGGGCCTACTGACAAAGGGAAATTGCTGGGCCTTCCCATATATAGCAGAGGGTAGGATACATTTTATGATTTTATCTCTGCGATAGGCATATAAACAAAGAATTTTAACAAAAAATTCTAGTATGATTGGGGAGTTACAGAGTAACTCAGAGAAGAACATGATTTACTCTGTCTGGAGTGACAGTAAATGTTTCCCAAAGAAGGTAATGAGGATTATCAGTATTAAAGGAAGAACTAATAGGGCTGATTTCCTGTGACGATATATCATGACCCCGAGTGTCGCTCATTGCCTTATTTCATTAATACATACAATTAAGGTAGTTGTAAACCCACATTACCTAGAATAGTGAACATTCAAATGCTAGATATGTAATGCATTCAAGATGGCCCGCAGGCCTTTGTGCCCAATAAAAATAAATGTGAAATGCACAAAGCAAAAGGGTGCTTTTTTGTTGTCGTTAACAATGTGTCACTTGTGTGGAGGTGGTTGAATTGTCACTGGAAACCCTTTGGTTTCTATAAGTGGCAAATCTGCAGGGTAATGTAACAGAGAAGTAATAACAAATCAGAGTTGTTTGGCTATAATCAGGAGCTACAGCTATAATGTACCTATAAAGACTATTTAATTAATTCAGCCGACAGCTGCCTTATCACCAGTGGAAACTGAGCCAAGTTTGACCAAAAACTTGAAACATAATTCAGTTAGTAAACTATTCAAAACCAGTGGGGGGAGAAAAAAGTACTTTTTGTGTACTTGTTTTTAAATATTCATGCTATTGAACCATTCCCACTAAATGCATAAATGACAACGTAATATCCAACTGTAACAGTTGGCGGAAGCCATTTTAAGTAGCAGTTTAACAAACAGAGATGAATTTTAATTTGCAATGCCAGTTGAGCTGTAATAAAAACTAGTATTCCAGCTGTGAAAAAAAAATATCACACAGCTTGGTTAGAGTTATTTACAGTTTTTTTCTTTTTAAACTTTACAGTACAATGAAACCATCTTGTTTCTATCCACACCAGAAGTTTGTTAAATCCCAAAACATGTCTTAGGAAATGAGAAAGGCATGTCTTTAGGGAAATAAAAATATCTTTGTTGTATTAGATTACAGTGTTCAATTTAGTACAAGTTCACTTAGCAGCTGAATGTGGTATATAGTTTTTGCACAATTTCAGATATTGTAAAGATTACTTTAGACCAAATGGAAAATTCGGGCTGTTACTTTTGAAGTGAATGGAAAACAGGTATTGCCAAGCACTGGAGTTTACAAAAATGTATTTTTGCAATCAGCGCTCACTTTCTGGGTTGATACTTTATTAACAAAAGTATCAACTTGTCATTTATCAGAAATCCACTTACATTTCTGACTGTAAGCACTAAATCATGTTCCCACAGTGATTGTCTCCCTAGTGAATAATAACTCAGTTTGCGGAAATGGGCACCGGAGGCTTCCAACTTACTGTTTTTTTACTATGATTTTTTAAAATCAGGCTGCCATCTTCAGAAAGGGTACTCTTAGGGTTCTGTGGGTATACTGATAAAATTTTGTTTTTAAAAAATGGAGGTGGCAGGGGTGCCTGGGTAGCTCAGTGGGTTAAGCCTCTGCCTTCAGCTCAGGTCATGATCCCGGGGTCCTGGGATCGAGTCCCACATCGGGCTCTCTGCTCACCAGGGAGTCTGTTTCCCCCTCTCCATCTGCCTGCCTCTCTGCCTACTTGTGATCTCTCTCTGTATGTCGAATAAATAAATAAAATCTTTAAAAAAAAATAAACATATAGATAAAACTAAAAATGGAGGTGACAAAAAGAAGTATGGGGGGGAAAAAGACAACAACTAAGAATTAAAAACAATATTCACTACCAGGAGAGTCTCTGCTCTGCCTTGCGAGGATTTGGGGTACAGGAGAGATGCCTCGTTGTGCTGAATGGGGAGACTGGACCCCCAGAGGCTAAGGAAAGTTGCCGATGAAGGAACCCAGTCCTGTGTATCAAGAGAATTTCCAGCAGCAGAGCTCTGAAGGGGACAGATGAGGCAGAAAAAGAAGGGGGAGTGGAGAAGGTATGGGTAGAGAGGGTGGAGAGCAAGGGAGAGGGAGAGGGGCAGAGAGAGAGAGACAGAGGTAGAGAGGGACAGACAGAGAAAGAGAAAGAGACAGAAACAGAGAAGCTTGAGTGAGATTCCATCGCTGCTGAGAAGAAATTAAGGGAAAGAGAAGAGACCGTGGAATACGTAGCTAGTTTCGCTTGACAAATGATTTGTGGTATCGCTTACGTACTCAGAAAGAGCTTTGGTCCATTTTATATTAGTCAGCGCTACTTTTGGAATCGAACCCGTGGTCTTTGGCTATGAAAATATTCTGAGGCTTCTCCTAATGGGGGCACAGGGAGTAGCTGGAGTTCCCTGAGGGACCCCCGTTACTAAGCTTTTGTTCAAGCTACGTATGTACCACTCCAGAGACATCAACGTTTACCCTCTTGTAAACTTCAGATATTCCAGTAAGCCGCATATCATCAAATGTCCGTATCGCCATTGTGTATCCGACGATAAAAGTACATAAACAATTTGTTTTGCCTTGATGCTAGGACCTAGAACATAGCAGGTCCACAACAAAATATATGTTGAGGGCGCCTGGGTGGCTCAGGGGGTTAAAGCCTCTGCCTTCGGCTCAGGTCATGATCCCAGGGTCCTGGAATTGAGCCCCGCATCGGGCTCTCTGCTCAGCAGGAAGCCTGCTTCCCTGTCCCCCTCTCTGCCTGCCTCTCTGCCTACTTGTGATCTCTCTCTCTATCAAATAAATAAATAAATAAATTTGTTGAAGGAAATGGAATTTTTTGGAAACACGTAGTTTTTGCTCCCGTTTAATATCATTATTATTGTTATTATGTTAACGAAGTGTCTTTGGCTCTTACCTGGCACACTCAGCATTCCAAACATGATCTCTTCCATTTTATTTGGCTTAAAAACCTGACAGTAACAGGTGCTGCTCCTGCCGCACTTCAGATCACTTAATTTCTCGGAATAGTGTCAGTGAAAAGTCTCTGTGGAGAGCACAGCAATGCAATGAAAACTGTAAGGTTCTGTAATGAAACCTAATGAAAAATCTCTGGGCCAGATTAGATGGTGATCTGATGTGAGGCCAAGCAAAAGAGAGCACTTAAGAGAAGTCTGTGGAGTTGAAATTACACTTTGTAGAAGAACAGGCAGGACACGTGAAGACAAAATACCAAAACACCGGCAGTGCTATCTGCACTTTAAAAAAAAAAAAAAATCCTCCCTAGGGACTGGCTCTAGAGCGATGTCAGCAGGTGTTACTAGAGATCTGTTGTCTCCGTCCAGCATCAGAATATGCGGTCTGACAGGGGAGAGGGTATTTGTGGGGAAGGTGGCTCTGAGTATTTGAAATAGGAGCCATCATGTCATCCTGTGTTACCTTACGATTTCTGGAGATCAAAAGGTTCTCCCAGGAAGGAATGAGTAGGAAAATAGGAGTAAGTTTCAGGGGGAGAGAAAGGTGAAGTATGGAGAGGAAATAAAGAAGAGTTTTTGGAAAATGTCAAGAAAAAAATAAAATGGCAGAAGCACGGTGACCTTCCTGTCAGGTATGTGGAAATCACCCCATCCCGATTCTCAGGAGGCTGAACTAGATATGGAAGTAATTATGGACATCTACAATGCAAAGCATTTAACCAAGCCAACTAGGTATTTCTTTTTGAAGGCACCCAGGACAACATGTTTCTGAAAAGGGAAAGAATTAATCATCAGAATATTGGTTGGGGAATTGATGACTGAGGCAAAGAAACGGAAGGGTTTCATGGGTCACTTCATTCATTAGATCAGCACTTGTTTACTTCATAAGCATGAGATTGCGCTGGTCATCGTTGGGGATACCCAAGAAGTAGAAATGTTTCCTAGTATCTGTGCAGCCTTCTTTTGAGGCTAGTGAACCACTAATAATAAATCAGAGAGGCCGCCCAGTGTTTGCAGCAGTGAGTGTGGGCAGACCTGGCTTCCGTTCCCATCTCCTCTAGGCTTTCCAAGCATGGGATGGTGTGCAAGCCAATAAACTTCTCTTTACCTAAATTTCTCTCCTTTGGGACAGGGATGTTAAAGGTGCCCAAAGAAGTGCGGGGAGGAAACGCTTCCTACAGTACCTGGTGCGTATTTATGGCTGATAAATGAAAACAAAAGTCACCTTTGCTTATTTATAAAGTAACAAGTTGTGCATATCGGAACTATTTTAACAGGCTAGAATCAAGGGGCAAATTCAGTGTTTTAATGACGTAGTAATCAGGCCAGCTGAAAACAGAGGAAAAAAAATACTTTACAGAAAGAACTAATCTTTTGAAAAAAGATTTTATTTGTTTATTTGGCAGAGAGAGAGAGGGAACAGAAGTAGAGGGAGTGGAAGAGGGAGAAGCAGGCGCCTCACCGAGTAGGCAGCCCGATGCGGGGATCGCAGAACCCTGGGATCATGACCTGAGCTGAAGGCAGATGCTTAACGACTGAGTCACCCAGGTGCCCCAGAAAGAAGTAATTTTTTAAAAAGGAAAAGGAACAGCAACCAGAGCTGTGTGGTTACTGTTGGGTTACAGGTTACAGGGGTTGGTTACTGGTTACAGGGGGTTGGATGTGTACAATTCAGATTCAAGCAGCCTGGGTTTTCATATCCCCTGTCTGTGAAATGGTGAAAATAACAAGACCCACCTCAGAAATCTGTGGAGATGGCACCTGTAAGGTGTTGGGCACGGTACCTGGCTCGTAGTGAACACTCGGTCACGGCTACGGTGGGTGAGCGGTAGTATTCTGACAGCTTTCAACAATTACCTGCCTTGCTTCCTCTGGGAGATCTCCAGCCTCCAGACCAGGTCCCATTTCCCCGGCAACTGCTCTCACAGCTCCCCGGGTCTACCTTTCCCTGTACTCACCGCAATTCCAGAACTCAACAGAATTATCGGCGTGCTCCTGAATTTTTTTACTCTTTACAGCATCCAGCGGTGAGCTCCCTCAGGGCAGGTCTCAGGCCCCCGATCAGTGGCATTCCTCCAGCTCCTACCCTAGCCTCTGGCACAGGGTAGGCCCTCAGATATGCACCGTATCATGGAAGAAATGGGAAGCAAATGGTAAATGGCTCTTTCCAAGGGCTATTTTTTACGTATAGTTTGCTTTAATTTTCCTTTTCATCACAAGCAATTTTTTTATTCAAAATGTATGTGTAACACAGCATGCACGCACTGCAGAATATTTCATTAGCAGGCTAAGAAGAAGGAGACAAGGAGACCATTTACATGTAAATGTATGCTTAACTCAGCCCCTGATGGAGAATACCCAAAGGGCACTGCCAGCTTCCTTAGATAGTAATTGGAAGCCTAATTCAGATAGGTTAATTGTAGGGTAGTGGCGAGGCGTGCTGGGCTGTGCAAAATAGCAGAGGGGAGAGTGACAAACCGCCTCCCCGAATCCCGAATAAAATAATGCTGTGACATCCTCTTCCTTTGGCTTTAGCATGTCACTGGTCAAGGGTAACTCCCAAGAAATGGAAATGTTTCTCTAGATACATAAACATCAGCCTTTCCCAGATCCACAAAGTTATTTAACTAAGAACACCTTGGGCTGTATCACTGGTCCTCAGTGAAACCCTGGAACTTCATGAGCACATGTAGGGCAAAAATTAGGTCTGGTTTGTTTTGTTTTGTTTTTCCCTAGTTCGTACTAATGTCTGTGCAAGACGTGTGGGCTTCAAATACCTAGAGCAACTTACTAACAGTGATTTGGGTCCCATTTCTTGACCCTCTCTGCACTTCAGTTTATAGCGGTTTATAGCAGGGATAAAAACAGAACCTAGCTCACGGTGTTCAAAGAGGATCCAGGGAGATAATCAATGCAAAGTGCATAGCCTAGTGTCCCACCCATAGTAAGCGCTCAGAAAAGGTGGCTCTCTCTCCTTCAAACTGGTACGAAGTGTCTGTCTCATAAAGTTAAACAGGTATATACCCTGTGACCCAGCCCTTTCACTCTAAGGTTTTTACCCCAAAGCAATGAAAATACGTGTTCACAAAAATACATATGTAAGAAAACTCCTAAGAACCAACAGTTGGAGAGGGGACGGCCAATATAACTACCTAGAGAGCAAAAGGAAAACAGTAGTTTTCAATTAAAAAGGGGGAGGGTTTGTCTTCATGAATACTTTTCCAAAGGGCTATATTTAAGTCAAAATATTTTATACCGTAGCTCAATGGCAACATTGAAACATAAGATATTTAGTAACCTCACCTTCTTCATCCCATCCTGGCCTAATTAAGACTATCAGCTGCAAGTGTCCTGTACCTCAAAAAGACAAGAAGGTAGAATTGCAAGATTGGTTTTTTGTTTTGTTTCGTTTGGAGTTTTTTTGTTTTTTGGGTTGTTTTTTTTTTTTTTTGGTCACTTTGGAAAATGCCATTATGCATCATTATACATTTTAATTTCAAGGAGTGTTACATAATGAAAGGGTCTTGGCCTTTGGAGTTGAAAAGATTTTAACATGCCCAACCACACAGTAAGAGAGACCTCACTATCCGTATTTTCCAGAAGAATAAAGGAAACGTCTCAGGTCCCCACAGCACAAGGATAGAACAAGGATGCAAACCTAGATGTTTCTGATTTCATGGCCACGAATCACTTAAAGTCAAGCAGTTGTTTTTTTTTTTTACTCTTTATCAAGGAATAAATAAAAATTATTTTTTAACGTGTGTTACCCTACGCCAAGTTTCTTCTTATCTGTATATTTGAGTGGCTCTCTAAATTGACATGTGCAGTCAAATTACACATAATATGCTTTAAGGTTCTCCAGTGAAAAGGCTAAACAAGTTTAATTACAGAAAGACTGTATGAGATTCCAGAAGGCACAGTCAGAGACTGTGAACGTTACAAACTTGAGTGGGGTCTGGAGAGGATGATGACAGAATGTAGCATTCTATCAATTAATTACCACAGATGACTAGATCAGACCAGCTGCTCCAACCTTATTAATGAAGTCCACATATTTCCACTGAATAAAAATCTAGCAATTTTTTTCTATTAAGATTTCTTCTTTTCAGCATTGCCTAATCCTAACAGTTATATGAAACCATCATTCCATATTAAGTAAACTCATTTCCATTCTTTCTGGGAAGAAAAATAATAAAATCTCAGCTCCATTAATGCTAACGGCTTATCTAGCATATTTAGAGTAAACACAAAATTGTTATGATATTCTTTTTGTAATTTCATGGCAATATAATAAGGATTAGTATGTGAACACTAGACTATAATAAGAGGAGAATTAAAATCACTCTCATATTTGCAGCAGGTAAACCTTTAAAAATAGGTTAAAATGCTTCCTTAGATATCATAATTGGAAAGCGTGGATTTTTCTCCCCCTTGAAATCCCACTTATCAGCATGTTACAGCAGGTAAAAAGTATGTTTAGGGGGATAGGGAGATTTAAGTCATCAAAGTTAAGGAATGGAAAAGAGACTAATATCCTTTATATTATAAAATTTTTTAAAAAAAGAAAAAAAGAAAAACTTCATTGCCGGCCGTTTCTTGAGAAGACCTGTCACCCACCAGTGAGAACATAAAGCAAAGATACCTGGGACTACAGTGGTTCAGGATCCCCCAGTGTTTGTCGTGTTTTGCTTGAACTCTTACCTCTATTTGGTGAAAAACGTCAGATCCTGCCCTGCTGTTCATCATACTTGCTAATTCTGTGTACTTTTCTTGTTATTTCTGGCAAGTACCTCTAAAATGTTGTTTTTTGCTCTCCTTTACTTCTATGGTGGCCATATTCCTAAGTATAGAAAGTCATGGACTATCCCAACTTCAGTTCTCATTCTTCACCTGATTCTCCATCTCAGGTTTTTCTGAGATTGTACAGATTTCAGCACTGAAAGTCTCACTTCCAAGGAAATCCCTTAGACCTGGGCAAACCATAGTAGTTGGTAACCCCGAACGTTTTCTGGTTATCTCATTCTGTGTATCCTGTACCCATTGGGTAAAGGGGAGGAAGGTCATCTCTTAAATCAAAATTTGTATAAAAAGAAATGATTGGTTTCCTCGCAATATACTATACCACGATGATAGTTTTAGTCTTCTCACAGTGCTAGTGACCAAAACAATGATTACAATACACTGTATTATTCTTCTGTTTTTACATTATTTATTTTAAACAGTCTTCTCTGTTTGAAAAACAGGGGGAAAAAATGGTCTCATTTTCAAATTAAACCAAAATGTCAAAAACAAAGTACTGTTTTTTTCAACCATCATGTATGAGATTTTCAAGAAATTTGGATATATGAGGAACATTTGGACTCTATCCTTATAATAAGGACCAGTAAAGAAAAAATGTCTTGGAGAACGTGAGTGTCTGACAGAGATAGAGATGAGAAACTTCAAATAATTCCTCTGAATCTTAGCTATTTTCTTGACTTTGAGAGCCATTCATTATTTATTTCCATTTTTATTTAATGTTTTGGAAAGAGTGGCTAGCTTTTATTTGCTGCAAAAGAAACACATAGCTATATATCTGGCACCTAGGAACAAAATTTGTTACTTGTGAAGAACCTTGAGGACATCCATTCATTTGAAGTTACATCCCAGGATCACTCTGCCTGGTCCTAAGATACAGTCAAGGATAGAACAAAAAATGGTGAACTGTAATTTTTCATTAAACAGAGCTGGCATTCAAACAGGCATTTCACATTCCAGAGAATGCTTTCATGAAAGAAAAAGCAGTTGGTAATTAGAAGTATCTGGAGATATGATAATGACTACTTACTGTAAACAGGAAACCTCAAAACCCTATTACCATATATTGGATTCTGCCAAGTCTATTTTTCTTCCATAGAGCATATATATAAAGGGAAAACCAAGGAAACTTAGTGGAGAAATTGTAGTTGTCAAATTAGTGTTACTTTAATGAAAACATAGACTTACCAGACAAAATAAATCATCAACCTTAGCAACATTTTCTGAGCGGTATCCTCTTCGTGAGACACACACCTGATTTATAAAGCAAAATTTTAGATTCCATGAAGGGTAATGCCGACAGAGTTCTCATGTTCTGTATATACTCGATCATAACTATGTTATCAGAATTATTCTCTAGTAAGTAAGGTGTCAAATATAAAACCGTGGCAGCCACTGTTTTATATTACATATTAATATATAACATAAATATTATATATTTATGTGTCAAATATGAAACAGTGGCATGTTGCCACTGTTTTATATTATATATTACATAGTAATACATGAATCTGAGTTGTAAACTTTAATTTTACATTCATATTAAGTGAAAATATTTTTTACACTTTTAGAACCAGGAAAAAGGCAATTGGCAAAGCCAGGGAGAATGTTTCCCAAACCTTTGAAATTAAAATCATATTTAAAAAATAATGCATGCGTATACCCACATACATATATCAGTAACAGAAATTTTGTCAAAACCCTTATAAAGATGAAACTTATGAACATTCATGATCCTACAAATAGATCAGCTTTCTAGATATTGTGCTTATTTTGATGAGCAGTCTTGATATCTGAATGTAGTCATTTGAATGATTTTGAGAAAATCAGAACAATCTTAGGCACCCATCATTAATATTCTTCAGGTAATTATTCTTTATATAGAAACTTCACTGTTTTATGACTTATCACAATCACGAACAGTTCTGTGATGGACATCCTATTGGATAAATCTTTAGACACTCCCATGTTCCATAATTATGTCATCAGAATAGATTTCTGTAATTAACATTGATGCAAAAGGAATGCCTTTTTTATACCTCTTATAAATGATGCTTCTTAAACTTTCATGACCATCAGAATCCACTGGCAGCCCTTATAAAAACACAGGTGTCGACCCCACCCAGAGTTCCTGAGTTTCTAATATGTCAGCTCCAAGTTCCCAGGGGATACTGATGCTGCTGCTTCAGGGCCCACACTTTAAGAACTGCTTTGACATATGTCGTCAAACGCTGAAAACTTTGACCCATTTGAATGACTCGTTATTATAATGTTAACATTTGTCATTTGAGAAAATCGTAAATCCGCTGCAATAATACTGATGTCTCTAGGGTTCAGAATCGGGTTCTTAAATCATGGATCATCGATTTTCTGCCAATTGATTTCAAAACAAAGCAAACGTTCATCCTTTATACTTTGATATTTTTCTGTTGCCTTTTGCACACCAAATTTGTTTGCTGCTGAATAAACATTCTGAGTTAGCTTCTGATGGTGCTGACTGAGAAGCACAGCTAATTTTCAGCTTTGTTACCAATTGTGATTGTAAGTATATTTTTTTTTATATAAAACAAAATGTGTCCAAGCATGCATATATGTCATGGCATGAGGCTTTGGATAGGGAATGACAAAAATTGCGCAGATCCTAGCAGTAAGAGGTACAGGTCTATGAAGAAAGAAAGATACTGGAGACAAATGTGGAAATAATTAGGAGTGTCAGAAGAGATGATTTAGCCTGTATTGTATGCAGAATGGGCTTAAAGCGATTGACTCTGTGTGCAATTGCAAAAAGAAAAAATAAAGCACATGCGTGTGTTGCAAATACTACATCTGATCATGTGAAGGATTTGGCTTTTGTCTTCACGTTCAGAGCTCTCCATGCAGAGAATCCTAGAAGGCAATGAATGGTGAGCCAGATACCCAGTTCATGCAATATATATATATATATATATATATATATATGTCATTCCTTACTCATGGTTGGGTCCCCACATTTCACATATTCCACCACTACCTTCTCCCACCCTCTTCTACCGGTAGACAGCTTCTCTGATAAAACCAAATTAGAGATCAGCCTCTGTTCTCCAAGGGAATGGGATTTCCAGCTCTCCTTCAATTTTCAGATGCCTGCACAGTCTCTGTCTGATTTATTCATCTAATCATGGCAAAGGGGTTGGAACCTGGAGAATGATGGCTGGACTTGTTAAAGACAGGATCAGCAGGTTAGTTTCCCAAATCGTTGTCAGAAGCTTACAAAAGCATTTTGTGCAAATAAGTGTTCAAGAAAGGGAAGAAGGAGCAAGGCTTTGTCACCTCCCTTTCTCCGCTCTATTAATCCCTCCCATTAGATGTTTCAGTCAGTTCCATTTAGCCAATTGGTTTATCACATCCTCATAGTGGGACAAATGGGCAGATATCAGAGCACGTAGAACATCCAAATATTGGAAGAAATTATTCTCTTCCTCATTGTTCTTGGGAGAGATATTCAAAGAGCAGAAATTACAGCACCCTGTCTCCCCACTCCAACCCCACATTTACACAAGTGCACAATTATGTCTAGAAAGCAGATGCAAATTTTAACTCTTTTAACAAAGTTTATTCAGCATCTTTATATTAAACAAAATCAAGATTGCCTGGTATTATACATTTGTGCAAAATGCCCCTGGAAAAGAAACCATGTGAAGAGCTTTTTGAATAGCAGCGGGGGGTGGTATGGGTCCAGCTGGTGGAGGGAGAATTTTTTGGTACATCCCACAAGCAAATTTTCCCCCAAGCCTGTCTATATATGAAGAACCAAATCGTGGACAAAGCATGTCTGTGATTTAAGCACTGATGTGCTAGGAAAGTGCTTTGTGCATGGAAAATATTTTTAGCTTGGCCTAAACCCAATCTGATTTACAAACTAGGGGGGGCATGGCAACATAGTAAGGGAAAAGTGTGGTTGGATAGCATCATAAAAATTGTTCTTGGCATAAATGACAACATGCAAGTATCATTTCAGTGCCTGGCATATAATAAATTTTTTGATCCCTTTTTAAAACAACATTTATTGAGACAATATGTGCAGTGGCCATCAAATGCTTGAGGACCAGGATAATAGAGTGTACTGTGAGTTATAATTATTCCTCCCCCTCTCATCATGTATTGATTTATGTCTATTGGTCTGTACACAATATTCCCAAAGTGGGGCTCAGGTACTACCCAATGATTTTAGGCCCTAAGTGAGAGGCATTTAGGTGGCACATAGATATGGCATGATATACTTTAAATCTTTTACAAGGGAAAAAGAAATGTTTTTGAGATAATCAATAAAAATTAAACTGAAAGGACAGGTCATTTTTTAGCTGCCGTGACTTTCACATCTAATTAATACTTGTTTGTATGTCTCTTTCTCACATACGTATGATGTATATGTATTCTCAACCCAGCAATGTATGGGTACATACAGACACACACACACTCTCTCTCTCTCTCTCTCTCTCTCTCACACACACACACACACACACACACAGACACACTCTCTCTCTCTCTCTCTCACACACACACACACACACAGACACTCTCTCTCTCTCTCTCTCTCTCTCTCTCACACACACACACACACACACACACACAGACACACACACAGACACACACACCCTCTCTCAATCAAACAGTCTGGCTACATGTTCAGATCCTTAGGCAGGCAACAGAAACTGGAAGTCAAAACATCTTTTTAAGCAGTGCATTTGTTTTTATGATTATCTTCCTTTTCCATGACTACTGCAAAAATAAAATGAATGGAATGTGTATTTGCCTTAACATTTTCTTTTAAAATAGTTTCATAAGTGAAAATTGGTTTTTGTTTAGAGAAAAAAAATTAAGTAAGAGACTAAGCAGGTCACGATGTGTTGTTTTTGGAGTAGTGTTGTTGGTGTTTGGTGTCCAGAGCCAGCGGCTAGGAAAGAATTCTTGAGACATCTTTGGTGCAAAATCGTGGTTTTATTAAAGCAGGGGGACAGGACCCGTGGGCAGAAAGAGCTGCTGCCCTGGGATTGTGAAGGGCAACTGATTTTATACTTTGGGGTTGGGGGAAGTAAAGCTGAGGGAAGTTCCAGAAAGATTTTCACATGCTAAAGAAGACTCACAGGATTCTGGAGGCCTCGCTATTGTCAATCTAAGGTTGTTTTTCCCCCTAGTTAGGCATTAACATTAAGGCATTTGGGAGTTACCTGGAGGAAAGTTATAGTCTGCCTGCCTCTTGTATTTGTCAATAGGCTGCAGGTTATAAGGACACTGAATTTTTTTTTTAAGATTTTTATTTATTTATTTGACAGAGAGGTCACAAGTAGGCAGAGAAGCAGGCAGAGAGAGAGAGAGGGAAACAGGCTCCCTGCTGAGCAGAGAGCCCCATGCAGGGCTCCATCCCAGGACCCCCGGGATCATGACCTGAGCTGAAGGCAGAGGCTTTAACCCACTGAGCCACCCAGGCGCCCCAGGACACTGAATTTTATCTACCTTTCCTTCTGCCTTTGTTTTCTACACCAGGTAGGAATCTTAAAAAATGTATATGAGTAATGTAGAAAAATGAAGTTTGGGGACTATTAGCCAACAGATGTTAAAATAATCATTAGAATAGTTAATAGTCAATCAAAATGAAAATAGCCAAAGCAATATTAATCTCTCAATCCATCCACTCTGCCTGCTGAGCTTTCTCCATTCTTTCCTTCCTTAATCTGAATTATCCGTGCATCTGCTCACACTGAAGACTTTGAGTTATTCTTGAGTCTGCTTCTACCTTCATCTTCGCAACACGTGCTTCAGAAGGTCCCATTTAATCGGCCTCTAAAACCACCTGGAACTATCCAGTCTCTGGAAAGCATCCAGCTCCTCTCTTACCACTTTAGCCTAAACCCTGCTGATCTCATGCTCCCCGTTCCCGTTTCCATTGTTACCCGCCGGCCTCCATAACATGTGCCTACAACATCATTTGATCATTTCCCTCCATTGACGTCCCGTTACCCTAAGAATAAAATATAAACTGCTCAGGACCTATAAAGTGCTCTCAAGTCTTTGCCCTGCCTCCCTCTCAAACTTCATGCCTTTCCTCTCCACCATCTTTTCCCCAGCCACCATGATTCTGCCCTTTATATCAAACACTCCAAGCTTATTTTTATCATTGAGACTTTGTAACTGTCTATATGACCCGCCTCACAAAGTTTTGTTAACTTGTTGCTTCTTATCCAGATTTCACATAGATACTAATTACCTTCACACAGGGGCTTTTCCTGACTACACAATCTAAATTATCTAATGAGTAATTTGTCTTAAAATGCCCAGTTGTAATTACCTATACAACACTTACTAGTATTTTTTTTTTTCCTGTGTTTTTGTGGGTTGACTGTCTGTCTCTTCTTTCTAAGACAGAAACTCCGAGGGAGATTCCCTCATCTGTTTTGTTTGTCCTGGGACAGAGCCTGACGCACAACATGAAACATCTAGTCATTATTAGTTGTTGTCATTGCCACTGTTGTCATTGTTTTTATTATCTGACTTCCTAAATTGGCCTGTGTTCTATAACATATTAATAACTAAGTTGGTTTAAGGGGAGTATGTTAGTTTTCTATTGCTCCTCTAACAATTACTATAAACCTAGTGGCATAAAAACACACACCCATAGTATCTCACAGTTCTGTAGCATATAGTGTTAAGCCCAGACCTTTGTCGTTGTTTGCTTTCTTTTTTGGTAACACAAGGACCTGATTTAAGCTTTGATTACCAAGGCATCCATTTCAAAGACATGATCTGGAAACACACACTGTCAGCCTTAGGACCTCTTAAGGACCTCCTAGGACCTTCTTAGGACCTCTCCACTCCTCCTTGCACAGCCCCCACCCCCTCACAAAGAAGCTCATGTTCAGAGATCTTGGTTAATTTCAGTAATTGACCATTTGGGCCACTTGACTTTTCTCATCCCATGCTACATTCCCACTCTAATGTTTTAAATTCACCAATAAAGAATAAGCCAAGGAAATCCTACTCCTCAGCCCTAAAGTAGAACCTCGGGATCATTCTCTCTCTCTCTCTCCCCCTCCCCTCTGTGAACTCACTGTATGGCCCCAGGTATGTTACTCATTTTAGGACTGAGAAGTTATATACCTTTTTTTTTTCTAAGTTCCCTGATGGTTGTTGCAGAAGGGAGTCTTACAATTGTAAGAAGCACAAGGGTCTGTCTAGTTGTAACACTGGTTCAGGAAGGGGGCATATCGATGAGAAGCTTACCAGGGGCCAGGTGAGTGCCCGCAGGCATTTTTAGCCAATAACATTACTATAGATAGGCTGAGACAGGCATGAAATGATAGGTCAGAAGTCTAGTTGTCTTAGCTAATTTCTCAGTGCTGAGTCTCACAAGTCTGAAATCAAGGTATGGTCCAGTCTACTTTCTGGTCTGGAGCCTCTCAGGAAAAATCAGATTCTGTACTGATTCAGGTTGTTGGCAGAATTCAGCTCCATGGAACTTACAGGACTGAGGTTCCCCTGTCCTTGCTAATTGTCAGCTGGGGATCATGCTTCACTTTCTTTCTTTTTTCTTTTTTTAAAGATTTTATTTATTTATTTATTTGGCAGACAGAGATCACAAGTAGGCAGAGAGGTAGGCAGAGAGAAAGGGAAGCAGGCTCCCTGCTGAGCAGAGAGCCCAATGTGGGGCTGGATCCCAGGACCCTGGGATCATGACCTGAGCCAAAGGCAGAGGCCTTAACCCACTGAGCCACCCAGGCGCCCTGATTATGCCCCACTTTTAGAGGTCATTTGCATTCCTTAACGAAAGCAGCACGACAGACCGAATCTTTCTTACCTTCAAATCTGTCTGCTTTATTTCTCCATTCTCTTCCTCTCCCACTGCATCTCTCTGACCCCCAGCCTGAGAAACTTGCTGCTTTGTAAGGCTCAAGTGATTAGAGGAGAATCTTGTTATTTTAAAGTCCATAACTAATTTTATCATTGAAGTGTCTTTTGACATGGTAAGTAACATTTCCTAGGTACGACAGGGGAGGTTAAAATTCATGGATGCCAACTTTCTGCTAATCACAGGAGGTCTCCATCGGAGAGGTAGACTGCTCCTAGCTTTACTGGTAAAGTCCAGTTTCTAGCGCTGTCAGGCACGTTGCCTCATGGTCACAAGATGGCTGCTGTGGCTTTAAACGTCTAGTGTATATGTTTGAGAAGCTGAAGAGAAAAGGCCCCTTTTCTGGAGTCTCTCCTTTATTCCCTACCTCAGCAGACCTCCTATTGTGTTTTACTAGCGCAAACAGTATACATGGCTTCAGATTTTAGAGAGGTCAGAGAAGGGGAGTAAATGGCATATCCCAGCTTCCACAGTAAAATACTACCAAAGGAGAAAGGAGTGGGTGATAGCTACTGTACTCTCTCTCTCTGCCCCACATACATTACAGAGGATTAAATATAAAAAGAAGGTTATGATTATGTTAATTTATATTTAATTTTTATTAATTAATCAAGAAATTGATTGATTTATATTAATTAATCAGGAAAAAAGTCAGCCATACTCTCTTTGCAGAATTCATTGATGGTATTCTGGGCTGTGTTTCCGGCTGCTCTAATATTTTCATCTCTTAAGGAGAAAGAGCAATTTTTCCATGGTGTTACAGATGAGACACATCCCTTGGAAACTGAGAAGGCATGGGATGATTGACACTCAGCCTGCATTCTTATTTTATTGAGATGTTAGCATGCCACTCATTGGGAAGTAGACCGCTAAATGACATTCACATTTACCAGATGGACTGTCAAGGTAGCTGCGGTGTCATCCCCTCTCCAGAATATAACTTAACGCCTGATGCCATTTTGTCAGGAGTTTCAGATTTGATGTTCCAGAACAAGTTGGCTCACACCATATAACTTCCTGCGTGTTTTTCTGCTTGGGTTAAGCATGGTGCATCTCTAATTTCTCATCTGAAAATGTACACAATGCCAAGAAAAAATCATCTTCAGTCTGCTCCATTTAACTGCATCTCCTCAATGTTATTGGAATGTTTTTTGGTTTTTTTTTCTGACATTATGTGTGTGATCTGCTGTAACGCTGTGAATAGGGAAATCCAGTTAGAAGTCATATAGGAGGACTTAACTCCAAGGATTTTATTTATAGACCTCAGTATTCTTAAATCTTTTAGAATTTGGAAAACAAGAAGGCAATGATCGCGTCTCCTCCTCTGTAAGAGATAGATAAGAGCCTTTGATAGACCCCGGTTCTGAGACTGTCTTCCTTTTTGAACTGATATAAATTTCAAAGATAGAAATTAACTTCACATCTATTACTAAGTAAAGGAACAATAACCATGGAAACTTATAGTCTGTCTTTTACTTCATATGAAGTAGTGTTCTCGCTTACTCAATTCTTGTAATAATGCCATAGGCTAAAAACATGCTATTGCTATCCTCATTTTACAGATGAGCGATCTGAGGTCTTCGGTCTGCTTAGGCTGCCGTCGCAAACTACTACAGACTTGGTAGCTTAAACCACAGAAATGCGTTTTCTCACACTCTGGAAGTTAAACCCACCAGCATGGTGGGTTCCAGTGAGAGCCCTCTCCCTGTGTGCTCACGTCACCTTTTTGAGCAAGCACTCAGAGAGAAAGAGAGCAAGCTCTCTGGTGTCTCTTCTTATAAGGGCACTGATCCCATTATAGGGTCCCATACTTGTCTAACCCTAATGACCTCCCAAAGGCCCCATCTCCAAATACTGTCATATTGGGAGTTAGAGTTTAGGTTTTTGTATATGAATGCTGGGGACACAAGCATTCAGACTGTAATAGGCACAGAGAGGCCAAGTATCTCAGTCATGGCCAAATAACTAATAAGTGAGGAAACCAAAATGGAAACCCACAGAGTCAGACTGCAAAATCCTTATTCTTAATAAATACACAGTGTAGCCTCTTTGATGTCCCACACCGTGGGCCTAAGTGGGATAGGAGGAAATAGACACAGTGGATCAAAGTTTGTGTGGAATTATAATCTCCAATTATCTTCCTTCAACATATTCTATCTGTCAAAGGAATATATTTACTTTCAGCATATTGACTGCAGACTTTGTAGTCAGCTTTCCAAACGTAAAGCCCCCAGACTTTAAACATTCATAAAATTATAATTAAAATTCATTATTAAAAAAAAAGAGTTCGGAAAGCCTACCCAAATTTGTTAACAATTCTCTGAAGCCTTTTGTCTTTCATTTGAGTTAAAGTCACATTAATTTGGTGCAGTGACACTAATTATTGAATCCTGCTAATAGGCTCTGATTGGCTTTTCTCAAAATCAAAGAAATTTCTTGGAGGTAATTGGACCTGGTCAATCTGGGTACTAATAAGCAATAAACACCCACCAGAGGTACAACTAACATGATACAACTAAAAATAGAGGATGACACTGAGGGTTATATGCTAACTTAGTGTTATCATTTATTATTATTATTATGTTATAATTATGTTATATATTATATATTTACAATATCATTTATTATTTAATATTATTACTTATTTATTATTTATTATTATTTATTAGACCATGGGTCTGAGACTTAATATAACATGCCATTGTGATTTCTTAACTATTTTAGAGCATGGTAGGTATATTATTTGTGCTTTCCATTTTATAGTTGGGGGTCATTTTTACATGTCTGATTAATTTTAACAGGATGAATGTATATATTTATCAGTGCAATGATTCTGCTTTTGTGATCAAATTTAAATCTTAAGTTTATGGGCTAAACCCATAAAGAAACCAAAGAATAGCTTCCCACAGGACATGTCTAACACAGTACAGGCAAGTACTGTTTACCAAGAGGTAAACTTGGGCTTTAAGGTCAGAACATTCTGATTTCTAGTAGAACAGCTCACTTTACCTGCTTTGTGGTCTTGCATTTCAACATGTCTGACATTTAGAGATGAGCCATGAACAAAATGGATTCATTCTCCACCTTGAGTAAGCTTATAGTCTAGTGAAGAATTATATAATCTATTTCTTAAGGTTATCACTTCTCTCTGTAAATCTTCCTTTGCAGATTTTTGAAAATGAGTTGCAAAGACACTGCTTGGGTAGTGAGCATTTGGGAGACCAAAATGTATTGTAAATCAAAGATAATTTTGCATTGTTAACAGGACATCTATGAAAGAATATATTTTTATAGTACACGATGCAGTGATTTAATGTACATATACATTGTGGAATGATCACCACAATCAAGTTAATTAACATATCCCTCACCTCACATAATTAGCTTTTTTTAACAATCTAAATATGCAATTTTTATTGTCAGTCATACCTCAATAAGGCTGGGGAAAAAAATGTCCTAATGATCATATTGTATTAGTCTGTTCCCGTTTCCCAGGAGAGGAGAGCCTGAGATATTAAAAGTAAATCATTTATGTTAGAAAGGAAGGAGGGGGTATGTAGAAAATGAACAGAATGATGCAGAGAGTGAAATGGGCAATGAGGGAAAGCCAACATGAAGGCCTTAGACAGGGACATTGGTCTTCTGGTTCTACAGCATCTACTGGCCTTCAGACACCAACGGAAACATCAGTGCTACAGATTTTGGACTTGACAGCCTCCACAATCATGTCCATCAATTCCTTACAGTAAACCTTTCTGTATATATAAAGAGGGTATTTATATGTGGTATACATAGATATGTGTATATCCTGTTTATGTGATATATATACACACATGTCTATGTATATATATGTTTGTATATGTATATATACACACACTATTGAATATGTACTATATGTATAAGTATATATATACATACACAAACATCTGCGTATATTCTCTCTCTGTATATGTGTATGCACACATATGCAAACACACAACTGGTTCTCTTTCTCTGGAGAACTATGACTAAACAGGGTGTCAACTTCCCTCTAGACTAGAAGTTGTCTGAGTCCTTGGCAGACATATGCAGATATCTTTCTAGAAAAGATCTCAAGCAGACATGGAGAATTAAGTGGTGTAGCTCAGGTAAAATTACCGTTAGGTTATATCTGTGGGAAGCTGGTTTGCTGCAAAAATAGTCAGGTTAGGAATTAGGTGGAAAGCACATGAAATGGGGTGCTAGAGGCATTTGGCACATTTACTTATAAAGAAAAGTTATATAGCTCCTAAGGTTAAAGGTAAGCAAGTCACATAAATGCTTTTATCCTCCTGTACAAAATCGAAAAACTCATAATTACCTTGTTTATTTCAGTTTTTTTTCCTTCTCCAAAAATCTGATTCTCAATTCCAGTGAAATTAGACATCATAATTGTTTACACAGAAAAGCATCAATGGCTCAAAATAAAGAAAAAAAAACAGGAAAGTAAACATAATATGATGTGTCTTTGTCTTTGGTGACAGGATTTTTATGCAATGCATGATTTATTAAAAGAATTTGAGCTATTAAATCAGGGCAAGAGAGAATGAAAATTCATATCCTGTTTATAATGAGGCTTTGAAAATGATGCCAATTCATTAAACATTCACTTGATGAATATTTATTAAGAACCTACTACATTCCAGGAATTTTGCTATGTAGGAAACATTAGTGAATTACACAAATATACTTCCTTCCCTTGTGGAGTTTACTATCTAGTGTGGAGTACAAAGAAATTACCATCTGAACATCTTGCAGGGAACAAGGTTAAAGAAAGTCCTCCCAAAAGAATATAATATGATCTTTGCTCTTCAGAAATACAGGACTTCAATAATAATATAACTCACTTACATACAAATGCCAAGAGCCACAGACACATTCTTTTAGCTTAGATAATGGGAATTTCAACAGGATTGCAAGTGTGAAAAGAAAAGAAGAGAAAAGAAAAGAATGAAACAAAGCCTTGATAGCCATAGTCATTCTCACTAAGAATTGGAATGTCTTTCCAAAAGTCAGAGTCTCTCTTATAATTATTTATACATTGAGTGTTTAGTCATCTGGTCTCCTAGCGGTACCTACTCTAGTGTTTTTCCATTAAGGCAGCTTAGTCACTGTCTCTTCTGCTTCTATACTTTGCTGACTTCAACTAATTGCTTCTCTGTATAACTCTTATTGTGGGAGGATGATTGGGCTGCAAATCATCCTTTTGAGTAAGCCTATTATGCGAAGTCCCTTATAGGCTTCTGTGCAATTTGTCAGAAGGCAATGTGTGTTGTGGCAATGGAAGCTGATGTTGTCTAATGCAATAGCCCGCAGCTACTTCTTTTAGAAGGGAAAGCAGTCATAAAACAATAGATCTCTACATTGCAGAGACAAGATGTGTAAACACATTCTTTCATTCCTTCATTAAGTCCGAAAAAAAAAAAAAAAAGAAGAAGAAGAAGAAGAAGCTAGAGCTAGAAAAATCAAGGATGTCCTTATTTCAGGTTTTTTTTTTCTCCTTTAAAATTCAATTCTCAGATCCATTGAATTGGTTAATAAAATATAGCTTGTGACATCAGGGAGCCTCCTTTTTGTCTAGCAGGAGAAATGGGCATTAAAATAGGATCTCACAAATAAATAGGCGCCTGAGAAAACATTGGAAATCTCTATGCTCCTCCGATCTGGTTACAATAAAACTTCCACTCAAATCCCACTCAAAAGTATGATTTCTTGTATCTTCCCCAAATTTCTGTGAGTTCCTGAGACATGCTGTCTTGGTCTTGCCTTTACCTCTGTGCTTGTATGTTCTTTTCTCTGGGTTGCTTCTATGCTATGAAAGAACTACGCATAAAAGTCAGTTGTTTCATTGATTTCTGCCAAAAGAATCTGTTAGCTCCCAGCCATTTGAGGTTGATTTTTACTGATGATTTTATGAGACATAAGGTGAGGTCACATCTCATAGGCCATGACCTTCTGCAGAGTTGCTTAACCTGTAACAATTTACTTTCCCATATCTATTAGCTTCTTCCTCAATAAGAGTATCCCAGTTTTATTCAGAGTAGCAATGAGCTCTATTTCCCAGCTTCTCTTTTATTATTTTATTTCATTTTATTTTATTTTTAATTAGGTCACACACCCAATGTGAGGCTTGAACTCACGACCCCGAGATCAAGAGTCACATGCTGTACCTGAGGCAGGTGCCTCACCAGCTTCTCTTTCAGATATTTGTGATAGGCAGTCTCAAAGATGGCCCACCATGAAACCCACTTCTTGGTATTCGTGTCCTTGTATGATTTCCTGCCTTTGAGTGTGGACTGGAGTTACTGGCTTACATGCAATGAATAGAGTGTGAAAGAAATGATAAGCTGTCATTTCTGAGATGAGGTTATAAAGAAACGTGACTTCCATGTTGGGTGTTCTCTTCCATTCTCTCTTGGACTGCTTGCTCTGGGGAAGCTGGCTAAGGCAGCCCTGTGGAGAGGCCCATATGAGTGAGCTTGGGGGTATATGTGGTCAGGCCTAACAACACCACATGAATGAACTTGGATGGGTGTCCTCTCAGGTTAGCCTTGAGATGATGACAGCCCCCGTCAACACTGATGGCTTCCTAATGGGAGATCCTGAACCAGATCCACCAGCCAACCCACTCTCAGATTCCTAACCTAGAGAAATTATACAATTATAAATGTTTGTTGTTTCAAGCTATTAATTTTGGGGGTAATTTGTTATGCAGCCATAGGTAACTAATATAATTTTCAATTCAGTAACTATCCACTGAATGTGTACAAGGAATTGGCTTTAAGTACTACGGTGCAATACGTTGAGAATAGAAAGAAGAATTAGAAATTGTTTCTGCCCTCAAAGAGCTTCTGAACTATTGAATATAAATCAGGATTTCAATAAATAGAAAGTGAAAAAGAAGAAATCTAGTTAAGGGAATATCACATCCTCCCCCCCCCCATCTTCTTTTTGTCTCTCTTTAGATGCTCTCCTTTCGATCTCTATCAATTTTATTAATGTGCTTAGCCCAAATAGCGAGGTTTATAGGAAAACCGAAAGACATTCTCTGTACGTATTGTCGGGTGAGCAGGTATCTGGATTTCAGCACAGTTGTAGTAAACAACTGGGTCTAGAGTATCTTAATTTTTCCTGGTGGAATCAAGCTTACATTTGACAATGTTGTTTTATGCTAAACATAAGAGGCTTAGCCAGGAGAAGAAAATCTCCTGAGACAGCAGTGTGTTGCAAGCCTGAGCTGAGCATTAGAAGGCATACCTCAGTTTTCTTTGTTTTATTGTTTATTTTAAATATGGTGGAAATGAGATTAAACTGTTTCACCAAAGACCATACAGGCTTAGACATAACCTTGTTAATCAGCTGACTCTGCAGCCTCATTTTTCATTATCCACAGAGGCTCTGTGTTGCAGCCATGTGGTAGCTTTTGCGTAGTCCCAGTGTTCCAAGACCTCTCCTAACCTCCAGGCCTTAGAACATACTCTTCCATCTGTCTGGGATTCTTTTTCTCCATGTACCTGGGTAAGGTCTACTCATTCTTTAGGATTGATGTATCAGGTCTTCCAGGATGTCATTCATAAGTGAATTCAGAGAATTTTTATTTTATTTTAATTTTTTAAACATTTTATTTATTTATTTGACAGAGAAAGAGATCACAAGTAGGCAGAGAGGCAGGCAGGCGGAGGAGGGGGGCGGGGGGGGGGGCGGGAAGCAGGGTCCCTGCTGAGCAGAGAGCCTGATGCAGGGCTCCATCCCAGGACCCTGGGCTCATGACCTGAGCTGAACGCAGAGGCTTAACCCACTGAGCCCTCAGAGAATTTAATAGTTCCCTCTTCCCATAGAACATGGGAAGAGAACATGTTAAAATTGTTTGCTTAAGTATTAAGACCAGAGGTTGGACACCAGGGAGTCCATGGGCTATACAGGCACAGGCTATACAGGCTACACAGGCTCTTACCTAGTATGTATGTGTGTGTGTGTGTGTGTGTGTGTGTGTGTGTGTGTGTGTGTGTATGTATATATATATATATATGTAAAACAAAACAAAATAAAAACAAAAAACAAAACTGATACTGAATATTTTTAAACATTTGGGCTCACAAATTCTAATCTGCCACTTTTTCTTATTGTTTTGTAAATAGCTGGCATTCCCAGTTTGCATTACTTGCCCGCCTCTGTGGGATTTATATCTCAGACCTGTGACCCTTGAAGACAAGGACATTTTTTTGTTCATTTTCATGTCCTGTATCTGTCGTAGTTCTTGGCACATTGTATGTACTATGTAAACAATTACTGAATGAGTGAATAAATGAATGAATGAATGAACAATTAAATTATTAATCAATGAACAGTCATACTCTAAGCTCTGTATGATTAGAAGAATGTCTTCTCTCTATCATTGATGTTGTCAAACTGTTTGCCAGGTTTGTTCTCCACAGGAAGCCATTCATCAACATCCTGGTGAATGAATGGCTTCCAAATAAATTCTGGGGAGCCAGTCCACTCCCATTCAGTCTCCTATATTTCTTAACTCTTCAATACTACTATCCCCGTTTTAAAAACTTCCTCTTTATTTTGTCCTTACATTATAAATGAGATGTATTATGAGATATTTCTTTTAAATAGTTTTATTCCATTTTTTTCCCTCCAGCTAAGAAAGAGAGAAAAACACATATGTTATACCCAAAACATATCAGCGTTTTCATCAATAATTTTTTTTAAACTGCCTACTTTACCATGCAAGACTCTTTTTGGCAAGAGACAGTAGCCTGACTCATACAAATTAAACCGTGAAGAATTTTTTGGCTAGAAAAGAGCTAGTCTTAGCAATGACTCCAGAAAAGTACAGACCTTATATTTCTTGTTTTCTCTTCTTTCTGAATATGATTTGTCTTTAGACCAACTTTTTCATAGTATAGGAATCCTGTATATAGGAATTTAAAGCTTAGCATTCTACCTTTCTGGACAATTGAAATTGAATTGCAGATTAAAAATAATTATGAGAAGACAACTCAAGAAAACTTGATGATTGGTGTAAGGAAAGACAAACGCTTTAAGTTGGGCAGGTCGTGCTGGTTAGAAGATTAGAATGGACTCCCTTGTGGGTCTAGGAAGACTTGGTACCTTGTTTAGCAAGCGCCTGTGGGACTGACATGAATTGAAAGGAAATTTCATAGAAGCCGGAGGTCGTTTGGGTGGGTCTGAGCTATTCTGCACACAAAAACCAAGGAATATGCATGATAACAACCTATGTGCCAGGAAGTATGGATAAAAAGTAGAATAAAAATATGGTCTATGCCAGAGAGGAATTCCTAATCAAGTTACAGTGTCAGGTCATATCATTATAACTAAGTAATTATGAATAAAATTTAAAGGCAAAAATAAGTGTTTATTAGAGTTATTTCTTAGAGTTATTATTAGTGTAGTTTCTTACACTTCAGGTGAGCGTAACTCACTGTGATTTTCTTGTTCTGTGTATAGGAGATTTTAGCAATATATATATTGACATTTTCCCTCCCAGACTTCTACCCTTCTCTTCTATCAATCAATCAAAGTGAATTCTCTTTAAAATGGTTTTGGAGCTTAGAGATAAGAGGTTAGAAATGGAATCACCCTCGACATAATAGAACCCAAACTGATTATTTTGTGTCTGAGAAAAGAAGCCCATAAAATTTCGCTTCCAGAGAGTCAAATGCGCCATTTTATTATTAGAAGTTTTTTTTTTTTTTTTTTTTTTTAAGTGTTTTAGGGACTCCTGGTGGCTCAGTCAGTTAAGCCTCTGCCTTTGGCCCAGGTTATGATCCTAGTGTCCTGGGATGGAGCCCTGAGTTCGGCTCCCTGCCCAGGGGGAGTTGCCTTCTCCCTCTGCTGCTCCCTGATGCTCAGATGCTCTCTCGCACGCGTGAATAAATAAAATCTTTAAAAATATGTTTTAAGTTTTTCTTACGAACTGTTCTCCTTTAGCTCCTCTTAAAGACTTCGGTGTCACTAATCTCCTAACTAATATGAAAACTAGCATTAAATGTACTGAGAACAATTGGGAAAAGACCGTAGTTAGTAAAGCCTGACACACAGGGGTCATTCCAGATCCCTCCTCCTCCTCCCATTCTACTGTCATTCTTCATTTACACCTTCGCCACATCCCATACATCAATGTTTCCCAACAATGCACAGAATAATTTCCCACAACAAAGAATTATCCACATCAAGATGTCCGTCGTTTCAAGGTTGAGAAACCCCACTGCAGAATTTATCTCAGGGGAATACTGAATGGACATACATTCTTTCCCAGGGTGCATTTCAGTTGCCTCATCACTGGTTTCATGAACTCCCTTCTCATCCTCTATAACCCATGCTGCATAAAGCAGCCAAGTGAACTTAAAAACAAACAAACAGAACAAAACAAGACAAAAAAACACCACTATGGTGTAAATACTGCTTAAGTCTGTCCGCTAGTTTACTCTCACACTTACAGAGACGTGGAGAAATAGGCAAGGACCAGATCACATAAAACCATGTAAACCAGGTTAAGGAGTTTGGATATTACTCTCATTCTCTTCTCTTTCCTTAGCTCACTGTCTTTCTGTCATCTTCTTTCTGTTTTTAGAATATTCCAAATTCATTCTGGTTCATGGCTTTATGGCTTTGGTACTTTTTAATCCCTCTGTTTAAAGTGCCCTTTCCGTGGCTGTCTACTTAATTAACTTCTTCCTGTCATTCAGAGATCTTTTCTGTTAAGTTTGAAATTGCCCCTACCTTCATGTCCTCTCACTTCTAATTCGCCATCTATCTTATTTATATTTATATTCACATATGTTAAATTTATCTAATTTTTTTTAATCTTCATGGAGATTATAATCCAAAATAGATTTTTAGATCATGGTAAAAATTGTCATTTTTACCCCTATTCCCATACTTCGTAAAGAAAGTCTATGTGGTAGGCAGAATAATGTTTCCCCAAAGGTATCCACTTTCTACCTGTGGCTGTGTTAATTTATATGGAAAAGAACAATTACGGTTGCGGATGGCATTGAGATTGTTAATTATCTGATCTTGAGATGAGGTGGTTCTGGATTATCCAGGTGGCCCAGTGTAATCAGAAGGGTCTTTATAAGTGGAAGAAGAAGGAGGCAGGAGAGTCAGTATCAGAATGACGTGATGCGAGGGAAATTTGGCTGGCCTTTGTTGACTGTTTGATGTAAAGGGGCTTCCAACCAAGGAATACAAGAAGCGCCTAGAAGCTGTGAAAATCATAGATAGTCTCTTCCTTGGAGCTTCTCGAAGGCATACAGTCCTGCTGACTCCTTGATTTTATCCCCCTGTCATCCATTTTAGACTTTTGACTGTCACAATAATAAGGTCGTATCTTTTGTTGTCTTAAGGTACTCAGTCTGTGGTAATTTGTTACATCAGCAGGAGAAAAGTCACACAGCCCCTGACACATTTACCGTTGTCACCTCGTTTACTCTGGTGTCTCTGGAGTTTAGAGCTGTGTCCCACACATTATAGGCACTCAGTTTATGCATAATATCCGTGGGGTGAATGAAAACCAGAGATAAACCTAACCGTTAGGGTTAAATAACCATAGATTTGTGCTCTACCATAACTAGATAATTTTGATGTTTAGGGCAAATTACTCAGCCCATCTCCCTCAGTTTCAGTAATCTCATTTTTAAAATAAAAATATGATTCCAGAATTTTAGGTTTGTTGGGAATTTTAGGATGGTATCCTCCATGAGAGTCCTTCCTTTGGAGCCTTGACTTTCTTCTTGTAAGGACCTATTTTATGTTTATATTTTGTCAAGAGGCTTTCATTGAGGTTAAACAAAACCTTGTTGTTTAGCCCTTGAACTGTCCTCGCTCCCCTTCCCCCAGGGGATTCACTTAAAGGCGGTCCCGGAAACCAGCTCCAGGTAACAATGCCCAGATACAAAGATGGGTCAGGCCAGGTGGAGACATCCTATCAGTAGGGGGTTGCATACTGTCTCCCTAGCTACCAAGGAGCATGGGCCCCCGCCCTTTGGGAACCCTTTTGGCGCCAATCCTAATCAAGGTGTAATAGGCTGATTCAAATGTCTACTAGGGTAAATTATAATTCAATTGGTCACCTAGCATCACTGTGGAGTTTCCTGTGTGTGTTACAATCTCATTGGTCACCTGTGCGTGGCCAGGCCCAACCGCATGGCCTTTGCCCTTAAAAGCTAGACTGTGAAACAGAGAAGGGTCGCCCTCTCTTGTAAGAGGTGCGGCCCCGAACGTTCGGTTAGATTCTTGATGCTTGGCGCGAAATAAAGCTTTGCTTGACCTTCGCTTTGTATCAGTCTCACTCCTTTAATCACGGACCCGTTATTGGGGCGTAACACTTCTGTTTATATACCCCAGAGCCTCCTATATGTGCATGTTCAGTTTGAGTGGGGAGAAAGTAAAGATTATAATTAAAAGAGGTCTTCATCTTTTCTATTCAACTGTCCATATTACCCTGTTGAGTTCTTCCCTTAGAGCTAGAACATGAAATAATTTTATTAAAAAAAAAAAAAAAGAGGGGGGAACCTGGGTGTCTCGGTTGGGTAAGCATCTGCCTTAGGCTCAGGTCATGATCTCAGGGTTTTGGGATCAAGACCCGCATCCCATGCATCAGTCTCCCTGCTCAGCAGGGAGTCTGCTTCTCCCTCTCCCCATGCACTTCCCCTGCTCCCCCCCCCCCAGACTTGTGCTGTCTCTCAAATAAATAAATCAAATCTTTTGTTAAAAAAAGAGTGCTGAGATATATTTCTTCATCAGTATGATTCTCTGACAAGACAAGGAAAGGAAGTCAAATTATCTTTTTTAAAGTTTGAGTCACTAGGTGGACATCAGATATCTCTTGAAAAAAGGGATAGTGATAGAGATTTTTAGCTTTAGAGTAAAACTGACTTGTGGTCAATTTACTTTCTTTAGCAAGGTTGCCAGATTTAACAAATAATAGTACAGGATACCCAGTGAAATTTGAATTCCATATAAACAACAACAACAAAAACCCTTTCCTTTTAGTATCAGTAAGTCTCAAATATTGTGTGGGGCTTACTTATATTAAAAAGAAAGGGGTTTTATTTATTTGTTTGTTTATATGAATTTCAAATTATACTGGGCATCCTGTATGTAATATAGTGACCCTTTTCTTTGTAACTATGTGGCCTAGGGTAAGTTATTTAACTGTTATATGATTCAGCTTCTGATTTGTAAATTGAATAATCTTGGTACCCAAACATTAGTTTTTTTCTGAGAATTAAGGGAGATAATGCACATGTTCACTTAAAAAGTAATTAACACAATGCCCTCAAATCTGGGACTAGTTTTCCAGATAGTGGTTGAACCATTAAATATATGACAGTATGCTAGATTGGAGAAAACATCAATATCCATTAAAAGGCAGAATTGTATAATTCCTACTTCTTTGATTAGAATTAACTTTATTAATTGATATCTATTAACTACGGGCACCTTACCTAAACTTTTAAAAATTCTCATGTGAATTTTTCTTGGCAGAGTGACAAATTCCAATAGCACATAACTTTTAGAGTTGTCCCTTCATGCATGATCTGTATTATCCATTGATAAATAATGACGAGATTGCAAGTCATCATAAATAAGACAAAACAGAAGCTCTGACCCACTGGCAGAGGAATTGTTCTGTGCTAACAAGGCATGAATGGGTAACTCATTCCATTGTTGACTCCTGCGTCTAAACAGCTGAAGACTTTATGCTTTTATTTATTCTTTTGAATGTTACTAACTTCGGAACGCCATTGACTAAATTAACATACCCATTGTCTCTTAATTGTCACATCTCACCGGACGTGGGAGGGTGATCACCACAACCATTTGATTTCGGATTGCTCAATGTGGGTGCTTTTCTAGGCTGAATGCTCTTTGTTTAATTGGACTAAATGGCCAACCAAACCACCAGCATATAGCAGGAGGACGTCTGGAATCTAGCATTTGAACGTATAGCCCATAAAGATGCTACATAACTCGCAATTAATTCAACACCATGCATTTAGCACAGTTGCTGACTGCCAAAAGCTTTGTGTTCTGCTAAATAGCAACTTGTTAAGCATTTGATTTCCTTGTGAAGAAGTATCATTTTATTTCCATTTAAAAATAGAAATGGTCTGTTTCTACGTTGGTCATGTGGGGGGTGTGCACGCACGTATGCGTGTATGTGTGTGTGTGTGTGTGTGTTGTTGTTGTTGTTCATTGATAGATACAGTGTTTTGTTTTGTTTTGTTTTTTTCCTGTGGAACTAATTAAACAAGGAGGCCAGTCTGAAGTGGCTCAGTGCCCTGGTGGCCTACACAAGCAAACCCAAATCGAAGCCTGTACATGCTTCCAGATTGCAAACTTGAAACTCAGAACAACCAGTCACAAACAGCCAGCTGGGTTTTAAGCTACAGCCCATGGAATAATTTCCTTTCTTTAGATTCTGCACTTTCTCTATATAAGCCTTTCTCCTGGCTTCTGTCTTTGGAGTGCTCCTAACTACTTGTGGTTTGGTGCTGCCCCATTCCAACGGATTTGATTGCATATCGTTGATATGCCTCAGTTTATCTTCTACCGCTCCATATCCCCAAACCCTTCGGATGAGATGTCACTTGGAGGCTGCTACCCAAGCAAGTCCTGCTTTAATCCTTAGAGGAGATCTCGAAGTCCTAGGTTGTAGGGGCACTTTTCATCCAGTTTGTGAGGTCTTTCTGCAGTTTATTACCATTAATACAGTTTTGAGGCTTAATGATACACTTTAAAAAATAGAGCGAAACAGAGATCTTATTACTTAAACAGCACTGATGCATTCAGTATATATAGTTATCAAGTACCTTCAATGTGAAGGAGGAGTGTTAGCCAGAGTGCTGATAATTTTACATTTGTCAAAATATATAGGAAGGTAGGAACACATGAGTTTCATTCATCATTGATTTCGTCCCCATTAAGATTTGAAAACTGCTGGATCACAGAGCAAAGAGAGGTGCTATCTTTGCAAAACCGATTCAGGAACCTCAGATATGAACTCCTAAAGTTCCTGGGTTAAGAACTTAACCAGATCTTGAAAAGTATTTCTTTTTCTAATATTATTCATTACTTTTTGTCTGTTTCTTTAAGAAGCAAAACACATTTGGGCTCATTAGATCAATGTTCTTGAGTGCTGATATCCCAGAAATCTATTTTTTTAACATTTTTCTTGATTTTTTTTTCTCCTGCATTTATGTTCATGTAGACACTCTTCTGATAGGAATCATAGGGTGTAGAATGACATTTAAAGCCAGAATGACATTCTTGATATTTGTGAACTGTGTAACCTTGAGCAAGTAAATAATCCTCAATAAGCTTTATATATCTTTATGTATGTGTAAGGATCATCGCATGTACTTCAAAGAGGTGTAATGAAGTCTAAATGAATGAATACTTTAAAAGGCATAAAAAGTAGATATCACATACTGAGGTCTTTACATTAGTAAAAAAGGACCACAATTTCCAGTCTAAACTCTTGGTGTCAAACATTTCAGAATTCAGCAATTTTTTTCCAGATTTTAGAAAGATAATATTGAGTATATGTTCTATATTATATAGCACTGACATATTAATAATTCAATAACTTTTTTAAAATATTAAGACAGATTTCTAAAATACTACAATTGACTTACATCAATTGTAAGGTCAGGTCCTGCCACACAGTGAATGTAGGTCAGGTCAGATTTTGCATGAACAAGTGACAAAAATGTATTATTAAGAGATTTGGGGTTTCAAAAGGGAAGTTTATCATATATCTTACAGGAGGTAATATATTTTAAATGCCTAGCAAACATCTGGCTGTATTCTGGATGCATATTAAATGCTCATCCTTCCTTCACCTTGACTCTTCCCTTCTCCCTATCATGCAGCCCATTTTTAGCTTCCCCAGAAATGCTGGTTTCCAACAGCGACTCTCCCTGTGGAAAAGCCCTGTTTTGGCGTTAAGTTCACACAGGGCATTGGACTTCCAAACAGCCTTTCCTCCACAAGATTTCTGCCATTCCCCCAAACATTCTGGTCTCTTCCCCCTCATCTTACACTTTCCCTTTCTATGAATTGCCTAATTCCTGACTTGCTATTTAAAGCTGTCTCTGACCTTCAAGTCAATGGCTTGAGTCTAATTCATTAGGAATATTCCCTAGCAAAGATTTCTCCAAGTACAGTCATCATTTTTAATCCCTTTTCTGAATTCATAATGATTACAGAATTAGGTGCTGGTGGTTTGGGTACAAATAACACATACACGTATTCTAAATAAATGTGTATATATATAGTAATATAAATGTGTCCATATATCATAATATATGGACACATTTATAACTATATCACACATATACCACGTATATACCCGTACACTACACACATTATTTTTCCCCACAGGGATATAGACCTAAGACTGAGCTGTGTCTTCCTGACCTATATTCATTGGAAAGCCGTGAATGTCTCCATGATTAGTCTGAGATTACCCAGCGATGGAGGCACGAGAGAAGCTACCTCCTATGCCTTTAAAATCTCCTTCCTTGAAGGGCAACCCATAAAAAAACACTCAGTGGATATTTAAAACAGTTTAGGCATCATAATAGGCTCTATTCTGGGTCACTTTGTACACCCAAATTGTTTTTTTGAGACTATTAACAATGTCATGCTGAGCAATTTAATAAACACAATCAGTGGTAAAGCCTGTTACTTTTGTTTTACAGGTTTGAAAAATCATCCTCATATAGATCTACTCATGGTTATCCGCCTGCTTACTTAACTAGGGAGTCTTGAAGAATAACTTCTGCATATATGATAGGGATCTTTTATTCGTGGGTGACAGAGCCTATTTTGCAGTTTCTATTCACACCCAAATTGTTCTTGAAGAACAATTCAGGCGCTGTTTGTGGGGGCCTCCCACATTCAAAATAGGTTAATAGTCAATGTCACCTTCACTGGGCTAGTCTTTGGATAGATACCATTAAGGGAAATAGCTGTTTCAGTGAGTGGCATATTAAAGTTCTAGCCCAGAGCTCTGTCTGCCCCTGGTTCCAGTGTAAGTGATCGTGGCTCAAGGAGGAGGCTGCGTTCCTACCATCTCGAGATGTAAATACAAGGGCATCTAGCCAGGAGGCAGAAGCCTGGGGAAGGTGGGGGCCTGCAGGGAGCCAAAAGGAAAAAGATGACTTCTCACTCCCAACTCAAACTCCCTCTTCACCAGACACCCATTTCCTTTCCTGCTCATTCTCCCATCTCCTGTCCACCAGCCTTTTATCCTTTCCATTAGCTCTTCACTCGCACATTCAAAGGCAAGTTTATTAGTTCAGGCCTGGAATATTGCCTTGAGCTAATTTCTCTGTCTTCCGTTTATTATGTCTCAGTATCTGTGTACATGGAATGTTTTTTTTTTTTTTTTAGAAAGAAGCATTTGGGAAAGCTTGGCTTTTTCCCAAGGCGCTGGTATGTTCACTACATGTGGAAAATAAAAATATTATAAAACAGGCCATGTCTGCCTTTAAATTTTGGCTGCCTGGAAGCTCAGAACCATCTCTTCAGGACCATCAAGAGTCCGGAAATTTACTCTAAGGACCTTTTTTGGTGTTTTATTCATCACTCAGCCCAGGTCTAGAGTTCACATTTTAACATATGCTTTCCCTGGCCCTAATCTCTTATTTTAACTAATTTGCCCTGTTCCTATTTTTGACTCCAGCTGGACAGAATTGGATTAATCATAATCCTTTGTTCATATCGTACTTACATTTTATTTTTTTATCTTTTTATTGCAGGTGATCCTGTAGTACAACAAATCCTTTGTGGAATGAGGCAAGGTATAAATAAATTACGAGTAAGTAAGCAATACCTTTGCAGCAGAAGAAAAATGAATATAGAAACAGGACCGGGAGGAAGGAGATCTAAATGACTGTGCATGACAAACTAGACTGGGGATGAGGGCATTTTCTGGAAACAAGGAGAGTAAAGAGATGGCCGAAGTAGAAAACAATTATGCTTCCCAGAGAGAAATTCCCAGAGAGAAAACCGTCCATCAGTTTGTAGAAATAGAGAAATCTTATATTCAATGTATGGGTTTGTCTGCCTTAAAGAATTTGCCTCTGCCACAGCAAACCTTCGGTAAATCCTGCTGCCACAACAGCCTGGAATTAAGAGGACGTGGAGGGAATCATGGTTTCCACAGTGAGACTCGACAGGCCTTTGAGACAGGATGGCAGGATGAAGAAAGAAAGCTAGGATTGTTAGAACACGATAAAGCAAGTGATGATGGGGACCCCTGACGAAACAGATAAGCCTCTCGATACATGGGAGGAGGCTTTCCTTTTCTCGTTTCTTTCCTTTTTCTTAGCCCCTCTCTTTGCATTTCCCTCTCTTCCGTACCTTTCTTTTCCTTCCTTCCATCTCTTGCTTACAATCTCCCATTCTTGCTTCCTTCTCAGAAAGCACTGCACTGTCTCCTAGGTGTGGAGACTCTGCTGGGCTGTAGGCACTTAAGTGTAAAGAAGAGATGCTTACATTGTAGTAAAGAACGAGAAAAATTAATTAAAGAACGAGAAAAAAATACGAGAAGAATTAAAATGAGTAGAGTTCATGATTAGTGCTATAATGAAAATAATCAAGGTATACAGAGAGAGTATATAAGATGCGTGGGGGTGGGGTGAGAGCTAAATTCATTAGGGAACATATTTCTTAAACTGTATGCATTCATACCTGAAGCATTAGCAGCCTCCCTCAAAAGCTGGAGCAATTTGGGGCCTCAAATCTCATTTAAATGTTTATTTTCATTATATAGTATTGAAATTGGGTATAGGAAGGAAAGCAAATGGGTTTATGGTTGTGCGTTTTCTACTTGGGCCTTAGCTCCCTTATATTTCTATTTAGCTATTGAAAATTTGATGCCTTTATGTAAAAGCCAATAGAGTGGCTTCTCAGAAAGTTCGCAAATACAAACCTGTTTGAATTTTCTCTCTTTCTCACTCTCTCCTCTCTCTGTCTCTGTCTCCATCTCCCAAACACACAGAAAATCTCCAAAGCAGCCAATTGTCCACATTTTGATTAAACTGATACTGCTCTCCGTATGCCACAAAAGGAGAAAGTTGCAGAAATCAACCCTATTATGGATTGAATTTATGGATTTTATGTTGCCGGACTATGGTTTTTCCCTCAATCATGCTTTCAGTGTATAAATCCTGGGAGTTTTTATTAAAATTTATTTGCAGGAAGTATTTTGATTTTTCCAAATTGGGGGTCAGAACTTTTAAAATTAAGAAATACTACATTAGCCCTACCACGAATAAGACAAGTTTTGGGGATAGTTTCTTATTGTTTTGGTGAATTAGCATGTGAATAGCTCCTGTGTCTCCATTGACTTTCTTTCTTTTTTGAAAGATTTTATTTATATATTTTGGGGGGGGGGCATGAGTGGGGTGGGGGGGGAACAGAAGGAGAGGGAGAAAGAATCTCAAGCAGACTCTGAGCTGAGTGCAGAGCCTGATGTGGGGCTCAATCCCGTGACCCTGAGATCATGATCTGAGCTGAAATCAAGAGTCAGACGCTAACTGACTAAGCCACCCAGGTGTCCCATTTTTCTTTTTTTCTAGTGACTTTCTTGACTAGCACACTCATGTTTATCATAATGAGAGAGACAACTAAGAAAAAGGCTAGAATTCAAAATGAGTTGTAGACTACGAACCAGAGAATTACCACTTTATACTGTATTTAAAAATATATATAATAGTAATAATTATAGTAATAGCTCCCACTTTCCTACCATTCAGACATCTTGCATAAACGGACTGTATTTAATCCTAAGAACCTTACAAAATTAGGATTATTGGCTTTCTTTATCTGAAACAAAGAAACTGAGGCTTAGAAAAATTAAGTAGAAAAATTCACAGCTAGCTTGTGTCAATTTGAGGAAGATTAATTAGAGGTTAAAAAGAGGGAAATTGTGTAAAGTTGACTTTCTGACTCCACAACTCCAGAATGTATTGTCTTCACTGCTGGGCTGTGGCATTGCCCTTTAGCCAAAGAAAACTGTAGACTCATACACAAACAGCTGACAGTCTCACAGGGGCTTCTGCAAGGCAAGTGTTCAGAAAATGCTGAGTGAGGAAAAGGGGTTGTACCATGCGAATCTAACAGGAGATAGAGAGTGAGAGGTGTGTAAAAGCAGCTGGTAGATACAGTAGGTTTTTAGTCCAAGTTACCATACCACTGAATCCTAACACCTGCTTCAAGGTAGTTTTTGTTTTTGTTTTTGTTTTTTTAAGATTTTATTTATTTATTTGAGAGAAGCACAAGCAGAGGGAATGGCAGAGGAAGAGGAAGAAGCAGACTCCCCGCCGAGCATGGAGCCCCATGCTAGACTCGATCCCAGAACCCTAGGATCATGACCTGAGCTGAAGGCAGACGCTTAACTGACTGAGCCGCGCAGGCGCCCCTTGAAAGTAGTTTTATTATCTTGTTTTGCAGATAAGGAAATCAGATTTAGAGAAGGTAAGTGACTTGACACTTATTAGCTGACTGGGTGACCTTGCACACAGTGTCTGGGTTCATTCTATCTATCTATTATCTATCTATCTACTTATTTATTTATTATTTGAAAGAGAACATGAGCAGGGGAAGAGGGAGCAGCAGACTCACTGCTGAGCAGGGAGCCCACCTTGGGGCTCGATCTCTGGATGCCGGGATCATGAGCTGAGCAGAAGGCCGACGCTTAACCGACTGAGCCACCCAGGAGTCCCTGTACTCCCTTTTTAAAATGGAGAAAAAACAACCCCTGTGGAATTATTATTAACTAATGTGAGCTTTAGAGTTAATTCATGTGAAATGGCTGTTAGAATAACTAGTGAACAGAAAACACTTCCTAATGATCACAGTTCCTGTTCATTAGCACCATCACCGTCACCTAAATCGACTGCTCTTTTCGCTTCCTCCTGGGAAGGCCTCCTAACAACGTGGCCCTTGTTTCTCCGCAGCAGTGAATCGTCACCTACTGTAAAATAAAATCTCTCTCTAGAAGGCAGGAAACATTGCCCGCGCAGGTGGAGAATGTTAGAGAACGATCTTTAGATGTACGATCCAAGTGGCCTTCTGTAGGTGAGGGGATGGTGGTGGCCATTAAGATGCCCCGCTCAGACTCCAGCTGCCTTAAGTTCTTTCTTGCATATGGAGTGGGGCTTCCCACTGGCCGCTCCAAGCCTGAGATCTGAGACCCGCAGGCAGACACTAAAGCAAGCTGGTTGCTGGGAGACACAGGACCCTCTGATAGGAAGATTCATGCCTTGGCTCCAGGACTCCCTTGTTTTGGCAAAACTTTCTTATAACGGTACTGCAGCCTAATGCTTTTTTTGGGTATTCTTCACTTCTCTCTTTACAGAAGTTTAACCAGAATGGAGCTCTTATGGTGCATCGAGGCTCCCTCTCCCCATTTTTTCCCCTTATACTGACCCTACGGCTAACAAAAATAATGTCCCCAACATCTGGATTTTCACCTCCAGTTAACATAATCTTTGAATAATTCATTTATTCTTGGGTCTCATTCTCTCTCTCTTTCTTTTTCACTAACCTGAAAGAAGAAAGGGTTATAGTAGATGACTCTATTAATTGCTTTCATTTCATGATTCTAGAGTTATCAAATGCTGTCTATAATGTGGATTAACACATTGTTTCTTGTATTTCAGTGCTAGATCAGAGTGGTGCTAAATGGTTATTCCATGTGTAAATTATTCTTTGATCTAAGAACAAATATTGTTTTATCAAAGAGTAAATATTGCTTTGATTTTTGGCTCATGGATACCAACATATTGCAACATAACAACAACAACAAAAAGTATCTTTGAAGATTTGCCATCATTAACACTTCTGATCCAGAAGTACTTATGTAATTTTGGAGTAAAGCATGAAATGTCTTCCTAATTGGCTTGTTGTTTTCCAATTTTAAAATACTTCAATTAAACAAAATTGTATCTCCATTATTACCATCAAAAGCTGACTTGAAATTTGACTATTCTCTTTTGTTAGTTTTGAACTAGTGGCAATAGTAGAAAAGTTTTAAATCCAATCATGATGAAAAACACAATCATACTCAAGGTGGATTGCTCCTTCCTAAGTCAATACCAGATTCTTTAAAGGCACAATAGTTGTATTATTCACTTAAATGACACTTAGATCAAATATAGGATTTTTAATACAGAAGGGAAAGGTTATGGTATTTGTGTGACAACTATAAGAAGCGATAGGTATTGTATGTCTTTAATTAAGAGGCAAACACTGATAATCCATCTTTATCAATGGAATGGAACATGAGCCTGAAAACCTGCTAGATGTAATCTAAAATGGAGTGTTGAGATTTTCCAAAATCTCTTACACATTATCTCAGTGTAGGACTATTTTTTATAATCTTGTTCTAAGGCTATGATCAATGAGAACTTTAAGAAGGATTTAGTGGTGATGATAGGATTTTCTTCTCTTGAAGGTTGCCACACTGGGGGAAAATGCATTAATGGAAGAGAATTTTTGCAACTTGTTACTTGATAAAATTTTACAATACATGGTTAAGACCTTTGTTTTCAAAATATTTTAAAACCCAATTTTTGAAGGAAATGGTCTTGATACGATGTCATGTTTGACCTTGATAATGCAAGAACTGAAGTCATTGTCATTCCAGATTTTGAGGTATCCCCAATTAAAATGCAGTGAAATTGTGCTTAGGCAAAGTTTGTCAATAACATGTTTATTTCAATCCATCTTAGCCATGAGAATTACGTTCAAACTTTATTAAAATAATTTACGTTTTTAACATTTTCATTGAGTTTGTGGATTTATACAAAATTGGGTTCTATTCAAGTGAATTAAGGAGAAAACAGATGTATCATTAGTGTTCACAGAAATCAGATCCAGGAGTAAAACCATGCCTGCTGTCTGGTAGGAGTAACCTGCCTAGGTTCAATTTGGGATCAGATTAGCTGTCACTTCAGTTGGAAAACCAACTGCAAAAAGATTAACCATCTTTCTAGATGAAAGTCCAATTATGAACACAGGGACATGTCTCCAGCAACATTATTTTGAGGAATTCATACCATTCATCAACCCCAAGGTGAAAGCTGAAATGTTTAGTACAAACTAGGTCTCATTTGGCAGGTTGTACTTGGATTTCAGCAATTACCATGAACATTTTAAAAATTTGATTAAAAAATGTGGTTGGCCAAGATTATTTCATTTTCATTTTTAGACCCATTTGTAATGTACACCAAAGCCTCTACTTCTCAGTGGGTAGAGCTGGACTCAATAAGTGTTCATGGAGAAGGTTTCATTTCAGCCAGAATGCTCTTCTTTGCTTTTGTACTTCTTGTATACGCCATAGTAACTACATTTCTCCTTCTCTCTCGGTCTCTCTCTCTCTCAAAAAAGTAATATAAATATACATGTATCTATAAACATCTATGTATGTATGTCTGTGTGTATATAGTGTGTGTGTGTGTGAGAGTGTGAATTCTTTAAAAAATCTAAAAGTTTTAATTGTGTTCAAATACTTGAACTCATTACTATGGAGCAGATTCATCGTTTGGAAAACCTCTTTCCTTCCTGATACTAGCTGCATTTTAATTCTAATAAAAATATTTTACCAATCTAGTAACATAGGTTAACAAGGCCAGACCCCCTTGTTCTTATTTATTTGCACTTCCAGTTGGACATTTTAAAGTCTTGGTTGTCATGTATTCACTGAAAAAAAAATCTTTTATTTTTGAAGGAAACCTGGCAATATTCCCACCAGCCCTTAGCTTTAGTTACTATCATGGTTTCACATTTATCATGTCCTCCCATTTCTTTCTTTTTTTTTTTTTTTAAGATTTTATTTATTTGACAGACAGAGATCACAAGTAGGCAGAGAGGCAGGCAGAGAGAGAGAATGTCTTCCCATTTCTTTATCCTCTCCATTGCTTTGTCTTATTCTTGTCTGATTTCTTGCTTGCTTGTTTTCCTTTTCACTTTCTACCAGTACTACCAAGTCCTTCCCCACCCCCAACACTTTCTTCTAGGGCACCTGGTTTTCCTTGCCCTCCATTCTAGGTTTTTGTTTGTTAGTTTGTTTTGTTTTGTGTTTGTGTTTGTTTTTTCTGATTTATGGCTGGAAACATGGTTCTTCTCACAGCTGTAGAATATCAGCATATTACAAGCTCAGCAAAGCATCTATTCCCTCCCTACTCACCTCTCAAGGAAGTAGAATATACTGTCAAATCATACTTATTATTAATGTTGTTGGTAGTACTAGAAGAAAAAGTAGTAGTAGTAGTAGTAGTAGTAGTAGTAGTAGTATTTACACATTTGGAGAGTCCATGGCAAATACTTGGAATTTACTGAACGTTTTCAAACATAATTGCATTTAATGAAAACATCAGCACCACTTAATTAAACAACCTAATAACCTGGAATTCTCTTTAGACTGGAGATTTCAAATGGGCCATCGATTGGCTGTACTCCATATACAGTTAGGTTTTCTTTAACCACAAACTTAAAAAGAATATAATCAGAGCAGTTTACACAAATATGAAAATTGTCATTTTTGTGTGTGAAAATTTGTCATTTTTTGTAGATTTGGCAATATTTGGCCCAGATTTCTATATGGCTTTGGCTGACAAGTGCTGTCCCTTTTAAGATGGGTCTACTTTTTCCTTTGCTAGATTCCACTGTTGTTTATCCTTTCATACCTCTTCCACTTCCCTCACTGGTATTTTCTGTCTGGATCTGGTAAGAATTTGAGTTTTTAAAGTCTGTTCAATTTCTTTATGTCCCTCATTGCTTCTAGTTGACCAGCGAGTTCTGGCAATTTTATCTTCTGAACTGAGCTCGGCAACCTTTTTCTTTAAAGGGCCGGATAGTAAAGGTGTCAGGCTTTGCAGACCCTAAGGTCTCTGCTGAAACTTCTCAGCTCCACTGCTGTAGTCCCAACACAGCCATAGACAATGAAAACAATTGGGAATGACGATCTATATTCCATATTTATGAGAACAGGCAGCATGCTGAATTTGGTCTACAAGCTGTAGTTTGCTGAGCTCTGCACTAGATGATCCTGTGCTGAAGTATTTTGGTCCCAGGACCTTATATCCAAGAAATACTCGATAGGGGGAAGAAAAAAAAAAGCCCTAGAGAATGAAATGTATGCCTATCAGACATTTAAATGGCCCGAAAAAAATGATGCTATTGAGAGGTCATCACCTTTGTTTACCAGTAGTATTCGCAGTCATATTGGAGTACAGAATCTTTGTTTTAGACTTAATAACTCTTATTATTTCACATCACAACTGGAACCACGTTTCCAGTGGAAGTCTTGAATCCATGACCACTCTTCCTTCCACACTACCACAGTTCTGGATTGGTCCTTTGGTTCTCCTTTCTGTCTTATTTTATTTTTATTATTTTATTTTATCTTGTTTTATTTTCTCCCATTCCATTCCATTCTATTCCATTCCATATTTATCTTGAAAAAAATTAATGTATGCATGTGAGAAAAAAAATTGAGAAATAACCGATACCAAATAAAAAGCAGATCCTTTCCACTTGGAGCCTAAATTCCTGTCTCAGAGTCTAAGTTAGTTTTGTTTGTGTCCTTCTGTGTGTTCTATGCTTATACAAATACCATGTAAATGTGTGTATGTGCATTCTTCTCAATCTTTTCTTTCACATAGTCTGAGACTTCTTAAAAAAAAACAACTATTGGTACCATTCATTGTTGTTCTGTTACCCAAAGACAGAATGAGAACTCTGAAGTAAAGAAATTAATATGAGCTAATAATTTTCTCCAGACCTGCTTCCTGTCGCTTCTCCCTTTAAACTCTCTTCGGTTCTATGTATCTCAGTTTTTCTATCTGTAAAATGGAAGCGAGGGAGGAAATAAAAAGCCTTTATCATAGATATTACATTGGGATTAATGGGATAAGATCTGTAAACAGGTAAGCATAGATAAATATTCAATAAAGGGTAGCTGGGGTACAGTGGTGGTAGATGTCATGGCTGTAAGAAAGGTTGAGAGCCATTGCACAATTGAAGCGTTAACAAAAAGGATGTAGTAGTTCATGGTATTTTGGATTTCATAAGTTATTTTAGAGGTATAATTGCATTTAAGCCTCAGTCATACATTCACCAACTATTTATGTAGCTGTTCTCCCCAGGCACAGTAGCTGGAACGTAGTAAGAATTCAGATGTTAGGCAATATTGACAAGGTCGCTGATTTTAAGCAACTTATATGGGAATGGGAGCTAGATGGTAAATGAGTACATAAAGATGATGATTGTATATTATGGAGAGGACGCTGCAGGTAGTAAAAAGGGCCACGTAGTACAGGTTAAAGAGTGATTTGCTGCTAAATTTCAATGGCTGGGTTACTGGAGCTTTTTTCCCATACGGGTAGCATCATCCTAAAATATAAATGTCAATAGGGACAATGGGGTTGGGGAACCAATGTGGTCCTGTCTAACCTTGAGGACTCCAGGAATATTCCAGGAACATACTTTAACCTGAACCTAGGGAAAAAGGTTATCAGAATTCTTACAAAATTTATTTCCTTGAGGAGCTTAGGCTTGAGGGGAAAAAAAAAAAAAAAAAAGGTTTCTGTCATACTGTCCTAGACTGTTGGTGGAAGGATCACAAGCAGTCATAGGGCAAAGCAACAACCAAAGGACCTTGGGGTGATGTCTTGGTTATGTGCAATAGCACCAATGGCAAAAACAACTTGTCCAGCGCTTTCTTCAATCTTTCTTAACAGAATTTTGGGGGAAAGAACGAGAAGAGGTGCAATCCCACATTCAGGAAAGTTAGTTCATCTACTTTTGCTGAGCTAGAACGTATGTTTGAGGAAGGAGTGTGTAGTCAAATGGTTGTCACAAGGTAGAAGATTAGAGCTGGGTGATCAATTTTGGTCACTTTTTTTTTTTTTTTCCTATCAGCAAAGGAAGCCATTGAATCATGTGGCCCGTCTTCTTCTTTTTTATTTTTTTAAATTCAGTCAAGGTGCCTCGGTGGCTCAGTGGGTTAAAGCCGCTGCCTTCAGCTCAGGTCATGATCCCAGGGTCCTGGGATCGAGCCCCACATCGGGCTCTCTGCTCAGCAGCGAGCCTGCTTTCCTTCCTCTCTCTCTGCCTGCCTCTCTGCCTACCTGTGATCTCTGTCTGTCAAATTAAATAAAATCTTTGAAAAAAAAAAAAAAGCCGCTGCTTTTGGCTCAGGTCATGATCCTAGCGTCTTGGGATCGAGCCCCGCATCCGGCTCTCTGCTCAGCAGGGAGCCTGCTTCCTCCCTTCTCTCTCTGCCTGCCTCTCTGCGTACTTGTGATCTGTCTGTCAAATAAATAAATAAAATCTTTAAAATGAAGACACACCAAGTCAGTCTCTGGGAGGAGTCTGAAACAATGTAGTGGAATTGTATTTCAGTCCAGAGGTATATGCTTTTCCCCACACCTCAGTTCCTTATACATGCCGAGTTCTGACCACACTGATTGAAATGAATACATCATCCCATCAAACTGGTACCGTGAATGGTAGATATGTTCTTTGCTATATTACCCTATTTTACAGCTGAAATAATGTCGAATCTCCTTGAAATCTAAATGCGCTTCACCGTCCCTATCTGAACAGGGAATTCAAAACCCTGAGGCTCTCCTCAAGGAGACCGGAGGACCAGGTGATTAGAGAAGGGGCTGTGGGAGTGTCCCTGCTGGGAGAGAGCTTAGCTTTCCTGGAGAGACGGGTGGAAGGGTTTGTTTGCCCCAGCAGCAGCCCTCGTGGTGGGTGTGCATGGGGACCAGGAGGGACAGGAATGTGAGCGTGCCAGTGCTCTGTGACACAAGCATTTTCAGCCCTGCAGAGAGTCATGGCTGAGCAGGGTCAGCAGGTGGTCTCATAATGTTTATTAGAATGCCAGGTGTTTAAAAGTCAGAAATTTACTCTAGTGTAGGTGTGTGTGTGCGTGTGTGTATATGAGGTACTCTGTTTGAAATCTTAATTTGAGTGAAAAATACCATTACTTTTTTTCTTGTGTATTTTGGATTGTTTTGTTTGTTTGTTTTGGTCTGAAAGACTGCTGCTTTTTTGCCTGGTAATTCCTATTAACCTTCCTCGACCCCACTCACAACCCCCCCCCATCCCCAACCCTTTTCGCTTTGTGCATTCCTCTGTTGGTGAGTTTACCGCAGCACACGAAATGTTTTTATTCAGTGTACTCATCTGCTGGTGTCTCTTGACTCAAAAGCTGCTCGAGGGCAGGGTCCTTCTTATTAATCAATCTGTCCCCTGAATTGATCCCTACAGGTATAGCGCCAATACTCCTTGATTGGAATTGAATTCAACAAATGGTAAACGAGTATTTGCAATTTTACCACATGAATGCAAAGTGGGGTTAATTAGTTGAAGATCCTAGAGACACAGTTGATGAAAAAATCAAGGGCTGTTTCCCTTCCCTCTGATTTCCTGGTTTGTGATGAAGGATGTAAAGCTGTCGGGGTTTTATGAATCTTGCCACCAGCCAGAAAACCTTTCAAATATGATTCAATTTCATGCAGACAGAGACTCAGAGCAACTTGGCAGTTAACAGCTAATGGCTTTTAAGGGTTTAAGTCAGCCCTAAACATTATTCCAATGAGTTTTTGTGGTTTAATTACCTTAAAACATTAAGTAGTCAAAGAGCCCATCAATATAGAGACATTTAGAGATATCCAATGTGCACTGCTCACAAATACCGCCTTGAAGGTGTCTAATACAGAATCTTAGTTTGCCAAAAAAGCATGTAAAAATAGTTTAAGTTTACCTATTTGAGCCTAATGATGTGTGCCATCATTACGCTAGGAGAAATGTGAATTCAAAATGATTCTCTAAACAGCAAGGAAGAGCTTTCCAAAGCAGAGGACAGAGCGATTTCTTCCCTACCCCGTTCTTACTGTTAACTTTAAGCAGTATGTACACTTAGTGGCTAGGATCCCAGGCTTTGGATTTCCGTGCCTCTGGGTTCAAATCTCACCTCTGCAATTAGTAGGGAAGTAAGTATCAGGACAATAAGTCTCATGGAGGATAATAACAATAATTATCCGGCTAACTTTTTGTGATGGTGTCATGAGATGATGCATGTAGAGAGATACTAACAGTAACCACTAATATGTGTTAAGCATTCTTTAATTTTAAAAAAGGCTGTTCTGATGGCTTATGGAAGAGAGAAAAAAAATGAGTTTGAAGGGTCAGGATCCAGTTTTAAGGCTGTAAAAATGGGCCTAATATCTTCATTGTGATTTTCCTTCTTTGGAGTTTAATTAAAGAAGCCAAAGGTTGTCACCTATTTTACGTGCCATTCCGGATATTTTCTTCTGCAAAACTCATTTTTATCCTTGACTCACAATAACTTCATTACTCTTTTCAAGTCAAATCACATCCCAATCTCAACAATTCAAATTGGCCTAAGATCCCACACTAACAAAATGTTAATATTTATGAGCAATGCATTTTGGGTTCGGAGATAGGGAGAGAAACCTTCCGGGAGGCAGAAATGAGTTATTGGCCTGCTATAGAATGTGTCATTTGGAAAGAGCTGCATTGTAGGGAGAGATGATTCAAACACACAATATCAAGGGGCAATGCAATCTAGTTTACTAATCTCTCATTATACTAAGGTGAGGTTTTTGTGAACACTGACTGCTCATTAGCATCTCGATCCCACAGAAGAATCCAGATAATGGGTGCCAGTTTTATTCTCATTATGGAGTGAGTCACATGTTTGCATTTCTTTCACGAAGCCATCCTTTAAAAAAAATTAAGAGTAGCAAAGGGTAAAGGCAGATCATTTGAACCATGTAATCATGGGCATTCTATGTTAGATAATATTTATTTATTTTTAAATCTGAAAGTCTGTAAGTAATCTACATGCACATCTCATGATCTCTGGAGTCACACGTCTCTCTTCCTTTCTTCCTTCTTTCACATTCAGCCTTGCTCCAACACCAGGCAAGCTTCTCTCTCCCCTATGATAGAACTCAGTTTTGAGGTCGCACCTGAAATCTGTTGGTCAGTTCTGATCTAATGCATGTAAAAATGTTTTTGCCTATTAGATGGTTAGAAGAAAAGGTATATAGATAGACGGATAGATAGATGTTTATATATAGAGATATCTACCTATAGATATCTCTATATATCTATATATAGTATAGTATCTATATATATATAGTATAGTATCTATATATCTATATGTAGATATATATATTACATTAGGGAAATAATGGGGAAGTCGGATAGGCTAGTGGAAAGCTACAACTTAACATCGGTTAGTTGAAGCTGGGTAAGCCAGTTCCGCACAATTGGCATATAACCCCCCTGAGTGAGGGAAACTTCAAACGCTAGCTCAGAGGTTTCAATTAGATTATGATAGGGGCTCTTAATTGATTTTCACCTGTGGGAAAGAGTAACTTAACGAAGGGAAGAAAGAATGTGTATAAGCTTTTCTACTTCTTTACCTCAGGCCTACTTAGGTTGAATCATCCCATCAGCCACTGCCCAGGTACAAGAAAAATAAGGATCCTAAATACCAACAACTTCAGTTCCCAGTCTCTGGCTGCATCTAGATGATCCTGTAAGTGTCGGGGGAGAAGAGGCGAGAAACACCAGACAGGTGTGAGGACCAAGGATGTAAATCACATAAAATGCACTTGTGAGTTAGATTGCATAACGTAAATCTAAACTGCCATTAGATGAACAGAATATTGATTCACTGTGAATCACCAAAGTATTTATTAGCTTTTAATTGCCCTAATAATAATGATAGTAGAAAGTACTAGGATAATTATAAATTTGTATTGTGCTGTAGTTGCATGCTGTAGTAAGCATGGGTTTGGAGTCAGACCGACCTAATGAACACTGTGGTTTCATTCTTAGAGTCCACGACATTGGACAATGCCCTTTATCCTATTTCCAGGTTTGTTTTAAGAGTTAATGTATCTGGGGCACCTGGGTGGTTCAGTGGGTTAAAGCCCCTGCCTTCAGCTCAGGTCAGGATCCCAGGGTCCTGGGATCGAGCCCCGAGTCGGGCTCTCTGCTCAGCAGGGAGCCTGCTTCCTCCTCTCTTTGCCTGCCTCTCTGTCTACTTGTGATCTCTGTCTGTCAAATAAATAAATAAAATCTTTAAAAAAATTAATGTATCTAAAGCATGTAGCATAGTACCTGCCACATAGATATTCAGTATTCTGGTCCTTACTCCAAGAAATTTCCATCATAAAAAGAGAGAATGAGATTCTTCAGAAGTAAAACAGAGTCGGTATAGCATCAAAGGGGCCCGAGGCAAGGGTGTCAGTGAAGCCCGGGTAGTAGATGGACGTGGGTCTGGATTCTGGCTGGTTACATGCGGTCAGGCGGAGGCTGTGATGAGACATGCAGACAGATGCTTATGCTCCAGGATCATTTTAGTTATCTGTTTTGTAGGACACCCCAAGAAGACATTTCTACTCAGAGGCACCTTGTTTCATGCAGGCACACCATTAAACTCACTTAAAAGCTGATATGCCCTGCCAGCATCACTAGCTTCTGCCAGAAGAGGATGAGAAATCAAGTTTCCCTGTCGGTTTTATCAGAGAAGAAACTATTGAACAATTCCTCAAGTCCCTGGCCAAATTCATCACTGAACCAGCTCTAGGTTTTCTTAGGTAAGTTGCTGCATCTCTGTAAGTACCAGTTCCCTCATCAGTGATAGGGTGCTGACAATGAAACCCGATCTGCAGGGCTGCTGGGCACCATTGCATCACGTCACGTGCCTGACATGGGGTGTTTGTAGGTGAGGTGTCTCAGCTGCTCCAGCCCCTACTGGCAAGATCTCATCCATGGTAGGGTAAAACTGAGATGATAGCCGACGTACTATCATCTTTCTCATCTTGTTTCCATCTTCATTATGTTCTGGATCATGGTCACCAAGTAAAATCAAGCTTTCTTCCCTCCTCTTAATACTAAATAATAGGCCAGTACATTGAAACTGCTGTCACATTAGGTGTTGTTAATAACCAATCAGACTCCTTAAGAATGGGTTAAATGGTTCCATCCAAAACTTTCATCACCATCATGGTCGTTTGTCAGATGTTCTCTATATGGCCATTGCTAAGATCTGAATTTTGTGTCTCCCTCTAAAAAAACTCCTATGTTGAAGTTTTAATCCCCAAGCTAATGGCACTTGGAGGTGAGGCCTTTGGGGAGTGATTAGGTTATAAAGGTGGAACCCTCATGTTTGAGATCTGTGCTTCTATAAAAAGAGGTCCTACAGAGTTCCCTGTCCCTTCTACCATGTGAGGAAACAATGACAGAGGTAGGCAGTCCTCCATCCAGAAGAGGGCCTTCATCAAAACCTAATAATGCTGATGCCTTGTTTTCAAAACTGTGGATCTCAAAACATCCAGCCTCCAAAATTATGAGAAGTACATTTCTGCTGTTTATGAACTACCCAGTCTGTAGTGTTTCGTTATCGCAGCCTAAGCGTTGAGCTGTGGTACATTCACTGTCTCACTGAATCTCTAGAACAACTTTGCAGGGTAAGTGTTATTCCCATTTTATAGGTGGGGAAGATAAAGCTTATTTTGGTGAATAACATGCCCCAAGTTTTAGAGCTAATACACAAGAGGCTGGAGTCGGAGACATGTCTTCTGGTTGTAATGCCCATTTATAATTCTTTATATGTTACTCTCATCTAAGGCTAAATAACTAAAGCAAAGTGACTTAAAATCATCATGAGGACATTTTCATACCACATAACTTGGTCATCGGTTGGCCATCACTCCCGTGTGACAATGATGAGGTTATTTGTTCATTTTTTAACATAAAATGTCTTTTTCTTGAAGAAAATACCCTATTCTTATTAGAATCAGCAGTGTATCAACTGTACACATATCTTCTCATAAGTGTCTGTAGATAATATGTTCCTGAATTATTTTAATTTATAGTAGGACTGGAAGAATATTATGTACATCAGTCTTATAAATAATGTGACATAAATAACAGCTGCATTTAGTGCCAAAGCAATTATTTTCTTCTGAAGTAATCATTCATTTTTTAGTGGGAACTGGAAATTTGCATGCAGCATTGTCTCCTTACATAATTTGGGTGAGGTTCTTTTACTCAATTGCCTGGATGTTTAATACCTGAAAATTGTTTTTTTGTGAGAATTGTCAAGATCTACTGACACTTTTTACTTTTGCCTGGGGTAAGGAGCAAGACTGTGTTTATGGAAATGGTGGTACTGGTACCTGTTTTACTGTTAGCCTTGGAGGGATGATGCAGAGTTGAGACAGTGAATCTCAAGTGCCCGGTGCTGTGTTCTCCTCTTTTGTGTGTTAATTCATTGTAAAATAATTTGGAAAAAAAAAACCTGCTCCGTGCTGGGTCTGGTATTATATCCTGGGTACACAATGGTAAATACAATAGAAATCAACAGACCTAAACACCAATATCAAGAATATTTTTGTCTAGCTTAAGATGCAGACAATAAAAATGGGAAAAAAATATGAATTTCAATAAGTTCTATAAAAAAAATGGAGACTGTGAAGGAGGAGTGCCTAATGATCAGGGAAATCAAAGACCTAAGCACCAATTTCAGGAATATTTTTGTCTAGGGTAAGATGCAGACAATAAAAATGGGAAAAAAATATGAATTTCAGTAAGTTCTTTAAAAAATAGAGACTGTGAAAGAAAATTGATCAGTGATCAGGGACTGTGAGGACTTAATTTTAAGCAGGGCTCTGAAGTAGTAGAGCTATCTTGGCCAGGAAAGGGCAAAGGTGTGTTCCCGGAAGAGAGAAGACAATGCATTATTGTCCGGAGCTGGAAACAACTAGATGTTTTTGAGGAACTGACAGAAAGCCCATGTAGATGGGGCATAGTGAGCAAAGATGAGTTATAGTTCAGGGTGAGGTCACAGAAGCTGATGGAAAACAGTGAAGTTTCACAAGTTATGAAATATTCTCTGGGCCACCTAGCTAATTATTGATCATTTAAACCCAGGTTTCTATGACTACACATCCCAGCTTATGTCTTATGAACTCCTAGAATTGAGATAGTCAATAAAACGATGATGGTAATTTGTTATAATAATGATTACAGTAGCTAAACTGATTTGGTGCTTTATGTCATGCCCTCTTCTCATCGCTTTTCATGCACTAAAGAACTGAATCCTCACATGAAACCTTGTGACATTTTATGTTTTGCTGGAAACTTAACAATACCCCCCACCATACATGTGTAGGGAGGTCATATGACTTGTCAGTATCACACAGCTAGTAAAGGATGGACTTGAATTTGAACCAAGGGTTCTATGACACTTTAGAGATTGGACTTTCAGTTTTCATCTTAATGACAGATGAAAACTTTCTGAATTATTGTTATGAATGTATTTACCAAAACCCTGTAAGAATAGCAGTTTCTTTTTCTCAAACTGTTTGAGAGAAAATTGTCACTATGATGCATCATAACCCCTGAAAACCTTAGCAAGTAATATTCTACAACCCAGACACTTACCACGATGCAACCATCCATGTCAGAGAAGTGAAATTAATACCTGTTTTCTAATTCAAGACTCTGTTCGAATTTAACTTACTGTGCCAAAAATGTTTTTGTAGCAAAGGGATCCAGTCCAGGATTGTATGTACATCTGTACAATCTCCTTCAATCTTCAGAATTCCCCATTCTTGGCTTGACTTTCATGACCTTGTCACTTTTGAAGATTATAGGTCAGCTGTTTTACAGAATCTCTCTCAGTTTGGGTTTATCTACTATTTCCTCATGATTAGATTCTTATTATACAATGCTTGGGGCAGGAATGTGGCAGAAATGCTACTCTGTTCTTGTCATTGACTCCTGACAGGTGGTCTACAGTTTCAGTGTGTCCCAGTTTTGAAGATAATAACATGGATCACTTGACCAAGTGGTGTTTGTGAGTCTTCTTCATGCTTTTGTGCTCCAACATCCTGTGTGGGCTTTAGCTGCCACTCACAGTACTCCTGGACAAATTCCTCCCCTACCTATTTGAGCTCTCACTTCCCTTGCCTGGCCACCACAGACACTCCTTCCCCCCTTGGTTGTGCCCTACTCACCTCCAGGTGGGTATTCCTCACTCCCAGTCAGGTTCTAACCCTCCTAAGCTTACTCCATCCCACCTTATGGCTGTTGGACAGAATTATTAAGTAAGGAAGAAGAAAGGAAGGGAGGAAGGAAAGAAGGCCATTAGATAACTTCTAATTAAAAATAAAAGACATAGGGGTGTCTGGGTGGCTCATTGGGTTAAGCCTCTGCCTTCAGCTCAGGTCATGATCTCAGGGTCCTGGGATCGAGCCCCACATCGGGCTCTCTGCTCAAGCAGGGAGCCTGTTTCACCTCTCTCTCTGCCTGCCTCTCTGCCTACTTGTGATCTCTCTCCATATATCAAGTGAATAAATAAAAATCTTAAAAAAATAAATAAAAGACATAGAGAAACCATTTTCTTTCATTTGAGAAAAGTACCTAAAGTGATGCTAGCTGAAATAATGTTGAACACATTGTTCTTTCTCATTACACTCCACAGGAATTATTGCCCATGCCCAAAGAACAACAACAAAAAAAACATGGTTCATCTGAACGTGCTTCTTTCAACAAAACACAATTAGGATATACTCCATGTATATAGTCCAATACCCATTAATAGCAAAAGAGCCAATATTCTACATACACTATATATATCTATTATATACATTATATATATATACACACACACATATATAATGTGTATATATATTATTATATATACATATATATGTATATACATATATGTATATACATATATGTATATACATATATATGTATATATGTATATATATACACATATATATAATGTGTATATATACATTATATATATATATATCACAGCACCATAAAATCCATTATATATAATGGATTTTATGGTGCTGTGATCCCCTAGTCTGCCTCGTTCTATTTGCTGTTCAGTTGTCTAATCACTGCTCTCAGGAACTTAGGTGTTTTCCTAGTGGGAAGAGGCTGTCATTAATCATTATGTATCCAGGTTCTTTTTTCACTCCATTTTGGAAAATATAAATATGAAACTGGAGAATGCATTTCTGTTTTTCCTCACTTTTAGAACACAATGCTCTTCACATCTGCCTTGAAGCCCCCTATGCATAAATGGAACAGCACAAGTTTTGAGAACAAGTTTGGGGTCAAATCCAAGCTCTAATACTTGCAACTTGACTTTAACCATGTGGCTTGCTTACATAAGCTTCAGAATCTTTACCTCTAAAATAAGTATAATTTTGTGTCGTTGTGAGGACCAGATGCAATAAGTTAGGTAAAGTGCTTAGCACAGCTTGGTTCAGAGACAAGAAAGCATAGACTTAAATGTATCAAATGTTTTTCAGCTACTCTCCTTTGTACATGACAGCACTTCGTTAATTTCTCTCATAACAAAAGTTGTGTTTTATTTGTGACTCATGGGTGTCATGCCCACTGGGCTGGGATCTTAAGGGCAGAAATCAGTTTTCATCTCTTTATCCTCAGCAATTAGCAAAGTCACTCGTAACGTAAAAGATGTTTGATGTCTATGTGCTTCGAAAGATGGAGAGTGGTGGAATTGTGGAATTGTTAGATGAATGGACAGAAGGATGAAAGAATAAATGCATGAAAGGATAAGTGGACAAAAGAAAAAATAATTACAAGGTAGGGATACAGAACTCACTATTTATTGAACATCCATCATGTGCCAACAAATCAATTGGCTCTTTTACATATATGTTATTAATACTTCATTAGGTTATTATGTTATAGAAGAGAAAAACAAAGCTTAGAAAAATTTAAAAAAACACACTAAAAAACATAGTTCGTACTTTTGACTTTACCAAAAAAAGCTCTAAAAAATGTTCTTTCTGTTTGAGTAGGACACGTAATAGACTTTATCTATTTAACATGATAAAAATATTTGCTCTTTACCCAGGAGATTGGATTACACAATCATTAAGAAAATTGAGCGTAGTCTAGATTGTTAAGGTAGAAAAAAATGCACAATCCGTTAGAGAAAACAAAAGATTTGGTGAGCATTTCTAAATACAAACAAGCCTGTGGGCTTCTCTAGAGTAGACACAATTTTACTTATTTTCTATTTCTGGATTCAATCCAGTAATGTCAGAGATGAAGAATTAAAACCTATACAATATCTTTGAAGGATAACTCTGAGGAATTATGTGGACAAAGAATTTATAGGCTTGTACAGATCACCACTACAACATTATTTATAGTTTCTCGGTAAAGTTCATGCCTGTGAATGGGAAGACGTTAACTAAAATGTGAGGAAATGGAGCTTACCATAGAAGCGTGGTTAAAGGAATCCTAAATGAAAACCACATGTCTAGTAGCCCATTCACAGAGTAAATGTTTGTGGAATAGGAATACATTCTAGAATCTAGAGTCTGCATCTAGAACATGGTTCTAGGTGAGTCAAAGATGTGTATTGCCTGCCTTCCAGTGTCTCCTGGTTTGTAGAGGTGAAGATTCTGGGAAAATACGGTTTCAGAGATACAGTGAATGTTTGTGTAGCAGAGTGAAAGAGTTGCTAGTGGAACACTGGGAATATGGCCCTTCAGGGACTGAAGGAGTTGGCGACATTCCCTGAAATAGGTGATATTTCCTTTATTTCCATGAAACATGAGGGGAAATCTGCCAGCTGGACAAGGTGAGACCCGTAATTTCCCAGCCTACAAGGTGAAACCACAATCAGAGGGACAAATACACCCTTGGGACTTGAAATGGCTCCTTTTGACTTGAAAGGCTGCATATAGCTTTAGTGTTCAGATATAATGGTTTGTTTTGGAGACTGACCGCTAAGGTTGAGAGGGCTGTAGTAGACTGAGGTCAGACCATGAACCATAGAGGGGAATGCACAGAAGCACACGGTTATCCTTATCTGGTGTCATTTTGGAGCCCCTTCAAATCATTGAATATATACATATATTCAATCATTGAATCACATTCAATGATTTGAAGGGGCTCCAAATATATACAAATATCCAAATATATCCAAATCTATACGTAGTTTTATGTATATATACACACAAAAGAACACAACTTTTGTTATGAGAGAGAAATTAATGAAGTGCTATCATGTACAAAGGAGAGTAGCTATCAGGTATGAAAAGCATTTGATTCATTTAAGTCTATGCTTTCTGTTCTATGAGCCAAATATATGTCATTGTATATATGATATATATGAATATATGTAAGTATATATACTATATAGTTAGATATAATTTCCAAATATAGACACATAATTGCACATGTGTACACAATGCACATATACATATGTTTATATATATATTTTAAAAGATTTATTCTGAAGAGAGAGCTCATGTGAGTGGGGGGAGGGGCAGAGGGAGAGAGAGACTCTCAGGCAGACACCCCTCTGAGCATGGAGCACAACACAGGGCTGAGATTATGACCCGAGCTGAAATCAATAGTTGGACACTTAACCAACTGAGCCACCGAGTGCCCCTATATATTTTTGAAGTACAAGTTGCAAGCTACAATTTTATTGATCAGTACATGCACACAAAAGAGGGATCTTTTTAAAAAAAGAATATTTATTTAAGTAATCTTTATGCCCAACGTGGGGCTCAAACTCACAACCCTGAGATCAAGAGTGGCACACTCTTCCAACTGAGCCAGCCAGGCGTCCTGCAAAAGAGGGATCTTGATCATTGTTTCCCTCCTTTCATTTTATAATTTTTGTTGTTTTCTCTTACAGAAATAGTCACATTTTGACTGATCTTATTACTTCTTGTTTCATTTTGTACAGGACTCAAAACTTGAATGAATGATAAAAAAATTTTCTTGTACCCTTCCTTATTATTTTGAGCACTGATGAAGAGTGACCTTAATAGGATTAGGAAAATCACAGCATCTCAGTGAATGGCCTGATAAGGCTCGTGGCTCACTGTTCACTTCTGCCACCTCCACGTCTTGCCATGCTTCTTGAAACCAGTTGCGTTCTGATGCTGAATTAGTCCCCCAAAGGAGACTTTTCAAAGGACTTGAAGGTACCATTTAGCTTTTGTGTGGACTGTGCTATATGAATGTCCTTTTTGGCTCATACGTTCCCAACCTACATCACTAATCCTAAAAATGGGATTCCTGATATGTTCTGTCAATGGTTTCTGAAATGCCTATTGATGCCTCAATTTTTTGAAAGAGCCAAAATAAACCAGTCAATAAAAGTAGCTTTGTATAGCAAAAGATATGAATTGTCCTAATCCCTTTGTTTATTATCGGACAAGAATGGGCATGTCAAGCAACACTTCACTTACCAAAATGCTGGCTCCATTGCAATTACCATTCCTCTTCTCTGTTAGACTGTGCTTTGCGCCACTCATATTCTCTATTTGAAAGGTATCTTCAGTTTCCTTAAGCAAGTTATTCGGTTTTTAAAAATAAGATAAAGCAATTTGGTTTTTTGAAAAGCAAAGAACCCCTTCTAGACTCTCCCTTCTCTTTCCTCTGAAGATAATCGTTTGTTGGAAACAGTAAGCCAAGAACAAAAGAATCACAGTGGCTTGACTAAAGCTTGGAGAATTTGCTCAGAAAAGTTCCCCAAATACAGGTCTTTAGGAGCCAGTAAATTAAACTGCAGACACTGTGTCTCATTGGCCCCAACACACAGGGTCATCTGATTATGCCTCCTCATAAATGGCCAAATTAATCTCAGTCCCTTTAAAAGGTATTATTCCTGGAGAACTCAAGAATATGTGGTTAGTTTACTGTCACTCCTGAAAAGTTCTGTTTCTCTGGTAGTAACTGATAAAGATGGGGATTTCTCAAAGTCAATCACTCAAAATAAAGAACTTAAATCCATTTTCACGTACCCCTGGGAAGCAGATCTGCATTAACCTCGTCTAGGACTTCTCCGGCAATAATAAGGTTTAAGAGAGTACACAGCCACTGGTGATTTCTGCAAGTGATACAATGAAGGGACAGAGACAATGAGGCAAACATAAAATGGGACCTGGGATTAAGGGATCTTCCACTCAGCCATGTGTAGAATGTTGAAAATTAATGTGGTATTGTTTCGCAAAAGCAGCTGTCAAGTTATTGTAATTTGCAAAATGTTTTTTTTTCCTTCCTCTTCTCCTTCACTGAAGGCATATTAGAAATGGCTTTATTTCTGAGGGATGACAAAGTTAATCCTATTTTGAGTTCCATTTGAAGAAAATGACACTTAAAGCTTGTTTTGCATTTATCAAATGAGTCAGTGAGTTCAACATTTACTGAGTGCCTCTGAATGGAGGACACAGTGTTAGATACCAGGGTTGTAAAGATGAATTGAGAACAGTCACTTCCACCAAGGTATTTAATGTCTGGTGGGAGTTACAGAGCAGAATTTTGTAATTTTCTGTTTCTGTAAATATATGAGTAGAGGTAAGCAAAATGTGGAAAGGGGAGGACACAGGTGAACCTAATGGGTTGCCTGAAAGTTTAAGACCAATGGCATGGGGGCAAACCCAAAGGAAACAGACTGGTGCCCAGGCAGGGTCTGGGGTGGGGCGTGGGTCTTCTAAGGTCTTTCACATATCCAGGGGCAATCTGTGTCTCCACAGAAATACCTCGTTGTATTAGAATTATGTAACAATGTGTATTGAATACAACTTAATTACATGCACATGAGCAAGAATGCTGTGTTTTATCTTCCAGCATCTAGCAGTGTGTGGGATCTTATGTGCACAAAGTAAATGTTTAAATAAATGAATCCAAGAATGACAGAAATTTAGTCATACCTAAACAAAAATTTGAGAATAGTATTAGGGGCCCAACATCCAAGTTCAAGAGAAACAAAAACACAGGGCTGTTATTGTGATACAAAGTAGAAGTTCAGAAGCTGGGACAGTAATAAACACTTCAGAAAATGGGGATCCAAGGTGGGCAAGGAGAAATTGTCTGGGATATTGGGTATACTAAGTGTAGGGATACTTAGGAATAATTTGTAAGAGGTGGTAAATTTGGAGGGTGCAGGGCCATTTGGTAAGTTTAACAGTATAGAAGTTGTCCAGGGGTGCGTGGGTGGCTCAGTCCTTTAAGTGCCAGCTTGGGCTCAGGTTATGATCCTGGGGTCCTGGGATCGAGCCCCGCCCTCTTCAGGCTCCCTGCTCAGTGGGGAGTCTGCTTCTTCCTCTTCCTCTGATGCTCTCTCTCTCTTTCTCTCTCTCCCTCTCTGTCAAATGTATACATAAATACAATCTTTAAAAAAAAAAAAAGTAGTTGTTCAGGTGAACTGCAGAAATATCTAACTAAAGGAGTAAATAAATAACAAAAAAGGCCTTCATCCCTTTGCATCTACTTTATACCAAGGCATGCCAGAATATTGATTGCTTTAAATTTCCATGAGAGCTTCCCTACATTGCTCTGCAGATAAAAACCTTCCAATCATAAGGACTGTACCGCACCCCAAATAGAAATGCCATCAGGTTTATTTTGATAAATTGTATTCATCCTGTATCTGAGAGGTCTACTACCGATGGCACATATGTCACATGATTACCTGGGTTCCCACTTGCTGGGGACTTCCTACTTGCCAGTTGGTCAGAAGCTGATCAGCCACTGCACTCTCACTTTGATCCATTGCATTTTATTTTTTCTGCAGCCAAAGAACTTGGCATCCAAACAGAAGTGTCATCGCTGGATAATGGATATACTTGAATCAGCCAAGCCACCCATCCGGCAGCAGGATATTTGACAGTCCTTCTGATTAAAGAAAAGAAGGTGCTTTATAAAGAAGTTCTTCTCATTTTCATGAATTTTCAAGGTTGGATTTTTATTTTCCATCTGGCATCTGTTTGTTTCTAATTTTCTCAGTTTAGGTGAACAAATTGTAGGGGAAATAAGGAGAATTCAAAGATACCATTCTGAGACATAAGGGCAATAACCTGGATTATAAACTCAGATCTACGCCTTTTCCTAGGACTAGGTTAATCAGCCAACTTTTCTGGGCTTCAGCTTATTTGTCTATAAAATTCATCATTCGTCTCTATATTCCTTCATTCAACAAGTATAAACTGAAAATGTAGTATGTAGTCATTTAGGTGCTAAGAATACAATGGTAAGGGGAAAAAATCCATTATTATCAATGAATTATGAGGGAGGAAAACTTTCCCTTTCTTCCCTTCCCTTCTACGTTTTTTGGCTGGTTTCATAATTAAATTGGCATAAGATTAAAGGGAAAAAAAACAAATTTAATTTTATATATAGGGGAGCTCATAAAGATATGGGACTCAGAGAAGTCACCAGTGCAGGCAGCTTTTATACCTTTTAGGCAAACAAGCAAACAAACAAAAAATCTGCAGAATTGAAAGGACAGAAAGCTTTGGGCTTGGGGTAGTAAGTTAGTGAAGCAGTAACCGAGTGTGTTCTTCTTGCTCCTGAAGTCCCCTACTCTGGTGATAAGGATGTCTCTCCTCCTCCACATACAGGAAGGGTCCTTTTCACATAGGAGATTTATTTTCTGCTCTCAGCTGGTCAAAGAAGGGTCAGAGTGTGTTTCTTATATTGGCTTTCTTTTTCTTTTTCTTTTTTTTTAATTTTTTATTTCTTTTCAGCGTAACAGTATTCGTTGTTTTTTCACCACACCCAGTGCTCCATGCAATCCGTGCCCTCCCTAATACCCACCACCTGGGGCTTTTTCTTAAGTAACTTTACACTTGATCTTAGCCAAAAGGCTGAGAAGCGATGTTTTTCTTAACTAACTCTAAGCCAGAATAATCAATACACCACAATGGTCTATTTTGGGGTGGCATATTCTCCCCCTCAGAATCATGAAGTTTGGGGCGCCTGGGTGGCTCAGGCATTAAGCATCTGCCTTTAGCTCAGGTCATGATCCCAGGGTCCTGGGATCGAGCCCCTCATCAGGATCCCTGCTCAACGGGAACCCTGCTCCTCTCTCTCCCACTCCCTCTGCTTGTGTTCCCTCTCTGTCTGTCTGTGTCTCTCTCTGTCAAAAAAATAAATAAAAATTCTTAAAAACAAAACACAAAAAGAATCATGAAGCATAATATGCATCACATCTATCAAAAGGTTCCCATAATGCAAACACATATAACAGAGGCTTTAACCTGTTGAGAGAGATGCCTGGACAAAAGGATACTTGAATTGAGACCTAAAGTTTAAAGTTAAGTTAACCAGGAAGAAAGGAACAGAGAAGTGGTTTCAATGCAGGGAAAACAGCATTTGCAAAAGCCCTGTGGTTGGAACTGGTTGTGGAAGTTTGAAAAAAGGCCCCTGTGAATCGAACACAGAGAACAGTTCTGTCATTGTTTCTCCTCTTTGCTGTGCACATACAGCTCCTGGCGATTTTCTTTTAAATGCGGGTTCTGGTTTAGCAAGGTTGAAGTGGAGCCTGAGAGCAGAAGCTCTCTTCCTGAGAGACCTCCCAAGTGATGTCAGTCTTCCTGGCCCAAAGACCACATTCTGCCCAATGAAGTGCTAGATGGAATTTGGTTTCTGACATGATGACCGAAAAGGGGAATTGTATTGTTTATTTTAGCATTACCTAAAAAGGGCAGGGATGGGACATTAGGCATGCCAAAACAACTTTGTCATTCTCCTGTTTCTCCTTCTCTTTTCTCCTCATACTCTTCCCCAGTTTTTAGCTTCACTCTCTCTCTAAAGCAAATGCAGAGAGGGGAGCATTTTGCCCTATGATAGAGAGCCTTTTCTACCCTAGGGAGAGTGGGGCATGATTCCTCTAACTGGAGCTTCATGGCAATAGCTTGACCAATCTCTGTAGCGAGGGGCAAGGTATTGACCCCTCTTGGGTCATAAGTTTACCTTGGTCAGGTATAACCTGATTTACCTGAGTATATAGTTATCAAGATATCAACACTGAATAAAGAATTGTTGTGAGTTTATCAGTGATTCAATTTATGTCTCCTAAGGATATCGAAACGATAGATTAAATTTAAAGCTGTAGTTCAGGTTTTATTAGGGCTCAGGCAAGAACCAGAAAGAGACGTCATTTTACCCTCTAATAATTCTATTTATTTATGCACTACACAAGTAAGCAATCATTATTTAGGGAGGAAAGCAAGAAAATGACAAATTAAATACTGCTACTACTAACCTCTCAAAATGTATGTTGGAACTAAATGAACAGAATTCTATTTTGAGTTGCTCTAATTCTATAGACAATTCCTGTGGATGTTCAGAATAGAGTCAGTAAAGGTCAACAACATTTCATGTGATCCAGGACCTTATCACAAGCTCCTCCAGCATGTGGAGAATTATTATGAGACCAGGGGCCCTTTCTTCTCCTAACAGCAGATCCCTTTAATAGAGAGAAAACAACAGTTGAAAAGGAAGAAGGCAACATAAGAATGCATTACCAGGGTCACTGTGATATGTTAATTAAAACAACAACAACAACAAAACACTGTAAACTTTACTTATACTCCTGTGACCCTGGGTATACCCTTGGTTCATTTATAATATGAATCAAGTGCATATCATGATATGCCCTTGATTTCAAGATGTTTAGTCTACTGGGGAGGATGATAATGGTTACAATTTCTGTAAGAAGAGAAATTTGAATAATAGGCATAATTATAATAAGGAAGAATATCATCAGGAGTTGGAGAATCCAAACTTGCCTGTATTAGTCGGAGAGACTTTCACAGAAGTGGAAGCATTTCAGGCCTTTCGGCTGAGGCATGAAGACTTAATTAGTGGGAAAATTTCAAGCTGCAGGAAACTTAAGACAGAGCAAAGTCATTTACGATTTCTCACATTCTCACTAGAGACTATATGAGTGGGTCAGAAGTGCAGGTGGATATGGTGTGAGTGTGTGGGGTGGGGGGAGTTGGGGCAAGAAACAGGATTGGGGATGAATTATGATCAAAGGAGATTAGCCTGAATAGGTAGGAGAGAGATACCACAAAAGAATTTCTCTGCACTTCAGTTTTCCACCTGTTAGGTCAGCATAAAAATGCATATATCTTTTCTCATTTAATAGACAGGACAACCTCGGAAGGTAAGTGTCTGGAACACTGTCAGCGCTTAATTAATATCGGTTGTGTAGGGGAGAAAAAATAATTTTCCCTTTACCCTTCCAGGTTCTTGGCTAAGTCTTCCCTGTAATAAAAGAGCGACTAACATGAAAACAACAAACCAGGGGCGCCTGGGTGGCTTAGTGGGTTAAGCCTCTGCCTTCGGCTCAGGTCATGATCTCGGGGTCCTGGGATCGAGCCCCGCATCGAGCTCTCTGCTCAGCGGGGAGCCTGCTTCCTCCTCTCTCTCTCTGCCTGCCTCTCTGCCTACTTGTGGTCTTTGTCTGTCAAATAAATAAATAAATAGATCTTTAAAAAAAAGAAAATAAAACAACAAACCGAAGTTCGGTAACATGTATGCATCCTGTGTACCTGGAAGAAACCCAAGAAAACTAAGTAACTCCCCCAGTGGTCCAAGCCATCACCTTAAATACTCCTCTGCCTCAAGATAGAAGACCATGTGAGACAGGGAAGCCAGTTGCGGGAGAAAAAGCAGGGTCAGGAAAGGTATGCTTGTTATGCAGGTTTAAATCACTGCCTTCTCCATTGATAATGGTTTTTAGAGATAGTCATCTTCCTCTTCCTGACACAAAGAGGGAGCCTCTTACAAATGGAGATTTACTTTAAAATGTAAATGTCTCTCATCAAAGGGTAACTTTTACCTTGTTTTCAGAGCTTTCCCCGTTGTCTGCTGTTTCTTAAAAATAACCAGCCTAACATAATCATTATGCCAAAAAGCATATTTTGGGGTGGCCAGTTCTGCTCCCTTTCTGTTGAATTGTGGGAATTCACAGTGCCTCAGCAGACAAAATCTGACTTGTATATGCCTCCCTGGATGAGACTAATTGAAAAGCAAAGGAGGAGTGCCTGGCCAGATTCTTACTGTGGCTCAAGGTTCTAGGGAGTAAATGTTTAGGTTTGGAAGAAAAACAGGCACCTGTGGTAGTCACGTACTTCACGACTTCTTGACTTCTTGCCCTTATCACACGCTGCCCCATATATTATTTTCTTAACCATTAAAGGCACTTGTGCCTGATGTATTGCTAAGACCCCAGTAAAAGTGTAGACAAAGCTTGGCACAGGGCCTTTCGCCACCAGAGCATCCAATCCCTAGGCCTCTCCTTTCTCCTGCTAAGGTGCCTGGAGTAATCTTTTCCTTCACTGTCTCAGGGTTTGATGGCCAAACCTGAATTGAATTGATTGAATGATTTGATTGAATGAAATTGAATGAATTGATTGAATGAATATCCTATTGATACTGAAAAGTAAAATGAATAATATTTGTGTGTATGTGTGTGTGTGTGTGTGTGTGATGTGTAAATATAGTGGCAAAACTTCCTGTAAGGAAAGAGATGGAAAAGAAGTACTATACTCCTAGATTTTTTTTTACCTTAAAAGCTAGATAGCCAAAGAATATTCTAGAAGAATTTATAAACCCTAAGGTTTATAGGGAAAATATTATTTATTTTATTAAATTTTTTTAACTTTGTTTAGAGCTTCAAATGCCAGATACTGTTGGTAAAGTTTTATAGTAGAAATCCTATTTGATCCAACGTATACTTCCAGATCAATGTAGTCTTATAGCAACTCCACTAAGAAGTTAATCATAGTCCCCATGTTCAAGTGAGGAATGATGAGTGTGTGCAGTTTGGTGGTTAGAGAACTGGAGTTTACATTCTTGAGTAGCAGAATGCATCATCTAGCCTTCTGTAGAACTCAGATCCCATACTCTGTAAAGCAGGGGAAGAAAGAAGATCCAATGGATAGCAATGAATTCTGCTGTGCTTTTTCACCTGTCCTCCTCGTTAGAGTACTATAGTGATCTGTATCTGTATCTTCTTGTTTAATGCTACATTGTGACTTTGACATCTCTATATACCTACTGATATATTATACTTCTCCTTTTGAATATTACACCCAGAACAAGACACGAGAAAATAAAAAGAAACACAAATACAGACACTTGCCCAAACCAAGGCCGGAAACCAATTCAAATGGCATGGCAAGAGGGAATGTAAGGAGAGAACAGTCAGACTGAGAGAAGAGGTGTTTTGCAGTTTCTCAAGATACTGTGTCTTTTGGCACAGTTGGAGAAAAAGAATGAGGTGGAGAAAGAGGGCTAATGGGCATATCTTGTCTTCTTTAACATCAATTACCTCCTCTGAATGATACATGTTGGAAAGGAAGAAATTTTACTCTACCCTTCAAGATTCCTTTGGTTGGTCTAAGGATTAAGTTGGCATGAAAGAGATTAACAGAAGAAAATCAAATTTAACTACATACAGACCGGTGCTCAGTAAGAATTTGAGACTCACAGGCAACCAGGCATACGAAGCTTATATGCTGTTGGCCGGAGTTATAGAAAAGTGAGTAGCAGTCTGGGACTTCAAAAGAAGGAAGACAATTCACAGGAAGATGAGAAAGAATAAATATTTGGTAAACAAATGTTCATTGGGTCATACAGAAACAATGGGACATGGAGAGGAATGTTAACAGATTGTGCTAAATTCCTCCTTGTCTACCTCGCATAGTTCATATTATAATGTAGTTACCTGTGGCGATAGCTGCCTTTCTTAGGGCAGGTGCTCAATCTGTATTCTTTTAGGCAATTAAGAGAAGGGTCAAAGATTATTTCTGAGCCTCCTGTTTCTTAAAAAGAATCAGCCTTAAATAATCCACATGCCCCAGGGACACATTTTGGGATGGCAAATTTTGCAATCCTACAGACACATCATGGTATTCCTACAATTCTGCAATAAATTGGCAATGTATTAAGGAAATGAAGCAAAGACTCATATACTCATCTGTGTCAATATGTTGCATGCTTCGTGTGAACTATGGCATTTAGACAGGACCTGCCACATAGGTGCTCAGGTAACATTTATTAAATGCTTAAGTAAAGTTACTTATTTATCAGAGAGGAAGGGGTAGTATCTTTTTTGTATTTGTAATGATTTCATATTTTTTCTTCTTCCTTTGTTTCCTTTTTTAATGAAGCATCCTGTCCAGCTTTTCTCCTTTCATTCCAAACAATTCTGTTCCATTACAAAGACAAATGGCAGAAGATTTTTCATATGTGTGGGTGTGTAGGTGTATATAAGTGTCTGTGTAGACACATACATGAGTTTGTGTCTATATGTGTTCATGAGTATGTGTATATCTTCCTGTGTATTGGTATATGCATGAGTTTGTGTACATGAGCTGTGTATGTATGCATAGATGTGTATCTGTGTGTGTGTGTCTGTATGTGTGAGCTTGTGTCCGTATGTATAGATCTGTGTACATCTGTCTATAGTATCTGTCTGCATATGTGTGTTTCTGTCAATGTGTGCATCATGTGTGCATGTCTATCTGTGTGTATCTTTTAATCCATATGTATTTGTGTGCCTGTGTATATGTGCCTGTGTAGACATACTTGTGCCTCTGTGCACATATGTGCCTTTGTGTATGTGTGTCTGTCTGTGAATTTGTATATCTGTGTGGATAGTTACTACATGTGTGTGTGTCTACTTGTGTAAGTTTGTGTGTCTGTACACATGCACCATTAAACATGCTTCCTACTTTTTAAATAAATGAAAGTGTTGCTTGCAGAAAAAATAAGCTACTTAGAGCCTAATGTTCTGGAAAAATTCATATTAAAAGACATCTGCTTACACCAAATTCTGTTTTGCCTACATTTAGCCACAGGTGTTAAAAAAATGATAAGCACTTGGAAAGTAGACAAACCCCAAATTGTAAGAGTATTCATATTTATCTTAGCTTTCACAATGAATCAAAGTATAAACAATGAAGAAAGTGAGTTTTCATAAGTGAGTTCTGTTTGGCATAAATAGGAGTCATTTCTCATAGAAATGTGCTGACACTAGGCACATTCTGAAAGCTTATAGTGCAATGAATCTGCTTACCTGATATTAATTTACTTTTTATAGTTTTTTAAAATATAATATTGATTAAATTAGCATTTGGATTAATGACCTTTTAAATTCAGAGAGACTGCAGCAGTAGTTTCTTAATATAGAATGATCCCTGAAAGACCAAAATGTTTGAAATTCAGTTTTCTAAATATTTTATACCTATCTTTTGCATACATCATTATATATTTATGGCATATGTTTGTATTAATTTATACTATATAAATGTATAAGCATAAATATGTAGATATTCAGCCATTATAGAGACATACACATATGCATATATTTGTTATGTATTTATACACCACATATAACATAAATCAAATTCAATTAATGTAAATTATCTTAAAAAACATTTTTGAGCACCTGGTAAATACCATATTATTATGTTAGATACAGAATAGCAAGATCACAAAACGTGCCCCAACTTTAAGAACTCAGTGAAAAATGAAAATGTGGTGTCCTTTGTTCAAAAAACAGGAAAAAAATTGTGATTAAAGGCATACACAAAGATTTTTTCTGTTTTTCATGGTCTCTCCTTCTTGCCTTGCCATGGTGTTCTGTTTGTTTGTTTTTTAATTTGCTAGCAAATGCTTTTCTAAGTAAAGAAAAACTAAAATCTCAGTTATTAGCATACATTTTACCATTCCTCTTTTTATTGTACAGTTACAGTTTTAAATGCAAATATCAGAGCATGTAACCTTCATGCAGAATTGCTGAAATTACCTACTCCTAATACATGGTGCATCCTTCAAGGTGCCTTGATCTTGCCAGAAGAGAGGAACATAAGCCAACCTCAGAAAGTGTGGAAGGAGGCAAAGAGGAGAGCCCTAGACAGGATGCAGTGCTCAGAGGAAGGGGAAACTCACGGAGCAAGTAAGGACTCTCACAGGTACGTTGCACCTTACATGAGCTGCCAGACCTATTCCCAGTGTCCCAGCCAAAGATGAAGTGTAGGAATTTGACCTGAACATCTCTTTCTCATGAGCCCATCACCTCAACCACGGCAGGTGGGCAAACTCCCCAACGATCTTTAAGCCTGGTGCCTGGAAGTGCTAGATACCCAGATAAGGGTTACTGAAACGTATTTCCAGGAAGTAGCAGCTTCCCCATGGCCAGCCACCTGCCAGAAACTCTGGGGTGCTCTCGGGTCAATTTGGGATGGCTGTCATCATGTCCCTCCCCAAGAAGCTATGGAGTATGTGTACCCAGATTTTCCCATACCTGCAGGAAGTAGACAGAGGCAGCAGCGCTTGAGCTGGGTTGGGAAGGGGAGGCTGGATCAAGCTGGGATCCCAGGGAGTAAGGGAATGGACAGCTGATCATCTGTTCTCAGGTTATGAGTGGTGGAACCACAAGTGAAGCAAGGCTCCGAGCCCCAGGCACATGTCCATTTGACCCATCATTCAATGGACAAATTCAATGAAAAAAAAATTAAATATTTGAAGATAGCAACTACAGAGTATCATTCCCCAAGCAGAAACCATTCTGCAGAGGGTGAAGTGACTAGTCACGTACCCATGAAGCCAGACCTGAGTAGACAAGACGGTGTCATACTTTAATGGAGCAATAGAAATATGTACTTGAGTACAGACTTGTCATAGAGGAGGGTGTTTTCCTAACCTCCAGAGGGTGAAAGTCCGGTGGAAAGAAGGGATGGTTTCTAAAGAAGTGGAGACCTGAGCTGAGTTTTGAATCTGCATCTGAGTTCTTGGGGCCAATAAGGACTAGAAATGGCAATAAAGTCCGTGTCCAAAGTCTCAGGAGTGTGGAAGGTCATGGCATATTCAAAAAGCTGCAAATGATGGTTTTGTAGCAGTGTGTGCATATGTGCACGCTCACTTGTGCATGGACGGTAAACAGTGATGCAGGAGGAGGAGCAAGCCTTCAGTGGCTGGGTTGCTCGGTGATAGAATTGTTTTCGTCCATAGGAGCTTGAGGCTCTGTAGATACTTGAGATGAATTAAGACTTGTGTATACTCAGCCTCAAACATGAGACCTTCAGTTGACAAAAAGCAAAAGATAACAGGGTGAATTATACTTTGCAGTCTGAAATGTCAGAAATTTGTCATTGGTATGCAGCAACATCAACCTGCAAAGGTCTTAGGTTGAACTGGAAGAAAAGAGCTCACATGATATTAGACTACTTTCTAAAATTTCTCTGATTGTCCTCCATTAGGGTATGCCATTCATATTATTAAATAACTTTATTTAACTTGAATTTGATGATGAGGTTTTAGGCTGCCTTCACTCTACGTTTATGCCTGCATAACACCCTAGATCTCATTTGCTTATTAAGCAGAGAAATCACTTTTAAAAATATCTCCATTTCATTTGTTTGTTTTTTAGGGGGGAAAAAAAACCAAGAGAAATAAACGTTCTTTTTTTCCCCATCTCCTCTACGTTGCTTATAACGTTGGGACTATAAATCTGAGATTAAACACAAAACCAGAAATATTTGCATGGCATACATTGTCTTTGTCATTCTCTTGGCAAGGAAAGATTTCAGTGGTTATTATGAAATCTACTTTCCAAAAAACAAAACTCTTAGGGGATCCCTAACTCTTCTTCAACTTATCATTTCATGAAAGGTCCTGCTTCCAGTATTCCCAAAGTATGTGTGTTCTTCTTGTTTTATCTACCCCTGAAATCCTGCATTACTTTGCCACAATCATGGTGAATATATTTAATTATGTAATGTTGACATTAAAAAAACAAAAGAGGGGTGCCTGGGTGGCTCAGTGGGTTAAGCTGCTGTCTTCGGCTCAGGTCATGATCTCAGGGTCCTGGGATCGAGTCCCGCATCGGGCTCTCTGCTCGGTGGGGAGCCTGCTTCCCTTTCTCTCTCTCTCTGTCTGCCTCTCTGCCTACTTGTGATCTCTGTCAAATAAATAAAATTAAAAAAAAAAAAAGAGCCAGTTATTTTACCAGCAAAATGAGTTTATTTGGGAAGAGCAGAGGAATTGCAATTCAGGACAGGCAACCTATGGTGAACCATAGCAAGTCCAGAGAACAGAAGAGAGGGACTTTCTTCTGTAGGGGAAAGGAAGAAGCTGGGCAGGGCTGTTTTGCTGAGTTCTTATTGGCTGAACTGTTGCACAGGAAAATTCTTCCTTCCTTCCACTGGGGTATGTAAAGCAAGCTTCTTCATGTTGGGGGCAGGGAGGTATGCTTCCTATGACCAGTGGTAGTGCCTGAGAGCCCACCCCCCCTTCAGGGATTCTCAACTCCATTTTAAATGAGGTTTCCTTTCATTTAAAAAAAAATTACTGTATATATGTTAAAATATGCTTCATGTAACATCCCCTTGTAGTCAGATTTTGAAGAGAATGGGACCATGTTTTTTTATCCCCTTTGGTACATACGGGCCACTAGCATTGATTTTGGCAAATAGACAACACTTAATATTTGTTGTATTAAATTAAATCAATTAAGTGAATTAGTCATGGTAATTAACTCTCATTTTAAAAATCATAAAGTGGAGGAGTAGTCCTTTAGTTTCTTTTTCAAAACCTGTATTTAATTTTTTGAAGGTATAGTTTCAGTTATAAGATTCACAGCCTCTGAGACACAGACCCCTTTCTCAAGGGTAAGATGGGTGCGAGTGGATCATTTAGAGTTGGATGTTCAATTAGAAGAGGGATCTAATAATCCATAAGCATGTTTAGGTTTCTCAGTCAACGAACACTACATTTCAACTAATACTGTGTGGATGTTTATGGAATTTGAACTTGTTAGAATGGTCTCTTTATTTCTGACAGAGTGAGGAATTCATGGTCTGTTAGAAGTTAAAACATAGTTTAAACGTGTGTTTATGTACACGCGTGTGTGTTTGGATTGGGAAGATGGTCAGTAGAGATGGGTTGCTTTCTTTTTTTCCAGATGGGAGAGTGTGTTACTATGCACTGTAGAATTTGGCCTTTTTTGTCACCATCCTCATTTTTTTACTTTTTTAACCTGACATTTTAAATAAACCGTTTTATTGAATATTTACTACATATAAACACAACACAAGGTGATGAATGTGAATTCACTTTCATCCTTAAAACAATCCTGGCCTATAAATATTCTTTTTTTTCAAGACTTTATTTATTTGACAGAAAGAGCGAGAGAGAGAGAATGTAAGCAGGGGGAGCAAGAGAGGGAGACGCAGGCCTGCGGAGCAGGGAGCCCAATGCGGGGTTTGATCCCAGGACGCTGGGATCATGACGTGAGCCAAAGGCAGACGCTTAATCAACTGAGCTACCCAGATGCTCTGGCAGATAAATATTTCTATCTCTATTATGAAGAAATGGAGGCTGTCAGGGATTAAGAGACTTTCTCCAATTCTTGGAGTCCTTGATTGGCAGAATCTGAATTCAGACCATAGTCATTTCTAGACTCCTGGCTCAGAATGCATTTGTGGGTATTTAGGGAGTTCTGTTAACGGGACATCCTTGGCTGGGCCTTATCTCCACAACTATAGAGTCTCTGGTGATGGGAGTTGGGGGGGGGGGACGGGGCGACCCAGGAATCTGCATTTGAACAAGCCTGTGAAAACCACTGCACTACTACACCACATCATGCTGTTATGGAAGTGACATTGTAATTGATGGAATTTTTTTTTTTTTGGTAATTGATGGACTATTAAGTTTACATATAAAAATCAAAATTGGCAGAAGAAAGAAATAGCAAAACAGGACTGGATAATTGCTACAGCAAGAAGTCACTTCCTTATATCTACCTTAAACAACTCTCAGGTCTGTATTGCTGAGTCTCTACCAGCTGTGAACATTTCTAACATTTGGGGCCGACAGATTTTGGCACCAAAACCAATCACTGGGCAGTATGTGCTGTGGCTCTGAGTTAGACATTGGAGCTGCTGCACATATAGTAAGTTTTGCATGTGACATCACAGGTCTATTCTCAGACCTTTAAGCTGATTGGGATCTTCTCAGTCTTTGTTTATTTTGGGAAATAGTTTAATCTAATCTTTATATATGATAAGAAAATGTCAATTTTAGCTTTAGTCCAAATACTGTATAATCACAGCACTCTGATGTAAACTCTAGAGCTGAACTTGAGCAAACTTAACACATTCCATTTTGTAATGTAATAACCAAGTTTAAATCCAACTGCACTAGGAAATGACCATGAATGTAAGGGCAATTTACAGCCTAATGATCATATTTGCTGCTGCTGATGGAGATGATGATGCTTGTTCTCTAAAATGACTCTAGCCAAGGAAAGCAAAGCAATTGATTCTGAGCTTCTAATTTTAAATTAAAAGGAAGGAAGGAAGGATGGATGGGCAGATGGAAGGGAGAAAGGTAGGAAAGAACAGAAAAGCAAAAAAAAGAAAATAGTTTTATTTGGGAAATGTTCTGTAGTTTTTCCAAATTGCAGAAAGTTTCATTTTCAGTGGATGTACTTCTATGTTCCCTGGCCCAGATTGCAAATCAGAAAAGACAAAGTTTACAACTCCTCACCTGTGTTATGTCTACTTTGCATATCCAATAAATATTTATTTCTACCTTTTTGGCCATCAGCTTGCTGCGGGAGGCAGCATAAGCTTAGGGGTTAAGAGCATGTGTACTGCAAATAGACTGGTATGAATCAGGACCCTGCCTGTTTATATTGTGTAAATAAATTTAACCTTGTCACTCTGGCTTTGACCGCTTACCTAAAGGGAGGGGGGATAAGAGTGTGTACTCCATAAGGATGGTTTTTAATATTAATTAAGATAATACATGCAAGATGGATAGCCCAGAGGTTACTACACATTATATTCTCATAAACATTAGTTATTATTATTAATAAGCCCACTAGATTTTCCAACAAAAGACTGATGGAGGCATTTCTGAAGAGTGATTGATTTGGAGATCCAGTGTGGAGGGAGCTGGTCAGTGGGCTAGGCATAGAGCCCAGGTGTTGATGGTATCACAGCTTAGCAAGTCGAGTGTTTATTCAAAAAGTGGTGGCCATGCAGCCCCTCAGAAGGAAGAAGAAAAAGAACCTTACATCCATCAATTGATTTCTGGGAGCACACACGCGCTCTGTGCTCCACATTTATTAACTCTTTTTCTTTCTTTCTTTTTTTTTTTTTAGTAGTTTTTTGAGAGAGAGAGAGAGTGAGGGAGTGCATAAGCAGGGGGAGTGACAGAGGGAGAGGGAGAAGCAGGCTCCCCATGGGTAGGAAGCCAGATGCAGGGCTGGATCCCAGGACCTGGGGACCATGACTTGAGCCAAAGGCAGACACTTAACTGACTGAACCACCCAGGCACCCCAGCTCCACATTTAGTAATTCTTGTCTCCAGGTTTGAAAGGTTGAGAATTAACCAGAAAATAATAGCCAAGAAAACATGGAGCGGAGAATTTCATTTGTGGGAGGTCTTTGATGATAGTAGAAATGGCGGTCTTAAAGTTTCTAACATTTCCTTGTTCTAAAGGCCTAAGCAAGTCATTTTACCTCCACTTTTGCATCTGTAAGATGTGGATAATACTGCTTGCTCTATCCCGCAGGATGGAGGGACGATCCTGAGACAGCGACCAGAGCGTTTACACAATATTAGAATCTATAAAGTAATTTTTCAGACATTATAATACAGTATTTTATTTTTTGTTATTTTTTTTCTCATTGCCCTCCTTATAAAACAGGCGTTTCATCTGCTCACTGACCTATAGAGTTGCTACAACTCATCCACACCAATGTACTTACTTTTAAGTGTCCAAAAAACAGTAACCTACTTATTTTACTTTGCCGAGGTTATTAACAGTAACCTACTTATTTTACTTTGCCAAGTCCCTCTTCTGCTCTGTTGGATGAGTTTTTGTTGTCCTTTAAGACACAACGAAATGTCTTCATCTCTCTGAAGACTTACTCCCTCTACCTGGTCTCCCATATTTGGCCATTCCCTCTTTGTGGTCACATAACAATTTTCATGTGCCTTGGAGTACTGGTATCAAATTATTTTATCATTTTCTGCCTGCCTGTCTACATCTGTAGACAGTCCAGCTTCTTGAAACAAAGACATATTCATTTTCGTATTCATAGCACCTTGCATGGCATCTGGTAGAGAGGTGTCTGTCATTCAAGACATGCTTGTTAAATGCAACAATACTAGCCCACCGATATTAGTACCATTAGTATTAGAGAGGCATTCCTATTTCAATTTTGGACATAATACCATTAGGCTGAAAATCAGAAATCAAAGAAGAAATTCCCATTATGCTTCATATAAAGCATTAAAGAAATCCTAGTATATCTACCATATACCAGGGATCATGGCGCAGTTTTAATATAACTCAATAAAGAAGCATTTATAGCATATATTAGGTGAGTCATATCCCTTCTTCAAAATATATTCTAGGTATTTCTGGCTCTAAACTGTTAAAAAGATTTTGTGGCTTCTTCTTGCATTCAGTGCCTCCCTCTATTGCTCTACCCGAAACACACATACATTTGAATCCTAAATTCCAACACTTCTTGATCTGAACACTCCTTTTTTTTTTTTTTTTTTCTCAGCAGCTGTTCACTTTTTCATTGGCTCCAGTAGTCTTAGTAGAACTTTGATCTCACCATTCTTTCATTATACCCTGTTTACATTATCCTGCCTTATACTCGGGATTGAGGAATGGCCACATCATGGGCATGCTGGCACCAAGTGGAGGTACTGTTAGTTGTTTCACACACTCTGGGTAAGGCTGATTAGCAGTAGGCAGCTGAGCATATGTTTAAAACCCTTGACCAACAACATTTGGACTTCCTTATGGTCTCATGCCTGTCTATAGCTAAGTGGACATGAAATCAATATGCACTCATGGAGAGCTGGTCCCTATGAGATACATTCTAAATAATGCAGCATATTGTAGCAATCGGATGGTGCATAATTCCCTCCATCTAAAACAAAATTGATTTTTGTCTTCTAACTATTATCCCTGCTCTGCAGAGGGATCTATTTTCATTTAAAGTTTCAAACATTTCAGCCATGCACCATAAACAAACACTAAAAGACTCCATAATATTCTCAAGATCGTCCACTCTCAGCAGCAAAGAAGCGCCACTAAGAATGCTAAAGGCTAAGAAGTAATAAACCATCAAAAGCTCCATTGCAAATGCTCTGAAAAACCCCTTTCCTTCCACAGCTCAACAAGACACAGCTCTGTGTACACTCTCAGGCCATGATCCATAAAGTTGCCTTTGGCCTTATCTGACCCCCTTTCTCCATGTCAGAATGGGACAGAAGAAGCCCTCACGAGATGGAATAAAGAACTCAATGGTCTACTTCTTGTTTCTGCCAACTTAGTGCCTCCTACAAAAGAAAAGGAAAAAACCTCTAATAACTATAGTCTAAGCAAGTGCTTCTTATTAATATGCATATGAATCTCCTAGTGATCTTGATAAATTACTGCTTCATAAGATCTGGGTTGAGGCCTGAAATTCTGCATTTCTAACAGGCTCCCAGGTGATGCTGTTGCTGTTGGTCTGAGGACATTTTGAGTAGTGAGTGTTCTGCAGAATTCTGATGATGCCCCTCCCCAGCCAAGACTCCTGGGCTCTGGTTATGCAATCAAACCCCAATCTAAGTACTGCTGGGAAAAGAGTTTGCTGTTGTAATTAAAAGCCTCAGGTCAGTTGACCTTAAGATATGGAGGTTATCCAGTAGAGCCTGATCTAATCTCATGCGACCTTTAAATGGCAGACTCTGGAGGGAAGAGAGGAGTCGAGGAAATTTGAAGCGTGTGAGGGGCGTGACATGCTGCTGCTTTGAACTTGGAGGGGACATGGGAGGAGGACTCTGTCAACCTCAGAGAGGTGAAGGTGGCACCCGGTGGACAGCCAGAAAGGAGAGGGAGTCCTCGAATCCGGCTCACACCTCTGAAGAACTGGATTCCACCAACAGCCTGAATGAGGGTGGAAGGGACTTCACGTTCAAGGTCTTTGGAACCGAAAGGAGCCAGATGAGGCTCTAAGGAGGGAGCCCAGCTCAGCTATGCTGACCCACTGGAGCTGTGAGATAACTAATGGGTGTTGTTTTAAGCTCCTGAATTGATGGTAATTTGTTACACAGCCACTGCAAACTAACAAAGGTAGGAAGGTTCTAATTCAGTCTGACCAACTAAAATTTTGCCCTTCGTGTGTGGGTACGTTTTCATCATTTTTCCCTCAAAACCTAAGGACGGTCTTTTTAATGCAGAGAACAAAAATTTGTGGTCGGCAGTTCACATGTAGTAAGTCTGATCATAAGTCTGATTGTAGGAAGAGATTGTTGCTTTGACTTTGAAAAAATCGTTTGAAAAAATCCAGCCTCGGTGTCCTCAACTAAAACAACAACAACAACAACAGAAAAACAAGATTAATAGTAGCTATTCTAACCAACTGCTAAAGGTAGGTTAGGAATAACATGCAAAATAAGTGAAAAAAGACTTGTAAACTGTGAAAATGCTAGACGTATATGCAGAATCAGATATAGCGCTCGTTTAAATTATGCCTCATTGAACTTTTCTCTGGTCATAAAAAAAGTTCTTGAGATGTTAAAATAGCATAGCTTACTGCTCAAAAATCTCATCATTCTAAGGGAGACTAGATGAAAGTGAACATAAACACTTTGAAAATACCTTGTTGTCATCCGCTCTTTTTATAGGAGATAGTAATTTAATAACAGAGTCTCAGATACAAATGTATATCATGTCTTCTTTAAGAGCTGTAAAGTAAAAGCTGTATTTTATTGGACTAATTGGAAAAACTAGTCCGTTCCAACTTTCTTTCTCCTTTGCTGTCATAGGCACTTAGGTAGATTGTAAATTATTCAGGTATTATTTGCAAACAAGATTGTTCTCAGCTAACGGAATGGAAATCGCTGAGAGGTAGGAGATGGGTGAGCTGTGAGTTAGGAAAGAGCGATGCAGAAATGCGCTTAGGGTTAACAGAGGCGTTATCTAATATTTAATGTCTTCCCAATGCATAGTGCCAAATCGTTATTTTATGGCAACCTTTCCTCTGTTTTTAGTGTGTGTTAACTTTCTGCAGTGAGCAGATGTGGCCACACACATTCTGTTTGGCAGAAGGCAGATGCCAGCCCCTGAAATGGGTGCCCAGTTCCAAGGGCAACATCTGGATCCCTGGCTTGGCTCTGTTCCTGTCTGTGCTTGTGGCTCTAAAATGCCCCCTGGAGACATTTTATGATTAGTCTGCAACAGAGTTGGCATGAGTGTCTTGTCTCCCTGGCAACCATTTTCCCTTTGATTCTTATACATCTGCTCAGTAATATACAGTATTTCGGAAACCGCTCCCCACCTCATTTCCAATCACAAAACAGATGACAGGGGGCTTTTGTTGAATGGCATATCATTTCCCCCGGTGTCTAAAGCTATTGTTTTCCAGCGTCCTCGCAACTGCCTCAAATTGCAGAGTGAGCCCTCTCTGCAAGGCCAGTGGGTTTAAGAAAAAGTGTTAGACTCTAATGAATACTCAGTAGCACATCTTGAACCTGTGAGAATTTCTCATAGCCAGGAGGGAGCAGGAAGTTGGAGCAGCCTGACCAGGCTTCTTTCTTGGGTAAGAAGGACCTGGTTGGATGAACTTGTATTCCTGTCTTCTTTATTTGTAATCTCTCATCCCCCTGCCCCCCCCCCCGCATCCTCACCTTTTCTCTTTCCTCTCCCTTCCCATGCCCTCCCTCCCCTCTCTTCTCCCTTCTTCTCCACCCCACTCCCCCAGTTGCCCCATCCTTAAGGCAATGAGAACTCAACACTTCCTTGTTGAAAAGAGCATTAGGCTATGCCTTTATTAACTCCCTATCAGAAAAAAAGCTGTTATTATTTTTTTAAAGATTTTATTTATTTATTTGACAGACACAGAGAGAGAGATCACAAATAGGCAGAGAGGCAGGCAGAGAGAGAGGAAGGGAAGCAGGCTCCCTGCTGAGCAGAGAGCCCCACGCAGGGCTCAATCCCAGGACCCTGGGATCATGAGCTGAGCCAAAGGCAGAGGCTTAACCTGCTGAGCCACTCAGGCACCCCAGGAAAAGGCTGTTATTAACCAGGTGGTGTCCCTCAGGCCGCTCTTTTGTCTCTAGAGAAGTGGGGATGTGGGGATGTGATTCAGGCATGTGGCAACACGGACTCAGTTATTAGCCATTCCCTAGGTGAAACTGGAAAAGAGATTGGATTATGAAAGATAAATCCTTCTTCCCCAGCCCATCCTTGCACATTTCCATAAATAAGTACTTAGATTACATCCAGAAAGAAAAGTGTTAAAATTTCACAAGGATCTACTCTGGGTAGGAATTTATAGAAAGTAATTAAAGTAATTACGACTACCCTTCAGGATAGGAGTGTGCATTCCCATTGTATAGACGAGGAGGTGAGACTCGGAGAAATTTAGCAGCACCTTTTTTTCCTGGTGACTTGTGTAATCGGAGCGGTACAAGCTATACAAAGCCAGGATGGTTAATCTAACAGGGTGCCAAGGAACATGCCTTCAAGAATTAGCTTAACATCACCCCTTTTCTTGGAAGAGTTGGAATCAGCAGGGTGAGATTAAAGAGGCTTCCAAGCAGAGGGAATATCTTAAGTTAGAGGCAAGAATAAGAAGTCATGATTTGCACAGGAGCTGCTAAAAACGCTCTCACCTCTACTAACTCATGAAAACACATCTCAAATACTGCATCTCATTGGAAGCCTCCGTAAGTTATCACCTGAACATTCCCCACCCCTTCTTCCCTACCCACACAAAAAAGGAAAAATAATTAACAGTTACTGGCTAAATAGATCATTAGGAAGCTAAAAAGAAAAATAGTTCACTTAGGAGCGATGTCAGCCTGAGAACAGGTCTGCTGCCATGTGCCTCCTCAGTCCCTGTTTCAGTAGAGCAGGGTGCTCTTTCTTTCTGCCAGCCGTCTACCCACTAGCAGCTTGTGGGTATCAAGGACTCTTGCATTTTAGAACTCAGTGCACAACACGTTAGTGTTCTCCTACCTTTTAAACACCCTGTTGCATCATTTCTTTTTTTTCTTCTGGATATCATTACCACTCTGTCCTGCCTTTTTTTTTTTTTTTAAGGTTTATTTATTTATTTATTTGACAGACAGAGATCACAAGCAGGCAGAGAGGCAGGCAGAGAGAGAGAGGGGGAAGCAGGCTCCCCGCTGAGCAGAGAGCCCGACGTGGGGCTGGATCCCAGGACCCTGAGATCATGACCTGAGCCGAAGGCAGAGGCTTTAACCGACTGAGCCACCCAGGCGCCTGTGTCCTGCTTTCTTTTGTGTTGTAAATCAATTATGGGAATGATAGCTTTATGGACTGTGTCAGACTACAACCTTGAAGGGATCCAGATGACCAGCCCATCCCCCCCTAATAAAAAAGATAGGTTATTAAATGAATAGTGAATGAAAATACAGTTTCAAAATCCAAAGAGAGCCTACCATCTCTATGCTAGCCATCAAAAGCTAGCCAACACTAGAAGCTTCTGCTCCCCTACTCACTGTATGATCTGTCGTTCCTCAGCCACATGCACTGAGGAACTTTCAGCTTCAGCATTTCAAGAATGAGTATTCATAAGAGCACTGACTTCATCAGAAGGTTGTGAGAATTAAATGAAATAAGGTACAGAAAATGCTCAGAGAGAGCCTAATAGGAAAATGATAATTATAAGCCTTGTGGCTGGTGCATTTATAGGACACCCGACTCTGAGACAGAGGTTAACATGAAGGAAGGTTATTAGAAGTATCTCAGGATCTGTGCCTGGGGGTAAAGGCAAGGAAACTGGAAAGTTGAGCTGGAGGGCAGTCATGAGAAGGTCTCTGCTAGCCCCCTAGGGAGCTCCAGATCTCAATGAGCCCTTCTGAATTGCCCTGGGTTGGGGTGAGGGTCTGTCCTTTGAGTGAAGCAGCTATCTTTAGCCTGAAGCAATTTCCAGAGAGGGCCACTCCAAGTAACTGTGACAGTAACTTCTCCAGTTATGAATGAGGTCAGACCTGGGAGGCACAGCAGAGTATCGCCAAAGCATTGGATAATGATTGTTATTGCTTTGATGATTCCTCTAGTTCTTTTGCTCATCTTGAATCATTTTTCTCCATCTTTTAGTTCCCTAAAAGAGACCAGGGCAATAATACAAATGGAGAGCTGGGCCACCTGGGTGGCCTAGTTGGTTGAGCAGCTGACTCTTAGTTTCTGCTCAGGTAGTGATCTCAGGGTCATGGGATTGAGCCCCGCATTGGGCTCCCTGCTCAGCGCAGAGTCTGCTTGGGATTCTCTATCCTCCCTCTACCCCTCATGCTTCTGTTCTCATTCTCTCTCTCTCTCTCTTTCTCTCTCTAAAGTAAATAAGTAAATCTTTAAAAAATAATAATGATAATACAAATGGAGGGCCATATGCCACATGTCTAAATATATAAAATGTATAAAGCAAGCTACCGGACAATTAAATGCAGATGGGCACTGTATCTTATGGAAGATAGACCTTTATAATGACCTGGATGCCTAAGTTTGGAACTTAGAAATTTCGGATTCCTTGGAAATCTGTGCTCAGTGCATGGTGGTTTGGGGAAAGCCAGTCCCAAGGCCGAAGATTAGGATCTCCTGCTTTGCCCATCCCAGCTCTGGCTTTATTCTTTACCACAAGAAGCTCAAGTGAGTGTGTGTGAAGCTCCAGCCCACACTTACCATAACTTCCGCTAATAGCTGTGCTCTGCTATCCCTCTGGGTAAGGGATGCATACTCTGGTGATGTAATCCATCCTCGGAAGGGCAGACTTGGGAAGAGGTATAAAGGGATCTCAAAGCAAGGTTGGGACAGTTAGGGAAAGGAACTCCGGGGGCTACATACCTGGGCAAGATCTAGAATGGGGTATCTGCAGTGGGCCTAAGTGCTTTGCCCCAGAGACATCTTATCCTTTCCAGAGAGTCACAAATGAAAGAGGACCAGAGAGGGATACCTCCAAAGCTCAGACAGGTTGACCTAATGCCTTGTTAGCCCAGTACTGAGGGGTTCCCCAGGTGTAGGACATTCAAAGCTAAAATCAGCCAAACGGACAAACTGGTCATCTTTATAGGATCCAAGCCAGAGTCCTACCTTCTCAGATCTCAGGATGGTACTATGCTTCCACATCCCTGTTCCTTCTAACCAGGAAATGCGCAAATGCTGTTCCTCCTCTGGAAGGCTGGAGCCTCCTTCTGCTCTGTCCAGATGCCTCGTTAATCCTGTCTTCCTCTTCAGATCTCAACTCCATAGTCTCTTGCTCAGAGAAGACTTACCAGATCTCTTCAATAGGGCAGTTTGACCTAGCCTGATGCTCCTAGGCCAACATCAGACTCTCACCTTGGTTGCAAGCGTGCATGCCTGTCTTTTGGCAGACAACCGTTTGTCTGTCCTTAACATCCTGAAGGTCTCCCACACACGCTGCTTGACTGATCACGGCAGCTCATTCTCAAGTGCTAAGCAGCAGACAGAGAGATTCTCTTCCTTTCGGGGGCAGAGCCTCAGGATGTGGAGTTGGCTGCCCTGGAAAGGGCAGTCGTTTCTTCACTGGGCTCTGCCTGACTAGACTGCTTATGAAATGCTTGGATGCAGAAAAAGTCTTTCAAAAAGGTTTTCCTGTCACTGCGTGCCTGCATAGAGTTTGAACAAACTCCTGGGTGGGGGCGATGCATGAACTCTTGTGGATTTTTGTGATCCTCAGTTCACACAGGTGGAGTGGCAACCCCGATTCATTGATTAGCAAACGTCAGTTGAACCTGTATAGCCCCTGCCTTCTCCAATACATACTCTCATTTCAGTTAGCAAGTAGAGCTGTAATGTAAGTAAAACAGGGTAATGAGGCCAACTCCTCTCCATTTCAAATAGTGCATCCAGGGAAGGCATCCCCAAGAAAGTCATGTTGGATCTGACACCTGGGAAGACAGAAGAAATGCGTTACGCAGATATCGGGGAGAAGCTATGGCAATGGGAAGGGCAGTGAGGTGGGCATGGTTTGGCAGGTGCTCCAGAGGAAAAAGAGCCATGCAGCTGGAATCCAGGCATGGGAGGCATGGGGAGAACCACACGGAGACCAGAATTACAAGACCTCTGACGCCATGGCGAGTCGCTGGTGAAAAGTAAGTGACTGCCTCTACCCACCTCACCTGCAGACTCACTGTGTGGCGTCTTAGCACGGAACATCTGTACTTGACATTGACATGCTGCCAGGGCAGGAGAGGACACCCAACCCACATGTCTAAGTGAGGAAACCAGAGGAGGAGTAAGGAGTCAGAAGAGTGTGTGACTCTTGATCTCTGGGTGGTGAGTTCAAGCCCCACGTTGGGTGTGTAGCCTGCTTAAAATAAAATTTTTAAAAACTATGAAATAAATAAATAAAATATCTAAGTTGTACTATACTCCTCTACTTATTTAAATGCTTCTTATGGCATTAAATATACTCTGAAATTATTACTCTATTGTCTGTGTAATACCTTAGCAAAGATACCATAATTTAGTTTACCCATCCCCTTTGTAATCACTCGGTTTGTTTTTAATGTATGATTACTACAACCAACAGTGCAACGAATAGTCCTGTAAGTTCATTTTGCAACATATACAAATATCTAATCATTACACTGTACACCTGAAACAAAAGTATAGTGTTGTTTGTCAGTTAAACCTCAGTTAAAAAATTAATAGAAAAAAAAAGAGTCTTCATAAATAGACAGTGGTGATTCTTAACCAACATTGTGAATATACTTAATGCCGCTGAATTGACACCTAAAAATCATTAAAATGGTAAATCTTACATTATATCTATTTTGCCACAATAAAAATTCATGAATTTTTTAAAATGTACAACAAAACCCCAAAATATTAAAATAATCAAAGATTAACTTTCTCTATACAGTTTGATAGAGTTTAAGTATATGTTTCTATATATTATACAAACAACATATAACTTACCTTCCTGGATTTTTCTTTTTATTCTCTCTCCTCCACTATTGATCTCCCATCCCTAGATGAGTCCCTGGTTCACAATAAGGACTCAATAATTAATTGTTTGGATGCAATGCCTGGTTAAAGGATGTGAGTAAGTTTAAGAAAAAACATCTTTAAAAGGGATCCAAGTAGTGCAAACATTAGGACTTTTCCAGGGTACAGACTAATCCAGCTTTAGCCTTTATGCTTTGGTGGGGAGGGAGGCCATGTGTAAGACCAAAGACATCCCTAATTGCCCTATATTCAGACAGTCCTGGGGTGCGCTCATTTCCTGATATTCCACAGAACACCAATCTTCACTTAACACAGTTAATGATATAATTTTTATTTTTAAAAGGGAGAGCTGATGTTCCTACCAGTTTCAGAAGATGTTTCAAATCTGGTTGTGGAGCCATTCTAGTTCCAATTAAGCAGTGGGGGGATTCAATTACAAGCTGTGGGAAGCGAAGAGTTTGTGTCAATAAACCAGCAGTGGTATTAAGGGTGGTTGTCTGGTTTGCAAACATTAACAGCTTGAAACCTAAAGGCGTGTGCTTTTGAAATTATCTAACTATGCTTCTCCTGTAGATAGGATTAAGAATACCTGAAACCCAGCCTGAGGTTTCCTTCAAAAGCATTTTCTCTCCTGGAACTCACAGCGAATTTGGGCATTAAAGTAGTATATTAAAGGGCTCACTGGGAGCTTGTTAATGAGGTTAAAGATATTAAAAAAAAAAAAAAGACAAAAAAATGGTGTCAGCAAACTATCTGGAAGAAGGCAAAATAATTTGTAGCAGGGTTTAGCTAGGGAGGAAAAGGGGAAGATTCACTTAAATAGAAAATTTTCAGATATGATAGGGCTTTTGGAAATAGATACACTATATACAAAACGAAACCGAGGCCTCAGAAGGTGACGGCAGTATCCCAGACCTGTCAAACGAACTGCTAAAATCAATTAAAATGGAGACAAGGCTTGGAAAATCCCCGGAACAGGCAGAAACCATGTAAGCTGTGTGAGCAAAACCATCATCTAGCTTTGTATCTTGAAGGTCAGTGAAACGTAGGCTGTTTCTTGCGAACGATTCTGATAATCACAAACAAAACATCAGTCCTCTTCCTGCAGTGGTGTAAGATCATCGTTTTAAACCAATCCCCACCCATCTGGAAGCCCCATTGCAAAAACCGATTATTGTGAAAGTAAAACGAGTTCCTCATTTTCACCTCATGAGCCGTACTGTAACAGCGTGCCTCCAAACTTTCTACCAGGTTTGGATTTGAAGTTTTCTGTTTGTGAACACTTGTTTTCCTCCCCAGTAGAGTACTCCCATCAAGTAAACTCTCTGAATTTTCTTTTGACATCATTAACAGGTCTAAAACGCCAGCCATGCATCAGGTGCTCTGCCAAGAGTCAGATATACAAATGGAATAAAGCCTCAGTATCCGCCCTTAAGGAATTTACAGCTCAGCTAGGATCTATTCATCGATCTGAAATTCTTTTTCTTTATTTCTCTTGACTCACCTAAAGCATGCTGATCTTTTGCCAAACCAATCATTCTTCCAGCTACTCCCATACTGTACATTGCTCGTCACCTTTCCTCTTGCCTTTTTTTTTTTTACTGTGTTCTCTGACGTGGCAATACAACAATTTAAAATTATTTCATATTTTTTAGAACTCGAAAATTCCAAAATTTTGATAATTTTCAAAATTTCAAAATTTGCTAATTTTGAAACTCTTTGGTTTCAAAAGACATTTGTGCTAATAGGTCTGGTTAAGAGCATTTAGCCTATATGTCATTCCCTGGAAATAAAATTTCCCTCTTAGAATGGAACACTTCCCCCCACCCCCAACGTATACCATATTGTTTCCAAAATGAGGGCTCTCATCATCTAATTTTTCATGACGCTGAAAGTAATTCCAGCTTCTCACAAATTCCAAGGGAAGAGAATAATTCACCTGATGAGTGACTTTGGGAGAGGGAACAAAGCCTTCCCCACCCCTGCCCCCCGATTCTGTTCTGCACATATTCAAAGTAAGCTGGGCATATAGTCAGAGCAGCTGGCTATACACTGGCTTTAAATTTTAATTCAGGACTGAAGAGATAGCATGCTTATTTTGTCTGAGATTGAAAAGAAACCACATTTTCTACTTGGTTTTTTTAGAAGTGAAGTTTTAGTTTTGACCTCTGTCTGTCTATTGGTCTCTCAATCGGTTCTAGATTTGGAGGGTGGAGAAAGAGGGTTTTATTGGGCTGGAGAGAGGGATCTTGAACCACAGTACATATGTTGGGCTGAGGAGCAACTGTGCAGGAGGTCTGTTTTACTGTTGAATGAAACTGTTTTTCAGGACTGAGAGAACCATCTCCACTAAGCGGCCCCAGAAGACAGAATTTTCCTGGGCAGCAAGGTAAGAGACGGGAGAAGCAAGGTGACTCCTGCTTTTCTAGCTTCTTTCAAAAGAAAGAATGGATTCATGAGGGAGGTGGGATTCATAGGGGAGGGAAAAGGGAGCAGGCGCTACACAAAATAAATTAAACCGGGGCTTCAAAACCTGAATCTTGCAAACTAACAGATAATTGAAACTATTCTGGGGAGCCTCAGGCAACTAGGATGGCAGGGTGCAATCTTACTTGTGTCTTGTTCTCTCTTTTTTCTTTCCTTCTGGATCTTGTATTGTTTGTAAGGTGTGCGTGGGGGGTGGGGAGGAGTGATGGTCTTTGATGTATGACAATGTTATCAGTGTTTTTTCCCCCTTTAAATGTATCTATGCTCCTTTGTAGACCAGGAGAAGTACATCTTTCACTTAGACTGTTGCTTCTCCAGGATGGAATGGAGAACTTTATGTGAGTGTGTGTGTGTACATATATATGTCTCTCTATATACATGTGTGTATGTGTGTGTGTGTGTGTACAAGCAAAAGCACACATAGCCTTAGGTGTGTGAGGACAGGGGGAAAGAGTTAAGAAAAGGGGCAGGAAAGGACCGAGAAAGTGGGATTCATTCCCACCCTCTTTTTTCAAACGAAAGAATCAATAATCTGTGATAGATTCTGTATGAACTTGTGGTAAGCTAAAGAATGGCTCCCCAGAGATGTCCAATCCTAATCCCTGAAACCTCTCTATATGGATTTTGCAGATGTGAATGAATTAAGGATTTTGAGATGAGGAGATTATCCTGGATTATCTGGGTGGGTCCAAGGAAAGAAATCACAAGGGCCTTTATGAGAAAGAGACGGAGAGTCAGAGTCAGAGGGGGATTGGGGAGGAGGGAAGCAGACGTGGGGATATGAGCCAGGGCATGGGGGCAGCTTCTAGAAGCAGGAGAAGAAGAAGAAGAAGAAGATTTCTTCCCTAAATCTTCCATAAGGAAAGAGCTTTGCCAACCCATTTTACATATCTGAACCCCAGAACTGTAAGAGAGTAAGTTTGTGTTGCTTTAAGACACTAAATTTGTGGTAATTTCATACAGCAGCAACAGTAAGCTGATACAGGGATGATTAATGACTGAGGGGTAAATGAATCAATATTACTTGTATCAATAATCACAATTATTCTCATGTCCACATATTTGTGATGAGTTATAGACACACCTTCTTTTTCTATATGCAAGCCCTTCAGAAAGGTGAGGGCATTTAATGAGGGCTTTTTGCCACTCTTTTTCTTCCCACTGAGAGATTTTCAGGTGTATCCCAAGCCTGGAAGTTTCTGGAAGACCGACTGCCAGGGGCTAGCCGATATATGCTTCCTTAGGGAGAGTCTATGAAAAATTAGGGAAGACAGTGAACTCCTCTCATTTTCTCCATACTGTTTAGTGAAGTATGATTATGAACAAGCTCTGAAACTCAAAGGACCAGATTTAAAGCGCAGGCCTAGGCTTAGGCAAAAGGGGAGGCAGGTTTCAAGTGAGCATTTTGAGAGCCCGGCAGGTTGTGAGTTTTGGGATTCATTAATAGACTAAAAGCCCGTTAAATACTGTGGAGCCATTCTTCTCTAAGCCGTTCAGTTCACTCCTTACATAAGGAAATAACGTTTAATAGCTTATTCAGGAAATAATTGGATTTTTAAAACCCTAAAATTAATTATAATATAAAATTATTGCATTTTTTCCCTTAAACAAAATAGAGTAGTAAAATTTTGAGTGTCTTAACTAAACTCATCTTTTTTTCCATATAAACTTCCACTTCAAAAAAGTTCAGATTTTAATAGTTCTTAAAAGTGTCTTTTTTAAGGAACTCTAAACTTTACTATTATAGTTAAAATTAGATTACAAAATCAATCTAATGTAAGTTGAATCATTAATTAAGTCAATTTTAAAAGAAATAATTCAATTTCATTAAGGAGTTGTTACACTGATATTACAAAGTGAATGGATTCCTGTAATTAAAAAGCATTGAATTCCATATGACCATTTATCTTTCCCCCTCTTTTAACCATTTTGGAGAATTTCTAAAACAGAATTTAATTAAATGCTGAAACAAAGATGTAATTCAAAATTAAAATTCTGTGGAAGAACTCACTGGTGAAACATCAAAGCGGTTCTCCTCCCCCCAACCCCCAATATCTGGAGAAACCATAACCACATGAAGTGTATATAAAATGATAAGAATGGAAGCAATTAAGATGTCATTCTTTATCAATGTGATCTCCCACCAAGGAAAGGGATCCTTTTCTAAATGTTTAAGACCAGCCTTTGTGAAGTGATTGATGTTTTCTTGGAGTTTTGAACTTCGTTTAAACTATATTTTCTAGAGTTAGGTTTGGTGGTATTCAAATTTTACAGAAAATAAGCCACATGTTTGGAAGATCGTAATTTTGAAGAAAGAGCCTTTGTTTGGGGTCCAGTAGACTCTCTCAGTGCTATTGAGCCTTGTCAGCATTATCTCCACTGAGGCTCAATTCCTTCATCTATAAAAGAAGAAACAACATCTCCCATGTGAGTTATTACGAGGATTACATATAATATCATTTGCCAGTTGTCCACCGCATGTCTTGGAACACAGGAGATGGTGAGTAAATATTAGTGTTCCTCCCTTTTGCCTTGTCAAATTGTGGAATTATAACAGGAGAAAGACCGTTTGATCTCAGTTAGACGGTATATACTAGTGGGAGAGATTTTTCTCCTATCTTTGCTTCAAAATTGCACATTGTGATTTCTACTAGGTAGTTGAAGTGGATGTCTTTTAGGTTAAAAGAAAAAAAAAGCCTGTGGTACAATGACTTTGATAGCCACTTTGTAAAAAATACATACACATATGCCCATGAAGCGATACTGTTATTATCCCACTGTTGTACGAATAAGTTTTAACTTATGCGATTTTCGCATTTTCTCTTTGGCTTCATGGATATATTCATTTGAATGACTTTCATCAGTGATTTTATCCACAGACCTGCATCTTTAAAGAGGCTTTGACTAGACCTCCTGTTTTGCCTCCCTCCGATAATTTGGACCACAGCCGCTAATTGCAGTGTCTAATTGTATCCTCAATTGGCTGATTGCACCCACAATTAACTAAATATAAGTACCAAGCATCTTGGTGCATTCAGTTTTATGCCTCAAAGGGAGCCTGTGTGAGAGGGTAGTTGACAAGTTGGCTATCTCCAGGAAAACAATTTCTCTGACTTTGGGACTGTAGGTCTAATTTTAAAGCTTTCAAATATTTTTTAGGTGGCACAGTCCATAAAGCTGGTGACTATCTTAGTGCACTTTCGAGAACATAAAATCCAGACGAGTTGCAGACAGGCCACAGTTTAAGAAAAACATCAGTAGAGGCATGAGGTTCAATCTCATTGGCTCTTTCCTTATAATAATAATGCTTGAGCAGCTCCTGGAATCGCTATCCCTTTCAGTACGTGTGCAATCATGGCAGACTTTGGAATAGAAGAACTGGGGCCATGATGTATTTTAATTCCACAGCAGGTTGGATTGCCTTTCTTCAGCAATTTGAAAGGCCTCTCTGAAGAGTTTGTTGCAACGATGCAATGAGATGCAGGCACTCCAAGAAAGCAGGGGCATTACAAACTGACTAGGGGCCAACATAAATCCCTCTCTGAAAATCGAGTTGGAAATGCCATCGGAATGGAAGCCTGTCATAGCCAGGGTGTGAACTTCCAAATTACAAGTCTGGCAGATGTGCCAAAGTTATTAGTGGTTGATCCATCACTTAATGTAGAAACTACAACTGAGTTTTGTAAAGATTGTTCAACAATCACTGGAGTGTTGTTTTGAAAGCAAATCAAGAGGCTGTAGAAATCTTTCTCTCTAGATTAATTAATTAGTAACAAAACAAAACAAAAGGTTCTCATATGAGTACCCAGGAATAAACAGGTTGGTTAGCCAGAGAAAAAAAAAGAGAGAGAGATGTGTACGGAAGAAATTTCCAGCTTTTGTTTTCATAATTTTAGCCTGAGCAACACTCAGTGTTCTGCCATTTCTAGCATGGTCTTTGCTTTCAGCAATAGCTTTCTTTACCTCATAGGGTATAGAAGTCCTAACTCAGAGGTGAATTAATCCCATGCTAGGGGTGAGTCTGTGATTTCTAATTTTTAATGCAAATTAGCATGTCTGTGGTATAAACAATTACTACACAATTCTGTATATTTGAGCTGGGCAAACAGACCCTACCCATGGTCCATCTATACAAACCATACACTAATATGTTATTTCAGTTCTTTATATTCTAATGCATTGAACTCTTAGTATCACCTTGTTATAGACTTGCCTGAATATTATGTCTCTCAACTCTCTTGATATATGAGATTTCTTTTTTTTTTTTTTTTTCCTGGGTGGGGGGTGGTCTGGTAAAATAGCTTGATAACTATGTTCAGGGTTGATAGGCAGGGTACGCTTATTTTTAAAAATTGGAGATTAAAAAATGCAAAAGAGAGATATAAATTTGTCGTTCTTGAGCATGTGTGTTGGGGGTAAAGGGGACAATGGCAACAAGGGAGGAAAAAAAGAGGGACCAGGGGAGTATGTGAATGCAATCTGTGACTGAGATTTTGGCAAGATTGTCTTAAGACAGGAATGACTGAGATGGGATTTCAATTCAATTTGGGCATGCCAAGTATAATGTTACCCCAGTAAGGTCTACTCTATTTAGGGAAAAATATGTAAGTGATTTGTGAGTGTTGAAACCAGTGTATTTAGGTCATGTCTGAACTCATGTTCAGAGGTGTGAACTCAGGAACAAAAGGCTCCATGGAAAAATAAGTTGCTAGAAGCTTTATCCCTCCCCCCCCCTTTTTGAGATTTATTTATTTGAGAGAGAGAGAGAGCTTGCACACGTGGGGGGAGGGGCAGAGGAAAAGGGAGGAAATCTCAAGCAGACTCCTCCCTGAGAGCAGAGCCCAGTGCAGGCCTCGATCTTAACACCCTGAGATGATGACCTGAGCTGAAGTCAAGAGTCAGATGCTTAACCTACAGAGCCACCCAGGCACCTCCCTAGAAACTTTCTTAGAGGTAGAAGAGGCCTTAGGCTTCTCCATGTCATGAACATGGGTGTTTCAGATAAACTTACGTAAAAACTGAGGAGCCTGGACAATCCCAGCCAACATCTGAGTAATGCTCTATTGAGGAGTAATCCAGGTTCCACTAAAAACATAGATATGCTTATGAAAACAAGGCACTCCTCTGGGGTGCTTCCATCCTAGTGAGGGAGACCATTATGGTCAAACACTCACATTGCAACATGATCCATGCAATGTCAAGAACATGCACAATGTGCCACGGCAATAAACAGAAAGCCCAAATGGAAAACCAGCTCCCGGGGTGCTCAACGTTTCCTTGGTGCAGGCAGATTCTACAGAATGCGTTCAGAGGACAGAGACTACTCTAGCCTGTAAGCCTTAACTTGTGGGAGATATTACGCCAGAATTAGATGTATTATTAGGGTTCCTGGAGACCATGAAAAATCAGCAATTTCCTAACCTTTCCCGGATCCTTTTGAATAGTTGTTTTTTGATGCATATCTCTCACCCTGTTGGATCCTCACATCAGAATTTTTCTAGAAAGGCAAAGAGAAATCTGAAGTGAAACCTTGTTATTTTCAACAATGTAGAATTTTAAAGAGTTTTAAAAGTTCAAATGAGGTTTGTATGGCAATTTATAATTCTAAGTTCTTGATCAGAAATGACGTGGGGATTGCAGCCTAAATGGCCCTCTTTTACTTTTTCTTAGAAGTGATTCTCTTCTTCCATCTATGGGAGAAAATATTCTGCCTTTACCAGTAAGCAGGCAGCTGTCATTTATTTTTTGGCATAATTTAAAGCCCTTTAAATGCTTATTTTTAATTTTAATAATTTTGGAGGTGTTCATTTGTACATTAAAATTCAGGAAGCTGGCATAGCCCTCGGCTTACCTTCAGGGCAAAACTGTGTGCAAGACATGCTTCTATGAGATAATTTGTTTCCTAATTGGCATCCGTTTGCTGAAATACAATTAAAGTTATTGCTCTAATATTAACATCAACATCTTGATTGCTCTATAAAATATGAATATTTATAAATTCTTTTCTTCCATGACAGATATCTCTTAGGCACTTTATTTTTTGGTATTGGCAATTTCTATTTATGGAGAAGTTTAAATTTCTTACAGGACAGTAGTAACATAAAGCAGGGTCTGGGCAGCTTTCTGGGGTTTGAAACATTACAGTTAGACCACTTAGACTCTAAAGAGCCATGCGGAGTATCATTCCCAAAGACCTGTGTTTGGATTCTCGATCTCAATTGACTTGAAATCCTGAGAACTGGATCACCTCTGCTTACTTTGCCCCATTATGGTGAAGACCGCGTGAGCTGCACACTTGAGTGTCCCTTACTGAATTAAAAACAATGCCTCCTTTTCTTCTTTTGCATAGTCGTTTATCATTTACAGGAGGCTTTGAAACAATCTCAAGTGTGACTGATATAGAAGACATGGTATTTTGAGGCACCCGGTGGCTCAGTCAGTTAAGTATCTGCCTTCAGCTCAGGTCATTATCTCAGGGTTTCAGCGTCCTGGATCCAGCCGCACATCGGCTCCCTACTTCCCTGCTCCGTGGGGAGTCTGCTTCTCCATATCTCACCCCCTGCTCTTGCTTTCTCTCATGCTTGCTCTCAAAAAAGTAAATAAAAATCTTTCAACAATTTTTCAAAAAAAGAAGACATGGTATTTCACTACTAAGTTCTTAGAGGTACCATTTCCAGGTTTTCTTTCCTTTTTTTTCTTTTCTTTTTTTCTTTTTCTCTTCTCTTCTTTTCCTTCTTTCCTTCCTTCCTTAGAATGAACTGAAATATTCATAGTTGCCTAAAGACAAGCATGGAAGAACATAATTCCATAACTATACATTCATAATAAAATGATCACTGTTTATCTGTTAAAAGGTTTATATTTGTTCATCCATCATACTCTTTTCACATTTTATTTATTTATTTATTTTTCATGTTATCTTTTAAATTGGAAAAGTAATATAAGGTATCATTCATGTTAGACATACCAAATCATTAGAAAGGGTATATACTAAAAAGCAAAAGCACTCTCTCATCTTTGAATATTTAATTCTCCTCTCAAGTGGCAACTGCAGTTGAGTTCCTCAGTTCTTCTTCTTTCTTTTTTTTCCCAAATGATTATCTAAAATCATCAGGTGGGGCCAAGCAAGACAGACATCCTGACAAGGTAAGAGGTTCTCCTGTGGTCTAGTGCATTCATCAGAGCCACAGCAAAATGAAGAATCAGTCTGTGGCAAGGGCAAGGAGGCTACTGGATGTGGGTAGATGAGTCCAAAGGGAGGGTAGTAGGGCCTGGACATAGGGAAGGCTGGGCCAGGATGTGATGAGCAAGGGTCTCCACCATACACATGGGTGAGTCTGAAGAGAGGTTGGTGACTTGTAGACTATGGATCAGAACACAATGTGTTAATAATCATAGTAGCCTAGTTTCTCACAGTCACGTATGAGTGTTTCAAATGCAAAAAGTGGGAAAAAACTGTGATGAACCCTGGTGTTGCATTGAAAGATTAGATATGAACTTGTAGTTTTCAATAGATAGAGATTGGATATAAATATAAATGTGAGACTTATGTCTATGCATATGTATAAATAAATGTATTTCTAGCCCTGTCCACTGAAAGAGCTTGTGAGCTATGACACACACTAGCAAGGAGCATACCCAGTACCCAGATCACAATTTCTAAATACAATTTTTTACTAAATGGAATCAGGGCTCCCAGAGAAATGGGCTGATTCCAAGGCTGAAGCAGGAAGAAAAAAAAGCCAGAAAATAAAAATGAGGAGGGCATGTAAAACTAATACAGACACCAATTTAAAGGGGTTCCCTCTGGCCAAATCTGAATGAATTTCAGCATCACATTCAATAATGAAAGTAATGGATTGAATAAAAAGTGGAATAAAAAAGTGGAATAAAAAGAATCCATATGATCATAGTGATATAAATATATGAATGAATTAACTGAAAGTCTGATGAGGAATAAGATTTGCATAATCTCATAATATCTCTCCCCCAAATACTTATTATTTATAATGGGAAAATAACTTTATAGCAGAGAAGGCTGGAAACACCCCCTTAATCAAGTGATCAAAATTAACATCACCAGTAATAGAATACATTGAAATCCTGAGAGGATTCAATGAAAACACAGCATTATGACTGGGATATTGTTGCCCAAGATGCATCACCTAAATCTAATAATGTGGGGACGTTAGACAAACAAACTGAGGGAAGATCTGGATTGTAACTGGCCTATAAGAAATGTGGTTATGGAAGTCAAGAGAAGACTAAGGAATGTTCTAGATCAGTGGAAACTAATGGAGGGTGACAACTGTATACATTGTCTGAAAGACTCTGGATTGGACATTTTTGTTATAAAGGATATTTGTTGGGGAAAATGGCAGAACTTTAAGAGGACATTGGTAAAATTTCCTGAAGATTAAATAATAAGAAGAAGCAAAGTTAATATCCTAAACTTTTTGGTTCTATCATGTTATGTAGGAGAATGTCCTTGTTGTTAGAAAATAATCTTAGTTATTTAGGGGTTTGGGGCAATTTACTCTCAAGTAATTCAGGAGAAACGCATTTGTACTATTTTGTGACTTTTCTCTGAATTTCAAAATAAAAGAAAAAAGATACCGTGTTTCTAGAAATACCACCTCCTTAGGAAATCAGTTGTGAGTATAGAAGTCCATGTTTATATTTTCTCACAGAAATGGGAGAATGTACATGCTATTTTCACTTGGCATTTTTCTCCTGGGGGTGATCTTGGCAATCACGACATATTAACATATGTACCAGGCATTCAAAAGTACTCATTTTTTTTTAAATGGGAAATTAACCATCTGGTTCTTTTGAATCGAAATTCTATAGTCATATTCTGATCTCAACAGAAATATTCTACTGCTTATAGTTTGGGTGTCTTTCTTGGGCTTAAATATATTTTGATTCTTTATGCATAACTAACCTTGATATAATTGAACTCATTTAAATTCACCTTTTTCTCGGGTAAATTCAATGTGTGTGTATGTGTGTGAGAGAGAGGGAAGGAGGGAGGGAAGGAGAGAGGGAGAGGAAGGGGTGGGAGAAAGAAAGGAAGAGAGAAGGGTAATATACCAAAATATTAATCGTTACTTTCTTTGACTTTGGGGATCACAAAGCTTTAAGATATTTTTATTTTTATCTCTAATTTAACACATTGTTTTAGAAAAGAAATAAAGAACATTGGATTATTTTTAAAATATAGTATTGATGACAAGATAGTTTTTGAAGCTGTAGCTATTTGACTCCGTATGTCGAGCATCCCTTCTCGGTATAAAAACTCCTGGTACTTGTTTTGTCGCAACACTCTAGGTGCAGTTTGATAAACCCAGAGCACAGAGTGACCACAATCAGGAAAAGCATGATTCTAGGAGAGTTAGGTTAATAGTTGCCCCTATTTGGATAAATGAGGTACATTCTGGAATTTAGCATCTGAACCTTAGACAGAAAATATGTGGAACTATGGGTATGGAAGACTTGCCAGTGCCTGTCCTTCATACTTCACTATATGCCAGTGCCTATCGATCAGACTTCACCGTATCTATCTATCTATCTTCTATTTGCCAGGATCAACCTATCAATGCTTAAGCCTTCTTTGAGTGACCTTGGAGAGCCGCCTTGCTCTGTTCAACAGTAGTCCAGAGAAAGAACACCATGCTGGAGCAGCCCTAAACCAGTGACTTACAGCACATGGTGTGTGAATACTTGTCCCCTTACCCATATGGAATGTCTAAAGCCTGAGTTTTGGCTTAGTGATGTATTCTTTCTTGGCTAAATTCCCTCCCTGTGTCACTTCTTCACTTCTTGTCAATGTTCCCTGCACTAACCAAGTGAACTACTTATACTCAAATCTGGTATGAGAGCCTACTTTTGGAAGATTGCTAGCTGGGGTGTTGGTGACAGTAGTATCTGTAGCTAGATAAGGGGCTTGGAAGAAGGATCTCATGTAGGCATTGGAATGAAGCTCACCATGACCTGAGATTGCTCAAAGATACAACATGATAGAATTTCAGGGCTAGGTATACCAAAGTCATCTAGTGACTGCCATAACCATCTAAACTTTGAATTTTTATGACATGTCCTCTTCAATACCTTCAATATCTAGGAATTCAGACCCTCTTGAGTTTTATTTCTGCTTGTTAGAAAGCCCTTTTTGTGGAGAAAGAATTAGAGCAGTGAGTCAGTGTTGCTTTCTCTCTTTCTCAGTGTATGTGATAAATGGTCCAGGGAAGATACTGATTGCTGAAAAGTGGAATAGGACTCTCACCTCTCTTCTTTACATTGCACAAGTAAAATTTCAGCCAAAGATTATGTTAGCCTTTTCTGCTACTGTTTGACCTGGAGACAATTTTACCAAGCCCAAATCTAACCTCATTGACCTTAATGTTCAAATGACCTCTCAGATGCCAGCCCATGGCTATGCCCTTAGCATTGCCATCCTCTGCAGGTAAGCAAGTTTACTAATATAACCAAGAAATCCCTAGCAAGAGCTAACAAAATGGAATTTTCCTTGTCTAACTAGCTTTGGAGACCTCTGGTTTTTCCAACCTGACCGATCACAGCAAAAACAAGAGAGCATGAGGGACCACAGAACTGTGCACACCGTGAAGACAGTTGACTCCTGTCAAGCCAGTGAAATGAAGTCTTACCCAAGGCAGCAAAGAAAGCTGCAGGATTATTTTTCTTTTCCTAAGTAAAGTATCAGGATACCATCATCTGCATAGGCCCAGGAGTACCTGTAGACAGGAATACAATAATGTTTTATTTAAATTGAGAAACAATCCTTGTGAAAGGCTCGGGACATCGACAACACTTTCCAGACTAGAAATTTGAGGGCAACTTTTAGAAATAGTGCCAGTGAGGATGGCATTTGAGTCATGCAAGAGCAGGGAGAGACAGAGCATCAGACAGGTGACAAGAGGTTAGTGGGACAGCACCAATGGGATACGTCCTACTGAGTGAGCCCTTGCGGTTCAATGAGGTTTTATGGAGAAGAAAAAAATAGATGAAGTTTCATTTTGTGCATTTAATTTCTATAAGAGGGAGAAAGACAACAAGAGCCCTGTTTATACTTACCTTTAAAATACATGAAATTAATTGCATTTTAAAAATGTTCCCTAAAGGCATTTGGGTGTTAGGAGAAGGCTCTCCTTCACTCTTCACTTCCAGCATAGAATCCAGAAGGAAAACAATCATATAATCTAGTCTGGATCAATAGATGCTGAGCTGTCATCTCTTTCTTCTACTGGCATCATGTCTCTTCTATTACATCTCCTTTGCCTATGGGGATATCAAAGTCTACTGCAGAATACTACATTCAGTTCTGGACACAATATTTGAAAATCATCATCGGCAAATGAACCAAGTTCAGCACAGAGATACCAGAATTATGGCATGATTCCTCACAATGTCCAATGAAAGGATTCTCTTCTATGAATATTTCATATATATATATGTATATTATATCTTTTATGTATATAAAATATATAATATGAAAAATATTAAAATAATATGAAAAATCTTTTAATAATTGATTGGTTACTTTTGCCTCTCCATCATGTCAATAGCATTCTTGAGTGTGGGGATGGCTACATTCCTAGCCAAATAACCTCAACTTTCCTTTCAGATAGTAAGAGTTCAGAAAATGTTGATTAAAATCTTCTTTAGTTGTGCATAAAATGGAAATCCAGTGAGGGTTACCATTCTACTTCCATCAGTGTTTTGTAAAACCATCCATCATAGTATTTATTTCACTGCACTGGGCTTCTTTTTTATTTGTTGATCTCCCTTACCAGACCATGAGATTCGTTGAGAGTCATATGTCATTTCTGGTGCTACTAACAGCTGTTCATTGTAGTCCTTCAATTAAAGCTCAATGAATGAATGAATGAAAACCTGTAACCTCTGATGGAACCATCAGATAAAGACACTTGGGTAGTTCATTTTACTCTTCTATACTTTTTAATTTTAGATAATGATTTTAGGCTAGCAGGTAAAGACTATTTCTTCTATATATATATCCTTGGTTTTTCTCTCTATTCTATAAGAAAATGATGTCTTCATAATCACGATTACTACTTTTCTTCTAGCAAGGGAGAAGTTTGTATGAGAGACATGGCTGACTCACATAGTACAGCTCAACAGATTTCTGGGTCCAGTAAATCCCAGCTGACCCTTAGACTTTGCAAATGACAGAACAGATGAATGAATGACACCTTTGCAGTACAAATTTATTTCCCCAATGCCCCCTTTAGCTGAACCAGTTTTTCTTCTCCTAGTTTTTTTTTTTTTTTAAGATTTTATTTATTTATTTGACAGAGAGAGAGATCACAAGTAGGCAGAGAGGCAGGCAGAGAGAGGGGGGGAAGCAGGCTCCCTGTTGAGCAGAGAGCCCGATGTGGTCCTCAATCCCAGGACCATGGGATCATGACCTGAGCTGAAGGCAGAGGCCTAACCCACTGAGCCACCCAGGCATCCTCTTCTCCTAGTTTTGAAGTCTCTGAATTACGTTCCTTAAGAATTGAGATCTTAACTTTCTCAGTGTGATTACAGTTGTCAGACTCACCTGTCAGTTTGTCCAAAGAATGTTTCAAGGATCCCATTGTTAGTACTTGAAATAGTCCCCAGAAATATGTGGCGTGACAGATATGGAACCTGATTTGGAAGAATTGCTAATTGCTTATTTTTCAGTAACCTCCAATCACACATTAAATCCAGGATTTTTAACATTTGCATTTGCCTGCATTTGTGATAACTGTGTTCAGAGATACATCTCACCACTGTGCTGAATCTAAATCCCATAACTACAACTATCCTGTATCAGTGGTGGAGTTCTTTAATCTGGACTGCAACAGTCACTCGATAGCTCTAAGATATGTTAGTTAGGTTATCTGGCCCATTCTTCATGCTTTATCTCCATTTATTATGCACCTACCACGTGCTAGAAATTTTCACACACAGTTTTAGAAAGGCTAAAGAACTTTGTCAAAATCAGAAAGCCAGTATGTACCACAACAGTATTTTTAATCTAGATTTGTATAATGTCAAACCTTGTATTTAATCTACCAAACCATAGACTTTGGAGATTATATACATACATACATATATATATATACACAAACACACACACACATATATATATAATATTGATATAAATATATACTGATGTTTAAGCAGATATTTTCTTGTCATTAATTGAGACATTCATGGCTCTATCTGGTAAACCTTTGGTAGTATATGAATACAACATTGCGTAAGCTCATGACAGTTTTACAAATAGCTAATTTTCACGTTTCTTATTTGAATCAGGTATGCATTTATTTCCATCCATCCCTGACAAATGCCTTTTGCATTATATTCGGCTCCTAACATTCTTTGGTAATACTTCCTTGGATTAGAAAACATTCCACTACTGGGTATTTACCCAAAGAAAACAAAATCACTGATGCAAGAAGATATGTGCACACCTATGTTTATTGCATCATTATTTACTGTAATCAAGATATGGAGGCAACCTAAGTGTCCATTGATAGATGAATGGATAAACAAGATGTGGTGTCTATATAGATATAGAGTGAAATATTACTCAGCCATACATAAGAATGGGATCTTGCCATCTGTAGCAACATGGATGAGCTCACAGGGTATAGTGCTAAGTAAGAGAAATCAGGTAAAGACAAATACTAAATGATTTCACTTAACGATGGAATCCAACAAACAAAACAAACAAATGAATAAACAAAAAACAGAAACAGACTCATAAATGCAGGGAACAAACTGGTGGGTGTCAGAGGGGGAGGGTTATGGGGGATAAGCAAAGTAGGTGAAGGGGAATAAGAGGTACAGTCTTCCAGTTGTAAAATAAATAAGTCATGGGGATGAAAAGTACAGCGTAGGGCATATGGTCAGTAATGTTATAACATAAGGTGACAGATAGTAACTACACTTGTCTTGATGAACATTGCATAATATATATACAGTTGCCTAATTGCTATGTTGTACACCTGAAACTAATATAACATGGCATGTTAACAAAATTTCAATAATAACAATTTTTTAATTAAAGTCAAAGGGTGGGGGTGCCTGGGTGGCTCAGTGGGTTAAAGCCTCTGCCTTCAGCTCAGGTCATGAACCCGGGGTCCTGGGATCAAGCCCCACATCGGACTCTCTGCTCAGCGGGGAGTCTGCTTCCCTCTCTCTCTCTTCCTGCCTCTCTGCCTACTTGTGATCTCTGTCTGTCAAATAAATAAATAAAATCTTTAAAAAAAAAAAAAAGGTCAAAGGTGGTCCCAAATGATCAAAGGATCTCTTTGACAATGGGCCCCAGTGTATGCCTCTCTCTTAAGCTATAATGAAAAAACATGGAAGTCTTTTCATAATGTATAAATATATTGAATCATCACATTGTACATTTTAAATATATTACAATTTATTTGTCAGTTGTACCTCAATATACCTGGGGAGAAAGGGAGTCCTAGAAGTTTGCTTGAGGCTCTTCCAAGGTTTTTTTTCAATTCTGACCAAGTTTTACCAACATTTCAGTAGAAGCAAATGAATCACTGAGAAATTTAGATTTTGGGTCCATTTCCATAATATCATTGCCCATGCATACCAGTCAGGTTGTTTATAATTTAGTTAAGGTTAAAAAAAAATGATAGCCAGGGCTCACAGAGATTCAGGGAAATAATCACTTTATTTTATTATTTTTTATTTTTTATTAACATATAATGTATTATTAGCCCCAGGGATACAGGTCTGTGAATTGCCAGGTTTACACACTTCACAGCACTCACCATAGCACATACCCTCCCCAATGTCCATAACCCAACCACTCTCTCCATACCTCCCTCCCCATGGCAACCCTCAGTTTGTTTTGTGAGATTAAGCATCTCATATGGTTTGTCTCCTTCCTGATCCCATCTTGTTTCATTTTTTCTTTTCCTACCCCCCAAATCCTCCACATTGCCTTTCAACTTCCTCATATCAGGGAGATCATATAATAATTATCTTTCTCTGATTGCCTAAAATAATCACTTTTTAATAAAGCTACATTTTTATGACTCATTTGGTAAGCAACTTGGCAATATAAGCAAGAGCTTCAAAATATTTACAGATATTGACCTGATAAATACACTTCTGTGACTACAAACCAAGGAAAACATTCTGACTACATAAAGGATGTGGGGAAAGGGGGACCATGAAAGAGCAAAGAAGTTTATTGTAACCTGTTTTACTGCAAGACAAAGTAAAGGAGAAAATATTAATGTCTCCAACTGGGAATTTGTTAAGTAGCCTATGGTGCATCTACTTTATAAAATATGATATAGTCGTTAGCATGATAATTTTGGAGATTTTCTAATAACACAGAAAATGCTTATGGTATTATATTAAGTAAATTTACTTTGCTATAACTGCACCTGTACCTATAATCCCTTTATACCTAATCTTTCATGTTTTTGTTCCTAAGAAACAGTTTGCAGGATTCGAACTCCCATTTCTAATCCCATAGCTCCCTCCGCAACACGTCTTCATTAAAATCTAACAGCTTCTCGTGCTCCTGGGAGAGAAGAGAATCTAAGTAGAGATGTAAAATTGAAACAGGAGGGATGAGGCTAGCCTGCAGATGAACAATACAACAGTTCCAGTCTCGGATGAAATCCTGTATCTTTTTTTTTCCTCGTTTGCTTCCTGAAGATCCTTTAAAATCTTATTTCTCAGTGAGTAATTTTGTCTTTATGGTACAAAAGGTAATTCCCATACCTAATATTGTTTCTAAGCACATGTGAGTACCCTGCTGAGTTATATATGAGTTTTTTTATGAATATGACACAAAATGAAAATTCCATTTCTTGAATTGAAAAAAAAATGTAAATTGACTTTCACGCTCAAGTGAGTTGTTTCAGGGACTAGGTGGGGGGGGGCAGGATAGATTCAGTGCATCATCTACTCTATATTCATGTGTAATTGATGTAACTTTTAGCAATTGTTCTACATTTCCTAACATCATATTCGAAGAGTAAAGTAACAGACATTATTGATTTTAAACAGATCTTAGGTTGCCCTCATCAAAAGTTGTCTATCTTGGGTAAAGGCATTAGCGGTATCTTTAAAAAGATTGTAAACTGCTGAGCACTCGAAGTTTTAGTCCTTTTGTTGTTCAAGTTAGATTCTTGGATATCTTGCATTATGCCTATTTTGTAGTGAGAAATGGGCAGCTGGCATTCTAGCTGTCATTGTTTGTATTTTCTTCAATTTGGGGGCAATTGTTATAAAGCTCTCTAGATGGATAAACAATGCTTTGGTATAGGGCATGAGAAAGTGTTTCTAGTGACCCTGGTTGGCCAGTAACAAGGATGTCGTCTTTGTTCAGCAAACAAAGTTGTGAATAGACAACACATCAGGGCTGATATATGAGAGGTTTCTAAGGGTTGTGCAAGAAATTTCCTACAGAGGAAAGATGACAAATAAGAAAACCCATACACATGGGGGATGTTAAAGATGGTTTGTTCAAATTATAAGTTTAAATTGTGAAATGTCACATGTTATATAAAGGAATTTTCATGTGCAAAACAAAACTGGTTGGCCATCATATATCCTACGTGTCATATTCATATTAAGTTGCAAAGTTGATTACTTAAGCAAAGTAAAGCTCTTAAAGCTGGAGTTAGAGGTTCAAACTCAGGTTGTATGGCTGCAAGACTGTCCACTATGTCATCACATAGGAGTAAGGAACCCTTAAAAAATGCATCTGTTTGGGCTCCTGTGGATCAGTTGGTTAAGTGTCTGCTCATGTCATGATCTCAGAGTCTTGGGATCGAGCCCCATGTCAGGCTTCTTGCTTAGTGGGGAGTCTGCTTGTCCCTCTCCCTCTGCCTCTGCCTCTTCCCCTGCTCATGCCCTCTCTTTATCACTCACTCTCTCCCTTTTAAATAAATAAATAAAATCTTTTAAGAAAATGTACCTGCACACATGATTAGAGCACCCCTCCACACACATGCACACACATATACACAATGTGTCTTTAATGAAAAATACCAGTTAAGTTTGTCTTAATCTCTTGTATATTCCTTGAATAAAAGTATTGCATTATGCCTACAGACATATCTGTAAAGCTTATTACTGTGTCAGGCATATATCAGTTCTTAATAGCTTTGAAATGTGTGAGTGTCTGTGTATGTGATCAATGGTTTACAGTGAGAATATGTTAAATGTTCTTTAGGTGTGTCTTAAAGAAATTCTTTATATATGTTTATAAACTCAAATAATTCTTATACTTGGAACAGTTTTTACTCAATCAGTAGTAAAAGGTGAATTACTCAGTTTGATAGCCACACACTTTCACAAGGGGAGGGTTTGAGGAGTAGAGCCGGAAAGTGTAATTGATATCCATCACAGAAATTTAACATTCCTACTTCCGATGGCTCTGCTCTTAGCAAGAGTATCCTGGCAGAGTTACTAGGACACCAGTCATTCTAGGCTGCTTATTATTACCTTGTTATGCAGGAACCAGAAATGCAGCTTAGTGAAGGAATTCAAGTGCAGACTAATTGTTCTAAGTGTCTTTAATGGCAGCCTTCTGAGATCATTGGTTGCTATATGTAATATTATCTATTCTTCCAGAAAGGAAAATGCAGCATTTATAGGAAACAGTGCAAACTTCCATGTAAAAATGAAAACGGTGTGTTTAACTGATGATACAGATAAGAGGTATTCTAGTTGGCACTGTTATGGTAATTAAAATTTTAGGGTGATTCTGATTTCAATACACTGTTCATTCTCTCAATTCAGTCCATGAGGTGCCATAGTTTTGAATGGTAAAAGTGTTAGTGTTAGAAAACACTAGATGGTATCTAGCCACACTCCTTATTTTGAAGATGCTCACAAAAATGCTCTGAACTCTCCTAGCATAGCTCTCTCAATGGCATCAGGAAACATATGACTTTATATTTTGAATGAAAGATTCTGTGTAAAAATCTAGATACCTAACTTCTCTATAGAGTCTCAATTTACATGATAGAATAATTCAACAGCAAAACTTGCTCCTTGGGAAATCTGAGCTGCTGGCCATAGACAAATTGAAAACTTACCTGCCCTTCTATATTTTTCACTAACCCTGCAGCTTGTGGGGTTTGTTTTTCTGGTTTTCGGGTTTTTTGTTGTTGTTGTTGTTCATTTTTTTGTATGCTTTTGAACTGAAGGAGTTTAAATTTGTATCATTAGTGATAAGATTATTACTGTTGTCATATTTATTTAGCAGAGCATATTTCTAACATGAATAGTTAATAGCTGAATTGACATTTCTGAAAATATCCTTAAGAGAAGATAGCGTTTTATGAAGGAGAGAGAATGGTTCTGTTATATCACAGCAATCAAAATTCCTTGAGAATGTAATGTGATACTCTACTTTTTATGACATCCTTAACACCCTTTCTTGCTGAGGCTTTTTCAGGGAAAGGGGAACAGAGAGAAGACTAAGGTGAAGCTTAGGCGTGTAGGGGGATCACCCAGTGAGCATGAATTAGAGAAAAGAAGGAATCACAAACAGTGGCATGCTCTCCAAGTATGAATGATCAGGATTATTGGATACAAAGTCACTGAATGCACCTAATTCATTGATCAAAAAAGCAACTGGTCATTGCAACCTTGTGAATATCAGAAATGGGATTTTAAAAATGATTGCTGGGTGTATTCTGTGGCCTGACTAATAATTCATTTAACAACAACAACAAAAACTCATTTAACATAAATGTCCTGAGAATCCTCTAACTTCTAAGAACAGTGCTAAGGCTGAGCAGAAAAAGAAGTCAGGCTTATAAGCAACTCACTTTGGTGAAGTCAACAACATAAATAAATAAGTATCTGAGAGATATATGCTGTAAAAAAAGAACCAATCTAAAAATGTTACTTTCCCCCTTATGGAAATCAAGGTGGAAAAAGCTAATGCCTAGTTTTTTTTAAAGGGGAAGTAGAGTTCCGTGTAGGTAAGTAAGATGGAAAAGAATGTCTTTGAATTATGGACATTGTGTAATGAATAGTCCTTCAGGTATCCAGGAAATTATTAAACATAAAGAGAGGTTATCAAAATGAATATAGCAATCCACATGTGGCAAAAGTAGACTTCTACTTCTTGACCTTGGTTTCTTGGCTTGGGTCATCCATTGCCTGCTTCTTCCTCATCCTGAATGTCCAGGTTCTAAACCTCATTGCCACCTTGATAAGCTTACATTTCCCATGCTGATTCTAAGTGCATGAATTTGAGCATAAGATCTTCCAGAATGCCCAGCAGAGCACGCAGATATTTACTGGGTACCACATCTAATTGTACACATTATAGATTTTGTATTTGATACAAGAGTTTTTCCTGAAAGTGGTAGTAGATGGTCTTGAGAAATGAGTGCCTTATGTTTTTTAAGATTTTTAAAAATTATTATTTATTAGAGGGAGAGAGTACACGCAGGGAGAGCAGGAGGCAGAGGGAGAGGGAGAAGCAGGTTCCCCACTGAGCAGGGAGCCCGATGTGGGGCTCGATCCCAGACCCTGGGATCACGACCTGAGCCTAAGGCAGACACTCAACCTACTGAGCCACCCAGGCGCCCCGAGTGCCTTATTATTATTATTATTATTTTTAAACAATAAAAACAGGTGTTTATTTTTTAAAATTTTTTTCTTTTTTTTTTAAATTTTTTATTTCTTTTCAGCGTAACAGTATTCATTGTTTTTGCACCACACCCAGTGCTCCATCCAATCCGTGCCCTCCCTAATACCCACCACCTGGTTCCCCCTATTCTTATTCTTTTTAAACTCTCAAAGTATTCTGTAGGTGAGGATGTCCTTGTTGCCAAGATTCCTCACAATCCACGGAAGAAACTATGTCATCAAGAAACTCCCAGGTCAAAAAATCACACCGGCAAGAGAAAGACCTGTCTGTATCCTTGGCTGGTGTGAGAAATATGTTTGGATTTATTAGGGTAGGAAATTTATGTCTCCTGAGTAAATCCCTGCTCTGCTTCGGCCGCCTTGTAAAGACTGCCAGAGCCGGGGCACCTGGGTGCCTCAGTGGGTTAAAGCCTCTGCCTTCAACTCCGGTCAGGGTCCCAGGGTCCTGGGATCGAGCCCCGCATCGGGCTCTCTGCTCAGCGGGAGGCCTGCTTCCCTTCTTCTTTCTCTGCCTGCCTCTTTGCCTACTTGTGATCTCTGTTTGTCAAATAAATAAATAAAAATTTAAAAAAAAAAAAAAAAAGACTGCCAGAGCCGCTCTCACCACAGGTTTGTCTTGTGTTTAGAATTACGTTCTAATCACGGACACACTCTGCATAATCACCCTCCACGGCTCCCTCTGTGTTACCGCAGGCGGCATCTAGAGGAAAATGCAGCGGTTTCCCCTTATCTGCAGTTTCGCTTCCCGGAAGCCAGGGATCCTCCTCCTGACGAATCGTCGGAAGGTCGATAGCAGCCTGACTCTACCCACAAATCCCGTGTTTTTCACCACGTGAAAAACTCCTCCTGCCGGCGTTTTAGGGTCTCCCAACATCAGACCAACAACAGTGAGTACAGTGCCGTACAGTGCCGATATTTTGAGAGAGACCACGTTCACGTAACTTTAGTAAAAGTTAGTACAGTTGACCCTTGAACAGGGAGGTTAGGGGCGCCGACCTTTGGCACAGCCCAAAACCTGCCCCTAACTTCTGACTCCCCACAAACTTAACTACTCATAACCTGTTGACCAGAAGCCTCACCGGTAATGTAAACAGTTGATTAATACGTACATTGTTTGTTATGTTTTATACACCATAGTCTTGCATTAAGTAAGCTAGAGAAAAAATGTTACTAAGAAAATCTTAAGGGGGTGCCTGGGTGGCTCAGTCGTTTAGCCTCTGCCTTCAGCTCAGGTCATGAACCCAGGGTCCTGGTGGGATTGAGCCCCGCATTGGACTCTCAGCTCTTTGGGGAGTCTGCTTCTCTCTCTCTCCCACTCCCCCTGCTTGTGTTCCCTCTCTTGCTCTGTCTCCCTCTTTAAATAAATAAATAAAAATAAAATCTTAAAAAAAAAAAAAGGAAAAGAAAATATCTTAAGAGAAATATATTTACAGTACTGTACTGTAAAAGATTCATGTGTAAATGGACCCATGCAATTCAAACCCATGTTGTTCAAGAGCCAACTGTATATCGTTATGATTGTTCTATTTTGTTGTTGTTGTTAATCTCTTACCGTTTCTAATATACAAATTAAACTTTATCCTAGGGATGTATGTATAGGAAAAACAGTGTGGAAGGGGGTACTACCTATGGTTTCAGGCATCCATTGGGGGATTTGGAAGGGATCCCCAATTAATAAGGGAGAATGACTATATAGCATTGGTCTGAATGCCTTGCTTGAATCCATTTTTGTCTGGCATTCCTTATTGTCTTTGTTCCTTCCTACTTACAAAACATTGTTTGCTCTCCCTTTTTAACTCCTGCCTCAATATTCAGACTGTTACTTGACATTATTTTCCCAGCTATATCCAACCCCGGCTGCCCTCTGAATGTGAGTTTTCTTCTAGCAGGTCTACCGTGTATTTCCTCCCACCACTTAATTGAAGCTTATAAGCAGAAATTGGGCTGCTGCCAAAGATATAACTATCCAGGGATCAAAATGCCTTCCATGTGGAGCCATTAATGTTAGCGAACATAGATGGGTATTTTTATTGACTGTTGATCTCTATTTGAAAGGAAGTATTGTTGCCTTGACCAAGCTGACAAAAGTGGGTTTAGGCCCTGGTTGGAGCTGGACATGCAAACTCTCACACCTACAAGGGGTAATGTGATGATTTTTAAGGGATATTTGTCATCAAGATCTGGTCCTATTATTTGTGTTAGTTTTTCTTTTTTTCCTTCTGTGCATTCATCTACCTCTATTGGTCCTGATTTTAGATGCTATTATTTCCTGGAAGAACTATCACTTATATCAGAATATTTGAATTCTTTACGATATTCCTAATCACTCCTCTCAGAACAAGCATGAAAGGCTGGTGTTATGCTCCCTTTCCTAGTGGAACGCAGCGGCTGGTACTTGGGAGAAATACAAAGCCTAGACCACCAAGATTGGGACAGGATGCATGCATGTGACAATCACATAATGAGTTGTGAAATCAGGATTTTTAATGAAACTCCATTGTCTGCTATACAGATTAGAGTATGTCATCCTCGAAGCAGAAACATTTCCAGATTGATTGAGCCATCTTTACTGAAGCAGTATCTCCATTTATTTTGCTGGGGCCTTTGACCCCTAAGAATAGTAGCTGATTGTAATTGCATAAATGGCATAATATTTTAGAGACCTATGGAGAACTTTTGTGGAAAGGAAGCCTTTTTTGAGCCTTTCTGAGCACAGCCTGCCATTGTACATAGTTTTTATTCATTTTCCTGATTTCATTAGTAAAGATATTTGTATGGAAATGGATTAAGGTTTATAGGTTTATTTTATTGTGCTGTAGATTCTGCTGTAATTATACCACTGATGGATTATGTTAAACCGCTTTGTGGGAAGCTTTCTCCGGAGGTGTTTTTGATGTACAAAATATGCTTTTTTTTGTCCCACCTGGGGGTACTGAGAGAGTCTGCCCCTACTTAGCTTGCCCACATCTCCCAACTTATATCATTTTTCTCTTCATTTTTAGGTTTAAAAGGTGCTAACTTAGCTGTGGTAAATACACTTGAAAGACCCTCCAATCCCAAGGGTATAAATGTTCTTAAAAAACAAGCAAAATTGAATAAGAAGGAGAAAAAGAATGAATAATAAGTTTAGTGAGTCTTACTGTATTTTTTTGTACTTACATATGACATTTTGAATACAAAATTTTCTAGGATGTAGAAGCGCTTTCATGAATGTGTGAATCACAGAGGGGTGAAAGTGTTGCTGTGAATTCTGCTTAATTTTTTTCTAAGGGAGAAATGATAGAGGACAATTTGAACAAATATTTTTTTACCAAGGAGTTATTTAACTGGACCCTAGGGGTCATCCATGTGTACTATCAGGTTATAACTTTGTGCCTTCAAACGCAGGGTTTCTCCCCTGACTTTCCTTAGTTTAGAAGACTGGGGCATAAATTTTTATCAGCCCATAAGTTTTTAAAACTAGGACCAGGGGCGTCTGGGTGACTCAGTGGGTTGGGCCTCTGCCTTCCGCTCAGGTCATGATCTCCGGGTCCTGGGATCGAGCCCTGCATCGGGCTCTCTGCTCAGCAGGGGGCCTGCTTCCCCCTCTCTCTGCCTGCCTCTCTGCCTATTTGTGATCTCTGTCAAATAAGTAAATAAAATCTTTAAAAACAAAACAAAAAAACAAAACAACAACAACAAAAAAGACTAGGACCAGACTCTTAGAATATCTGGACATAAGGGTCCAAGTCTCTGGCCAGTGTTTTATTCAAAAGGAAGTGAGCCTAGAGTCTTGCTAGTGAGACAAAGTTGAATTCAATAGCAAAGAGCCCTCTCTGAGCACTGAATTTGTGTATCCATTGCCTATCCCATATTTCCATGTAGGTATCACATACACATCTGGCATTTAACCACTTCAAAAAGAATGGAAGTATCTTGGTTTCTGCACAAAGACCTGCTCTACCTTTATAACCCCCAAATACATCTTCTTGTTAGCTTTGTCCCATCTTAAGGGGATTACCATATCTACACCAAAACCACACATGTCATCTCTTATCACTCTCTCAGTTATTTTATCCAATCCAAAACCAAATCCTCTCCATTTGCTCTAATTTAAAAATTGTTCTCAAATTGAACAAATTTCCCAGCTTCAGAATAAACACCCTACTCAGCAACAATGATTTTCCTCCTGGGTTACTGAAATAACATTCTTCCTAGTATGTCTTCATACCTCCAGGTACATTCTCCACCTGGAAGCCAGAATGATCTTTTAAAACTGAAAATCAGAACACATCAGTCTGCCATTCAAAGCTGTCTAGTGGTATGCCACATTAGTCAAAATTTGTTCCAGACCTTGCCCTGGAGCCTCTTCACCTCCATTATTTTCTTGCCCTGCCTGCCTTCCTGACCACATCCTCAACCCTTCTCTCCTTTGCTTATTTTTCCTCAGAAACATTGCATGCTCAACTCATCTGTGTCATAGCAATTTACATGTTCTTTTCTCTCTACCTGGAATGTTATTTCTCTACATTTTTCTGTGTATTGCTTCCCATTCATGTCCCTCTGCAAGTATCTTCTGCTCACAAATATCTTTTATAATCCCCCTATCCAAAATGACTGCTTTCCTCTTCCTTGTATCTTATTCCCTATTTTTTACTTTACAACAATGACCTTTATATATTTCATTTCACATTTAGTCATGTCCTTTTTATTCCTGTTTCTCATAATAAATTGTAAAATTGCAGGAAGATGGGGATTTTTGCTTTATTCACCGGTGTTTACTGGTTTGTAGCATAGTGTCTGACACATGATAGGCACTCAGTAAGTGTTTGATGCCTTTATGACCAAACGAATGAATGAAACAAAGAGAGGTTAAGATTGAGTCCTGAGGAATTTGAGGAAAGGTAAATAAAGAGGAAGGGCTGGGAAGATCTGAGAAAAAAAGGGGAGAGCTACTAAATATGGTAGACCCTTGACTTCTCTTCCATGAATATGTATTCCAGTGAGAAATTCAGTGCTTCTTAGAAAAACAAACAAGTCATCAAACTGGCATCTGGGAATGGGGGGTAAAGCAAAGGAGAAGTGCAATCATTTAGAAGCTGCAGACTGTTCCTTTAGCAAATGACTGAATGCTAAATTTAATTGGATGTGCTCCACTAGAGAAAATAGTCTACTCATTAAAACATCAATACTTGAAGTTCCAAGCAATCTGGCATCTTTTTTGAATTACAATATGTGCAAAAGAAAGACTCCTACAATATTTTATCCCAATAATAGTTTTTATCTATAATTTGTATTGGGTGTGCAATCTGTGGAGATGAGAATTTTCTAGATATTGATCATCTGATTTTGAATCAGTATTATAAGCATGTAAATATTTGTAAAACTCATAGATTGTTACAGTCTAGTCCCCTGAGTTTAAATCCGTTCCAAATACCCAAGTTTTCGTATACTTTTTATTTTGATTTGGAACTCAAAAGATCAGCTTCGTATAGTGGAAAGAATGTAAGCAGTCCAAAACCCTGAGATTTTGTCCTAGGTTTAAACTTCAGTAACTCCTTGACCATAGGCTAGTTCTTCAAGCTCAGTTTCCCCATATACAGTTTATAGGTTATTCCCAGGTCTGTTCTGAAGATCAAATGATACAATATTTATACCTGAATTTTATGAATTTAAAAATGTCATTAGAGATATGACAACAACAAATATTAAAGTTAATGCAGAAGTAATCTTAATAACTTTGATTTAATAGATTTTTTATTTATATGCCAGTTTGGCAGTAAGATATAAACTTCATCCTATGATCGTCAACATCCTACACATCAGGGCTCCTGACTATTACTCACAACACATTGAACTTGTCTCATTGGTCTTGCTTTCCTTCTGACGTGCCAGACTCATCCACCTTGAAGATTTTTAATTGTTGTCTCTTTTTCCTGGAAGTTTCTTCCTCCAGATGGCTTGGTCCTTTGCCACATATAGGATGCATTTCAAATAATATGTCCCCAGAAAGATCTTACTTGACCACTGGATGTAAAGAACCACCTTCTTTTTACATGTACCTTCACAAACAGGTGCTTCCTAGCAAATTTCCAAGCTGTGTTGACTTGAGTGTTATACACTAACTGAATTTATTACTTTATTTATGTACTTACAGATTTCCTCATTCTGCCATGCCTTACTCCCTTTTTACAAAGAAATATAAGTTTCAAGAGAGTGGGAACTATTGTTCATTAGTCTTAGATCCATGGTTGATTTAGGTCCATGTTTGTAGAAGGAAGGAAGAAAAGAGGGAAGGAAAGAGAGAAGGAAGAAATGATAGGAAGAATGAAAGAAAAAAATAACTTTAAATTGGAAAATCTCTGTGAAGAGTTTATGACTTTACTTGGCATATTGTGAATCCCTAATAAGTGATAGTTGTAATGGTTATGGCTGTTTCTGCCACTGTGGTTAGCATTGCATACATTCAGTCCTCAGGGGATAAGAAACACACACACACACACACACACACAAACACAAGTTAGAGGTTTGCTTTTTGTTTTTCTGCTCCCCCCCTTTTTAAGTAGACAGGAATTAGGTCTCTACTGGCTCACCTGCCCACATTCCTGTCTGTGCTGAGGGGGCATCCTGCAATTATTTAAAATTTCTGGCTTTTTAAATTAAAAAAGAGGCACTGCCTTCTTGCCCTGTGCTGCCACCAAATAAATAAATAAATAAAATAAAATAACGGGAACCTAAGCTTTTTGCAGGGTGATCAGGTTCATCCTTGAAATGGTTCAGATCTGTTAGGAATAAAATTTCCCCCAAGGTTGTGAGGAGCTCAGAGCCAGGACTCTGGAGTGACAGCCAGCCAGAGCTCTTGGTCTCCCAAACGCCAGGGGGGAGAATTAAATTGGGGAAGGAGGTGGAGAGGAGGGAGGTGACGGTGGGTTGCGACGGTGTGTATACACACACACACACACACACACACACACAGGTGTATATATGTGTATACATATGTGTAATTATATATAAATATATTTTGGATAGATAGGAAATGAGTCTTAAGATTTAGCAAGGGCATCATTGTTCCTAGAAAATTCATTGGGAAGAGTTAATGCCATATTTGGCACTTAGCTGTTGCTCATTTACCAGTGGAATCATGAGCAGTGTCATGGGAACATTATCAGATTAATAACCTAAAATTTGAAGAAGAAAATTAATTTCTAAAACCTAGGTTTTCTGAACCGTTAAGTCAAGGTACAACACTTTGACTTTGAAAATTTCAAAATTCTGTTAAGCATTTCATGGCTTATGTATTCCAAATATGTATTGAGAGTATTGAGGCATTTTGGTTTAGAGGAAGATCTATTAGTATTTCCCATTAATATTCAATTATCAGTGAGATTGACCAGTAATCCCCTAGCTGTCAATATGTGTGTTGAAAGGAGAAATTTAAAAAATTATTTTACTAGATATAAATTCTATATCATTTACCCATGAATAATGCATCATAAAATTTATGGGGAAACAATTTTAAAGTTAATTTGTAGGGACGCCTGGGTGGCTTACTTGGTTAAGTGTCTACCTTTAGCTCAGGTCATGATCCCAGGGTCCTGGGATCCAGTCCCGCATCTCACTCCTTGCTAAGCGGGGAGCCTGCTTCTCCCTCTGCCTGCTGCTCCCCCTGCTTGTGTTCTCTCTCTTTTTCTCTTGCTTACAAATAAGTAAATAAAATCTTAAAAAAAAATACAAGTAATTTGTAGAAGGATGATAAAATAATAGAAGAAAAACCAAAAATAAGAGTCTAGCTTTAATATAATAACAATGATAATAATCATTAAAAATAATAAATACCATTATAGTTATTATTATTCATGTTGTTTTGAAAAATTGAAACTATTGATCAGGGAGAGATTTGACAGCAAGAATGTTCCTCCTTCTTATGTAATTCTCCATGTTACAGGCATGCATGACAGGCACAAAATAGCATTAAAAATCAAGAAAAAAAAATACTTCATTTTCAACATTGCTTTATTCAAAACCCCTCTTTGTCTTAACAGGTTAGGTTTTCGTGATGACTCAGTATAGGCTGAGCAATTGGAAGAGGTTCAAGATGTATTTTAATAGGGCATGTCTGAGAAGTAGCAATTTACAAATGAAATACTTATTGTAAGTATTAGGAGGTTTAATTTGAAAGGAAACTATTCTTAAGAGAATCATCTTGAATCATTATCTTGTAGTGCTAAGTGTACTGTGCTATATATATTTTCAAGCTAAGTAATAACCCAATTAATATTTGAAATTCTTGAAAACCGTTCTGGTGACTGCACTCAAAATGTGGCCCATGCAGGAAGTAATTCCAGCGAAGTCAGAGGAAGACATTCCTTTGTGACGTGTTTTTTCTAAACTTTAGGTGCTTTATATTCTACTGATTTGGTAGTTAATCATTCATCTTCTCTTTTGCCAATTACCTCCGTAATTATTTTTTTCCTTTCATAAGCCTCCTTCTTTTGTCAGCTTCTCCCTTCCAAAGATTTCAGATCTTTTCAGAAAATCATCCTTGAATAAAGCCTGTAGGAGAACCTTAAGTCACTCTTTCACTTGGGCTGATTTTTATTGTGTTTTTCTCATTAGCAGTCTTCCTTGAAGGATTAGAGTGAAAGAACCAGGTGTATTATTTCATATGACCTCATTTGTTGGGATTCTGTATTTGCATAATTACATTTGACTTATAGATAGAACTTTTGTTTATGGTCTTGAGACTTAGAGTTTTTTTTTTTTTTAATTTATTTTATTTTCTTTAGCCCCATTCAAAAGTTGAAAAGACTAAGACATTACAGAGACAAAATGGACATTTTCTAAATTTCCATTAGAAATAAACAAGGATGTTAAATTATACAAAAGGTAATCTAAGCAGTCATCAGAAATCAAATCCAAGGTAAAACCCATTGTTTCGGATTACAAAACTTTAGTTGGAGGATGTTAAGTTTGAGCTTTTCTGTACTTCCTTATATGCATCTCTTGAAGCCGTAACATCTCTTTGTTTTGTTCTTGGAACCCCCATATAAAACCATGTAAATGCTATATGGTTGCCTTCTACCTTTTTTTTTTTTTCCCCAGTAAATAAGTTCATAAAAGATTTGGGCACATGTATTTAATTATGGATTCTTTACATGTGTGAATTTACCTGATGCAATAAAAATAAGGTCTCTATCAGGCATTGGTGATATATATTTATGCTGCTGAAGTACATTTGGACCATTTTGTAAATGTACACCTGACCATTTGTACGTGAATGTATTCACTGGTAGGAGAAATACCAAGCATTTTGTGAACAAGTAACATGAATCCAGCATATTCCCTGCAGATAAGGAAAAACCTGTGTTAAAATGTTTAATGTTTAATACATAGGATTGTAGGAGTGGGGAAGAGGGACATTTTGGTCAATTTGGAAGGGTTTGCCATCTGTGTAAAGCATTGATCGTATTGATAGTACTTCAATAACTGGAAATAAGAAGGATGGAAAGATAACCAGGCTGAGGGAATGATACTGTCAAAGGCACAGGGTATGAAACTAGCCCTCCCTTGAAATGTCAGAGTGGGAAATGAAGAAGCAATTTTTCCCAGCTAATATCATAAAGTTGGCACATTTTAACACCATTTCTACAGTCTGTTATTTTAATTTGTTCTTGTTCTTTGCTTTGTCAACTATGAGTGTTATTACTGTTTTATGATTTAATGTTTGCTTCAGTTTCCTAACACACATTTGTAAGTTACTTTCTTCTTATTTCTCAGACTTATCTAGAGTCTCTTTCCTTCTGCTTAGAAAACTTGCTTTACAATTTCTGTTAGTGAAATTCTGATGTGACGCATCATCTGTTTTTGTCTGTTATGCCCTTTTTTCCTATTATTATTCTTTATTCCTTAATAGGAGGAGTTTATATATTTATAATTCACAGAATGATTAATCTGTGTGGATATTTTGTGCTTTCTATTTATTCCACCTATTGCAGCTTTTTAGTCTTTTTGTCTTCCCACCCTCTCTCGATCTCTCATCTGATGTTGATTGATTGAGAATGGCTTCAGTTTTTCCCCTTATGAGTGTGGCGTTAATGCCTACTTAGTGACGAATCTAGAAGTTACATATGTATTCTTAACTCACCAAATTGTAATGTCAATCAAGACCAATATTTTCTCTTCTGAATAACAGAAAAATTCTGTATAATTTACATATTTTACTCCCCTCCTAAATCATATGGTATTGCTTTTGTGTGCATCAATTAACTTAAACCCCACAAAATATTATTTTTGCTATATATTGTCAATGTTTATATACACATTGATTATCTGATCTTTATTCCATTATGGAACTCTATCTGAGATCATTTCCTGTCTGACTAACACATACCCTTTAGGGGTTTACCTTTATTGTAGGCCTGGGGATGGGGACTTCTCTTTTTCTGTGTGTATGTCTTAAATGCCTTTCCTTCTCAAGAATATTTTCACTGAAAATTGAATCGTAAGTGGGCTCTTGGTTTTTTTGCTTCCTGTGTTTTTTCACATTGAAGATACCATTCCACTTTCTCAGGCTTGCGTTGTTTCTGTGGAGAGGTTAGATGTCAAACTTCTGCTCCTTTGAAAGTAGTGTTTTATTTTTCTCCTGTTCTTTTAAAAAAATTTACACTTTGTCTGCTTCCTATGCTGGTTTACTCTGATGTGTCAGGTTATGGATTTATTTTGAATTATTCAGTTTGGAAAATTTTGAGGTCTTTGAAACTGAGAATTATTTTTTTTTTCCTTTTGCTCCAGAAAATGATCAGCTGTAAACTTTTCAGTATTTCTTCTGTTTTAATTTTTTTCCCTCTTTTCCTTCTAGTATTGTTCAACTTTTTTCATTCTGTTTTCCGTGTCTGAGTTTACTGTGTCTTGTCTTTCCATCCTGAAATCCAGATACTTTTGACTTACATACATTCCATTTCACTAATTATGTTTTCTGCTCTGCCTAACCTATCATCAGACATGTCCAATGAATTATTAAATTTAATAATTTTTTGATTCTTTAGATTTCTATTTGCTATTTCACCTCTTATATTTTTCTGCTCCTTGCATATATTTTCAGCTTTGTTGCTTTTTTTGTTTAAATATTTGTTAAATATTTGAATATTTGTTAAATATTTAAAATATTTAAAAATTTGTTTAAAAATTATCTTTTTTTAAAAAATGTTGGTTTGATGTTTTCAGTATTTAAACTGCAGTGTGAATCTCTTTTTGCTGTGCATTATTTTTCTGCTGGTTTTGCTCATATGGTCTTATTTCCTCTGTGGCTGGTTAAGCCTTGTGTGCTGGTCCTTGCCTTCAGAAAAATGTGCCGATTTCCTGAGGTCCAGAATAAATACCCTTTTTTACAGAGAGATGAAGTGTTTGATTCAGCTTGGTGCCTGGAAGACTGCCATTTTGGGGCTCTCTAAAATCAGGTTTCTGGCTTGAGGTTCCTCTGCTCCATCTAGGTTAAGGTGTAAACCTAATGAAAGCCACACTATGGGTGACATGTCTCAGGATCATTTTGTTTTCTTTTTATTCAAGCTGGGCTCAACACCCAAGTATTTTTTTCTTGGTTGCTTGTTTTTTTAAGGAGGGAAGGAGAAGCATGTTTATTATGCCCACGCATGCTGAAAGTTCAAGTTGATGCAAGGGAAGGTGTTCTGTAGGGCTCCTCGTTTTGATGAGGCTGGTCCTCAGCTTAGTATTGTGCAGTACCTGTGGCTAGCACCTCAGAGTCCAGAGTGGGATGCTGGCAGATGCCACCAGGCAAAGGTGGCTTTGTGTTTTAATGCTTTAGCTTCCTCACTGTCTTTTCAGATCTATAAATATTTTAGGAGACGATTATATTTTTTATTGTGACATTTGTGTTACTTTCATAAGAAGATGATTAAGACAGTCTTACCTACCGCACTGTCATTTTTTCTGACTTCTTGCTCTTCTATGTCTGACCACCATTTCTGTAATTACTTCTGCATGTTCTCAAATTCTGTGATGTGTCCTTTTACTTGAGGCTCATAGATTCTTTGAAAACAAAACCAAACAAAATAATGTATTCTGTTGAATAACTATATTTTAAATTTTCTTATCATTTTGTATTAATTTTGTCATTATTTCCTTTCCTCTTTTATCAGTAAAGTGATACTAGCTCTTATAGTTTAATAAGCATTTCTTTCCACTACATTATCTTTCCTTCCATGAGTTAGGGCATATTTGTGTGCCTCATAATTTTTCACTGGCCAACGACTTAAAATTTTCATATATATATATATTTGTTTTAGAGCACTAACATTATTACATGCATATAGTACAAAATCAGAGCAATAGGTAGAAAATAACCTAGGATATTTTGACACAACTGTTACTGTCATGTAGGAGTATTTATTTTCACTTTAGCTTAGTAGAGTTTCTATTACAAATCTGTTCAGCATAATAAAGTGATACATCTCTTCCCTCTAGTTAACATGGGCTCATTTAGTAATGTTATCTCAACTGCTTTACTGCTGACGTTTATTAATGAGTGTGTAATATTGCATTAACTGGTAGGTTGAAGTTATGAGCTAATACTTTGAGGATAGCTTATCTGTGTTTGACTTCTAGATCACTGTTATACCAGGGCAGTTTTCTCAAAGTGTTCAGAAGTCATGAATTCAATAAGGGTAATAACAGTAAGGCTTATTACATTAGATAATACATGTAAAACACTTAGACATGTTTCTGGAACATAGCCAGCATGCTGATGTTTGCCATCTCTCATACTCAAAATTTCAAACAAGCTGGGATATAATAATACATAGTTGGAATGTTATGTGCAATATTTTAGGTAAGCAATGTAGAAAACTAACAACATAAACCAGTTGAAGTTCTTCCTTTTCTGGAATTTTAAGACTCATCAAATTAAGAAAGTTAGACTTTGGGCATTTAGAGCAGAATTATGTTTTGTGTGTATGGGAAGTATTTTCTTACTGCAGCATGATTTTATCTGGTTTTCATAGTTTCTCAACACTGGTTCAGCTGATAATCAGGAACTTCCTTTCCTTTCTAAAAAATGTTGTACATAAAATCTATGGTGATAATTAACTGCATCATCACACATTCATATTTCTACTCTAAATTAAATTGATTCTTTTTTTCATATGTGGTTGTGGTACATCTGTAGTTGTCTCAGTACATGCTATGTGGACAGATTGATCACTTCTAACGCCTCTTTTCTCACAAAGAGTATCTGCTCTGTGATGCTTAGAGAATTTTTTCAGTTTGAGGAAGAAGCGGCACATGGTGGCACAAAGGGAGCCTCTCCCACGTTTTTAGAGCGTAGACAGTCACACCTGGGAAGCATCTTAGAAGCCACTTTGTCTTTCAGGTGATGAAACGGAGCCCCTGAGATTGTTCTCCCCTCACAGCAGGTGACAGCACATACCTAGTCACCTCCATTGCTTGGAAGAGTCAGCCCCTGTCTTGACAATTTTAGTTTGGTTATTTCATGTGTCTCATTGGGCTGTCTCATCAGTGATTCAAAGGACTCCTATAATCTCCCTAGATCTCGAATTCTGAATCATAATGACTTTCCCACAGTACTTACCCCTTTGAAGAGCTGTTCAAGTTTTTCTAAATTCTTCTTAGATTTTCTGCTACATTTACAGACATTTACTCTTATTTCCATTATTCATGAAGGCATGCAAACAGTTGGAAAATCTCAAAATGTGAGCCCAGTGATTTCTTTATTTTTAATTCCTGAACATATTTGGATTAAATCCACCTTGAAATGCCCTCTAGACATTAATTTTCAGTAGTTGTCTTATAAAGGCTTTATTTTGCTTTTGTTCTGCAAACAGGGTACAGATGTGAAGTTTGGCTGGAACAATTAGAAAGATTCTGGCAACTAGAAACAGAAGTTCACTATTCAAATGGACTTAAATGAAAATGGAATATATTACCTCACAAAGCAGTGAGTCTTGTTGAAGCATGACATACTATGTGGATATAGGTTAAGCTACAGTAAAAACGAGACTCCAAAATACATGGTTGAACAGATGGGAGATTCTATTTATCAGGATGCACGTGGACCCTATGTGGAGGGGTATTCAGTGCAGTATGTGGTTCTGCTCTATGAAGTCATTCCCTCCAAAAGTTCTGTTTGTTTTCTCCAGCATCCTACATGTTGTTATCATAATTCTTCTGTTCATTTCTGGCTCATTTGACTCTATATATGTTCTAACCCATAAGAGAGGGGAAAAAGAAGGAAAAGAAGCCATTTCCTTTTAAAAGGAGTAACATGGAAGTTGAAAACTGGTCAGTTGTGTCCACATTCTGTTTCCAAGGACTCATTCTCAAGGTCATAGCTAGCTGTGAAAATGTTTGGCCTATTAAGATTGAAGTGAATTTTATTACTAAAAGGAAGAAGGGGAACGTGGGTATTGCAGGGGGTGGGGGTGGGGAAGGATTGGTGGCACCAGCCATAAGCAGGTTTTGTGGTATATTGATTCGGTAGCTCAGTTGTGTCAACTTTGTCCTTTTGAACTTTTCTACCATCAGCAATGTGTCAGTTTTCCCTTATACCAGTTCCCCTCACTGTTCCAAGAAAGCCAGAGATGATCCAATTTCCCAGATACTCAGGGGCAAAAAAGAGCTATTCTTTTACTAGGATTTTATATCTGGTATGATTTAACCTTACCCAGAAATCCTTCAGCAGACTCACAAGGTCAAATGCCCATTGGTGGATCCACATTAGGATGATCCACATTAGAATCATGTGATCCACATGATGGATCAGTATTAAGTGCTGAGATGGGAGTAGTAGGTTGTGACCCTTAAGCCACAGAGGTAAGAGACAGATGTGTGAAAAAACCTGGAGTTCTAATGTCAAGGAAGAAGAAGAAGGGTGGACAGAAAGTAACCATTACTTACTGAAGAACTAAGTTGTGAGACCAATGAAAAGTACAGCTTTCCAGCTTAAGTGGTTCCAGGAATCCTATAATCACCTTCACCGCCCAAGCCAAAGAAATAAAAAGTCTGGATAGTTTAAAGGACTTATGCAAGGTCATATGGGAAACTAATGTTTGAACTGTATAATGCCATTTTTCCAAAAGCCTCCAAACAAACAAATGTGCATATAAATAAACAAAGCAACCCATTTTCAACATATGTTTATGTTGATAAAGCAACAGCTATATGTTTGTATACATGAATGAACAGCTAGAATTCATTGTAACACTTTCTCAGAGAGTCCTTAAAAATAACAACTGTCTACAAGTTGTAATTTTCCACTTCTGGTCTTCAAGAAAAGCAAATGCTCTTCCTCTCTGTGACTTGTCAGGTCCAGACATTTGAAAGGAAGAGCGATTTAAATCAAGCAGCCTTGATTTTGCAATTATGTAACAAGTTTTGTGTAGAGGAATGAAACTGGAGAGGGGAGGAAGAGAGAGAGAGAAGAATTCTAAGGGAGGACACTGCAGCCATAAATTTAATATGGATGCTGAAGAAACATGAGGAGGCAGAATAGATATTATGGACTGTAGTGTAGAAAATATTTATGAAGTAGATGGGTTTAGGTTCCAGTTTGCACAGTTTTGTCAGAATAGACTAAGGATCAGAATAGACGTTTCACTGTGGAGTGCTCAGAATGACAAAGTCAAAGACAGGGAGACATTAAGACAACAGGGAGAAGAAAGGACACTGGCTCTGGGAGATGAACCAAAGAGTTAGACAATGGTACACAGGGACCCCACTGGACTCATATAAGCCTGCAGATTTCTCTCTGATTTAAACTTTGAGCTTCTCTCTGAAGAGAAGGGAGACCTTTAGGAGATTTTTAGCAGGGGATGAAAATCAGGTCATTAAAAAGATGAATTGGACATGTGTTTGAATGATAAATAGGTAGGTGGAAAGAATGGAGTCAATGAAATAATTTAAGGAACCATTGCAGTAACCAAGGGGTAAGTTTTTGTTTTGTTTTGTTTGATTTTTAATAAAGATTTAGAGAATTCTGACAGGCACAGAGGGGGAAATAGAACACAAAGGAGAACATATTTAAAGGGTGGAAGTCGCAGGTCAAATATATCTCCAGAGGTCAGAATTTGAAGACGTGTATGGACACAGTTTAACTCAATAGTAGACAGAACTCTCTCCTACCGAGATTTTCAAAAACTGCATTAAAGACACCTCATTGGATAGTAACTCCCTCATCGCTGAAAGTTGTCAACCTGAGCTGGAAGGAAGCCTGGAGAGAGAAGTATTATCTTAATTTCTGCATCCAGTGTGATGGACCAGAAAGATAATGAAAATCTTTCATGACAATCATGCAAATATTTCATGACTGTATTCTGGAAGTGTGTCCTTAGATGGAAGAGCTTAATAAACACAGAAAAAATATTTACAAAAACTTATAAGAAAACACCCTGCAAGTTTACTAAACTTGAGAGAGAGAGAGAGAGAGAGAAAGACATCAGGAGAGAGAGAATATAAGCTAGATGTAATGTGTGTATTTTAAATTAGTGGTTTTCAATTGAGGACATTTTTTATTCCCTAGGGGTCATTAATTAATGTCTGGAGACATTTTTGCTTTTCACAACTGGAGAGGTGTTACTAACATCTGAGAGGGAGAGGCAAGAGAGTTCCCCCAGTCCTCACGCCAGAGGAAAAGAAAAGCATTATCTGGCCTAGGATGTTAGCAGTACTGGGATGAGAAACCCTGCTTTAAATGAAAAGGTACACAGCCACTCAATCAACCTTCTTGTTTGGTTTGAAATTGTGTATGCTCTTGGTCATATATTGTGCTGATTTACTGGTCCACGTGCAAGGGGTACAGGAGCTAGGTTATTTCCCTAGTGCAAGCTGAAAGTAAAGCATCAGAGATAAAATGTGTCCAAGAGATTAGAATAAGACTGCATTCTTCTCGCCATGAATGACTTCTTATTCTACTTCATTATTAAAATAGGTTGCTCTTCTCAGAGGCATAACATTACTTACTGTGACATCTCATTTAAAATTGTCCTTGAGAACCGCAGATAATAATATTGTACCTGGTTTCCTAATTTGACTCAGAAGCTAAAAAACCAACCACATTTGTTAAGCATTTTATTTAAAATTGGTTAATGTGTGAAAAAGTCACAAATTAGAGTGACACCTTTCAAAAAGGTCTATTTAAATCCCACCACAATAAAAGTATGCCTTAAGTTCAACAGCAAATACGTTACTAATAATAAAGCTTGTCGACTCTTCCTTAAGAAGGACTTTCTGACTGAATATTGTCAAATACCTAGAAATGATTGTGTGGAAAAGGAGAGGCTTTCCCTGTGGTACAGTCATTAGAAAATATCTTAGAAATTGCCCAGTTTTTTAATGATGAACTAGAGCTTAGAGAAAGGGAGTTTGGTGTTAGCGGTGTATTTGTATCTAGAATCCAGGCGTTCTGACTCCCAGCCTGCTGCTGCCACTGTCAGGACTTCAGGACATCTCAGTTTAAGAGGAGAACCCATGTTTCAAGGGATTATCTAATGCAGATTCTCCTCAGAATGGCATTTGTAGTCGCTGGAACTGAATGATGCTGAAGAAGGAAAAAAAAAATGCCATGACCAAGTAAGACTTGGAAATCTTGCATGCTCAAGAGTATATTTGCTTCACAATTGCACATCTAAATTCATTTTAATCAAAAGCATATTTAACTTAAAAGACACTCAACATTGTCTACAGGAAATTGACTATGGAATTCATTGATCAGCAGCTAATGTCCTGTGGTCCACAGCTTCATGCGAAAGAAAACTGGCCAAACACTGTCATACTTAATGTTTTACACCTGGTCCCTCTGTCTGAAGTGACTTTCCCTTCTTTCCTTCATGAGCTAGCCCCATTTTCCCTGCAAGATCTCATATTGTGGCATATCCTCTGAGAAGCTTCCCTGACCTGCCTCTGCTTTAGGCGACCTTTCTCTACTTTTATAAGAAATTTCACACTATAATTTGTAATTGTGTTTTCTGTCCCACTAAAGAAATGTGGCCCTTGAATTGTTTTTCATCTCCAGCTTCTGTTAGTGTATTAGTGTCAATACTCAAGTAGATCCTTAATGAATGCAATCTCAGTAGATAAGCTTTGTAGTTTCTCTTCTAATATCTTTATTTTTTTTTAAAGATTTTATTTATTTGACACAAGTAGGCAGAGCGGCAGGCAGAGAGGGTGGGGAGGGGAAGCAGGCTCACTGCTAAGCAGAGAGCCTGATGCAGGGCTGATCCCAGGACCCTGAGATCATGACCTGAGCCGAAGGCAGAGGCTTAACCCACCAAGCCACTCAGGCGCCCCTCTTCTAATATCTTTAAAAAAGAACATTCCAAGCCTTCTCTGCAAATCTAATCTTTCCTTTCAGAAAATATTTCATCTTATTTTATTTAGGCCTGTTATTCTGTCAAAATTATGTTAAATTAATTGCACCACAGGATTTTTATCTGATGTCTTTCACATATATATTTATATGTATATGCAGATATACAGATGTGAGTGTCCGTGCACACACACACAAGCACACAATAGTTGGGGACAGAAGAGGCCATGCTATTCGTAGGTTATTACATTTGGTCAGGTTCAGTGTATCACTAATAACTATGTGAATCTCTGAAGAAAGAGGATGATCATTGGTATTGTGGACAGAATATCTACTTTGTGCCAAGCAGTATCCAGACCTGTACAGATTTTTTACCCCCAAGTCTTGCAACTATCTTAAAAATTAGCCAGACAAATAGTGAAGAGAAAGTTCTTTGAATATGGATCTTTGCTTTGAATTTCTGACCTTCGAATTTTTATTCTGTCATTAATATTCTTAAACATCAGTGCTCTCACTAATAATAGTAACAGTATCAAAGGATTGTCATAAAAATTAAATTAGTGCCTTAAAAATCCTAGTACATGGAAGGATATCAGCATTTATTGAATATTTGTTTTGTCACTTTTTCATTGTTACTGTTATCTAGAGAATTTAAAACCAGTCAAACTTCTGTCTCTCTCTTAAATCCTTTATATTTGAGTTGAACAAATCAATTTTCAGTTGTTTGTATTTTAAGAAGGTTGTATTTAATTGCCAAAATAGCAGGAATTAGAGGAGTGGTTTGGTTGACTTTAGTTTTACTAACCTTTTTCTCCTTCTTTGTGTGAAGCAGGGATCTGTTTAAATTTTGTCAAATTTATGGTTCTTTGAAAAGATAGGTGTTCCTAATTCATCCGCCTCTGCGTGTGAGCCTATAGCACCTATCACTCTAATCCTATAGTGCTTTGACAGGCTTACAGTCTAAGAATGAAATGATGGAGGAGAGATAGGATGGATATGCTCAGTGCTGTAAACACAGGGATAAGGAAAAGCAGTGTGGCTCTGCCTTAAATGTGATGAATTTCAGTGGCTAGGTTTCAAATTTGTTACTTTTAATTCTTCCCAGACTGATTTAAAGTAACTTTCTTTCTGAGGGGTTTGTTCTGGTGTTTCCCCCCTCCAGCACCAATGGACTGACTCATGTATTATGACACTACGTTAAATACTATGACACAGCATATGAACCCAGCTCCTGGACCTGCCACTTGACCAGTGCCCCACCCACACGCCATAAAGCAGTCGGTCAATGACTGCTCCCCTTTTGCCTCACTTTCTACTGTTTGTGGAGGTGTGTGAGTGGATGTGTTTGTGAACGTACGGATTTATCATACATTTTAAACTGTGGCTGTTGCTCTTGAACCTGGATTTCTCCTTTTGACCCTTGGCCCTCTCTATGGATTTAGCTTGTTCTCAGTCAGAATGCTTTTGTGCAAAATGCTAGTACCCAGTGCTAGGTTATGGTCTCATTCTAGTCCCATGCAGCACAAGGGGATGCTGAAGGATTACCAGTCAGTCCATGAGGTTTCTCTGGTGCAGTGCTCCAGCATGACAATGCGTAGGTGCAAATCAATTATATTTTTAAAGACCTTCCTGAACAATTTAACAACTTTCCCTGGAAGCCCAGTTCAGTATCTAACTGTCTTTCCTGCTATCACAGACCTCCTTATCTCTAGTTTCAGGCTTTTCTGTAAATAATGCCTCTCTGTCACCCTTCAAGGGAATATGGGAGAAAATTAAGTAAAACAGGCAGTATCCTATAGTATAATGGATCTCCAGGAGTGGTTCATGGATCACTAGCAGCAACCATCTGGGAACTTGTTAGAAATGCAAATTTTTGACTCCCACCCCAGACCCACTGAATCAGAAACTCTGGTCTAACACTGTGTCCTTTAGAAAAGCTCACTGGGTGATTTTAAGGCCTGCTAAAGTTTTAGAAATACTGGTGTAGTGGTTCAAAGTATAGAGTCTTCATTCACATAAACTGGCCCCACTGATTTCTAACTATGTGCTGTGGAAAGACATTAAACAACTCTGTACTACTGTTTTCTCATGCAAAATGCAACTAATAATGGAATCGACATTATAGGATGGTGACATGGAAATAATTAATATAGGCAGTGCACTCAAAAAATTGCCTGCCACGTAATAGAGTATTTGATAATGATAATTATAGCAAAGACCAAGAGTAGGCATTGACAACAGATTGCAAACGTTAGGGAGGTGAATGAAATGCTAGCATTTCTGAAATCTGTTCAGATTTTCACAGTATTATTAGTATTTTCTGTAATTCTGCTCTGTTTACTTTCTGCCTGTAATGAGAGACATGATTTGTTTTTTTAGTTGTCAGGTAGAACTGCTGTTTCATTTCAAGTGAAAGTTAGAAGGAGAAAGAACTGTGGGTTTTTGCTTTGTTTTGTTTTTTGGTTATTAAATAAATATTACTCTGTCTTAGAAGTGGAAAGTAAAACTGCAATCACTGAGTGCTGGGTGTGATGGAATCAGAGAGTCTTCTCTTTGGGAGAGCCCTAGAGATCAGCTATTGTAATAACCTGAGAAACACATGAATTTCCTCAGAAGTATACCCAATCAGACTTTTTCATCCAACACATCCTTAGTGAGGGGAGTTTCTCCACCTCACAAAGCAAGGTGTCACTCATTGGACCTTTTAAGTTGTCAGAATAGGAGGAAACATCCATTCCCTTTCATCTCTGTCCTTTCATATATAATTTGCAGGACAAAGTACAAGTGAATTAACCTCCAAGATCCTCTGATGATCTCTACAAAGGAGATAAACATGTCAATCTTGCAAGTATATCCTACGGATTCAGTGAGAAGACACAGGTAGAGTACAGAGCACTGAGATATTGCTCAGTAAGTGATGTCTCTCTGAAGAGACACTTCTGCAAAATAGTCAGCTAGGACATGAGACCAAAGGTCTTTATTTCTGTGAGGTAGATGATTGTGTTAGGAATGATTTTAATATGGGAGACAAGACATGGAAAGAGTAGTGAGTCGTACTGGAAGGGATTTAGGTTAAAGAAAAAGTTCATAACGACCAATGTGTATTTTATATAGCTACAGTAGGTATGTTTGCGGACAGCCCTTTCCTTGACAGCTCTCATGCTATTAATGAGATTCTCTTATTTTTGGCAGTATTAGAACGTGATTTCCAAGTTTGCCTGCTTATTTAATCTTTCCTGCTCCTTGATATAGTTCTTCCCACTTGTGTTTGCAAGTGTTTGGATGTCATCTTTTTGTTAATTAACTCCTTTATTTTTTCTTTCCCCTTTTTGTGTACTCTGCAGGCTTCCTTTTTTTTTTTTTCCTTTTTCTTTCTTTCTTTCTTTTTTTTTTTCCTTTGGTTTCCTAGTGACAGCTTCCTTTCAGTTCCTCTTCTCTGTTTGCCTTTCCTGAGAAGGAGCCAGTGTCAAAATGTTAGCTCAGTCGGGTTTCCCATTACCGGCTCTGCAAGTCCCCAGGCCCCTCCTGTATTTAGCAGTCTAGGAGCTATTATAGTCCAGACATCATTTTCAGATTGTCATGTAAATACATTCACAAGGCTCAAGAAAATAGGAAAAATACAAACACCTGTGAAATAATGATTGCTGTTGCTTTACCTCATGCCCACTCCGTGTTAGAGATATCCAGATTCTTTCTTTGGAAGCTGATACAGCTATGCTGTAACTGTGAAATTAATTATCAGCTAGTAGGGTTAAGGACTTAAGGTGTGAAAATTGCTGGTTGACAAAAGCCATGGCTCCATTATGTCTTAAAACTGAAGGAGATAAAGTGAACTAGTCTCCAAACCTTCAGTTTATTACTCTGTTAACAATTACCCCTGGAGGGTGTCCCATAGGGAAGAATTAGTCGAGTAACAACAATGACAACAAAACAGAAACAAAATAGGCAACTTCTAAATGTAGTACCCTCTTGGACCTTCAGTGTTTTTAAGCAGATACCTGGGCATTAATTGTGAGGCATTCACTTCTCAGAAAACAAGTTGGGTGAGCCGGGACGGAAATATGTGACCTCTCTCCCAGTGGGACTTTGGGGAATTGGCCTTTCCCAACTGTGGGGTCCTGGTGAAGTTCAAAAGACTAATTCATCTTTCCAGCTCAGTGATTGGTACCAGCAGGACATCTGACCAAAGAAACACAAATGAGAAACGACTTGATATTTGATAAAATGATGTTCTATTCTGAATTGAGAGTTGTTAAGATGCTTGGCTTACTGGTGTCAACAGTTACATTTCCCTCTTCCTGGTGAATGTTTCTTTCCAAAGAAAAGCCAGTAGAGAGAGGGAAACAGGACACTTGAGAGAGAAATACAGAGCCCCTGATAAAATGGTCAGAGCCTTTGGGCTCCAGCCTTACCTAAGCCAGCTTTGTCTCTTGACTTGAAAGTTTCATGAGTCAATAAATTCATTTTTATTTGAGCTCTCTCAGCTGGGTTTCTGACCCTTGCTACCAAAGACTTCTGACTAATATAGACGCCCTATTAAGAGCTCTCTCAATTCCAAGGTAAGCTCTTCTTTTTCAAATGCCTAAATATGATAGACCTATAACAGGCATTGGGGTACAAAGATATCTGACACACACCTTGACTTCAATGACCTGTTCCTCTTATTGCAAATATAGGGCATATTACACAAATAGACCCCTGGTGTACTGGAGGGTAAAAATAATGATTAAATAAAGGAAAAGGAAATATGTACTAAGATCTGAGAAAACTGAGTTTAGCAAGTAGAAGCTAAGAAATAAAACTATGGCAGTGTTGCTTTACAAACAGATTCAAAAAGCTTCATAAATTAGTATGAGGAACTCTTCAAGGGGAAGATGTAGCTGAAATAGCAGTTATAATGACTTGGATTAGTGGCAGGCACCATGATAATTATGATGGAAATGATATTTTACATTTTCTGGCTATCCACAGACTTCTTGATACCCACACCCCTCAGTTTGCCTACCTTCCTCCATCTTGGGAACTCCTGTTGTTGTATTAAAAACTGCTCTTACATGTGCTCTCTTCTCTGAAACCTTCACTGAGTGAATTTTTGATCTTTTGAACCATTTAGGTGTTTACGTGATTTTGATGCACATAGGTTCCTACCCTTGGGTAGTTGATACTCTGTGTGCAGTTTCCTGATTGGCGTTGAGTCTCCTCCTGTTTTTTTATTTGGGACACATATTTTACTTGGGATTATTCTACTATGCACAGTTACTGCTTTAAAATTTTTAATAGGTTATAATTGTAGTGAATAAGCCAGTATGTATTTGTCTTTTGGTTGGGTATTCATCTAAGAGATGTATCTCTTAGACCTTAACTAAAGAGGATAAACCTAACTATTCCTCTTGTGATATTTCTCTTTCTCTCTCTCCATGGAGAGCTCATGGAGAATATGACCAATGAACTATAAAAGTTAGTGGTCATGACAAGTCACATCTAGGCTAGACGTGGTTTTATTTCATGTTCACTATATACATCACTCCTTCATTAACCTTATTTGTAGGGTTTTGAAAGGTCCAGTGTATCTTAGCAGAGCTATCAAAGGCATTAAATAGTAAATAATCCAGAAGGATTTTGCCTACTTTTGATGCAGATCTTTAAAAAGTGCATAGAATAGGAGCATCTGGGTGGCTTAGTCGGGTAAGCATCTGCCTTTGGCTCAGGTCCTGGTCTCAGAGTCCTGGGATCAAGCCCCACATTGGGCTCCCTGCTTAGTGCATAATCTGCTTCTCCTCTCCCTCTGTTCCATCTCCCCCCTGCTCATGCTCATTCTCTCAAATAAATAAACACATAAATAAATAAAATCTTTTTAAAAAGTACACAGAATACAAAAGGAGACATTCGTGGCACAAGAGGTAGAAAATAGAATGAGATCCTACTTGAAGAGTAGGGGAGATTAAGAGCAACAGAATTTGGAACACCTGCTCGAGCTGCTCCTTCCCACAGATATTGCCCCTTGGCTAATAACCCTTGAAAGTTTTAGGTGGTGTATTACCAAGGGATGCCATATGCCTGATGGTAATCATGCATTCTGGATTAATTTATGCATCTCTTCACTCGTTCAGTACATACTGAGTTCTAACGTCATACCAGGTACTATTGTAAACATTGAGATAGAGTCGTTAACAAGTTAAACATGGTTGCTTATGTCACAGGGCTTAAATTATAATCAGGAAGAGGATCTATAAATAAGTAAACACATAAATAAGGACAGTAGTCTTTCTTTTGCATGTAAAAATACATGTTGCATTCTGTAAGCAGAATAATGTGGTGAAGACTATATAGAAAATGGGAGAGGGCCCCTCAGGATATGATATTAAGCTGATGTACAAAGGGTGAAGAGGAGTCAGTAATTTCAGCAGCCAGAATAAAAGTTATCTAAGAGGTAACAGCAAGTACAAATGCATCACCATTGCAGAGGGGCTTGAAGCTGAAGAATCCAAAAAGAAGCCAGTGTGCCTGCACTGTGCTTAGCAAGCAGGCTTGGCATTGGTGAGCTTGGGGACCTTTCCATGAGAGGCAAGATCTTGCATGGCTTTGAAAGCTATGAGCAGAGTTTAATTTCAATGAAATGGTAATAGAAATATTAAACATTTTAAAAGGGTGGCATAAACAGTATTTTCAAAATACTGCTGTGGTACTTCTGTGGAGGATGGCTCATGATAGAAGTGGCAGAGGGGAGATTTTGAGTGTCTTGGACAAAGGTGAAAATGAATAGTAGTGAATGCATGTTTTTAAGGTAGATACGTTATGGCTTGAGTTTGGTAATCTCTCTGTTCCCTTTCCAATCTGTTTAAGCCTTAGAAAGTTTCTGTATGTTGAAAGGTAAATATACAAGAATAATGATACAACTGTACAACTAACAACATGTATTCCTATTTAGGTAATGTCTTATATAGATCTTAGCTGTTGCTATAACATAATTACCTACATAATTGCTCTTCCATTAATATTGATGATATTTGCTGACTTTTTGAGAAGAGTAAGAATTGCCCTATGATACCAGGTGCCAGACTTATAATTTTCTGTTTTTCAAGGTAATAGAGGTTTGCCTCTGACAGAGTTCAGTCCTAAGAATAGGTCCTGCTTCAACAAGATGCTGTCCATATGATATCCTCTACACCAACCTCCTACCCTCAAATTCCAACCCTTCAGTCTTTTTTTTCTAAATTAACATATAACGTATTATTTGTTTCAAGGGTACAGGTCTGTGATTTATCAGTCTTACCAAATTCACAGCATTCACCATAGCACACACCCTCCGCAGTGTCCATCACTTAACCACCCCACCCCTTCCACCCCCTTTCCCTCCAGCAACCCTCAGTTTGTTTCCTGAGATTAAGAGTCTTTCATGGTTTGTCTCCCTCTCTGGTTTTGTCTTGTTTCACTTTCCCCTCCCTTCCCCTATGATCCTCTGTGTTGTTTCTCAAATTCCTCATATCAGTGAGGTCATATGATAATTGTCTTTCTCTGATTGACTTATTTCAGTTAGCATAATAGCCTCTAGTTCCATCTCCATCGTGGCAAATGGCAAGATTTTTTTTGATGTCTGCATAGTATTATTCCATTGTATGTATATATGTGTGTGTGTATATATACCACATCTTCTTTATCCATTCATCTGTTGATGGACATCTAGGCCCTTTGCATAGTCTGGCTATTGTGGACATTGCTGCTGTAAATATTCGGGTCTACGTGCCCCTTTGGATCACTACATTTGTATCTTTAGGGTAAATACCCAGTAGTGCAATTGGTGGGTCATAGGGTAGCTCTGTTTTCAATTTTTTAAGGAACCTACGTACTGTTTTCCAGAGTGGCTGCGCCAGCTTGCATTCCCACCAACAGTGTAGGAGGGTTCGTCTTTCTCTGCATCCTCGCCAACACCTGTCCTTTCCTCACTTGTTAATTTTAGCCATTCTGACTGGTGTGAGGTGGTATCTCACTGTGGTTTTGATTTGTATTTCCGTGATGTCGAGGGATGTTGAGCACTTTTTCATGTGTCTCTTGGCCATATGGATGTCTTCTTCCCTTTTGTCTTTGATCTAGGATTATCCAGGGTCCAGTGACTCCTAATGTCATTGCAGGCAATTAGTAACTGCTGCTTTGGAGAGTTCTATCCCAACTTACAGGGACCCTGACTACACTTCATGCTAGTCCCCCAATCCCCTAAGGATTCTGACTCCAGTTCATTTCCTCTGTCCTTTGTAGCCCAGAGTCCCTCCAATACTATGGAAGCTGAGGCAGGTCAGATCTCAGCACTCACCCCTTCACTTGAACATGGGTCAACATTCTTGCCTCACAAACACCATTGCTACTGTTTTTCTTTCTTCTGGATGTCACTTTTGGGGGACTAAATCTCCTGAAAAGAGTTGGCCAGACCTTGTTTCACTTTGCTCCATCAGTATGTCTAAGAACACTTCCTGGAGTTAGTTTCCTATTCTCTGGTGGTGGACTGACCTTTCTAAGGGAGAGGCTATTCGGTGAAAAGATAATATATAATGTAGAGCTTTCACTAAGGTATAATTATAACAACAGACACAAAACTGAATTTAGAAGACCCTGGATGTTCACATTTATATCTAGTGTTTTAAGATGGAGCCACCTTCTACTTTCTCTAAATGGTGTACAGTCTAGCTCTTACTGATGGAATGTCTTATGCCTTGGTCTAGAGTTGGAGAAATAGTCATCATACCAAGCCACCTGCAGGGACTTTAAAATCATACTAAGGATTTGGAATTTATCCATTGATAATAGGAAACCTTTAAAAGACTAAAATAAAAATGAAGTTAGGTCCCTCAAAAAGTGTTCTTCTAACTCTCTCCCTGTTCACTCCTGTGTTTAAGGAGCATTGAATTACATATAATAAAGCATCTAAGAGTATAGCTGATAGCAATTTTATTTTTTTAAAGGAACAGTTCTTAGTATTAGTTATGCACTTTAATATCCATTAATGTTTGGTTATTTCTTTATACATTTTATTTATGTATTTCAGCCCTTTCAGTTCAATTACTCAAAACCTCTGTTAGTTTCATTTTGAGTTACTTGATCTGTCCAAAGCTGAGAAAGTTGTATTGAAGTCACATTCCATTTTCAAAGAGCTTTTACTTAATTTATTTTGATTCGGTATTTTGTTACATGATTTATGACTCTTAAGTCCATTATGAATTGTAGCTTTTATCAATATGAAATGATGTTTTTCCCTCCTATCTAATGCTGTTCAGCTTTGATTTTCATTTATTCTGAAATAAATGATATCTCAGAATTATTTGCCAATCATTTTAACATTTTTATAACCAGCATATATTTGGATTAGGCAAGTATATAATCTGAAAATGCTTAATGCAATTGACATGTGCAGAAATCATTTCCATCTTTTGCCATGATTAATAGAGATTTCCAGAAATTAGGTGAAAAATTCTGAGATACATACATGTATAAAACACATATATAATCTCATATATATATATATATATAAAATCACATTTTCCTTCATCTCTAGTAAGTACTCTCTGTAGCATATAATTTTAGTGAAGATTGAGCTAACCGACGTACTGGTGAATTTGTATGGAACAACTATTGGTATTTCTATGTTACTCAGAGGAGGGTGGACTATTCTGTAGTAATAGCAAGAAAGGAAGGAAGGAAGCAAGGAAGGAAAGGAGGGTGGGGGTGGGAAGGAAGAAAGGAAGCAAGGAAATAAAGAAAGATGGAAGAACCTCAGTGGCTTCACACAGTAAAGGACTGCCGTTTTTGTTATGGCACAGTGTGATCCAGACACTTCTTCCAGATGGTGACTGGGAGATCCAGGCTCATCGTCTTCCTCCCGTGACTGTGCTACCACCTGGGCTGTGTGGCTCCCAAGTTGCTGGAGAGCAATGAGGACTCTAGAATATACAGTGATTCCACCCACCTCTCTTACTCTATGCCCTCCTTACATGTTTGCTTATTTTGTGGGAGAGCTTCTTAGTCTGTCTGCTATGCTATTAATCCAATTTGATGGCATGTCGGTTCCTTTTTTTTTGTCTTTTTGCATACATAAATTCTTCTGTTGCATTTTCAGTTCCCTTACAGTTTTTAATTTTTTTCCTCTGCCATCATACAGCTGTCTTTTTTCCTCCTAATGGCACATTGTTATCCCATAGACGAAGTGCTGAAGAGAGAAAAACCGTTTTATAGAGACTGAGGCATTTTAGATTCTTTGGAAAATGTCAGACATTTCCTTAAATTTTCTTCTAGTTTTAATTGTAGTTTTAGTTGAATGATAAGATCATCTGAGTCTTCATGATGATGTGCCATTCTTTTTCTCAAGCTCAGAGAGCTTATTTTTTTCCACATCTACTGATTCTGCGGAAATTGCGGAGTGATCTGAACTGACTCAATGGTGTGTACAGGTGTGTGAATCAGTCTTGATTCTGATTTCATCAGATGCCTCTTTTGCCCTGCTTCCATCTCTCACCTCTGACTCCGGTTGAAGATGAAGTTCTCTGTGGTCCCGCCTCACTCTGTTCTGATGGCTTCTCACCCCACTCATGAGTCCTGCTGTCTTTCTTTGGGCTTCTTAGAAGCCAATGCCATGTCACAACTCAGAATCCTGAGGTGTGAATACTCTTTAACATAACTTTTAAGGAAATGGGAAATAAGAGTCAGAAGGCTAATGCTTCATTCTCCAGTTGCCAATTGTGAGAGTGTTTTTTGTTTTCTTTGAAAGATTAATAGATTTTAGAGAATGAGATCTGGTTCCATGTACTACTTAACTTAATAAAACACATCTGTGGGGCACCTGGGTGGCTCAGTTGGTTAAGCGTCTTGATTTCAGCTCAGGTCATGATCTCTGGGTTTTGAGATCGAGCCTCAAGTCAGGCTCCACACTGGGTAGGGAACCTGCTTGGGATTCTCTCTCTCCCCCTCTCCTTTGCCCCTCTCTCTCCTGCTCTATCTCTCTCCCATCTCTCAAATAAATAAATAAATATTCTCACACACACACACTGCCTTTTTTCTTTCCTATTTCCTTTTGTATAGCCTTTTGTTCCTTTCCCCTGGTATTTTCTTTTAAATAAAGTCCTTTTACACAATTCCTCCCTTTCTACCTCTGCTGAACCATGTTAAGACACTGGTTATTGTCACCTGATTATTTCTAGACCCTTCCCTCCCTTTTCAGATCTATAGTGAGGGTTGCTGGATTACAAACCATGCCTTTTGCTTTTTTTTTTTTTTTTTTTCCTGCTTATCAATTAACCAATTAGAGTAGTTTTACACATTGAAGTATAATATTATCCTGAATTTATTTGCTGGTTCTCTAAAATGTTCAGCTAAAAATATATCAAGGTAAAATCTCTAGTTGTAATTTTTGCCAGAACTATCTACGTCTGCAGTCTATTTGATGATTTTCTATTTCCCAATGTGATGAACTATCATCTGTCTCCCCCTATATCATGCCCTATTATTTTTGGTAATTAGTAGTTCGTATTTTGATACAGAAAAAGAGGTAGTGATAGAGTCAATCCAGGGAGAAATAGTTTACTATAGTCATATCAAAACTAGTAATATATCTGAAAGATTCAATTAGAAAAAATTCTGATTGGTACAAACCTGGGGTCACTGACTCATGGGAAGAGAGAGAGAGAGAGAAAGTTGGGGGGGAAGAGGGAGAGGGAAAGGCAGCTAATGTATCTGCTTTCTTTTCAGAGGAGAGGGTGTGCATATAATGACAAACTGGGAGAAATTATTGGCCATCAACTCACATTCCAAAGTGAGCTATAGAGATGTCACACAGAGCTTGCAAGGACCTGGTTAGAAAGAATTTTACACAGTCTGCCTTAACTTTTGATTGTGTTATCAGTTTAACACGTTACGTGTTTTCACAGGATGTAGGGAAGTTGAGGTATGGATACCGGGGATTGCTATTCAGGTGCTGTGCTAAACTTTTAGAACCTGTAGTTCCATTCTTCAGTAGTTTCTGACTCATAAGGAAATAATATTATCTTGAATTTTCCAGTTTGCTAAAGCAAATGAACCACATTGTTGACTTTCTGTGGTCTCCCTTTGAATGGAAAAAGCAATAAAAATGAAATACTGGTAATAATCACAGTTGCTGGAAGGTTCTCTCCACAGTGTATATAGAGAATAGGCACCCATAAATGAAAACCCATATGATCAGATCTTCAAATAGGTCACTAATTAGCTTCTATAATTAATAGTTTACTACAGTAGGGGGACCCAAGTAATTATCTGGTATATTCTGAAGGTGAGTCACCTCATTTTAAGTACCCATCATCCTAGAAATACAATTGCAGAATAACAACTTTTGCATGTTTAAAGGAGTCCTAAAGCTCCCCAGCAGTTCTAGCTACAGCCTAATGTGAAGCACCTTTTCTTGTCTGGATCAGCAAAGAGAATTGGGCACGAAGACCTTATCATTTTGATCATGGTGTCAAGGAACAACTTCTTCTTCTTCTTTTTTTTTTTAAGACACTCATATTTCTTGATGCAAGAGGCTGAAACTATTTGAATGTTAGAATTCAGTCCTTTTCTTTTTGAAGTTGTTTCATACGTTTTTCTACTTCCTATACTACTCAGCAAGCATAGTATTTATCCCTTGTAATTTTGCTACTTTCTACTCAGAAAAGGTGTGTATGAACTGAAGAGAGTCCTCAATGAGAAATTATAAGGAAAAAGAACTATCGTGTTCATGTCTTGCAATCTGTAGATTTATTAAAAGGCATGGGATTTTTTTTGATATGGTGTTATCTATGGTAGCACCATTTTCTTGATGTGGTGCTACCTGGATGGGGAAAAATACATACACACACGCAAACACACGCACAGATTCGTGATCTTACTGTTCCAGGCAATTGAATTTCTTGAGTTACCATTGCAAGAATAAAACTATTAGCTATAACAATTAAAAAAATCTTAACCTAGTATGAAAGTGCATTAAGTATTTTACCTATATTAACTCTAATCCTTATGAAAATTTTGTCATGATTCTTAGCCTCATTTTTACACATTGGTAGTTTGAAAGATTCATATATTCACAGTAGTCAGAATTCTGACCTATTCTGATAAACTTTAAAATACCGCCTATATTGCTCCGTATTGCTTTATATATTTCTGGAGCTGGTTTGCCAATAATATGATGAGCATTTCCCTTAGGTACGTACATGTGGGTGTATCAGGACACTATTATGAAACAAACTGTGAAGATAATCACATTTGGTTATTGACTACACTAGGAGTGGGAAAACGATGACCCACGGGCCTTCAAGTTCAGCAAGCTCCTTGTTTCTGTAGATAAAATTTCATCAGAACATATTCACACCCAGTTGTTTGCATATTGGCTGTGTTTGCTCTCACGTTACAATAATAAGAGTTGAGTAGTTGTGACAGAATATATCAATTAGAATTTGGCCTTTCTTACAGGCTTAAGGACCATAAGCCTAAAACATTTACTCTCTGTAGCTTTATAGGTAGTTTGCTAACCACTGGACTAGAACATTACTGTTCTAGTTCTATCAAAGCAATGCATATACATTTCATTATCATTGAGTCACAGGAACCCAAAAAGAACATTAATTTTCTTTTTATTAGATGAAATCTTCCATGATCCCCGAGCTACAGTTTTTCAGCTTTACTCTTAAAACACAAAGTGACAATTATATTTTCTTAGTGTGTTTCCCCTTTTGCAATATATTCCTCAAGTTGAACCCAAATCTGTTAATAACACTGTGTGCATATCTTTGTCTTATCACAAATTGTCTTCAAATAGTGCCTCATTTATACAACACATCTAATCTATTACAAAGTCTTGTAAATTCTGCCTCTGAAAATTCAGCATCTCTCTTTTCACTTTTTCATCCTTTTATAACTTTATACCTTGAATATTATGGTAGTCTCTTCCTAGTCACTTCTTTTTCCCGTTCCTCAAAAGAGGCAGTTTTTAATTTCTCTGTTCCATCTTTCATGAAAATAACAGCAATAATAATAATAATAGTAATAATAGTAATAACAACAAAAATACTAACACGGCACTTAGCAATCTCCCAGCCACTGTTTATATATATAAACATATTTGATGGGGTGCCTGGGTGGCTCAGTGGGTTAAGCCTCTGCCTTCAGCTCAGGTCATGATCTCAGGGTCCTGGGATGGAGCCCCGCATCGGAGTCTCTGTTCAGCAGGGAGCCTGCTTCCCTTCTCTCTCTCTGCCTGCCTTTCTGCCTACCTGTGATCTCTGTCAAATAAACAAATAAAATCTTTAGACATATTTGATATTCACTAGAGCTCCATGAGTTTTTATTATCATAATGAGTCTGAGGAAACTGAGGCAAAGAGAGGTTAAATAACTTGCACCATAATCAGTGTTTGAGGGTGCCTGGATGGCTCAGTTGGTTAGGTGTCTGCCTTCAGCTCAGGTCATGGTCCCTGAGTCCCAGGGTTGAGCCCCACATCGGGCTCCCTACTCAGGGGAGAGTCTGCTGCTCCTTCTCTGTCTGCCCCTCATCCTGCTCAGAGTCTGCTTCTCCCTCTGTTCCTTACCTCGCTTATTCTTTCTCTCAAATAAATAAATGAAATCTTAAAAAAAAAAAGAATAAGCATTTGAGCTAACATTAAAATCTTTATCTTTCTCAACGATCATCCTCATGTCCTTTGCCTGCTTTTAAGCATGCCATCTCTTTACAGAGACTCTTAGATTGATTGCCCGGTCTGAGAATGGCTGTTTTTGATTTAGGCCCCAGGAATGTCCCCAGCCCATCTGCCCATCTTCTAAGGCATGATTTCCAGTCTCAGGGCCTTCATCCATTTGTGGTCCGTGAGGGCAGTGGTAGTGTCTGATGGGCAGGCTTCATAGAGCCTCCAGTAGCCCAAGTAGTTCAGAGGGCCTCTTTCCTCCATTGGGGGTTCTGGGCTTAGGGCTGGTTGTGACTTCCTATCTCATTCTAAAAAGGAGATGTACCTGGTCTTTAACACATCTTGCCAACTGAATCTTATCTGCAACTCTAACGTTATCCTTTATTTCTTCTGATCTATGCCTTGTTCATATCAGTGCTCAGTATACTTCCTGAACTTTAGTTTTCTAAATACTGATTTTGTGGCTCATTTGATTTTCTCTGTCTAGGTTGCCTTGTTTTTGTTTCTCAACCTTTTTTTATGTGAGAACTGATGTTATAGTCAGCAGAGGGAAATGTGGTGGAAAGGTTGGAAGTGCGTGCTCAGCGGTCATAAGGTCAGTCATAGGCCTACCTTATTCACGGCGCTCCGTGACTGGGTAGTCCTAAGTAAGGAACTTGTCAGCTTTGAGCCTCAGTTTCTTCTACCAGAAAACAGAGATCCTAACAGTAGCTACCTACTATAAGATGCAATTATGGGAACTTAATGGGAGAATCCATGGAAAATGCTTAGTCTATGGCCTGGCATATAGTAAGCACTCAATTATGGTATGAATGCATACAATCTTTTGAATAAATGAAAAAAGATACCCCTCTAGGGTAAAGACTGGCACACTTTTTCTGTAAAGATCCACGTAGTAAATACATTAAGTTTTGGGGGCTGAGAAGCAAAATGGAGGATATTATATAGAACTTATATAACATTTAAAAATTTAAATCATTTTTAGCTCATGGGCCATACAAAAATAAATAGTGGGGTAGATTTGACCCACAGGCTATAATTTGCCAACCTCTGTTCAAGGGGGGAAATAACAAATATAGCTAACACTTCTTATATTCTTATTTTGGATTGTTAATTTTTTCCTTCCTTTTCTTTTTTCTATCTAAACTAAAAACTCTTTGGGTCAAATTCTTGTTTTGCCAAAATTGTGTTTCTGTTGTTTTCATTGTTATTTATCTTTCCAAAAGGTAAACTGCAGTATAGAGTAATTTTATGTGTGTGTGTGTGTGTGTGTGTATACTACAGATAGCTATATGTGTATATAGATATCTATACTATATATATACAATATACATATACATATGTATATACATATACTATATGTGTATATATATACTTTATAGAGTGATGTATATATATAATGCTCTATAGTGAGATGTATATGTGTGTGCGTGTGTGTGTGTGTGTGTGTGTGTGTGTGTGTGTGTATGCACACAGACATACAGACACGGAAGAGAATTTATATTCTAGGCACCAAAAAAAGTTCCCATATAACAATAATGATTCATCACATTACCAGATCCATTCCTTAGCTCTTTTGCTTGCATTCTCCTGTTTGTGTTTATATTACTGGAGGCCCATGTTTCTGGTTTTTTAAATGTGATTTGCTGTGACTAGGGGTCAAACCTGCATTTACAACCACCATTGCCCATGGATTCAATTGTGTAAAAAATTAAATCACAATTACCTGAAGGGAAAAAGGTTGATGAAAACACTAGGGACTAAAGTCTGGTAATTCTGTTTACTCCATCTTCCTTGCAGAGTCCAAGAATCTCTTTTATGTCATTCTTTGAGGAGTTTCATAAGGTTCTGGTATAAAGACTATCAGGTATATTTTCAGTGCTGTTTGCTCTTCATCTAGGTATGAAGGGGCTCTTCTTTCCTGACTTTAATATTTTCTATTTCTCAAGAGTGAATTAGTAGTCACCAGTATTGATCAGTAATGAATTTGATTATATTTACACACAAGTGCGATGTCCATGGTCTCCTAATTTTTGGAAAAGATTCTGTGGAGACTCACATTTAAATGTAATGGCCTTTGAGGGACAGTCTCTTGAGGGTATCTGTGTGCTGGTGCAGGTCACGAGCAACAGCGCTTTTTTAGACCAAGGGGACAAGGCTTTAAAATAATACTAGTAAGAAAATGGCCCAAGTTTTGACTATGGTATGGCACTGAAAAAAAGATTGGTAAATCAAGTGCATTTCTTCCTGGAAGAAAGTAAAGAATTGCAGACATTTTCCTGGCTTTTGTTCCCTTTCTCTTTGATGGGAAATTAGAAAGAAATACACTACTCAGAGTGTGGAGCCCTGAGATGGACACTTCTGGTACATTATTCTGTCATCATCACAATTAGATTTCTCAGTATATAGATGGAGGAGTGTTTGAGAGTGGCTGCATTACTCCCTGAAAGTAACATAGCTACTCTGTGGCAGATCTCTTAATTCTAGCCCACATGTATCTGGTTCCAATACCCATGTAGAGATCTAAATATATTTTTTATTGCAAAGTAACTTTAAAATTAACTGTCCAGCTCTGTTCTTTGGGCACAATGCAATAATATATATTATTATTTTATCAATAACTATTTCTATTATTCCTCTAAATAAATACTTTAGTTTCTGAGGTTATCTGCAGTCTGATAGGTTATAAACTATTGGTAACATGAGCCATGGGAAAGAAACGTCTTTTGTAAGAGCAGATACGCTTTTTTACTGCTTTTGCAGTTGGTCCCTATTCTTTATTTTTTTAATTTTCAGCATAACAGTATTCTTTTTTTTTGCACCACACCCAGTGCTCCATGCAATACGTGCCCTCCTTAATACCCACCACCTGGCTCCCCCAACCTCCCACCCCCCACCCCTTCAAAACCCTCAGGTTGTTTTTCAGAGTCCATAGTCTCTCATGGTTCACCTCCCCTTCCAATTTCCCTCAACTCCCTTCTCCTCTCCATCTCCCCATGTCCTCCATGTTATTTGTTACGCTCCACAAATAAGTGAAACCATATGATAATTGACTCTCTCTGCTTGACTTACTTCACTCAGCATAATCTCTTATACTCCATATACTCCATAGTGTATATGGACCACATCTTCCTTATCCATTCATCCATTGAAGGGCATCTTGGTTCTTTCCACAGTTTGGCGACCGTGGCCATTGCTGCTATAAACCTTGGGGTACAGATGGCCCTTCTTTTCACTACATCTGTATCTTTGGGGTAAATACCCAGTAGTGCAATTGCAGGGTCATAGGGAAGCTCTATTTTTAATTTCTTTTTTTTTAAAGATTTTATTTATTTGACAGAGATCACAAGTAGGCAGAGAGGTAGGCAGAGAGGCAGACAGAGAGAGAGAGAGGAAGGGAAGCAGGCTCCCTGCTGAGCGGAGAGCTCGATCCCAAGACCCTGAGATCATGACCCGAGCCGAAGGCAGAGGCTTTAACCCACTGAGCCACCCAGGTGCCCCTATTTTTAATTTCTTAAGGAATCTCCACACTGTTCTCCAAAGTGGCTGCACCAACTTGCATTCCCACCAACAGTGTAAGAGGGTTCCCCTTTCTCCACATCCTCTCCAACACATGTTGTTCCCTGTCTTGCTAATTTTGGCCATTCTAACTGGTGTAAGGTGGTATCTCAATGTGGTTTTAATTTGAATCTCCCTAATGGCTAGTGATGATAAACATTTTTTCATGTGTCTGATAGCCATTTGTAATGTCTTCATTGGAGAAGTGTCTGTTCATATCTTCTGCCCATTTTTTGATATGATTATCTGTTTTGTGTGTGTTGAGTTTGAGAAGTTCTTTATAGATCCTGGATATCAACCTTTTGTCTGTACTGTCATTTGCAAATATCTTCTCCCATTCCGTGGGTTGCCTCTTCGTTTTGTTGACTGTTTCCTTTGCTGTGCAGAAGCTTTTGATCTTGATGAAGTCCCAAAAGTCATTTTTGCTTTCGTTTCCTTTGCATTCGGAGACATATCTTGAAAGAAGTTGCTGTGGCTGATATCAAAGAGGTTACTGCCTATGTTCTCCTGTAGGATTCTGATGGATTCCTGTCTCACGTTGAGGTCTTTTATCCATTTCGAGTTTATCTTTGTGTACGGTGTAAAAGAATGGTCGAGTTTCAGTCTTCTACATATAGCTGTCCAATTTTCTCAGCACCACTTATTGAAGAGACTGTCTTTTTTCCACTGTATATTCTTTCCTGCTTTGTCGAAGATTATTTGGCCATAGAGTTGAGGGTCCATATCTGGGCTCTCTACTCTGTTCCACTGGTCTATGTGTCTGTTTTTATGCCAGTACCACGCTGTCTTGGTGATCACAGCTTTGTAGTAAAGCTTGAAATCAGGTAACGTGATGTCGCCAGTTTTATTTTTGTTTTTCAGCATTTCCTTAGCAATTCGGGGTCTCTTCTGATTCCATACAAATTTTAGTATTATTTGCTCCAGCTCTTTGAAAAATACCGGTGGAATTTTGATCGGAATGGCATTAAAAGTATAGATTGCTCTAGGCAGTATAGACATTTTGACAATGTTTATTCTTCCGATCCAAGAGCATGGAATAGTCTTCCATCTTTTTGTATCTTCTTCAATTTCTTTCATGAGTGTTCTGTAGTTCCTCGAGTACAGATCCTTTACCTCTTTGGTTAGGTTTATTCCCAGGTATCTTTTGGTTCTTGGTGCTATAGTAAATGGAATCGATTCTCTAATTCCCCTTTCTGTATTTTCATTGTTAGTGTATGAGAAAGCCACTGATTTCTGTACATTGACTTTGTATCCTGCCACGTTACTGAATTGCTGTATGAGTTCTAGTAGTTTGGGGGTGGAGTCTTTTGGGTTTTCCATATAAAGAATCATGTCATCTACGAAGAGAGTGAGTTTGACTTCTTCATTGCCAATTCGGATACCTTTTATTTCTCTTTGTTGTCTGATTGCTGTTGCTAGGACTTCTAATACTATGTTGGACAAGAGTGGTGAGAGTGGGCATCCTTGTCATGTTCCTGATCTCAACGGGAAGGCTGTGAGCTTTTTCCCATTGAGAATGATATTTGCTATGGGTCTTTCATAGATAGATTTTATGAAGTTCAGGAATGTTCCCTCTGTCCCAATACTTTGAAGCGTTTTAATCAGGAACAGATGCTGGATTTTGTCAAATGCTTTTTCTGCATCAATTGAGAGGACCATGTGGTTCTTCTCTCTTCTCTAATTGATTTGTTCTATCACATTGATTGATTTGCAAATGTTGAACCATCCTTGTAACCCAGGGATGAATCCCACCTGGTCATGGTGGATAATCTTTTTATTGTGCTGTTGGATCCTGTTTGCTAGGATCTTGTTGAGAATCTTAGCATCCATATTCATCAGTGATATTGGTCTGAAATTCTCCTTTTTAGTGTGGTCTTTGCCTGGTTTGGGGATCAGGGTAATGTTGGCTTCATAAAAAGAGTCTGGAAGTTTTCCTTCTGCCTCTATTTTTTGAAACAGCTTCAGGAGAATAGGTGTTATTTCTTCTTTGAAAGTTTGGTAGAATTCTCCAGGGAATCTGTCAGGTCCTGGGCTCTTGTTTTTCGGGAGGTTTTGATCACTGCTTCAATCTCATTACTAGATATCGGTCTATTCAGGTTGTCAGTTTCTTCCTGGTACAATTTTGGGAGTTTATAGTTTTCCAGGAATGCATCCATTTCATCTAGGTTGCTTAACTTATTGGCATATAACTGTTGATAATAACTTCTGATGATTGTTTCTACTTCCTTGGTGTTAGTTGTGATCTCTCCCTTTTCATTCATAATTTTATTAATTTGAGCTTTCTCTCTTTTCTTTTGGATTAGTGTGGCCAGTGGTTTATCGATCTTATTGATTCTTTCAAAAAACCAGCTTCTGGTTTCATTGATATGTTCTACTGTATCTCTAATTTCTACCTCATTGATCTCTGCTCTAATCTTGATTATTTCCCTTCTTATGTGTGGAGTTGGTTTGATTTGTTGTTGATTCTCCAGTTCTTTAAGGTGTAGAGACAGCTGGTGTATTTGGGATTTTTCAATTTTTTTGAGGGAGGCTTGGATGGCTATGTATTTCCCCCTTAGGACTGCCTTTGCTGTATGCCATAGGTTTTGGACTGAAGTATCTTCATTCTCATTGGTTTCCATGAATTGTTTAAGTTCTTCTTTGATCTCCTGGTTGATCCAAGCATTCTTAAGCAAGGTAGTCTTTAGCTTCCAGGTGTTTGAGTTCCTTCCAAACTTTTCCTTGTGATTGAGCTCTAGTTTCAAAGCATTGTGATCTGAGAATATGCAGGGAATAATCTCAGTCTTTTGGTATTGGTTGAGTCCTGATTTGTGACCCAGTATGTGGTCTATTCTGGAGAAGGTTCCATGTGCACTTGAGAAGAATGAGTATTCTGTTGTTTTAGGGTGGAATGTTCTGTATATATCTATGAGGTCCATCTGGTCCAATGTGTCATTCAATGCTCTTGTTTCTTTATTGATTTTCTGCTTCAATGATCTGTCTATTACTGAGAGAGGCATGTTAAGATCTCCTACTATTAATGTATTCATATCAATATGACTCTTTATCTTGATTAATAGTTTTCTTATGTAATTGGCTGCTCCCCTATTGGGGGCATAGATATTTACAATTGTTAGATCATCTTGGTGGATAGTCCCTTTAAGAATTATGTAGTGTCCTTCTGTATCTCTGACTACAGTCTTTAGTTTAAAATCTAATTTATCTGATACGAAAATCGCTACCCCAGCCTTCTTTTGAGGCCCGTTGGCATGGAAGATGCTTCTCCATCCCTTCACTTTCAGTCTGGGTGTATCCTTAGGTTCAAAATGGGTCTCTTGTAGACAATATATGGATGGGTCCTGTCGTTTTATCCAATCTGCAACCCTGTGTCGTTTTATGGGCGCATTTAGGCCTTTCACATTGAGAGTGATTATTGATAGATACATTTTTATTGACATCGTGTTACCTTTGAAGTCTTTCTTTCTGTAGATTGTCTCTATATTTCTGTTCAATGCTATTCTTAGGATTTTTCCTTTTTTTATAGAACCCCCCCTTAATATTTCCTGCAGTGTCGGCTTGGTGGTCGCATACTCTTTTAAGCCTTGCCGGTCTTGGAAACTCTTTTTCTCTCCATCCATTTTGAATGTCAGTCTTGCTGGGTAAAGTATTCTTGGCTGCATGTTCTTCTCATTTATTGCCCTGAATATATCTTGCCAGCCCTTTCTGGCTTGCCAGGTTTCTGTGGACAGGTCTGACGTTATTCTGATGGGCTTTCCTCTGTACGTAAGGAGCTTCTTTGTTCTAGCTGCCTTCAGGAGGGCCTGCCTACAATTATAATTCTTCATTCTTGCTATTAGGTGTCTCAAGGAATTTCGAGAATCTATATCTTGGGGGGAGACCGTTCTGCCTCTAGTACATGAACGTTGGTTCCATTCGCGATATTGGGAATATTTTCTTGGAGAACTTGTTCCACTATATCTTCTAGACTTCTTTCTTTCTCCTCCCCTTCAGGGATTCCAATAATTCTGATGTTGGAACGTTTCATGGCATCATTTATTTCCCTGATTCTGTTTCCGTGGCTTCTAAGCTGTTTGTTCCAGGCTTCCTCCTGATTCTTTCTATCTGTTTGTCCTCCAGATCACTAATTCTATCTTCTGTCTCAGTTACCCTACCTAGCTTTTAGAGAATTTAGATTAGATTGGAACTAATTGAGAACATTGTGAACATCATCCCTGGTGGCTTTCAGTTCTGCCCTAACATTGTGAACATCATCCCTGGTGGCTTTCAGTTCTGTCCTAATCAATTCCGTTTGGTCATCCATGGCTTTCTCCAACCTAGCTATTGCCTGGATAATTGTTAGCCTGAATTCCCTTTCCGACATATTGTCTATGTCGATAGCCATTAGCTCTGTTGCAGAAGGCCCATCCTCTGAATTTTTCTTCTGTTGGGTATTCCTCCTCCTAGTCATTTTGGTGAGAGATGGCTGAACGGATGTAGCTGGATGTATCGACCATGGTGCAGTCACGGTGCACCCTGAAATGCTTCTGAGCAATTAGGAGTCCCCGCCCAAATGAAAGAAAAAAGAAAGAGAGAAAACAGAATAGAAAAAGAAAAAAAAAAAGAAAAGAGGGAGAGAGGGAGAGAGACAGGAAAAAAAAGAAAGATAAAAGAGAAGACTCAGCCCAAATGGGCCCCAAGGTAAGATTTATGATGTATACAAACAAAAACAGACAAACAAAAATACTGATAAAATATATGACAAGATGGGGCGCCTGGGTGGCTCAGTGGGTTGGGCCTCTGCCTTCGGCTCAGGTCATGATCTCAGGGTCCTAGGATCGAGCCCCACATCGGGCTCTCTGCTCAGCAGGGAGCCTGCTTCCTCTCTCTCTCTCTCCCTGCCTGCCTCTCTGCCTACTTGTGATCTCTGTCTGTCAAATAAATAAATAAAATCTTAAAAAAAATAAAAGTATATGACAAGAGAAAAAAAAATATATATATATATAAAAGCAAAAAAAAAAAAAAAAAAGAACCTCGTCAAAAATAACCCCAAGTATAAGATTTATATACTATCAGGACAAACACAAATACACAGAAACACTGGCAGAAGATAAAGATGGGAGAGTGGTTGTAAATTCTCAGTGTGGGCGAGGAAGGTTATTTTGATTCTTCCTGGATGTATCTTGATATCTTTGTTAAAGTACTCAACTTTCCTAAGATAAAGGGGGATTAAAAATTGGTTTACTTAGAGAGGTAGCATTGATTGGGGAAAGGGGATTACATTGTAGTTTAACTCTATATGAATATTAAAAAATAAAAATAAAAAAAAGAATAAACTAAACTAAACTAAAATTAAAAAAAAACTTAAAAAATAGAAAAGCAAAAGAAAAACACGGGTATATGTATCAAAAAGTTCAGGTTAAAAGGTTATTATGGAATTTGATGTACTGGACATCTCACTGTGATGGTAAATAGGTTAAAAAAATTATCTATATAAAAAAAAAATGAACCAGCATAGTGGGAACAAATTAAAAATAAAAGTTGTATCTATGAAGTAGTGGTGGTTGTTCTCTTGTCATCTTTTTTTTTTTTTTTTTTTTTTTCCTGGTTGGTTTTCTGGGGGAGGGGCCTGCCACGTGGGTTTTCAGGCAATGTTCCCTGAGTTAAGTCCTCCCGCCCCCCTCAACGGGGTGGGCGCTGAGGAAACTGGTTTTTCAGGCTTTTGTTCTCTGGAGGTTTTTATATTTGTTTGTTCGTTTTTTTTTTTTTTCTCTCGCCTTGACAGCTTTTGATGGTTTTTGGAGATTTAGAGGAAAGCAAACTGCACCCCGACCTCCCCCTCAGAGAGAAGCCTCAGTCTGCTTCCCTCTAGGTGCTGCGGAGCACATAAGTTCCCCCTCGGCCGCTGGCAGAGCACGTTCCGAGTCACGTCCCTGGGGACGCAGGAACTCGTGCTTGTACCCAAAACCACAACAGCGGTGGCTGTCTGTGCAGCTCCAGACTGCCAGAGAGGTCCCGAGCAGTGATCCCACACTGAGATTTTCCTGCTGGCCCCGGGCTGGGAGTGCCTGGTCTTTCTGGGTCCAAGAGCACCGGGCTGGCACCTGCGCACACCACTCTCAGGGGAAGGTGTGGGGCGCGAGCGTCTCAGGCTCTGATAGCACAGCAGGGCGCTCGCGTGGAGAGTGCAAAAAGGCTATGCTCCTGCCGGCTGGCGAGGCTCCCAGTCCCTCACCGGACCCCACGCACTCTTAGGCGCACTGGCGGCCCAGGGACCAAGACCTGGTTTCTCCGCCATACTCTCTCTGGCTTAGCACCAGGGGTGGCTAACCTGGGTCCGGGGACTTAAGCCCCGTCCCTAACCGCCCCGATTCCCACAATTTCCCCGCGCGATCCTTTGCGCCTTTTTTTTTTTTTTTTAAAAGATTTTATTTATTTATTTGACAGACAGAGATCACAAGCAGGTAGAGAGGCAGGCAGAGAGAGAGGGAAGCAGACTCCCTGCTGAGCAGGGAGCCCGATGCGGGGCTCGATCCCAGGACCCTGGGATCATGACCTGAGCTGAAGGCAGAGGCTTTAACCCACTGAGCCACCCAGGCGCCCCTCCTTTGCTCTTTTTGAGTGCTTTCAACCAGACTCCAAGTTAATGCTGGTCCCCAGATGCAGGGCACTCTCGTATTGGGGTATTACTTTCCAACGGGTTGCCTCTGGTGGCTCCCTCCCCCTTTTGTTTATCTTCCAATATCAGTCCGACGTTCCCACTCCGCTTTACCTGACCACTGGCGTCTTCTGCCCCCGTAGAGATCCAGACGTGTATAATTCTGAAATCAGGCTGATTTCATGGGTGATTGGAGTTCTTTGGTGGGTAATCAGCTCACTTTAGGGTACAGGTTGAAACGGCACCTCCTCCTGCTTCCCCGCCATCTTGTCTCCCCCCCAGTTGGTCCCTATTCTTTAAATTCAGTCTTGATAGGTACTGGCAGTATTCCTGGTATCATGGGTGAGTCTATCTGGGAGACCAGTTCAATCCCTAAGTATTTTTCTTGGCTTTACACCAGACTCAGTTTTTCATTCTTCGCGTGCTCTCTTTCTGACTCTGTTCTGTTGCATGCCTTCAACTAGATATGCTACATATTCCCAATGGAATAATGTCATGGTCCCCCAAATCAGCTTCCCCAAATGGGGTATCTGAATTCTGTTCCAAAATGTGCCATATCCAGAGGAACCATCTTAGTGGGAAAGGAAGAATAGCATAGCATGCTCATCCTGTCTTCATTTAAGATTTTTATTTGGTTCATCATGAAGCTTTGCCTTAGTTCTGAATTGATAAAATACTACATTACCTATTATTTATCTTGATTACTGATTTTTGGTTTTTGTTTTGTTTTGTTTTGTTTTTTGGCATCCCCTTAAATTCTGTACCTGCAGTGAATGCCTCATCCTCTTTACCCTAATCTCATAATCAATCTGTCATCCAGGTGGGATGATTTTTTTCCTCCAAATAAATATCTCATAAAATCACCTGCTTGTTTTTATTTTCACCCGGCACCCAAAGTAGTCATTTCAGAGTACATGTTGGACACCACACTCCCTTAGGGATGAAGATAAAACTTAAGATGGACTTCCAGGCTTTCTCTAGTCTGGTTCCACCTGTGTATGCAACCTTATTGTGGCAGGTGGTATTTTTTCAAAGATAACTGGTATAACTTTCCCTGTCCCACATAATACTCTTACAGTGTGATATTTACACATTCATGGAGTCATGCAATGTATGCCTCCTTCCCTTGGAACTAGAATAGCTTTGTGACCAGACTGACCGGAAGAGTAATGTCATAGTAATGCTGGGTCATAAAAATTGCCAAGCACTTCCACTTTTTTCTCTTGAACACCCACTCGTGATACCCAGTTGTCATGCTAGGAGGAGGCTAAGTAGACATGGAGAAACTACATGAATGTGTTCTGGCTGGCAGCCCCCTCTGAGCTCTCGACTTGACAGCCCATGATGCCTGTTGGGTATACATATGATGCTTCCTGCCTCTACTTCTTGAATCATATCTTTAAGCCCCCTCTGCTTCAGCCACATGGAGCAGAGAGGCTGTCATTACTGAGCCCTAACTAAATTGCAGGTTCATCACCAAAATACGTATTGTTGTTTTAAGCCATTGAGTTTCATGGTGATCTGTTACACTGCAGTAGGTCCCCTATTCTTTCCCCTTCTTCTGTTCTGTTTACACAGGTGTTCCTTTAGATCTTCATGCCTTCCCTGTTCTCTCTTTGTCATACTGTTTTCTCTGCCTAGGACGCTCTGTCTCACTTCATTTTAATTTTATCAGTTAATTCTCATTTATCCTTTATGTCTTTATTCAGACACCTTTCCTTCAAAAGACTTTTTGGGCTTCTAGCCTAGCTCTTAGCCCTTCTTTCGTGTCTTCATCACAGTTATAAGTTTTTTTATTGGTATAATAATTTGATTATGATCTCTCTCACAAACTAGACTAAAAGCCCCATGAGGGCAAATCTCTTTGCTTATATTAGTATATCCCAGAACCTGCTCTAGGGTATGGTACATTCTAAATTCTCTGTGAGTATTTGTCAAATTGATGATGGAATGATTTAGTAGTAATTCAAAACCATTTACCTAGTTTATAAGCTGCCTCATGCAGTGTTTTAGGGACTAGAGATTTTGCTGTGAACCAGGAAGACCAGGCCTTGGCCTTTATGGGATTTATAGTGTAGTAGGAGAGAGAGAGAGAAAGAGAGAGAGATTTTAATATATATAATATAGTATACTTAAATATATTTATATTATAATTAAAATTAATATATATTAAAATAATTAAATATGTCATTAAAATTAAAATATATAATTAACATATTTAGCTAGGGATCTGAGGAAACATTAATTCCAGTGAAAGGGAAAAGCAAATGACAAACACCTAAAGTAGGAGCTGACTCAATATTTAAAAACAAGATAACTGGGCCAAAATAACCAAAGAGTGAAGGTGACAGAGAAAGATGAGGTCCAACAATTAATGAACTCCACATTATTGGCAGTTTTGTAGCTTCTTTTTTTTTCTAAGTGTGATGGGATACTGATTAGTTTTGAATCCGGCATCTTGATATTACTCGTTCATGTTTTAAAAGGTTTCTTTGTGGAAAATACGCCTTTTTGAGTGGGAGGAATGGAAGCAAACAAACTAGAGGTTATGACTGTGGTCTAGACCAGAGACAGTGGTGGCTTGTATTGGAGATTTTATGAAACTTTTGAAAAGTGGGCAGAGGCTGGATCATTTTAGAAAGTAAAACCAGTGATTGGAAAGGAAGAAGTATAACTGTCACTATTTGTGGATGACATGATTTTATACATGAAAAACCCTAAAGACTCTACCAAAAAACTGTTAGAGTAATAAACAAGTTCAGTAAAGTTGCTAGGTGTAAAATCAATATAAAAAACCTGTAGTATTTCTATACACTGAGAATGAACTTTAAGAGAAATTAAGAAAACAATCCCATTTATAATTGCATCAAAAAGAATAAAATACCTGTGAATAAATTTAAGGAGGTAAAAGACATATACACTGAGAACTATAGGATGTTGATGAAAGAAATTGAAGAAGACACGAATAAAATAGATATTCCATGCTCATGAATTGAAAGAATTAATATTGTTTAAAAGTCCATACCACCCAAAGCAATCTACAGATTCAGTGAAATCCCTATCAAAATTGCAATGGCATTTTTCATATAAGTAGAACAAATGTTCCTAAAATGTGTATGGAACCGTAAAAGATGCCCAAATAGCCAAAGCAATCTTGAGAAAGGAAAACAAAGCTGAAGGCATTACATCCCCTAATTTCAAACTATACTACAAAGATGTACTAATCAAAACAGTATGATATGGGCATAAAAGCAGACACATAGACCAATGGGACAAAATAGAGACCCCAGAAATAAACCCATGCATATATGGCAAATTTACAACAAAGAAGAAAAAAATACATAGTGGAGAAAGGACAGTCTATTCAGTAAATGGTGTGGGACAAATTGAATAGTGATTTGCAAAAGAATGAAAATAGACTCCTATGTTACATTATACCCAAAAATTAACTCAAAGTGGATTAAAAACTTGAAAACTTGAATATAAATCCTCAAACCATAGAACTTCTAGGAAAAAACCACATAGTTGATAAGCTACTTGACAATAGTCTAAGCAACAGTCTTTTAGAATTGACTGCCAAAGCAAAGACAACAAAAGAAAAAATAAGTAAGTGGGACTACATTAAACTAAAGAGCTTCTATACAACAAGGAAAACCACCCACAAAATGAAGGAGCAACCTATTGAATGGGAGAAAATATTTGCAAATCTTATGTCTGAAAAAGGGTTAATATCCAAACTACGTAAAAAACTCGTACAAGGCTATAGCAAAAAGAAAGAATAAATCTGATTAAAACTGAGCAAAGGACCTGAAAAGACACTTTTCTAAAGACCTATGGATGGCCAATTGGCACATGAAAAGATGTTCAACATCACTAATCATCAGGAAAATGCAAATCATAAGTACAATGGGGTATTACCTCACACCTGTTAGAATAGCTATTATCAAAAAGACATGAAATAACAAGTGTTGGTGAGGGTGTGGAGAAGAGGGGATCCTCATGGCATTGGTGAAAATGTAGATTGGTGCAGCCACTTTGGAAAACAGTATGGAGGTTCCTTGAAGGGTTAAAAATAGAAATATCAGGGGCTCCTGGTGCCTCAGTGGGTTAAGCCTCTGCCTTCAGCTCAGGTCATGATCTCAGGATCCTGGGATCAAGCCCCACATTGGGCTGTCTGCTCAGCGGAGAGCCTGCTTCCCCCCACCCCCCCGCCTGTCTCTCTGCCTACTTGTGATCTCTGCCAAATAAATAAATAAAATCTTAAAAGAAAAAGAATTTAAAAAAATAGAAATATCATATGATTTAACAATTCCGTTACTAGGTATTCATCTAAAGAAAACAAAAACATTAATTCAAAAAGATATATGCACCCCTATGTTCACAGCCTCATTATCAATAATAGCCAAGGTGTGGAAACATCTTAAGTGTCCACTGATGCATGAATGGATAAAGATGTGGTATATATTCATAGTGGAATACTATTCAGCCATAAAAAAGATTGAGCTCTTGCCATTTGCAGCTACATGGGTGGACCTTGAGGGAATTATGCTAAGTAAAATAAGACAGGGAAAGACAAATACTATATGATTCACTTAGATGTAAAATCCAAAAAGCAAAACAATGGAATAAACAAAACTAAACCATACTCATAGTTACCAAGAATGGAGTGATGATTGCAAGAAAGGGAGGGTTGTTGGGCGTGGGCAAAACTGGTGAATGGGGTCAAGAGGCACCAACTTCCAATTATAAAATAAATAAATTTTCATCATAAGAAAAAAATTATAACTTTGTGTGGTGAGGATGATAATTACATTTATTGTGGTGATCATTTCCCAACATATATGACTATAAAATGATTACATTGTACCCCTGAAAGTAATTTAATGTTATATGTCAATTATGCCTCAATAGTAAAAAAACAAGATGAAACAGATGGATCTTGCTGAACAAGTGAATGAATGTCCTCTAGTGTTTTGACATCTCCACACCTCTTCCTTTTCTCCTTCCAGTGCTTTTTCTTTTGCATTTCTATTCACTCTCACTTTTATCTCATTATTCTGCAGTCCCCTAGAACTCTAGCCAAATATGCAGGTCTCCTGTAGCTTTTTATATGCATTTGGTGCTTAATGACAAAATTAAAGTCATCGGAGTTGAGAATGAATCACCATTTGCAAGGGTCTAAGTTCTTTAAATCTGCAATTCTTTTCCTTGTTGTAATAAAGAAGAAATCCTCCTTGGGTACTTCTGTTAATATGTATGATTGCATTCTTCCTTCTCACCCATGTGAGATTAAATGCAATCTCTTCCCCTAATACACAAGTGCCTATGCAGCTTTACAGGTGAATTAATTGTTCGTTTCATTTGATTTTCTTCAAATGAGCTCCAGTTTATTTCTCCTCATTTTGTCTTTGGCAGATTTATTTTAAGTCTTTTATTTCGGCTCCTAAAGTATTTATCCTCTGGGTCTATTCTCTTTCCTGTACGATGGGAGACTAATTATTCTTCTCCTAATGAATGTTCTAAATGTATTCCATATGGTGGCATATGTGTGTTCAGACCAAAGATGCTTTGGGATAAAATAAGTAAATTCCTCTCGTGGGGTTTCCTTACAAACTTCACTTTGTAACAGTGATAAGTTCAAATATTCATAGACTCTAGGTTGCTATAGAGATCATCTTCTTCCCCCGACCTTCCTCATTTTGCGGGTAGGAGCAGAAGCCTAGGAACTACTTAGTTGGATTATGAGAGAGCGGAAGGATGGGGATCAAGAAACTTGAGCTCTATTCCCAACTCTACCACTGACATTTTAAAATGTCTTTTGTATTACAGTCCCTTGATTTCCAGATGAGAAAACTGGTTCAGAGAGAAAAGGGGGATATACATTCCTAAGGGGAGTCTTGTCTAGTCCTCCCATTCCAACTCTGCCTTCTTTTCTTCAAAGTAATTATCTTTATTTGTAAATAATGTGATTCAAGTAATTATATTAATGAAAGTCTGAATCCCTTTTGCTCAAACACTGTGTATGATTTTGTTCACCTTACCTCATAGATAGTAGACACTAAATAAATATTTGTTGAATGAGTGAATGAATCCATTATATATTATGAAATACCTATTATATAGCATAGTAGCAAGCATTTTATGTATGTAAATTACCTTAATTTTTATAGAAAGCCAGTATACTTGAAAATAATAATATCTTTGACAAGTGAGAAACTGAGGCTCAGAAAGTTTAAATAAACTGGCACTAGCCAACTTCCAGAACTTTAACATGAGTATAACTTGTTGCGTTTCAAAATCTGAGGTCTTTCCACAACACCAAAACAGTAGTTAAAATTGTTCTGTGTACCAGCCACTGTTGTTAATGGCTTTACATGTTTTATGTCCTTAAGTTTTCTAAATGACTCTCTAAGTGAAGTGCATTTTAATCCTATCAATAAACCAAAACTTGAGATTTATGAGTCTTTTTGTTGAAGTCAAACAGCTAATAAGTAGGTGAGGACTTGAATCTTTACCTATTGTTTATCTGAAACTCATATTTGAGTGTTGTATAATTTTATTTCCTAAGTCTAGCAATCCTGTCCATGAGGGATCCTTTCTCCATAATGTTTTTAGGATCTCATAGGCTTATGTATGTAGAAATTGGACAAGTGGTATTTTGTTATTTAGTTTGTATAGATAGGCTTCTATCATGTTCCATGATAGATCAAAGAAAGGATGTACTAGACTATTAATTTTTTTAAAGATTTTATTTATTTATTTGAGAGAGTTTGTGTGTGTGCATGTGTGCATGCGTGTGTGCACGCGTGCGCGCACACACACACACACACACAAAGTGGGGGAGGGGCAGAGGGAGAGAGAGAAGCAGACTCCTGGTTGAGTGGGGAGCCGAACATGGGGCTCAGACCCAGGACTCTGAGATCCTGACCTAAGCTGAAGGCAGACGCTTAACCTACTGAGACATCCCCGTGCCGCTATGCTCTTCATTTTTATATGCTTAATTATATGTCAGTGATTTTTTCCCTCCTTAGGTATTTACTATTGATACACATGGATGGACTTCGTAGTGGGGATGGTGGGAGGGAGACGATGACATAGGAGGTACTAATTTTTATTTCTAAAAGTGCCACTGATTTCCTCTTGTTCAATACCCGTTTTAGGCTCTATGTTTTAATAAAATCATGTAACCTTTCCTGCTGTGAATTATGTGATTTGGAGGAGAAAATGCAATTAATTTTATTTTTAGGACTTTAATTTGATAAGAGACATGTTAACCATATCATGTAAGTTTCTGTCCAGTTGTTGCACAGTGATTATGTATGTGCAGTATTTAAATGTGCGTATTTATGCAATTTGGGTACCACAAATTTACGGTAAAAGGAAAATGGAACATAAGAGAAAGAAACACCACTTATTGTGGGTTTACTGTATGCCAGGCAATGCATTCATCATTTTGAGTTATTTGTTCTCATATCATAGCCATAAGGGCCATATGATAACCTTTATGTTGTAGATCAAGAAAATGAACTCATGAGAACTTAAGTAGCTTGCCCAAGGTTCTGTATACAGTATGCACTAAAATAGAGTTTAAATCTGTCTTCACCTGCATCTAAAGTCGCTTACTGATTTATTTGGATAAAAAAGCTCATAGCTAACTTGAAATGCTTAAACTTCTCTATAGCAAATCTTCTATATTTAAGTGGAAAACATTTCAGAAAGAAAATAGCGGCTATATTCCTACCACCCAAAATTAACAACTGTTAAAATATTTGCTTATACGCTTCCTATGTTTTTGTTGCTGCAAATGTTGCTTTTAAGGAAAATAATATTTCTGCTTATTTTTATAAAATGAAAAGTATATAGTACAAAAAATTCAAGAAATGCAATATCCTGCCAAAAGAAAATTTAAACAATCACATGAAATCCTAACATTAATCATTAGGTGCCCATAATTCCAGACATCCTTTCTGTGTATGTAGAAATGGAAAGAGGAGAGGGAAAGGGGAAAGAAAGGGAAGAAATATGTAGGAAAGAGAGAAACAGTAAGGGAAAAGTAAATATAATTAGTTTTACAAAAATGGAATTGGGGCACCTGGGTGGCTCAGGTGTCTTGATTTTAGCTCAGGTCATGATGTAGTGGTCGTGAGATCAAGCCCCACATCAGGTCCATGCTTAGTGGGGAGTCTGCTTGATATTGTCTTTCCCACTCCCCCCCCCACTCATGCATGTGTGCTCCCTCTCTAAAATAAATAAGTCCAAAAAAATGAAATCCTATTAAAATGCTTTCTATTAACAAATACTGAGTATTGCTTGGCTATGACATAAGTAAAATGAACAGAAGTCAGTCTGGAAAGATTAACAGAATTCAGTGAAGTGTTTCTTTACCACAAGTGAGATTATTTACTGAAACACACTCTTAACTTAAAATAATAGAGACATTGTAGAAGGAATATTGAACACTACTTATTTTTAATGATGTGTTTTAATTTTAAACAACGCAATAGCTGTTTTGAAAGATGAAGACAGGAGAGCTTTTTCTTGTACCCACTTTACTATTTGTATGTGTGCATGTGCGTGTGCATGTGTGTGTTTTTATAAACCTGGCGGATACAATTAATTTCAGTGTTATCATTATACTTACATAGATTTCATGTTTACCACTGGGCTTTTTATCATGGATTTTTCATTTTCAGATTGTTTATTTTGATTCTTCTTTTAATTGATGGGGCTTTGTCAAGTGATTTTTTGAAGTTCTCAGAATTCTCTGCTGATTCTATTTTTTAATGAGTGAGGTGTTTGCTTGTTCCCTATAAAGGGAACTATAAAGTATGAAGGTATTTAGGCTGAGTTTCATCTTCTTGAATGTCACTCTTATTCCCTCAAAAATCTAAGTATATTTTGTCGATATGCCACTTGTTATTTTTCTAGAAGTGAATATAGCTGTGCAAATGACTGAAACCAGTGTAATTTTTCCTTCATGTAGGGTATTTTTGTTTTATTTTATTTTATTTTGTTTTAGGAGGGAAGGAGCAGAGGGAGAGAGAGAATCCTAAGCAGGCTCCTTGTTCAGCACAGAGCCCAGTAGGAGCTCGATCTCAGCACCCTGAGATCATGACCTGAGCTGAAATCAAGAGTCAGATGCCTAACCAACTGAGACACCCAGATGAATTCTTTTATTTTCAGAGTTAGATGATTTATGTAGGATATATATTGATCCTAAACTTTTGGTATCCTAAAACACTTTGTGTTCTTTTGTTCTGTGTGTTCTAGTAGTCTTCCTTTTCAACCATATGTCTTGCATTATATGGTTAAATAAATTGTCTGCTCTCTATATAGATATTTTACTTTGAGGATATTCATTACCTCATGTTGAGTCACAACATCTTCCAAATCTATTAACTTATCTTTAATTGTTTTACTCTGCTGTTTTCATCTGTATTCACTATGATTAGCCCAGTGTCTATAATTTAGGTTTAGAGTATATTCTGTTCTTTGCATATTTTAAAATTTATTAGTTGCATAATGAAAACAACATGTGATCTCTAGTTGTTTCCTTCAACCTACAGTTTTCCTTTTTGCTTATTTGGTGGCTATAACACTATGGAATTCAAGTTCTTAGTAAGTTATTCTATGATATGAAGCAATTTTAAGGAATTGTGAGTAAGTTATTACTTATTAATCTGTGGATTAACTCCAGATTGTGCTCTTTTATTCTTATTTGAATGGCAAATTCCTCCCTTTCCTCCTATATTTTGTTTTCAGGTTTAGAGGTAGATTTGCCATATACTTCATTTTCACCTTAATTAGTTTTGAGTGACTGTGTAGACATAACATTTGTTTTGATAGAACAGAAAGAGGTGACCCACACTATATCTGAGAACAGTTTTTTTGGTTTGGAGGTACTCTTGAGGGCTTTTTATGTGCTGCTGCATCAGCTTTTCTATATCTAAGCTAAATGGATGGGGTGAGAGTGGGCAAGTGGTTTTGGGGGAGCATAGACAAGTATAGACATTGTTAAAGTGCATGGATTTTGTTCTTTTCTGAAAGTGTTGGTGATGCAAGAGTATATATTATACCCAAAGTCAACTTCAATATATGAGGTTAGGAATGTACAGTTTTTACCCATTGTGGTCATTTCTCTCTTCAGTATGTCCGCTTTCCCCATGGCACTCTTTTTGCCTTAGTCATGGTGTCTCTGACTTCTCGATTAGCAGAAGAAACAGGAAGATAAGACTACGTACTAATTCTTGTGAGAATTCCTGGGATACTGTCAACTCACCGCTTTGTTTTGTAGGTAATATCCAAATTCTGCACTTCATTCAGGTTCTTTTCTTGCTTTCCCCAGGTACCAGTTGCTGAAAGTTATTGTATGAGGTTCTCTCTCTCTCTTTTTCTTCCTTTGCTGCTGCTAAAGTTTCCCCAAGTGTTAATGATGATGATGAAGGTGTTCAGAACAAACCTCCCCCAAATGAAAAATATGGCACTTTGAGATGAACTAAAACATTACTTTGAGCTGAAGTCAATCAAGGCCCGAAAGACTCCAGAAAGCCTTTTGCTTCGCCCTTAACTGCTAAAAGAACATAGATAAAGGGCCTGGTGCAGGAATAGAATTACCACTGGAAATGACTACAAAGAATATGAGCTAGTTGTGATAAATTGGGGGTGAGCTTGGCAGTGCCTGGAGATCAAATTCCTCTTTGTCCTACTGTCTGCATGGCATGTGGCATGGCCAACATTTATTTTCTAAATATTTGCTCTTTCCATCTTCCTATCAATTTCTTTCTCCCTTTCAAAGTCTTAGACCCCTACCACCTTGTCCTTAGCTCAGGTTGGCATTTGAGTCCCAACTGCCTGACTGCCTGGGGATGTTATATTCTTACAGGACTCCCATATATGTGTAATTAATTTTTTTCTGTTCATCTGTCTTCTATCAGTTTAATTAATAGATCAGCCAGAAGAATCTAGAAAAGTAGAGGAAAATTGTTTTTCTTTTTTGCAATGGTGATGATATGATATTAGGGGAGGGGCGCCCGGGTGGCTCAGTTGTTGAGTGTCTGCCTTCGGCTCAGGTCATGATCCCAGAGTCCTGGGATGGAGCCGAGCTTCTGGCTCCCTGCTTAGCAGGAAGCCTCCTTCTCCCTCTCCCACTCCCCCTGCTTGTGTTCCCTCTCTTGCTGTGTCTCTCTCTGCCACATAAGTAAATAAAATCTTAAAAAAAAAAAAAAAAGAAGAAGAAGACATTAGGGGATAAAATTCTTTGAGTTTTAATACCTACTTAAAATGTAAGTTTTAAAACATGTTATTATGTCTCTCAACTCAAGATGACAATTCTTGTGTCCCATCTCTGAACCTCTAACTCAGCCAAAAAGTCTATTTCATTAGCTTCTTAATCAAATTCTGTTGTTAATACATATTTGTTCATCTATTGTCACCAGTAAATTGTGAGCTCTTTAAAGATAGAGTATGTATCTTCTCTTTATCTTTTATTCATAGCATCTAGTCCATTGCTCAATGTGTATAATATAAATGAATAGATGTCTGATCTATGTTCACAATAGGACTTATTTTTTAATGGATGGGCTTTCTAAAAATAATACAGAGATTTTTCAAGAAGTTATCTACTGGTAAAAATACTCAAGCTGAAGACTGTGCATCTGGAACAGCTATGTGAGATTTTCTATGTAGTTGAAATTGGACATTATTGTCTCCAGTTAGGATTTTACCAAGAAGCACTTACTTAGAAATTAAACCAAAAAAAAAAAAAAGAAAAAAAAAGTTTCCCACAGAATTTCCAGCTAGATGTCCTTATGTGATGAATTCTTTTAAATATTATAGAATGTTCTGGTACAGGATGGTGATTCATCTGGAAGAATGATTCTGTTAAATTTCTTCCACACCATCTCTTTCTTCCTGGACTTTTTCCTGGTGATTTTAATAGAAGAATAAGAACAACAACAATAATAATACCACTGATAGGGCGATAGCAACAGAAACAAGAAAATAAATACTCTAGCCTTATTAAAAAAGGCATTTCTCTTTTGAATCTGAAACTCTGGCATTGTCTGTGACTGTTTTGAAGGCAATGTGAGAGTTCATTCAGATGCATTTTTAAGCTTATAGTTATTAACTTTCCAAACTTGAAAGCATCCCTGGTGGTCTCTTCAATAGCCGTGTCCTCTACCTGACTTTCAGTCTTTGCCTGCAAACAATCATGGGAGTGCAGACCATTTTAAAGTAAAATCAGTTTGCCAGAAAGGTTTGTTTCCCCTTCTTTTGTTGCCTTGATACACTACTAGTTTCAAATGCTTAATTTAAACTTGAAAGAAAATTCCTGATGTCCTTGCTTTACGTTTCTAGAGATCCAATAGTGTACCAGGTCCTGAGGTAATAATCTATTCATAGATTTATAGGAACAGTGAATAACATAGTAGGATAAACTTAGACTAGGTCAAGAGTTTAAAAAAAAAAACAAAAAACACAGTCTGAGAATTCTGAGAACATGCATGAACCTTTCTTCACTTTTTATGTGGCTAACAACTAAGCATTTAATAAGAATAATTACTATTTTTGAGTGTGCCAAGTCTGAGTCTGGTTGATACTCTAAATACTATATGACACCATGTGCGTATTACTTTTTCTATTTTTCTGAGATGGAAAATTGAAGCTCAGAGTTGACACAACCAGATTTGTAAAATGTGGAACTAGAATTTGAACTGAGCTCTTTCTGATCCTGTCAACCATTATGAAACAGTATTCCTGTGCTTAGGCTGAGCTGACTGCAAAATTTAGAATATAAGAAGAACATGTCTGGCATTTACATGAAGACAAGAACAAATGAAAAGTTCAGGAGGAATTCCACATCAGGAGTGGAATGTTTTGATAATACAGTTTGTAGGGAAAAAAAAATTTACGGGAAGGTAAGGGAGATCTGGAGTTAGGAGTTTCAAAAGTTTTTTTTCGGGTTTATTGAGATCTATTCAGTATATAACCTTTTGTAAGTTTAAGGTTTACAATGTGATGGTTTGATACATGCATGTATTGCAAAATGACTATTAAAATAAGGTGCAGTGGGGCAAGATGTATCACCGCCAAATATGCCTCTTTGATACAAGGTTTATCTTGAACTAATTATTATTTTTTTAAAGTTTTTTAATTAATTTATTGGAGAGAGAGAGAGCATGCGCAGGGGTGAGGGTAGAGTGAGAGGGAGAGAGACTCCTTACTGAGTGTGGAACCTGATGTGGGGCTTGATATGACGACTATTGAAACTACAACCTGAGTCAAAACCAAGAGTCGGACACTTAACTCACTGAACCACCCAGGTGCCCCCTATTTTTAAGAAACCACAGGCATAGGAGTAGCTCTGAAAACCCAGTAGAAGTTACCCTTTCTAAGAGACATTTACATTTATAAGGGAATTCTCTATTTGGAGAGCCACCCTTCTCTCTGTACCAGGAACAGAAGGATGACTCCAAATCTTTGGAAACACTAATGGAAAAGACAAGGACTTAAATCTCATAACAGTAATATCCTTGTTTACTGTGCTTTACATGATAATTCCCATAACTGTCTCCCCGACCCCCAGCATTTTCTTTTGTTTTTAGCTGAAGGTGGTGCTTAAAAGGATGGCTTGGGCCATTACATGGAGTTACTCAGTTTTCCTGGGGATATATCATTGTACAGGAGGTATACATGTTATTGAACTTATGTTTGTTTCCTCCTTTTTTTTTTTTTTTTTTTTGTAGTTACAGGGCTTTGTCAGTCAAGAACCTGGCAGAGTAGAGGGAAAATTATTTTTAGTTAGTTAACACCTCCATCACCTTACATAATTAGTGTGTGTGTGTGTGTGTGTGTGTGTGTGTGTGTGTGTGTTGGAAACATTTAAAATCTCTAAGCAACTTTCAAGTTGAATAATATAGCATTGTTAAACTATAATCCTCATGCTATATGTTAGATCTCAGAACTCAGCCATCTTATCATTGGAATTTTGTACTCTCTGACTAACATCTCCCCATTTCCCTAACTCCACAGCCCGTGCCAACTATGATTCTAGTCTGTTATAATTTTGGCTTATAATTAGATGGTCTCTTTTGAGAGGATGACATTTGAACAGAGAATTGAAAGATGTGAGTCAGTTAGTGCAGGTATATGGAGGAAGAGCATTAGAGACAGAATTAGTATTTGGTGCAAAGAAATCAAGGCTGGAGCAGGTGTGGTGAAGTCATGAAACAATAAAGAGCCAAGTGGAGCTGGAGCCATGTGGGTGAAGGTAGGGAAGGACCTTGGTCAGAAACGAAGTTAGATAGCAGAGGCCAGATGACATATCATAAACTGTAAAACAGAATAGATATTAGGTGCTAAGTCCTAGTAGAGCTTGTGCTGAACAAAGGGCCTTTGGATTATATTTTACAATAAACACAGTTCTGACCAGCACAACACAGTAAAGGATAGTATTCAACTAGTGGTTTGTAATCCCTAATTCAATTCAGCAGCTTACATTTGTGGAAAAAGATTCTGGGTTCATAAAAGTTTAGTGTCACAGCTAGCAGTTGTCAATATTTTGTTTTCTAAATTCCCATCCATTTTCCCCTTCCTCTGCAAAATGTGTTGTGACTTGGCAAAGTTTTAGAAATGGGTTTTGAACATAAGCTAGGAGAAACCCGGTCTCCAAGGAAAGCTTGGAATGACTTAGAAATCATGAGATTTGCATAATCTGAAAGAACAGGTATGCTTTTAAAAGCTGGTTTGTTAAATTCAGAGAAATAACCCTAAATCCTCATAGTAAAGTATTTATTGTACCACCAGTTGAATTTTCATCAAAGGAACTTAGTGAAATGACTTTTGGATCAAATTAATCCTTTCCTTTTTCCATCTAGTTCTGTGGAAACTGTCATTTTAGGTGATGAGGATTCTTCTTCACTCCTAGTATGCGTTTATATCTTTCATCCTTTAGAACATATTGGGGTGAGGGAAATTCCCCTTCTACCCTCAGAACTTCTTCTTGCTGGATTGATAATTGACACAGGATAGAGTAATAGAAGAAAAAAAAAAAAAAAACTAAGTAAAATTTAGTTACAGGTGCATGGAGGTTCAGCAGTAAACTTGAGACCCAAAGAAATGACCAAGGCATACAGGTTTTTTAAAAAAATATTTTAGACAAAGAAACGTAAATATGTGAGCAATTGACAGGATAGAGAAAACTTATGTTTGTGAGCTTCAGTTAGTATGGAATTCCAAACAGAAGTTTGTTGGGGTAGTAAAGTAATAAAGTTTGTTTGTGTAGTCCTCTTCAGCCCTGAATTCCCATCACTGGCCATAAGGATGCTTTTGTCAGTCTCCTAGTGAAGGAGGGGCACCCTTCACATGAATTTCCTGCATTCAGGGAGACAAAGGGTCAAGATGCCCTTGTATCAGTTGCTTTTCCAGTAGCTTTAAGTAAAAGTAATCATTATGCCATTGTAGCATATTTTAGGATGGTCTTCCCTGGGCCCCCATAAAGCCTTAGAAATGGACAAAGAGTCTTTCTGTCAGTGCCTGCATCATGTGATATTAAAGTTGTTATCCGTGAAACATTATGGTCAGATGTAAAGAGTGTGCCATATAGTTGATTGTCCCATGTTCTAGGACCCAGTGAGTTTATATGTCTTTTTTTTCTCTGCTCACAAAGAATAAGATAAAATAAAATAAAAAAGCAATATGAAATCTCCTGACCATAGTATCTGATTTTAATAACTCCCTATTTCCATATCCTTTCTAACAATTATAGTAAACGTGTATTGTAGGCCTCAGTAAGCCACAATTTCCCTTACATGTTTCCCTATGCATGTATTGTGTGAAGCAGAATATCTAACGCATAACATCTGAGGCATGGCTTTTTCAATGGATGGATGGATGAGTGAATGGATAGATGTGCGGACAGACACATGAATGCATTAGTAAGTCAATAAGTTGAATTGCTTTTGAGAGTTGAACAATTTAATCTTGATGGACATCTAATATTTAATCAATGACAGTATCTAAAATCACCTCCAGCTCTGAAAATATATGGTCTATAAATTTCATGAAAATATATGGTCTATAAATTTCATAAATTTGTACATTTTGTTTATTTGGGTCACATCATGTGTTAAAGAAATATTACTTCTTTATATGTACATGTTAGGTATGTTAGCAACTGTGTACTTTAGATTATATGATTATGGGGCTCTTCTGATTCACAAAATGTTGAATTAGGTTAAATAAATTCCTCTTTGGGGTACAATGATATATAATACTACTGCTATGTTTTTATTAGAGTCTTATGTGTTTTTTTTTTTAATTCATTTTTTGTTTATTTGTTTTTTTTTTTTTTTTTAAGTGCTCTTTGCACCCAGCATGGGGCTTGAACTCAGGATCAAGATTAAGAGTTGTATGCTCCACCAACTGAGCCAGCCAGGCAACCCTACAGTCCTATGTCTTCACCAAAAAACAGTATTAGGATTGATAGGAACATTTGAGAACAATAATGAGAAGTCCTTATTTTATAATTGAGGGCACTGAGGCCTGGAATGATCAAAACAATCTTAGTTTGATCTTGTTCATTGTTACCTAAGGTTCTGTTAAATTTACTGATTTTTGGTAAATAAAATCAGGGGAGAGTCTTGAAGTCAATGGGACTGAGGTCAAACATTACATTTGGATGAATGGAAACCTAAGATAGTGAAATTTCCTAAAGCTGTACACCCTTTGTTGTTACTATATACTCTTCTAAAGAGCTTCAACCAAAAATCCTAAAATCTTTGCAGATTTTGCTATACCTGATATGTTAAATTTAAAAATTAATCCAGTGCCCTCAAATCTATGTTTCTTGTCTTACAAAATAGTTTGTTGATTAGCCAAGGTCTAAACAAAGCTTGCTGCATGACTCATTGATCAAAATAAGATCCAAGAGCTCATTAACTTGGTTGTGAGATACTTTCATTTGTTCATAAGCTTCTTTTTTCCCCCATAAACTTTCACAATAATAAAAACAAAGGAGCCTACTTACTTTTATGTTTCACCAAGCATATATCAGTCACCATTATGTTCTTTTCCAAAGGAGATTTTGGAGAAAATGTACATTCCAAAGTATCTTATTTAGAGGATGAAATCTCCTAGACATCAAACTATTTAATAGATTATTGTAGTTTTACTAAGAGAAAATACAGTCACCTAATGTCTCTATTTTGATATCATTGATTACTAATATAATGCAACCATAACAGAAAACACCATATCAATAAGGGAGTGAAGGATCTTTTGGGAAACGTTCTTTGGTTGGTTGGTTGTTTATGATGGTGAAGGTACTCATTGGGAGAAGTTTTCAAACTTTATCAATAAAATTTGAATCAACTGGTGGTTAATACCCTGTCTGGTATTTATTCACAGCTTAGATGCACAGAACCTGAATTCAGTTTGGGTAAATGGTCCCGTATTTGTATTCATGGGTTTGAATGTATATTTACAATATGTTGTCTTTTGCTAGGGTGGCTATATAATTTATCATCCAGACCAGAATACTTTTGAGAGTGGAACATAGTCCTATTAATAATTATGCTGGACCAAGCAACTGGTATACAAGAGGGACTTACGATCACCTTGCAGTTTGTTGGATAAATGACAGGTCATGCCATAACTGCCCTCTCCCATACATGAGCCCTTTTTCTCACCGAAGAGTGTTTTGAACATTATTATTCCAGGATGACTTTCTGTACAAACTCTTTTCCTCCAGACTTTCTAATTCTATGCATCTCAGGTTCCACTTTTGCAATGAAGTTCCCTGGTCCCCTAGGTCTCATTGATTAATCTTCCCGAACAGTACTTAGAGTTTGCACTGCACATCATCATTGGCTCTAAAATTGTTTGCTCTTGTTTCATATATATGTAAGTTTTATCTTCCCAAATATGCCACCAGGTTCTCAGAAGCAGGGAGGAATGCCTTATACTAGTTCCTCTCCAGGAGACTTTTAACATTTGAATCGGCACTTAACACCACAATCATATATCAAAGCATTAAACTGAACATGATAAAAATTTTCTCCCTCTCCGTACCTCCACCTGTCTCATTGCACTCCAGCTGCACAGGCCTGCTTACCATTTCTTTCAATATGCCAGACACGTTGAATCTAGAGTACCCATTCAGTTAGCCCATCATGTATTTTCCTTCATTTATTTATAGGCTGGGTTTCGTGCTTCAGGTGCCTGGTCCAAAGTTAATTCTTTAGAAAAGAGTTGCTTGCAACTTTCTGTATTATGTCCTCTTTCCATCCCATTAGCCTTATTCCCTGAGCTGCCCTCCTTGCTTTATTATTACTCTCCATTATTACAACTGTATTTCTCTTCCTCGTACTTCTTTTCTAACATCAAATACACACAGAGATATCACCATTCTCCCCAATAATAAGTATGCTTCGTGTCTTGTTCATCTGTTATCAACATCTAGAGGTGTGCTAGGAACATAGGGATTCCTCAACAAATGTATGTATCTGTTGGAAGACTATAGCGGGGAAGAAAAATATATCCAAATAAACAGTAGCGGTGGGGAGGAAGGAAAGTATGGAGCAGTTATTTGAGAAAGAGTATGAATCATGTCTTTTTGAATGTGGAACCTCTGCTTTCATACTGGAACTCAGATCTGTCTTTTGACCTCATTTCCTATAAAGTTCCTACTAGCTACACTATGCTAAATGATCACCAAGGCTAACATAAATCCCGAGAAATTTTCCATTTCTAGAAATTCTTCAGCATATCTCCCTCATGAGGAGTTGAATGGAAACTAAGTGCTGTTTTGAAATTTGTTCTCAGTCGAAAAACCAAAAACCAAAAATAAGCAAGTATGAACATCATGCAGAGATATATATATTTTTTCTCATGAAATACTAGCTTTGGAAAGAAAGGGTATGGAAGCAACACAGCTATGTTAGGTACCTTGCATATCACCCCCCTCCCTACAAGACAAATTTAGCTTCTGTTGCTTTGAGATAGCCATGCCTGGGCCAATGAAAATGGTAGGCTACAAACAAAGTATTTTAATGAATTTTCACTTTTGTGCTATCAATGTAGATACAATTTAACAGCATCCTATAAGATCCTTTTCTAAAGATGTAGCAGTGCATGTAAAATTTGGCCATCAACCCACCCTATTTTTTGGAAAAAAAACTACCCTTGCTATTTTGAGAATGACTCTTTCCCATCTATGTTCATATGGTCAGAGTAGAAGCTGCCACCTTTTAATGTGATCCTGGGAGTGAAACCATGACTCGGGCTCAGATCATTTTCATAGGTCAAGGTGTGTACATCTGATCAAACCCAGACCAATGAGAACCTTTCTCCTGGTTTTGTTAAATTTGAGCTGGAAGAAAAAGCCCTTTCCTCCTTGGCCACAGAAGTCTGGAAATTAATAAGACTTAAATTACCCTTTATATGTAGAAAGGTGGTATTCACTTTTTTCTCTAAAATCAAAGATAGCAAACCAAACTAAAAAATACAAACCAACAAAACCACAAAAAATCCACCCATACAAAACAACAACAAAAGTGTGAAATAGAGTTTGATTATACTTGAGTGCCTGGTTCCAATTGCCCGACATAAATTCTAAAACCACCCTTTCCTTTGCCTTAATTAAATGATTCAAGAAATTCTTTTCCAGCACTGTGTGCATGTTTGATTTTCTGTTGCTCATTTTTGGGCTCTTAAACTCTAATTTAAGTTGTTAACATTTTTGGGGGGTGGGGGGATCTTTTCTCCTGTGATGCCTCTTTTGAAATCCCAGATCAAATTACTCTCTCCATCTTCTCTACCATTTATTCAGTTTCATGTTCATACTTCTATAATTTCACATCTCCGTGCAGTGTATTTTTTTGCATGTGTGTTTCCACTGCTGTATTCTGTGTTTGGTGAAGAGAGAAGTTCTGTGTTTAACCACCATTGCTAGAATCCAGCATTTTAATCTCAAATATTAGTTTCTCAGTAAGTGAAGTCATAAAATGACCTTAGAAATTGGCCTCTTTTTGTCTAGCTAAGAAAGTAAGGGAAGTCCACTGATGTCACTCCTGATATTTGACAGAAATGATAATTCAAAAGCACATAAATGCTATATTGCATATTTGACGGTTGCTAAGAGAATAGACTTAAAAGTTCTCATCACAAGAAAAAAATTGTGTAACTATGTATAGTGACATGTTAACTAGATTTACTGTGAGGATAATTTTGCAATATATCTAAATATTGAATCATTAAGTTGTGCACCTCAAATTAATATGTTATATGTCAGTTACACCTCAAATTAAATATGTCTGTGTATGTAGAGAGAGAAAAGAGACAGAAGGGAAGAAAACAAACTTCAAAAGGGAATATACAATATGATCCAGTTTTAAAAAAGAAACAAGGTATAGTACTGTTGTAAGTGGATGGCATATAGATTAATGATTTTTTTTCATTATATTTATTCTCAAATTAATATGTATTACTTGTATAATTTTAGAAGTTTGAAAGTAAAACCTCTCTCTGTCATGGGATCATGGAAAAAAGACGTCTTAGAACACATTATTCACCATAACTATGCATAAGTGTTTGTTAACTTCTAGCTAGTGACCCATTATTCTAAATGGAGAGAAAAACCTCTTTTGTCTGCTCTTATGCAAAGTGTTGACTTTCCACAGCTTTTGCATTGTCTGAAATTTGAATAGACTCCATGCTTCCAGGCTGGGGGAAATAAAGTAAATAAGCTTCAACAAAATGACATGGTTGCTAGAGGCGAATGCTTTCCTGTTACATGATACATAACTTTTTGGTCGATTCCAAATCTTTTACTTTTGCAACCTCAGCTATACTCTCTTTCTCTAGGTCTTTCTGTTCATCAGAATTACTCTTATCTTTCTCTTCTCTTCTTTTGGGTATTTTATTATAATCTCTTAATTAAATGACAAGATTAATTTGCATTTGAAAAAGAAAGGTGTGCCATAGTATGTATCAAAATGTTCCACATCTAACTATTGCTCTACTTAACTCTGCTTCTCATGCTGCATAATTTAATTTTTAATATGAGTAAAGTATTTATAGTTTATTTTACATTTTTCTTTCTATTAAAAGTTGAGGATAAGAATAATAAGAAAGGCTTACAGGGATTAGCAGTTCTCATTCTAATGGGTCATTTGTAACATAAATGTTCATGCAAAATTATACATTTTTATAAATATAAGCATATTATAAATTTCTATAATTTGATCATCTAGATGGTCTCAGGGAGAGACATTTAAAATATATTTTTGTGAAAATTATGTTTAAATTGTAAAAAGCATTCAGGGGAAAAATAGAATACTACTTCTGTTGTTTTAATTATGCCAGTAGAAGATTCAAGTAGAGTGTACATTGAGCAGGCTTAGTACAATGTATTTATCTTGTGTCTCAGGTAGAGATAGTTCTACCTAAAGCTTATTAGAGAATTACCCATGGTTAATTCAAGCTGAATTTCAGGAAAAATAAAGTCTCTAGATGCACACATTTTCTGACACCGGAAATGGATTTACATTTGTTTGTAAATGGAATTACATTAGTTTGAATTTATATTTTTTTCTGTGTCTAAAGTTCAACCTTGCAGCTATTTTAACTATTCAGAAAAATATAATAACAAGACCAAATATTTAATCTCTATACTAGAAAAACTTTATTACACATGAGAAGTCAAATTTTCCCCTTGTCTTCAATTTCCGTATATCTTATCTTAGGCTGTTATGAAAGTTAAGCATATAGTTCTCTAATTAGCATAAATTCTATGATGTTGACCCTGAACTGGATGCTAAAGACACTTTGTTAGTTCTCCATCATAAAGACAGATTTCATAATCTCTAACTTAGCATTCCAGGGTTATTTTCTGACTCTCCATTCTCATTTCTCATTCATGACTTCACATTATATAGCTCAAACATATTGAACTCATTACATTTCCCTAAATTTATCTTAATTTGTGTATGTTAGTGTGTGTGTGTGTGTGTGTGCGCGCGCGCGCGCGCACGCGCATGTGCACAGCATATTTTTCTTACCCTTCAAAAACTGGGACACATTATTTTTTTTAAAGGTAGGTAGGTTTCTATTAGGTGGACAAGAGCCTGACTTAGGTATCTAATACCCTAAATTTAATCTTAGCTCTGTCACTGATCAGCTCTTAGACTATGGACAGGTTGCATAATTTCTTTGTATCTTAGTTTCTTCATGAGTAAAATGATAATACTGTAGCATCTAGTTGGGAAAGCACCTGTATGTCTATACAGATATGTTCTCTTCACACAATTTCAAGTATTTAGGGGATGTTTGTGTAAAGACTGCCAAAAAGAAATAAAGTGGAATTAATGTGATTTTCTTTATACTGTTATTTCTCTGGTCTGATGATGCATGTGTTAATCTTAAAAATAAAACTGTCAGTTATTTTGCCAGCAAAAATGGGTTTATTCAAGAATGGCAGAGAATTGCAATCTGGGACTTACAAGCTCTGACAAAACCATAGACAAGTCCTGAAAGCCAAGAAGAGAAAGCTCTTTTATAGAAGACAGGGGAAAGTTGGGAAGGCTTTTATAAGCAAGAAGTCCACTGGAGTAAACTGGGAGATTGAAGTATGGTTGGCTTCTCGTTGGCTGAATTGCGACACTCTCTCATTGGCTGGGCTGTTGTTGAGGCAGGAGAAAATCTTTTTCCCACTTGGGTAGTAAAGTGGCTAAAATAGTATGGACTTGCAAGGTACCTCTCTTAACGGTTGGGGTCCAAAATTGATGAATGATGGGATGAGAGAAAAAACCTCCTATTTTAAGCAAGGTTTCCTTTTGTTAATTTTCACACATGGATTGGAAAAAGAGAATGATAATTTTTGTGAGAAGTGGTGCGTGTGTGTGTATCTTCAGTATGGACTTAAATTGAGAAAACGGCACTGGGATTTTTGCCGTATTTCCAGTAGTCACCAGGAATACTTCTTACTGCTCACACACTAGACTAAAGATGACACATCATCAGATTCACCTGGTAACTTGAAAAAAATACAATGTCCATGTTCCCCACTCCTCTGAACTCCATAAGGTGATGATTCTGAAGGTCTGGAGTAAATCTGCAGTGTCAGGTAATTCTAATTCACAGTCAAGCTGGGATGGTCCTCATGATTATCTCCTCTCCTTCCTTCTCCTCTTTTTAATCTTTCTGGTATCTCTTATTATATTTAATTATTATATTTTATCCTGTCTGAAAAGCTACGTGAAGGCTTCCCAACTTTGCCACTGTTGCTATGCATTCATTGGCTTATTTTTTTAAAAATAAAAGTTTGGTTTTTTTAAGATTTTTAAATTTATTCATTTGAGAGTCAGAGAGAGAGAGAGCATGAGCAGGGTGAGGGGTAGAGGGAGAAGCAGGTTCCCCATTGAATAGGGAGCCTGATGCAGGGCTCAATCCCAGGACCCTGAGATCATGACCTGGGCCAAAGGCACATGCTTAATGTACTGAGGCACCCAGGTGTCCTCGTTCACTTATTCTTGCCACAAATCCTGAGTGAGTGACTTTTGTGACACTGTTCTGCCTGCGAGGGGCATTGTTTCCTGTTTGGTCTAAAGGTAGTACTGCTGAGTAACAGAGATTCAGACTGCCTGATTCTTAATCCTGAGTGAATCTGATGTGCCAGTTGCTTTCTCATGGTGGGCAGCAGTTGCACAATGGTCTTTCAGTTTCTGGAATATTCCAAATGGTTCAGATATGCTTCGACCTCTGCCAGACATGCTTTGCTCTTGGTTTTCTTGGGCCATTTCCATTCTTAATTTCCACATACAAACTTAACTAACACTTTCTGAAGAAACTTTCTTTGATCACCTTACAACTCTTACTTCTCTACTTTTTTCTTAAGCATCCAATTTTTGCCTTTCATAGAACTTATCACATTCTTTTCACTTGTTTACTTTTTATATGTTGTTTCCCTGACTGCTGAGATTGGTATTAATAAAATAATAACATGTTTGTGAACTTACCAAGAGACAGTACAATAAAGATCTCATGTTAAACCTCACAAGGAATCTGGGAACCATATGAAATATTCCAGAAACTGAAAGGCCACTGTTCACCTGCTGTCCGCCATGAGAAAGCAATTGGCTCTTTCGAGGGGGTAATTGCCCAAGGCTCGAAGGTTGCTGATGCACCTGCATCCCCTAAAGCCATTCTCTGCCCTTGGGCATGACAGCTGTCCCCTGAAGTGATGGCCAATATTCCTGCTAAAGGCACATCAGGTTTGTCTGCTTAAGCTGTGACAAGCATGGCTAAAGCTGCCCACCCATGGCACGGTCTCTCAGGCAATTATTTGTCTAGAGCCTCTTCCTCATTTTGACCCTGTGTCTCCTTTTATGTAAAAATTTCACATGCTGCCATGAGTCCAAAGCTGTGCCTCTTTATATTTGAAGTGTCTTACAGAAGTTCTATTGAATCAGTTCTTTTAGACTAATTTTTAGGCACATGTTGTTGCCACATGGTTAAGAGTTGAGCTCCAGAGTCCTCTTACAGTTTACGCTTTCACTTCACATTTTAATTGCTATATGACCTTATATATATATGTATATTTTAAATGTTGCATTAGAAAATTAAATACAAACTTCGTGGCTTAAAACAGCAGCCAATTTTATTAGTTCACAACTTCTGTCATTCAGAAGTCTGGACACAGTATGACTAGAATCTCAGGCCAGGGTTTCAACAAAGCTAAAATCAGGAACTCAGTTGGACTCTCTTCTGGAGCTCAAGGTTGTCCAGGTTGTCCAAGGTTGTCCAGGGTCACATGATGATGGCAAAATTCAGTTCTTTGTGCATTACCTTGCCGGCTGTCAGCCACAGGCTGCTCTCAGCAGCTAGGCCCTCCTTTCTGTGTGGCACCCTCAGTGTTCAAGCTAGCAGCAGAGACTCTCCCTCACATTGAGTCCTTCTTGCTCTGCGAATGCTTTCTTCAGGAAGATGCCCGGTGCTGTTGAAGCACTCATCATTAGGTCATGCCCACAATAAAGTTTTTCTTTCTTAAATTCAAATGTGCTGAATAACATAACCTAACCCCGAAGTGACTCTCCCATCAAATTCAGTGGCCCAGTCACACTCTAAGGGAGCAGCAGAAACATTGGGGGCTATCTTAGAATTCTACCTACCACACTTATCAAGACTTCAAGCCATAGATTCCTTCTCTGCGAATCAAGGATGATAATAGGCCTTGTCTCTGAATTGCTGTAAAGAATAAATGAGATAATTGATGTAAAGTATTTGCTCTGGGCACTAGCATGTGAAAGCTCTTTTAAAATATCAATACTGTTACTTACACTACATGTACCACCAGAAGCCCTGGTGCTGCATTCCTTAGGTATAAGTCTGTGTGGTCTGGGGCAGGTGGCATATCCTCTATATTCACATTTTCTGCTTTTTCTTCACTGTAAGATGATTATTTGACAAAGAGACTAAAGACCCTCTTGGCTCTATGGAAGAGAGATCCCTGGAAGATTTTCTTCCTCATGTTTCACTCAGGGTATGATTCCGGGAGTGACTACAATGAGATTTCTGTATGTATCCATTTTTCTCCAGCACACACACACTCACACACACACACCCCAGATGAACTCTTCAAAGAGAGATAAGTGATCAATTAATATGTGTTGTATAATCAGATAAAACTGCATTCATACCCTGGCTCTATGAGGATATTTAACTTCAGGAAGCTTCTACTTCCTTACCTAAAATAAAGTTACATTAATGATGCCTGCTTACAGATTGGTGTTAGCATTGAATTCCTCTATACTGACTTCCAGATAAATTATAGCTATTGTTAGTAATACAAATGTAGCACAATTTATCATACCACTTATGAAAACTACTCATGTTGAAAATTTCAGCCTCGAACACCTAAAAAAAAATTTAATGTGCTATTTTATTTCATTTTTCTAAACGGGAGACAAAAGACAAACATGACTAATTGTTCGTTCTTGCTTCTATTCTCTCCAATTTATTCTTGTTGAAACTGTAAGCCCTTTTCATCATAGGACATGAGGAGTGCTGTACAGGTGTGGATTTTGATGGATGTGACATCTGTAGGTGTTCCAGTTACCTTTTCTTACCCTGAGCATTCAGGTTGATTGAGTCAAGAGGGGCACTGGGCTGTTACTTCGATTCATATCATCTACTGTTTCTCCACCTGAACCCCCCCTACTCCAGATGTGGTGTCCCTACAAAGAACAAGCAAAGTGACACAGTTCCAACCAACAGTATCAGTAAATGCTTTTCACAAAATGGGAACTAAAATAGGGGGAGATCTATCTCCTGCCTTAACACCCTAAAGAGCTTGAAATGGATTTGGTGACATTTGATGTTTCACTTATTTATTGGCATATTGTCTCCAAGGTTGAGCTGTTTTTATTATGTTTAAGGATAATCTTGCCATTTCCCTTTCCCTTCCTCTCTTTTTGAATGACATAGTGTTATTTTCCAGAATTCCAAGTGCATTCCAAGTAAAGCCATGCTCCATTGAAGGGTGACTTGTTGTTTGATATACCATTTTGATTGCACACTTAAAGCATTTAATGCTCCATTTTTGACTAAACAGAAATAGAGTTTATTCACTAAAGAAATACCGATGGAATGCCATTTTTGCCAAGCACAAAGTTGTACACTGAAGATATAGCTAGGTGGCATGGAGTTGTGTTAAAAGAATAGTCAGGACTCAGACTGTCCGGAATTAGCATTTACTAGCTGAGGGGCCTTGGGCAAATTATCTCGTATCTTTTTGCTTCAATTTATTTATCTGTATAAAGTTGATAATAATAGGGGCGCCTGGGTGGCTCAGTGGGTTAGAGCCTCTGCCTTCGGGTCAGGACATGATCCCAGGGTCCTGGGATCGAGCCCTGCATCGGGCTCTCCACTCAGCAGGGAGCCTGCTTCCTCCTCTCTCTCTTCCTGCCTCTCTGACTACTTGTGATCTCTCTGTCTCTGTCAAATAAATAAAGTTGATAATAATAATACCTATGTCGTAAGATTGTAATGAAGAGTATCCAAGTGAATACTTGTAGAATATTTTAAAAATATTTTATTTATTTATTTATTTGAGAGCAAGAGAAAGAGAGAGTATGAGTGGGAGGAGGGACAGAGCGACAAGCAGACACCCTGCTGAGTATAGAGCCCCAAGCAAGACTTGATCCTAAGGCCATGAGATCATGACCTGAGCCAAAGTCAGATGCTTAACTGACTGAACCACCCAGGCATCCCTTGTAAGATATTTTAAAACACTGCCTAGCACATAAGAAGTTCTATGTAAAAAAAAATTTTTTTTAATATTTTATTTATTTGACAGAGAGAAATCACAGTCAGGCAGAGAGGTAGGCAGAGAGAGAGGGGGAAGCGGGCTCCCCGCGGAGCAGAGAGCCCTATGCGGGGGGGGGGCTTGATCCCAGGACCCTGGGATCATGACCTGAGCCAAAGGCAGAGGCTTTAACCCACTGAGCCACCCAGGCGCCCCCTATGTAAATTTTAAAAGCCATAATAATACTGGAACTTTTGCGTTCATGTAGTTCACAGTCTTGAGGGAGGAAGGGAACACTAAATGACTCTACTTCATTGTTGTTATTAATAATTAAATCTTCATAGAAGAAACATAGTGTAACACCTAATAAGTTGGGACAGAGAGGTTTGAAGAGAGTAAGGAAGCCTTCAAGGAAAAATGGTGCTTGATTTACATTTTGAAGACCGAGTAGGAATAGATGAAGACTAGGGGAGAGAGATTTCCAGGCACTGCGTTCTACACTGAACAGCACAGCCAAATGATGAGAGCCACGAGGCTATGGAGGAGGGAGTCATGGGCAACAAGGATTGTGAGGATGTGTGTTGATTGTTTTGTTGTTGGTGGTGCTGTTTGTCCGTTTCCTTCCCTTGATGGCAGCAGAGTGTCCCTGAAGTACTAGGACCAGAAGTAGTTGAAATTACAGAGATTAGGCATACTGTGTTAGGAAAGTCCTATCAGGAATCATGAGAAAGAAGGAGGCTAAAGGTAGGGGAACTGGCCAGGAGCCTAAAGCAATAGGCATGGTCCTGATGAGTCAACAGCAGTGGGGTCAGGGTACTTGACTGATGAGAGGTGAGTAGCAGGGAGGAAATACATATGGGCCATTAGGTGAAGAAACAGGGATATTGATTTAGTAGCCCCTAGTTGTTCTTGGTGTAGTTCATCTTCCATTCACATTACATATCAAAAAGAAAATTAAAAAGTCATTATTTTTTGGCAGTATTGATGGCAAGTGTTGCATCAGCGGAAGTTCATGAATCAGTGGTATGCAACATTAGACTAAGGGCACTTGCCTTTGTAATGAGAGAATTAGAGAAGAGTGGAGTTATAAAGCTTCTAATCCACACTCCCATGGATCAGAGAGATTAAGGATTTGCATGAGATTTAGGTACTTTGTTAACTTCAGCACAACTAAAAGTGCATGAACTCTGTAATTAGTTAGACCTGTTTGAATGAGTCAGTAGATCTATTATCCTGGGAAGGTCACAGTTTTGTTTCTTTTTTCTCATCTGTAAAATTTACTTGGTTAATCGGCATTTGTCTTCTGCTTGATGACCACACAAAAGAACAGACACAATAGCAAAGAAGGATGCTACGGATGGGCCCAAGATCATGGTTCATACTTATTTAGTAAGGCTGATCTAGCCAACTTTAGAACGTTCAAGTTGCCAGCAAGAGACCAGTGCTAAGCATTACTCCTCAAGGTGCCAACCAGCTACCGCATATCAGTTTGGGTCCCTTTTACCATGGAAGAGACAGTGGTTTGTTCACGCAGGAATAGATACTTCTTCTGGATATGGGTTTGCCTTTTCTGCCCACAGGAATTACTTATATAGTAATTCTACCCTTATGTATATACCTAAGTGAAACTCTTACACATGTATATGAAAAGACATAAGCATGTGCCCCATTGTCCATTCAGATTATTAGAAACGAGACCTTACTGCCTGTCATTAGAAGAGTAGATGAATGTATAGACTGTAATACAGTAATATAGTTGAAGGTAATATAGCAATCAGAATGAAAGTACTGTCCGAACAGCCAGCAATATGGATGAATGTTATAAAAAATTGTTAAGTGAAAAGCATTACCTTCATGATAAATCCAATTTTTATGAAATTAAGAATAACAGGAGGGGCGCCTGGGTGGCTCAGTGGGTTAAAGCCGCTGCCTTCAGCTCAGGTCATGATCCCAGCGTCCTGGGATCGAGCCCCACATCGGGCTCTCTGCTCAACAGGGAGCCTGCTTCCTCCCTTCTCTCTCTGCCTGCCTCTCTGCCTACTTGTGATTTGTCTGTCAAATAAATAAATAAAATCTTTAAAAAAATAATAACAGGATATAACATATATGTATAACAAAATAACTATAAACCATAGTTAGTATTATGGAACTATATAGCTAAATTACTATACATATATATGTAAACACACACATCTTTGGGAATAAAACTACATGGAAAAAGCAAGGAAATGACAAATACATGATTGAGAACAAAAAATTTCTGGGAAGAGTCTTGAAGATAAGATGGTGAATCATTTGGGTAGATCTAGGCTACCTTCAGAGTCAGAGCTTTGTTTTGGATAGTAGGTTCATGGTACTCATAACATGATTCTAACCAACTAAATAGCTAGGTAACTAAAAAAATAAATGGATGAGGGTCATGCCTAAATTGATGGTGTCATCATCAAGAATTATGATAAGTGTATTATCTTCACAAATTAAATTCAGTTCCATGCAATGAAGTCCAATGTGTGTATGTGTACATGAGTGTGTGTATGTGTGTGTATGCATGTGTGTTTATGCTTACAGAGAATTAAAGTCAAAGGTGAATCAGAAAAGTTGTTTCCTTAGAATGAATATATATATATATATATATATATATATATATATATGCTTTTGCTATTTATGTATTTGGATGGTTCTCAAATGTGTACATGTTGTTTGGCAAGTCTCTTCTCAAAAGGTAGAAACCAGTTCCCTTAGAGCATGTGCTGGACTTTGTGTCTTTCTTCTTATGAATGAAATGTGGTAGCAGTGTTGGCAGCTGACTTCTAAAACATGATATAAAATGCATAACAGCTTTTGACTTTCTCTTTTGCATCACTTGGTGGGAGAGAAGCCATCTTCCATGCCATGAGACAGAGTTGCCATATTTAGTAAATAAAATACGGGACAGCAAATAAAAATACAGGAATTCAGTTACATTTAATTTCAGATAAAGCATGTATTTTTTGTTGTTGTTGTTGTTGTTGTTTTTTAGTATAAGTATATCCCTTGCAATGTTGGGGATATACTTACAATACGTTTTTTTTTTGTTGTTTACCAGAAATCCAAATTTACCTAAGCATCCTCTTCTTTATTTTAGGACACTCATAACAATCAAGAGTTCTGTAGGACAAGGATTGGGGTTCTCTGTCAAAAGCCATCAGAGAGCGCTATCTTGAGGCTGATCCTCCATCCCCAGTCAAGCCTTCAGATAACTGCAGTTCTGGCTGATAGTTTGACATAAATGTCATGGAGACCCTCAGCCAGAGTCACTCAGCCAGGCTGCTTTTGAAATACTGAACCGCAGATGCAGTAAAATAATAAATGCATGGTTGGTTGTTTTTTTGTTTTTGTTTTTGTTTTTGTTTTTTTAAGATTTTACTTATTTATTTGACACAGAGAGAGAGAGAGCACGCACAAGCAGGGGGAGCAGGAAGTGGAGGGAGAGGGAGAAGCAGGCTCGCCACTGAGCAGGGTGCCTGACATGGGGCTCGACCCCAGGATCCCGGGATCATGACCCAAGCAAAAGGCAGCTGCTTAACTGACTGAGCCACTCAGGTGTGCCAAATGCATGTTGTTTTATACTGCTAAGTTTGGAGGTAATTTGTTCCACAGTAATATGTAACTCCTAAAACAAATATCTCATCAATCATGGTTTGTAGAATTATAATCCAAAGAGGAGGGAACTGACGTAGATCACTTGTTTTAAGATCTCTCTCTCAATATTTAATTGTTTTGTTTGTTTTAAACCCCACATCACTAGGCCTTACATGGTGATTAATTCATGGAATTCTGACTTTTTTTTAGAATAGTCAATTTTCAGGGTTTACTAAAACTGTCTTGTCCTGAAACAAATCAGTCCTTTTTATCTTCACGCAGTCATGTTTTATTTTCCTAATTCTGATTGAAATCTCAAGAGGCTAGAAAAAAAGGGTGTGTATTTTGATGGAAAGTAAAAGCTGTCATTTTATAAATGAGAGTGCTTCTATTTCTTAAAGTGAGAAAAATATCTTCCTTTCCCTACTCCCAGTAGGATTATGTGGGTCAATTAGTTTTCTCTGCTTCATCATAAGCAGGTTTTGTGACCACTTTTTCTCTTCGTTGATTCCTTGGCAGTTTCTTTTTTTTTTTCTATAATATGCCACATTCCATCATTTACCTCTGAATCCTACATAAATATTTGTCTCTAGTGATTCACCTTTTTCTCATTTCCATGTTTAACATCTGTGTGAGTATCTACTGCACCGAAAATCCACCACCGTTATTTTGTGCTTTGTACTCTCCCCTCCCCCACCCCCTTCCCCCTGCTGGCCCTGAGACTCCAAAAAGAAATGCACTATGATTGTGGCTCATGTGGGAGAGTGAGAGCAAGATGATATGGGTCCTGATGTTTAGGAGTCCTTGGTTACAACTTGCAAAGAGGCCTGTCCTCCCCTTTCAACAGTTTACCAGCTTAAACTTCCCCAAGAGATTTCTTTGCCATAATAATTTTTCTTTAATAAGATGACAGCATAATGGAAAAAGTACCCACTGCAGGGCTACTTAGAGGTAAGTAGAACAGCAAATGTGACTTCTCATATTCACTATGCAGAATTCAACGTGGAACACGTGGTGGAAAATGCATCAACTTCCCCCCTGAAGAATACACGGCTGTTAATTGACTGCAGGACATTTCCTCCTACAGTATTTTATTCTTGATTCGTTCACTTCTTGGTACAGTGGAAGGTGTACTGCTATAGCAATCAGAAGACCTGGCATCATCCCTGGTTTTGCCACATTTAACTCTCTGGCTGTTGAGAATCAATTCAAATATCCTCTTGGCTCTAGCAACTAAGTTGACCCTATATTCAATTTTGACTTCCCTTTCCGTAATCACTATTTTATTTTCATTTTCTGTGGTTTTGACTTTTAATTTCTAGCTCAGTATTCTATTATTTAATGAATGTCTTCTTATTTTAAGCCAACTCAAATCCTTTGTCAGTCAAATATTGAAAATATGAAAAAAATGGGAGTGACTGCTGTCCTTATAATCTGAGGCTCTAACATAGGGCAGGATCTAGACAATTTATATGAATTTTAGTGCAAAATGTTAGTTTTCACAATTATATAAAGTAAACATCTTTTTGCCATTTTCGTTTACTTGGTTGTTCAGTGTCCCTTCTCTGAAAAATGTTTCTTTTGGTGGACATTAACATATGATACATGAATCATTACACTTCTTGCCCACTCCCATATACCTGCCTCTACCACAGGCCTCCTTGTGTCTGAGATTTTCATCCTTTTCTTTTTAGACCTCTCACCAGCTCCCTAGCCCATAGACCATTGTCCATGATTCCATAAATACTCCTACCTCAGACCCTTCCTTCAACATAAGGTGCGTGAATCGGGTGCAACTTTTGAACCTCTGCCTATTGAAAAATTTCCCTTTGATACTTTCTGTCAAGGTTATGCCTGATTATAAATAACTCCAGCATGTCTGACATCAGTTTTTGGCTTGCATACCACATGCTGAACTAATCTATAGAAGTTGTTTCCTTCCTTTGGTGATCATATAGGATCCTCTCTTTTGGTCATAGGTTTGAATTGAGAGATGGATGCTGGAAGGACTTTTGAGATGGGGATTTGGGTTCCTGGATCATTCAACTTGCCCACGCCCTATGGTCCTGCTCAAGCTTGACCCTGGATATGCTGTTTTCATCTTGGTTAAGTTACTGCTGCACCTGTTCGATTTTATTGCTTGCTAGGTATACCAGAACACAACTCATGATGGGCAGTTACAGACATATGGATACTTAGTGTCCTGTGATCATATATTCTGTCTCTATCAAAGCCTGTTCATGGGCTAGGAGCTGTTAACAAAGGTTTTATGATTTCTTACTGCAGGTGGCGTGGCCTCACTCCAGAGCTGTGGTTTTCCCACTGGGACCTGCCAGAACCTCCACCCTGCCCCTTCTCCAACCCTGGTATCTCCAGCACTGCAGGCTCTGCTGTGTCATATGGCTCAAACATTAGCTTGCTTACACCATAGCCTGGACCTCCTGGAGAACCACTGCGTGCTGTAGGCGTCACTCAAAACTCAGAGTTCGGAGCTTTGAGGCTAAAGCAGTAGTTCAAGGTGTGGAATATGTTATCTCCAGAATCGGAAGAAACTTCCCAGATATTGCAGTTCATTCTTTATGGTAGGGGATATAAGATGCTGCAGTTGTCTTATTTTTCAAAGACATTTCCATATTCCCCAGATCACCAGACCCTTAAAAACTATATTGATGTGGCAAACCCCGAGTGTGCATATGTTACAAGTATAAAAACTGGCTCAAGTACAGGAACTAAGCAAGGGATTTTAATTTATTTTATTTTACTTTAAGCAACTACCCTCAACCTCCTGCTCATCCATTCCCACTTTCTTTTGATTTTACATTAAGAGGCACTCTTGTTGGCTGCCCATCTGTTTGGTTCCTATGTGTGCTGTGTTTTATGAAACATCTTCACAACTCTGTGCAGGTCGAGACTTCTTGGCTGCTACTCACACCTTATCAGTTTTTATGTAGTTACGAACCCCTGGGATCTGGAATAAGCAATGCCAGCTGGCCATTATTGCTTTGGTACCCCCATGTCCACATTGCTATTAATGAGGTAGTTGTGTGATAGACTCTTACTCAATCCTGCCTTGCAGAAGTGGAGCACTACTAACCTTTTTCTTGATGTTTGTTGTCCGTCACCAGAGCATTGCAGCCTAGTGAATAGTGTCATCTTGGTCACACCTCTGTCTTTAGGTACTATCTCCACTGTAGCATGTTTACTTACTTGAACCTTTTAATCCTTTCCTTCCCCATCTGAAATGGCATTTTGACATTTCTGCTTTGCTTGGAATGGGTCATCACTTTCTCCTGCTTCTAGGAGCTGTTCTATCAGCATGTTTCAACATTTCCCAAGATTTTGCCAGAGTGTTAGATCCCACCTGTCAATCTGCCTTATTGTTCTGGTCCCCTAGATCAAGGACCCTCAAAATCCAAGCTACAAACTCACCCTACTTCCTATACTTTTCAAAAACCTGAATTATTGATCTGGTCAGTGTATTCTTATCTACTGGAACATTCCCCCAAGTCACCACTGAGACGAGTGATCTGTGTCCCTAGGTACCACCCAGAAATGCATCCTTATTGCCAGCCTGAAAGGTTGATGTCATGCCAAAACCTATATTGCCACCCACTTACTCAGACTTCTCCTGGCATATCCTCTGGGAATTAGATCTGGAGACAGAAGGTTGCAGTATATCAGCAATCAAGGCAGACATTTGGAAATCTCATGCTTTGATGGTGGAGATCAAGAGCTTGGTTGGGGTAGGGGCACCTGAGTGGCTCAGTGGGTTAAGCCTCTGCCTTCAGCTCAGGTCATGGTTTCCAGGTCCTGGGATTGAGCCCCACATCCGGCTCTCTGCTCAGTGGGGAGCCTGCTTCCCCCTTTCTCTCTGCCTGCCTCTTTGCCTACTTGTGATCTCTCTCTCTCTGTCAAATAAATAAATAAAATATTAAAAAAAAAAGATCATGGTTGGGGTTGTAGTGCCTCATATGGGGTGGGGAAGCAGGACTAGTCATAGAAAGTCCACATGGTGATATAGGTCTGATTCTTATAACAGCAAAGAGTATAAGGGAGAGCCTCTGATGGAGATGCAGAAAAGTGATGATAGTAGGCTTTCTTATTGTGTTTCTGATTTTAAAAGAAAAGTCTTCTAAGGTTTCTACCCCTAGGCTATGAGCCATGTGTTTTGTATTTCTTTTTCTAAGAAACTCATCTTGCATAGAAGTACAGAACTTTGTCCCTTTTAAAAAAACATAATACTGGGCGCCTGGGTAGCTCAGTTGGTTGAGCGACTGCTTTCGGCTCAGGTCATGATCCTGGACTTCCAGGATCGGGTCTGCTTCTCCCTCTGACCTTCTCCTCTCTCATGCTCACTCTCACTCATTCTCTCTCAAATAAATAAATAAAATCTTTAAAAAACAAAACAAAACAAAAACCCAAAAAACCATAATACTAAAAAATGTTATCATGAGTAACTACTGGTTATTATGGAATGCTTTCTCTTAATTTTATTTTTTCAGTGTTCCAAGATTCATTATTTATGTACCACACCCAGTGTTCCATGCAATACGTGCCCTCCTTAATACCCACCACCAGGCTCACCCATCCCCTTACCCGCCCCCAAACCCTCAGTTTGTCAGAGTCCACAGTCTCTCATGCTTCATCTCCCCCTCCGATTTCCCCCAGTTCACTTTTCCTTTCCTTCTCCTAACATCCTCCATGTTATTCCTTATGCTCCACCAGTAAGTGAAACCATATGATAATTGACTCTCTCTGCTTGACTTATTTCACTCAGCATAATCTCCTCCAGTCCCGTCCATGTTGGTACAAAAGTTGGGTATTCATCCTTTCTGATGGAGGCATAATACTCCATTGTATATATGGACCATATCTTCTTCGTTAAAGTTAGTTGAGGCTTTCTTCATTCGCTAGTACGTGATCAATGATTATAAGTAGTATAATTGTATCTGAATAGGGGGTGAGGATACACGTACTTTTGAGATGTGGAACTCCATAACTGCGTTTGTTTATCCCACTTATCTGTGAAGTTCAGATTTCCCTGTTCCTTCTAAGATTCTGACTTCTTAGTACATAGTGATCCAGGGTGATAGGATAAAATTTCCTTCTTTCCTGATGAATTGATCCATCTCTCTAATTCTATTTTTGTTTTATGTATTTTGAAGCTACGTTAAATCTAAGCATATTTAAAACTACTATAACTTCTTGATGACTTGAACTTTATATTCATTCTCTCCACCCCTTTTATAAGCTTTGTCTTAAAGCATACTTTATGTTACATAATGTAGTACACAAGCTCCTCACCTGGGCGTTCGCTTCTCTGTGTTTCTCTGGTTGCTTATTTTGAACACTTGAATGATCCTATGCTTTAGGTGTGTCTCTTATGAAACAGCATATATATGGATTTTTAAAAACACAGTCTGACTTCTGGCTTCCAGTCTGGTAGGTAAGGAGCTTGGCAGACACCATCTCGTTTCAACAAGTAAAAGGCTGAGTAAACTGGAAAAAAAAAAAATCAACAACTCTTCTCAAATCCTTAAGAGAAATGAGGTTTTAAGGCAAACTGCTGTCCCCAAAATTGGAGAGAAAGGTAGTTGAGTATAGAGAATCAGTATAGAGTATAGAGAATCAAAGCAGAAACCTTCATTGGAACCAGTTCCAGAGAAGAAAAACTGGAACTATAATTGACGAATTTCTGGAGGCTCAGCATAGGAAGTCTAAGAGTTGAGAACTCCAGGGGACCCAGTCCTTAGCCTCCTGCCACCCTTTTGTGAGTTTTACCTTTTGGAGCTCTCTCAAGTTCTTACAGTGAATATCAGAAAAATCCCCTCATGTCTCTGTCAGGGAAAAGGATTATTCTGTTCTTATTAACAAGGTCTACCCTCAGGAGATACTATTTAACTAGAGCCTAAACTGCTGGAGTTTTATCAGACCTTAACTGACCTGAGGAAAGAGAAATATCCAACTTCAGCCATTCTAAACATCTGCCTCATCTACAGGACGGGGCAAAACTCAGAAGCATTAGGGAATTCAGATCTGAGGCACAGGCTCACTAAAAGACTAAGACCTAATCATAGGATGATAGAGTGCTTCCCCTCCCCCTTCACCTTGCCAGCACATCACTCAAGTCTTTTTTACAACAGTTCCTTTTACCCAGTACATCATGAACAGCTCTCAAGAGATAATGAAAAGACCCTAAAGTAAAAGCCAACCAACCAACCATGGTCTTTAGAGACAGAGGAAGCATCAGAACCAGACTCAGGGATGGCAGGGATATTGGAGTTATCTGGGAATTTAAAACAACTGTCATGAAGATGCTAAAGGCTCTAGTGGATGAAGGAGACACCATGCAGTAACAGATGGGCAGTGCAAGCAGGGACAGAAATTCTTCAAGTTTTGTTGTTGTCGTCGTTTAGCCATCTCTACCACCAATGTGGGGTTCAAATTCATGACCTTGAAATCAAGAGTCGCAGGCTCTTCTGAACTGAGCCAGCCAGGCACCCTGAGAAATGGGAATTCTAAGAAAGAACCAGAAAGAAATGTCAGAGATAAAATAAAAATGAAGAATGCCTTTGATGTGCTTGTTAGTAGACTGGACATAGTTGGCGTAGACTCTGAGTGTGAGTAAAATCCTCCCAAACTGGGGCATCTGGATGGCTCAGTCAGTTAAGCGTTTGCCTTCAGCTCAGGTCATGATCTCCCGGTCCTGGGATCAAGCCCTGTATTAGGTTTCCTATTCAGCAGGGAGCCTTCTTTTCTCTCTCTCTCTCCCTCTTCCCCTCCCCACTGCCTTTTTTTTCTCTCTCTCTCTCAAATAAATACATAAATTTTTTTTTGAAAAATTTAAAAAAAACAAAAGACCTCCCAAACGAAAAGCAAAAAATTGGGGTGGGGGGAAGTAATCAATAGCTGTGGGATAACTACAAAAGTATAACATACATGAAATGGAAATACCAGAAGGTAAACAGTGAGAATTAGGAACAGAAGAATTATCTGAAACAATGATGACTAAGAATTTTCCCAAATTAATATCAGGCATCAAACCACACATTTAGGAAGCTTGGAGGACACGAAGCTCCCTTTCTATCTATTATCTATCTATCTATCTATCTATTGAGAAAGAAAGGAAGAGAGAGAGATCAACATATTTTTATGTTTTTTAAGCATGAGAATGGGAAGAAGAGGAGTGGTCCTAGAAAGTAGCAGTAAGACAGAAGTACTATGAGGGAAAAAAGGATTGTAGTATCTTGGAAATTAAGTGAAGAAACTTACTTTTTTTCCTTGAAATACTGGTTGGATGACGATGATCTGTCAAGTAAGGTGATAATTGATAAAAGACCAATGATTGCAAAATGATGGTGCACAAGTAAGTAGCCTGTGAGTAAACCAAGATCAGAATATACATAAGAGTGACTAGACATAGTCATTTCAATGACCCACTCAAAAAATCCCCAACTCAGCAGTTAAAAAATGAAGGCAAATAATTTGTGGGAAGAAGGTCTCTTAAAAAAATCTTCAGAGCCTTTCATATGCAGTTTAATCAACCGTACCCATATTTCTCTGGTCATTTGTTACTAATGCAGGGATGCGAGCTTAGAAAGTGTTACATTATAGTGACATGGATCAAAAAAGATGGGGGTGTTCAGACTTTGTTTAAACATTTGTTGTACCCTAGAAGCATATAAAGTTTCCTTAAACTTTTTTTTTTTTTTAAATGTAAGAAGAATCAGTTGGGGATTGGAAGTTGGAATACGGGGGACAATTTAGGTAATTGTTTCAAATATCTATCAGTAAGAGTCAGGTGCTCAGCATTCAGTATCCCTAAAAGAATCTGTCTCTCTCTTCAAATACCTTGTGTCTTCCAAAGAAGACAAGAAGGAACAGAGGGGCTGATAATGTTTAGATGTTTTACAGTGGCAAAGTGGATAAACTTATGAGCATATCCATTATTCCTATTTATTTAAAAAAATAATAGAAGAACTAAAAAACGTGCCTTGTTAAGTTGTTTGCTCTGGGAAAACACAATGACAAGTTCTTCTCCTGGTACTGATTTCAGGTGGGCACCAAGTGCATAATTCTTGCTCAGTGAGTGGTTTAATGCATCCATAATATTTCTCTGTTCAGAAAATCTGACAGCGGAATAAGCACTATTACAGTATTCCAAAATGAAAATGAGAGTGAATGTCAGAAATAATGATAGGAGAGCGTTTCACAGACTGCAGGTCCAACTTTAATGAGAGAAGAACTGCATTTCTAATAATTCCTCATTATTTATTTCAAAGTACCATGGGCTGACCTTTGTGTATAATGAAAGATAAAGATATAAGGATCTCTTTGAGTATTTCTTAGAAGATAAAAGGAAACAAATAAATACATAAAATGTGTTTTCTTCTATAACATGAAAAGAATCATGGAAATCAGACTTCCCAGAATTCTACTTCTGGCTCTATACTAAATCCAACAACCCATTTTTCTGGTCCCAACACTCTTACAAGAGCCTTTTATGAACAATACATTTACAACTGTCAGAGATTTTCCTTTAGAGCTATCTTTTAGATCACAACCTTAGGTTGCTGAGAAAGAACAGAAATGTCAGAGGTTAAAGAGGTGAAAACAGTAAAATGATAAGAAATTAGAATAGATGAGAGTCCTCAACCCCATGGTAATACCAAGCATACAGGTCATATGAATAAACTAGAACTGTACATTTCAGTAGCATCAAAAATTCATACTGTATTTTTTTCTCTAAAATGTCAACAAAAATAATATTAATAATATAATGAAAGTAAAGACATAGACAGTTGGTCCTATGAAGGAGGAATGAAATGGAGAGAACCAAGTGTTGGGTACAATAGATTTCTTTCATGTTTCTGTTTTACTCTCCACAGTTTTTGCCATCAGTGATAGAATCAGTACTTTTATTCATTATATTGTCGTTACATTTACTGTTTATTTTAACTTTATAATTTTTTATTTCTTCCTTAGTCAAGCTAAAGTAATACACAGTAAAGGTATATTCAAATATAGGAAATGACATACTGACACTTGTCCAAATGCCACCTAAAATAGTCTTGTACCTTTAGTGGTAAATGAACCATTTTGTGGGAAACTCTAAGCTAGATTAGTTCATCATCCCCCCACCCTTAGTTATTATGTAATTAAAATTTACTGTGGATGAGATTTTTTTTTAATCAGGTACTGAGAAAATAAGGGCTGGTGGGATATTATTTTGGTTCTTGTGGCCCTCAAAATCCACTAGGAAGAAGGGCTCCTTCTCAGATTAGACAGAATCACTTCTATGATTCCTTCCAATAGTAAGATTCCATGATATTCTCTATCTATGAAGCAAGTTGGAAGCCAAACTTACAAAATACACAGAATTCTTGACTTCTCAGATATCCCTGGAAGGACTTAACATTCATCTGATACTCACAAAGTTGAAAGAGCAATTTAAGGGGGGGGGGGAGGCTTCTTCCCAGAACATATTATAAATCTATTATATATATCGAAATAAAAGGTCAGTGAGTCAAGTGAGCCAGGCATTTTATATCCAAGAACAATATTTGTAGTTATAAATGTAATGAAATCTTTTACTTCAAGAATTAATTTCCCCAATGTATAGTTGGCTGAATAATTGGTTTGGTGAAGGCAGACAAGTGTTCATATTTCTCAAAAGCAATATTGGCCACTGCTTATTGTGGGATAGCACATGCTGTGTTCCTATTAAGCAAATGGGGCTAGTGATGGTTGTCTGTAAGTGGCCAGGATATGGCAGACACACTGTCACTCAGCATCAACTTAGAATTTGATACCAAATGTTCTTGTCATCATACACTCTGTACACGAGTCCCAACATGGACAATGCTTCAGTTCTGATGTCACTGTCTACTTTCCCTAGCTGAAAGGAGATTCAGATATTTAGTTGCTGGCACACACCGAAGCTCAACTTTAGAAATTTTCTTTCCATGTACAGAAAAATTACCTTTGAGAAATACTTCCTTTAAATCTGTTTGTTTTGTTTTGTTTTGTTTTGTTTAGTACAGGGATCAGCTTTTGTATTTGGGTTCTAATTAACCTGCTTTGAAACCACAGATTTGTATTAATTTCAAATGCCCTTACAATGACAAAGTCAAATGAAGTGCTTTCCTCAAGAAAATTTGTGGTGTAAGAGCTAGAAGGTATTGTCAGCAGTATAAAGGAAAACTTTCTGTCTCATTTATTAACTCCCCCTTGCCAACCCCCAAGAGAATTGTCCCCATAACAAAAGAATTCCTCTTGTTGCCCTTCATAACAGTATGTTCCCCACAGTATTCATGGTACAAAGAATTAGCAGGGGGTCCTCTGACTGCTTATGGATCACCACACAGTCCCTTCTGAAAGGAAGGTAAGTTTCTTGTCAGAAAATGTGGGAACATTTGCCTTGACTATTTTTAGCAAGCAGTGACTCTGAAGAGTTGGAGATAAATATTTGATACTAGTCCAACACTGTATCTAAGAGTCCTGTTTGATGGCATGAGAAAATCAGTTAAGAAGAAAAAGAGCAACACTAAACAATGGAAACTCCTTCACGTTGTTCTTTTGTTACATGTAGGAATCATTCTGGGCATTTAAAAAAAAAAAAAAAAAAGACAAAGGATTGAGTAAAACCTGTGTTGTAAAGAGTAAAAGAATCAGCTTTGGGGTCAAATGAACTTAGGTTTGAATTGCATTAGTCATTTGAGTCTAGTTAGGGTCCTTAACCTATCTACCTAAACTTTCCAATCTGAAAAAAGAAAAAAAGAAAAGAATATTTATTTGGCATGTTTTGGTTGATAAATGCTTAACACAGTGCTAATATTATTTTCTGTACATTTTTGAAAATAATCTTTGTTATCTGTATTATCATCACCTATGGCATGTGGAGATGAGATACTCACTCCTGAGGCACAAACAATGGGGAAAGCCAAGGGATAATGCTTGCAAATGTGAAGATTAGAGTTAATGGAGAGTCATAGTCTTGATGATTTCTTTACCTTCCAACAATAACTCCTGACACCTCTCAGGTGCATGTCTTTTCTTGAAGTTAGAAGACCTAAACTTTTTATGTCTGAGGAACCTGTTTACTACCTTATTCAGGATTTCCCAAAAGCAATATGAAACAAACAAAGGATCACAACTGCATGGGCATTTTTTGCTCTTGGGCAATTAATCATAATTTGAAAAGGTTAGTCGGTGTTGGTGCTAGCTATTTAATCTCTGCTCTTTCTTACTATCTTGACACTTTTATCTACTTATTAATAATAATTATCTCCCACAATGAGTGTAATTTCATTTTAGGAAGCATCATCTGTTAACCTTTTCACAAGCTTTCTGTCTTGAATACTGTTGACCCTGTCCTCACCTCTCAGAAACAAATGAAATCCTCAAACTTAAAGTTTAAACCCTAAGCTAATCAATGTCTGTAATTTCTAAGCTTGTTTAAAGAAATAAATCAATTTCTCTTATAAAAGTCTCATGTAGATGCCCAGTACATGAAACAGATGAAAATAAACTTGTTTTGTTTGAAGTGTGATGAGTTTAGCATCCTACTTGTATACCCTTTACTGGATTAAGTAATCTGTTATTTTAGCTGATCTAATACTAATTCCTCCTTATGTTTTTTAATAAAATCACCAATGTTTCGTATCAAAATGATCAGTACCTCAGTCCATGTATCCCTGTTGAATTTATCAGTCTTATTATCCCTTCCCTCCCATCACTAAAGCAACTTAGACCTGACCGTCATGTTACACCATCGCTCTTGACTTTGCAATGACAGCAAAACATAAAACATATTCATTGAGATTTGGCATTCAGATACTAGGGAAGAGATGATTGTACTTCCGGGGATCTAAAGTTTTAATTTAGGCTTAGAGTAGCTTAACAGGATGGAGAGAGGTTTCCCTATAATAAAGTTAGCAAAAGAGGGTACTGTTCAATTAGGAGTCTTAATGGCTTATTTTACCTCTTGATCCACATGTGCCCAAGCTAGACTTATCCTTAGAGTTACCAGTATTTTGAGCCAAGAACTATTCCCCCACATTGTTGTAGTATTGGATTATTGTTAGTTAATTAATTAATTAATTATCCTTCAGCAATACCTGAAAGAGCCCTGATACCCTTCCTTTCACCTCCTTTTCTTCATCCTCCAGCTCAGGCAAAAATCCTATTTTGTTCTAAAGCAACAATTTTCTATAATGACATGCATTCAATAAAAACTAGCAAGATTTTTTAAAAACAAAAGATCCATGCATAATATTTTCCAGAAAAAGGAGCTATTTGTCTTCCTAAAATGTTTGTTGTTCATGAGCCAAAAATGTATACAATTAACTAGCAATGATGGAGATTAATGCATATACAAATATAAGGGAACATCATTACCATTCATTTCTTGAGATTACAAAACATGAATCATTTTAAAATTCACTTTGAGTATAATTTCTTAGCAAATGTCAAGCAACCCGTTGTGGTATTTTCAAATTAGTCTAGATATGAGAGTGGAACAAACTACACATATAAACACACACACACACACACACACACCCCCCTCATAAAATGTGTCCTTCTGTTACCTTGGAGTTCATAAAGACTGTTTTTTATTAATTTTTCTTAAAAATAACCATAAGCACACTAATTAAGGAGAAATCTGAATATTGCTGCATCTCTAATAGTTCCAAGTGATCACAAGATGGTAATTTAGATCATTCACATTTGAGAAGTTATGAGAAGGTTAGGAAGTTGGTTATCTTAATATGCTTTAATAGGGAGTAATTTGGTATTTTCATCATTGTCTGGATCCTAAGAGCCTAAGATATATTAATTCATTTATTATTGCATATGTGTTGGTCTCATGCTTATTATGTTTCAGGTTCTGTATCGGGTACTGAGTGATGTAAAAGCCAAGACAAAATCAGATGAGGTTTCTGATCCCAAGGGCCTTACCATAATATTCTGCATTCAGTACACATCATTTGCATCAATACTTGAAACTATTCTTCTTCTTGAAAAGCTCAAAATATGGAGAGAAATAGCAACTGCCATAAAATTGCAATGCTATATGGTTCATTCATATATTTTCTTTTTCTTTTTTTTTAAAGATTGTATTTATTTATTTGACAGAGAGAGACAGAGCAAGAGAGGGAACACAAGCAGAGGGAGTGGGAGAGGGAGAAGCAGGCTCCCTGCTGAGCAAGGAGCCTGATGCGGTGTTCCATCCCAGGACAGTGGGATCATGACCTGAACCGAAGGCAGCCGCTTAATGACGAAGCCACCCAGGTGCCCCTCATATAATATTTTTAGGCATCTATTATGTGCCAGGCATTGTAATAGATGTTAGAGCTACAGTGAGTGGCAAAACCATTCCTGATCTTACAGTTAAGTGGAGAAAATTAAACATAGAGTAACTTCAGTGCTAGATAGAAGAAATTCCGATGTACCTTTGAGGGGTCATGTGTAGGATGTTCTATCAACATACCTAACCAAGGTGTGCAGTTCTGGGAAGGAGAAGCAGCAAATAAATCGAGGAACAGATTCAAGCTAACAGGCAAAGAGTTAGCTGAAGAGCAAGAGTGACCAAGGTATAGAACTGGGGTCCCTTGGCAGTGTATTCATGATGTGAAATATAGAACAGAATACAAAAATAGAAAAGTGTGGAAGGAGAATACAGGAACAGGTGTTTGGACTTTATTGACCAGGCAAAGGGGAATACTTAAAGACTTTGAGCCAGAGGAGCTATGATCAGCTTTGTAGTTCAGATTGATCCTTTAGCTGCTCTATAGAAAGTAGTTTGATATAGAAACTGTTCACAATGCTTGTAATATACAGACAAAGAGATATGTTCTGGAATTACGAGCAAGTCTTAGAGCAGTGGTTCTCATCCGTGTGTTCAGACATCCTCCAGTCTTGTACCCTTTATAACATTCTCAAGGTAATTCCTGGAATATGCATAATAGATTAAAGAAACTGTGGTACATCAGTATTATAAACCAAAAAGGAATGCATTCCTTGTTCAAGTTCAAATGTTTAACAAACTATCCCATGATTATCAATAGCATAAGTGCAGAGTCAAGATTAGAACCATGAGAATAAATGTTTTAGTAAATAGATCTTTGAATGCCAGCAAGTATAAAACTGTTAATTCTGTGTAATAATTAATATTATTGAGGTGCTCTGAAGATTATTATTATCATTTAATCCTCTCATCAACCCTGTGAGAAACAGACTATTAAACTGAAGTAAGAAAGATTAAATAAGTTGACCAGTCATACAGCTAATGAACAGAAAGGCCCAGATTCAAAATGGGCTGGTTAACTTCACATTTATTTTATTTTTCCTTTAGAAGGCAGCCACAAGTTTACTTTTGTAGAAGCCAGAGAAAGAAGCTTCTGGTGTGTCTCAGTTCCTAAATTTTTGCCATTAATTTTTATCCTGGATCTCTTAAATGTGAAAGTATATTGGGACAGCTTTTTACCATCTCTCTCTGCAAAGAAAGAATGCAGAGGAGGTGAGCCCCACATATGAAGATGTGGAAAAGGAAACTGGCCCTCTATCCCAACCCAGTCTGGGGATAAAATGTTTGAAAAGTGGGAAGGCATCTATTGTTCCATTGTCTTCTGTCATCTCCTGGCTGCAGCTTTCACACTAGCTTTGGCAAATATGTCCCTTTATCTAACAATGAACAGTTGAATTGAAAACCCAGATATGGGGGAAATATGTAATATTATTACTAGAACTTTATGATGATCTTATCAACAAAATTGAAGTTAAATTCTTGACTTATTATATGTTTTATTATGTCTTTGCCCAAGGGAAGGCAATTTGACTTCCTTGACGTTGCTTTCTTTTTCCTCTTCTTTCAAAGCTATGATTAAGAACTAATTTATTTAGATCTGGCTGTGATTAGTTGAATGATTCTGCTTCTTGTTGTAATTAATTTTCAGACACTTTAATTGATAGTACCTGTACTATATTTAATGCATTTCAAGGTACTAGAATAAAAATGTTGCTTGTTGAAGTATTCACATATCCACTCCACTAAATAGAATACTGATTTATTCTATATCAACATTTTGTATTTGTTTCTTTATGACTTTTATGGAGGAGAATACTTAAAGGCAATTGTATATTTATTTCAATATAAATTAGGGGAAAAGGTGCAAAATTATTTCTCAAAATAATACAGTGGTCCTTGATCTGGCATCCAGGGATTGCTAAAATATCCATAGATGAGCTTTGGTGAAGTCATTGAAATTGTGTGTGTGTATACAGTCATACACACCACACACGTGCAGATTTTAGGGAATTTGTCATATAGATACATGACCTCAACGTTTTTTAGTGTCCAGTATAGTTCAGAAACCCTATACTGAATCACCTTTTAAGCTTTTAAAAATATATACTTAGAAAATCAATTTCTAAGTCAGAATTCCTAGGATTTATATTTTGAGGCTTATCTAGGATTTAAACCCAAGGTGCATACTGGCATACAGTATACAATAGGGATTGTGCTAGACATATTAATTAGTTATGTCTTTTAGCCCTCATAATACCTTTGTGAGGTTGTATTGTCATGATTATTTTGAAGATAAACTGAGAAGCTAGGTTGAAATGTAGGTACTGATTATTAATTACACTTTTATCCACGCTCAAACATCTAAGAAATTTATAACTTTAAGAAATATAAGGGGAAACTTTTTCATTTTATATTCCTGAATTTTTAAATTATTTTTTTCAATTAATATCTATTTGACTTATCTATTTTCCAAAAGAGATTTATATAATAAGCAAAATATCTAACTTCAGATTCAAATCTATTGTTCTGTTTTATTCTTGAATATAATATTATTAGAAATGATGAGCCTCTCCTTGAATTTCCTGGTCTTTTATTTCTTTTCTCTGAGGGAATAAATTGTTACCAACTCATCACTCACTGAATTGTATTAAATACCACACTGCATACTTTTGACATTCATGATAATAATCAAGCAACCTGTTCCTCCTAATATTTCACTGAAGAATCTTCTGTATTATAATGTTATACCAAATATTGTATATTTTAAAGTATTTTTAAATCATTCCATTTTCTTGCTGAAAGTATCCTGACAGAAATGCATGGGGGAAAGAGCATTGCAATTTAAATGTCACATTTATCTCTGGCAGAAAATTCTACACATAGGCAGGTGTAGTCTCAGTGAGGTTTCTCTGTCAGTTATCAGCAATCTGTTAGTTCACCTTACAACTTTCAGGAAGACTTTCATAGGCATAGAAAACTCATGACTTAAGAATTTAGGCAATGCCAGACTGACTTTTTTTTTTCTCACTTACTTGATGGAACTTTTTTTTTAATTTGATATTTTAGTTCCAGATAACTTGCTCCACATGTTAGTGAAAAGATAGAAGCTTCTAGAGAAAGGTAGTATACCTTTTTTGACAGTTTTTTCTTAGAATCATGACAACACATAAGAAGGGATATAAATGTCTAGCCTATGACTATTCAGTGATACTGTGTTTCCCATGCCTCTGGCCTCTCACAGGCAAGAAGCTTCCATTTCCCTGCCACTCTGAGGTTAGGAATGGTCATCTTAACTTCTTTGCCTGATGAAATGTGTAGTTCCCCTATATTGGCATGAGTTGATCTGGAGGGGCAATGCTGAACCATAGCTTGGGGAGGAGTTACCCACGACTGACCCTTCGTGAAAAGGAAATAAAGCTTTGTTCTGTTATGTCTCCAAGATTTTGGGTTAGTTGTCACCTCATAACAACCTAGCCTACCTGGAGTGATAATTGCTTCACAGAAGAATAATTCCAATGTGATGCTTTGCCATCACACTGACAATAGGGGTTTTGAAATGCTTCAAGTTTTAGTTAAAAAAAAATTCTCTTCTTATAGATTTTAAATTAATATATAAACATCCTTTTCCCCCCTACATTTCACCTACAGCTTTTCCAACATTGTATTAATGTCTATTAAATGTGCAGAATAACAATATATATCTTGAAAAAGATGAACAACTAAAAAATATATCAAAGCTTTAAGTGATAAAGCATCTGTCCAATTTGCATGGCCCCTCCACCTAAGGATGGCACTCCACAGAAAATTGGTGATGGAAATCTTGAATCCAGGTCCATCTGATTCCAAATTTTATGTTCTTTTCAGTAAAATCTAAACCTTTTCCTAGCTAATGAAACCTAGCTCCCAAAGTTGTCATGAGGATTAAGTGGGATATCTTGTGCAAAGCAACCAGCTCAGAGCCTAGCACCAAAAACTACTCAATAAATGTTAATTTAGCTTCAGAAATGCTCAAGATGCCTTTTAAATTTTAATCAGGTGCCCTTACATATTAAAATTGTCAAACAGCAATCATTATGGTCCTCAGTGATTAGTGTCTTTCTACAATAGCTCATAATGCTCTTTCCAGACCTTTAAAATGAAATTACAACTTAATCCCGCATCCTTTTGTTTCAGCTTACTAAAATCTGACCCTATTCTTGGGTTTGCATTATAAAGTAACTAAAATTTCCAGTGGAGCTCCTTACATAAGATTGCCTATTTTCTAGTTGGAACTACCACTTCTGGCATTATACTGATCAATTATGGAATAGTCTAGTCCCAATTCCATTTTCATTAGCAAATTTTCACTCTAAATAACCTTTAGAAAACACATACACACATGCATGCTTATGCACATACCTACAGAGTCTGAATTTTCCACATAATTGAATTTAGATGTATACACCCTTTTATTGATGTACATTTTTGTTATCGATTTTATCTTTAGGATGTATTATCTTTAGGATGTATTTCCAGTATGTTGTAAGGATGGCATTTTATTTTTGTTTGTTACATTTCTAGGCAAAAGGCCAAGAGTTTACATTAGATATTGATTTAGGAAATATGTATTTAAGGAAAATGGTCAAGGAAAAGGGCATGGTGGGTGATGTCTTAGGGAAAGATAGCTGGAATTGAGGCAGCATTCTATCATTGGTGATATTGACCCGGTTTCCTCTGCTAAGCTGTTTGGTGTACCAAAAGCTTATGAATACATCATATTTAAAAAAGCATCTTCACTTATTTTGCCTATTTAGGACTTAGCTGAATATTTAATACTAAGTTTCTACTTGCAAATTAGGGAATGCATTTATAAACACCAAGAATGTTAGAATCTAAAGTGTCTTACAAATCATTTTAATATGCCCTATCGGTGTACACACAAGTAGAACCTAAATTTCATAAAGACACTATTTACTAGTAAGTTTACTAGTTTCCAGTCTTTGAGTAGGAAGAAACTTACCCATTTCTGGGCACAACTTGGTTTTATGATACCAAGTCCTGCCTATGTGTTAAACCTTTAGTTTGTTTGGAACAAGGTGAGACATAAATAAGTAACTCATCTAAAACAAACAAACAAACAGAGTGCCTGGACAGCTCAGTTGGGTAAGATCCAAGCTCAGACTCTTGATTTGGCCTTAGGTCATGATTTCAGGGTCTCAGGATCCAGTGGAGTTGGGCTCTGTGCTCAGCCTAGCTTGGAGTGTGCTTGTCCCTTTCCCTTCCCCCACGTACACTCTATCTTTCTCCCTCTTTCAAATAAATAAATAAAATATTTTAAAAACAACAACAAAGAAACAAGCAAACTAACTCTATCGCCTTGGAAAATGTTCATAAGCTATGTCATCCCTTCCCCAGCTGGGTTGTTACGAAATCCAATGTAAAAGCATTATGGAGGATGAAGGATTTTTAAATAAGACAGTCTTGGCTTCCCAACTGACCCAACAGAGTTTAATATTGCAGAATTTAACTTGTTGAAATGTGGGCCATGAGGATAAACTTCTGCTTTAAGAGTATAGATTGATGCTGAATTGCCTGGAACTTAATCCCAGCGGCTTGATTTACCAGCTTTAAATTGACCTTGGACATGTTACTTAATCTCTCTGCATCATGGATTTTCACCTATAAAATAGGACAATAAAGCTTTTTAATTTGTAAACAAATTAAAAAAATAAGGAAATGCATGAAAAATAATTTAGAGTCTGGCACGTAGTATATATGATGTGCTGCGAACATGAGCTAACACACTTATTGTTGTCTTATTATCTTTATTTTCAAGATTTCTTGGAACCTCAAGACATTACAAGTTGTACATGCCTTCTGTCTAAAAGATACATAAGAAAGTCTTTCTGCATTTAGTTGATGCCATGGGTTTGATTTATTGCTGCTGTCGCTACTGACCATCCTGTGTGATGGTAGCATCTCCTTGCCAGACTTAGCTTTGTTGCCATGTCCATGATTCAGACTCTAAATCTCAGGCCCTAACTGGGTGCTGCTAACAATTTCTTCCAGTTTAACTTCATGTATTTTAGACTTTTGGTAATTAGGCCACAGAGCCACTTTTTAATTTAATCTCTAGGGATTTTGTTGGCTCCCACATTCTGAACAGCTTGGATCAGGGTGTTCTCTGTGATGAGAACACAGTATTTCAGATGTAAAGAACACCCTTCTCTTTCTTTGCTCTCATGCCGTGGGCAGCATCCGGCCATATATGATCATTAGGAAATCTGAATGCAGCTTTCAACTCAATTCCAGATTTAACTAATCTTAATTCTATGTAGTTATTAGTAGCTAGTGATTTATCACTGAGCAGAAATCCATTTAATTATGTCAGTCTGATATTATATTTTGATAGATCCCTTTGTTTGATTGTTAAGAGTGCTGGCAAATTATTTAATAATTAGGCACAGGATTGATTAATAAGACTTGACTGTTAACAATTAGATTTTACTATTTTGGCTTGACACTTACTGAAAGTTTGTCTGCTTTTAGGCTGATATTTTGAATGATACATGCTAATTGATTTGCATCCATCATTCTTCTTCATTTGCTTGTAGGAACTGTATTTGTAACCATTGGGTAGGCTATGGTATGCATTTTAGAAGTACTTTGGAAACCAATCTGTCCCCAAATCTTTGCTTTATTGCTACAGATTTTTAAGCAGTTCCACACTATAGACACAAAGAATGACTTGGGATTCAAATTAAAACAAGTTTAAATAGACTGCAAAGCTTTCCTCAGCAGACTGACTTCTACATTAAATACCCAAATTAATGCACATCACCATTCAGGCAGAGAATACACCATTTTCTAGACTCTAAGCTATAATGTCTACTCTTAAAAAAGCATAAAGTTTACATAAAATATTTAAGTTTCCTGCATACCATATTACTGAATCTCATGTCTGTTTTATACCTCAAAGTAAAAAGTTATTTCCCTTATTATATGTTAGTAATTTTGACCAATATCCAGAAGCTTGTACTTAAATGGTTCTTAAAAGACAAAACCAATGTTGTCTTTAAAATATTCATTCATTCATTTGTCTTTGATTTGTTCATTCATTCACATCTTGTTAGACTCTCCTACCCATTTATTAATGATCTCTTTTGCATTCATTCTCTTTTTCATAGCAATAATCTGTATTTTCTAGTCAAGTGGTTTTGTCCAACCTTATTTCTGGGTGTGGGTCCTGATGAGCTTAAGCCAGTCACAATAATCCTGGCTCCAGTTATAAGCTTAGGTTGAATTTGTTGAAGGGAACAATTCATGGTAATGATATAACAAGTGTTAATGTCTGTATACCAAATGCCATTGCACACATCTCCAGGCAGTAGAAGTTCCCAGAAATAAACAAGGAGATAGAGCAGAAATACAATAAACAAAAACGACTAGCATAATAACATTTAATGTTAATAACTTGTGGCATTTATCATTTTATCTTCTGTTAACATGTCTCTTGTCACAGTAATGTTGTATAGCAAACAACCCAAAACTTCGGTGGTGTGATAAAATTGTTGCTCAGATATTGGGATGGTTAGCTAGGCAGCTATCCTGTTCTTTTCTTGCTTTGTTCAGACATCTGGAGTTTGGCTAGCTGCTAGCTAATTAGGAAGGTCTTAGTGAAATGATGAGAGCACCTTACCTCTGATCCATGCATATCTCATCCTCCTCCTGGGATCACTGGGCTAGGCTGGGAATTTCCTTCTGAGTACCGTGAGAGGGAGAGAGTGAGCAACCCTGGTAGTCAGTCCTTCCAGTCCTCCCCTTGTGTAATGTTTGCTAAGTTTCAAATAGCCCAAAGCAAATCATATATAACTCAAGTTGAGGTCAAAGAGGGAGGATGTTACAAAGTTATAAGGCAAGGGGTATAAATCCATGAAGTATGTAAGATTTGGGACCATTATTATAATCTATAGAATACAGTTGACCCTTGAACAATGCAGAGGTTAGAGGCACCAACTGCCAGTGCAGTCAAAAGTCTGTGTCTAATTTTGGACTCCCCCCAAATTTAACTACTAATAGCCTACTATTGACTGGAAGCTTTACCTAAGCAGTTGACTAACACATATTTTGTATGTTATATGTATTATATACTACATTCTTAAAATAATACTTACCTTTTTCTTAATTTGAGGGGGATGTCTAGGCTATGCAGTTTGTTTACAGGTTTTCCCAAATGGGCAGTTTTCTAATAAAAATTGATTATTTTCCAATAAAGAAAATTTCTGGTTTATTTATTGAAAAAGCATCCATGTATAAGTGGACCCAATACAGTTCAAACCCATATTGTTCAATGGTCAGCTGTATTTTATTTAAAAGATGCTGTATTAAAATAGTTCTGTTGCTACAATGACTTAAATTTTGTCATGTTTTTATTTCTCAACCATAATCCTCTATTTTATATTTTCTACTCTCTATTTCATAGTTACTATTTTGTACCCTTTAAATAAGCTACCCTTTGTGTTTATTTTCCTTATCCTTGGGACTACCTAAATACATGACTTGTAAGGAGAATGATAATTACTTTGCCTGGAATGCTTCTTCTCCTGTAGGAAAACCAAGGTGGAATAGAGAAGAGAACCATATGAAAAGAAGTCAGGATTATGGATTTCTATTTTTGAAATCTTGTAGCTTCCATTAACAATTTATGAGCTTAGGAATGTACTCACATACTTCCATCAAATTACTTCCAATGTGCAATGAAAGCTTGGATATGATTAGGGAGAGCCTATATGATAGCATATTTGGGATTTCAAGGCTATGATTTAGCTTAATGTGTGATAAATAAATGGAATTTTTCCCCCCAACTTTCCTTCACTGTATAGTAAAGTAACTTTTCCTAGCATACAAGTAACATACAAGTAACTTTTCCTAGCAGGCATGCAAGGCTCATGCCTAAGAATTTAGCTCAATGAAAAGAGAAAAAGCTGTTCTACTTTTCTTTTACTTTAGAAACTATTACCAAGATATGATTATGAGCAATCCTTTCCATTTAAATCTCCAACTCTGCCTGTTTGGATTTTTAGTTGTATCTTTTACTACATGATGCCAAAGTGCTTTCCTTTCTAGCATCTGCCAACAAAGGTATGTAGTCACAGGTACATTAAAGGTCTGACTGCCTCTTCTATTTGGGAATTGTGTCTTGCCATCTGCTTTTATGTGTACTTGGTGGCCTGTTAGGAATCCATGTGCCCTCTAGCCACAAGTTCTACATAGAGCCTCTAATAAGATGAACTTTGCTCTAGGATTTCTCTGTTGTGGATGAAGTATTTTCTACTGGCCAAGGTCATCCTTCCTGCTCCAGGTGCTAATTTGTGCTGCTCTTAATCCACTCATATTATTGATAGCAGAGTCCTTGGTATGTGTTATATTGAAATATTACTAATGTATGAACTGTAACATTAAATTTCTAATCTAATCAATCAGATAGCATACATATGCGGTAGATGCTTGGCTAGTAAAAAGATTAATTGCCATGTGCAATGAAAACTAACTCTCTATAAGGTGAAATATTGCATGTCTCCCACAGAAAGATGGAAGCCTGAACACTGTGTTAAGCTAATGACTACTTCTGCCATTCAACCATATGGATTGCCTTTAAGACAAACCGAAATGAAGATTAAAGGCATGTAAAATCAACTCTCTATTAAAGCAGTTAGGGCTTTTCTCCAGATTCTACAGGAAAATTATGCAATCTGTTGCAAAACCAAGCACTTGTCTCCCAGATGGTGCCCAGAATCTATCTGAGCAAACACTTCTTTCCTGCTCTGTGTAACAAACCAGGCATATTTTTGATTCTCTGTGCTTGATTATGCATCTGAAGACATTTACACGGGAAGGACCTTGTAGAGTTGCTGTGGATTTGCATTGTAAAACTCCACAATGTTGTAATACACACTTTGAGAGCAAACCTGAAGTTATGAAGTAAAAAATGATGCTTTTTAAAAAATGTACTATTTATTTCCCTGATATGCTGGCTGTCTTTTTTTTTTTTTTTTCCTCCCATAAGTATTCTGCATTTGCCTAATCAGAGAGTAAGGCCTTGAGTCTTTGATTGTTGATAATCTTTTGTTTATTAATGTGGACCTGATTGCTTTGGGGGAGGCCTATTGTGAATTAAATTATTGGTGGTAGGATACATGTTTTTAATTATTACTGAGAGTATCTTGAAGAAAAAAAAAAGATCATTCTTATTAAATGGATGCCTGGAAGGGTTTCAGTTTCTTTATGCAGGTAGAGTAAATATGTTGTTTTACATATTTAGGGAATCGTGATTGTTGGTGAATTCTACTGAGGATAAAGGTCAGGCTGCACTATTGGCTGCATCTGGGTTCCTTGTGTTCATGCCTGTCAGTGTTTCTGTTCTTCCTTGGCTTGACTAATTCCGTGTATCCTCAGACTCCTGTCAGAGGTTCTTAGTGCAGGAAAACGTTTCTCATCACTTCGAACTGAGTTAGGTGTCTGTTACTTGCTTCCGTGTGGAATAGTATTCAGTACTCAAAAGAAAGGAGCTATCAAGCAATGAAAGACAAGGGGGAGTTGCTTAGTGAAAAAAGCCATCTGAAAAGGCTACATATGTTATTATCACAAGTATATGGCATTCTGAACAAAGCAGAACTAGAGATAGTTAAAAGGTCAGTGGCTTCCAGGGATTCAGAAGAGGGGAGTGGGTGAATAGGTGGAACACAGAGGACTTCAGCATTGTGAACCTGTTCCGTACAAAATTTCAGTAGCCTGTGATCTTGAAACTGCACTAATTTTTTTTTTAAACTTAATGGTGGATATATGCCATTATGCAGTTGTTAAAACCCCTAGAAATGTACAATGCAAAAAGTGAATCTTAACGTAAACCATGGGCTGTAATAATAGGAAAAATTTATCAATATTAGTTCATTAACTGTAGCAAGTTTACTACCCTAATTTGGGATGTAAATATGAGGGAAACTGTAGACTCGTAGAGTGGGTATAGGGTTGAGCATGTAGAGTTCTCTGTATTACCCGTTCAATGATTCTGTAAATCTAACACTGTGCTAAAAAGTCTATTAATTATTAAAATAACACATTAAAAATGTTGACACTGAAACTGTATAGCAATTTCAAATAATATAAGATTTAGTCACAATTTCTCTTTTCTACTTCCTCAATCCTCCCCCAAACAAACAGATTCTCTACAGATTTATGGAATCAGCAATTAAAATGAGAAATCAATATTTTTACACATGTTTAAAAGGTGATGAGGTTATATTGAGAGGAGAAGTATATCAATGCTCAAAAATGATATTAGTGTGTTTTTCTTAAATATACTGAAAGGAAATATTTGTCATCCAAACGGATTTTAATATCATTGGACATAGTTTTCTGTGTCACTATAATTCATTATATACATATATTCATTTTTTATTTGCATAATATAATGACATATAAGCTGTGATCCTGAACAAGGGGCTCATAATCAAGGTGAGTAACAGCACATAAATAGGTATAACTTACTGTGTTGTCTCGTGTATAATTATATCAGTATGTTAATCTCATAAGTAATTTAAAATATTTTTCTCTGAACTAAAAGTGTTTGGTATATCATGGGGTGGAAAGGAGACTTTCTGTATTTTTAATTTTTTAAAATTTTTTTTTGAATTAAATTTTATTTTTTTCAGTGTTCCAAAATTCCCTGTTTATGCATTCCACCCAGTGCTCCATGCAATACATGCCCTACTTAATTCCCACCATCAGGCTCACCCATGCCCCACCCTCTTCCCCTCCCAAACCCTCAGTTTGTTTCTCAGAGTCCACAGTCTCTCATGGTTTGTCTCCCCCTCCAATTTCCCCCAACTCACTTCTCTCCATCTCCCAATGTCCTCCGTATTATTCTTTATGCTCCACAATTAAGTGAAACCATATGATAATTGACTCTGCTTGACTTATTTTACTCAGCATAATCTCTTCCAGTCCTGTCCACATTGATACAAAAGTTGGGTATTCATCCTTTCTGATGGAGGCATAATACTCCGTTGTAAATATGGACCATATCTTCTTTATCCATTCGTCTGTTGAAGGGCATCTTGGCTCTTTCTACAGTTTGGCAGCTCTGGCCATTGCTGCTATGAACATTGGGGTATAGATCGTCCTTCTTTTCACTACATCTCTATCTTTGGGGCAGATACCCAGTAGTGCAATTGCAGGATCATAGAGTAGCTCTATTTTTAATTTCTTAAGGAATCTCTACACTGTTTTCCAAAAGTGGCTGTACCAACTTGCATTCCCACCAACAGTGTAAGAGGGTTCCCCTTTCTCCACATCCTCTCCAACGCTTGTTGTTTACTGTCTTGTTGATTTTGGTCATTCTAACTTGTGTAAGTGGATACCTCAGTGTAGTTTTGATTTGAATCTCGCTGATGGCTAAAGATGATGAACATTTTTTCATGTGTCTGCTAGCCATTTGTATATCTTCTTTGGAGAAGTGTCTGTTCGTGTCTTCTGCCCATTTTTTGATGTGATTATTTTTTGTGTGTGTTGAGTTTGAGGAGTTCTTTATAGATCTTGGATATCAGCCCTTTTTCTGTAATGTCATTTGCGAATATCTTCTCCCATTCTGTGGGTTGCCTCTCTGTTTTGTTGACTATTTCCTTTGCTCTGCAGAAGCTTTTGATCTTGATGAAGTCTAAAAGTTCATTTTCACTTTTGTTTCCTTTGCGTTTGGGGACATGTCTTGAAAGAAGTTGCTGTGGCAGATGTCGAAGAGGTTACTGCCTATGTTCTGCTCTAGGATTTTGATAGATTCCTCCCTAACTTTCAGGTCTTATATCCATCTTGAGTTTATCTTTGTATATGGTGTAAGAGAATGGTCAAGTTTCATTCTTATACACATAGCTGTTCAATTTTCCCAGGACTATTTATTGAAGAGATTGTCTTTTTTTCCACTGTATATTCTTTCCTGCTTTGTCAAAGATTATTTGACCATAGAGTTGAGGGTCCATATCTGGGCTGTCTACTCTGTTCCACTGGTCTGTATGTCTTTTTTTTTTTTTTAATTTTTAATGTGCCAGTACCATGCTGTCTTTGTAGTAAAGCTTGAAATCAGACAATGTGATGCTCTGAATTTTGTTTTTCTTCTTGAACATTTCCTTAGCAATTCAGGGTCTCTTCTGGTTCCACACAAATTTTAGGATTGTTTGTTCTAGCTCTTTGAAAAATACCGGTGGAATTTTGATTGGGATGGCATTGAAAGTATAGATTACTCTGGGCAGTATAGACATTTTAACAATGTTTATTCTTCCAATCCATGAGCATGGAATGGTCTTCCATCTTTTTGTATCTTCTTCAATTTCTTTCATGAGTGTCCTGTAGTTCCTTGAGTACAGATCCTTTACCTCTGTGGTTAGGTTTACTCACAGGTATATTATGGTTCTTTGTGCTAAAATAAATGGAATTGATTCTCTAATTTCGTTTTATATATTTTCATCGTTAGTGTATAAGAAAGTAACTGATTTCTGTACATTGATTTTGTATCCTGCCACATTACTGAATTGCTGTATGAATTCTAGTAGTTTGGGGGTGGAGTCTTAGGTTTTTCATATAAAGTATCATGTCATCTAAGAAGAGAGAGAGTTTGACTTCTTCATTGCCAATTTGGATACCTTTTATTTCTTTTTGTTGTCTGATTGCTGTTGCTAGAACTTCTAGTACTGTGTTGAACAGCAGTGGAGAGAGTGGACATCCTTGTTGTGTTCCTGATCTCAAAGGGAAGGCTGTCAGCTCTTCCCCATTGAGGATGATATTAGCTGTGGGTTTTTCATAGATTTTATGAAGTTGAGGAATGTTCCCTCTATCCCTATACGTTGAAGGGTTTTAATCAGGAACGGATGCTGTATCTTATCAAATGCTTTTTCTGCATTAATTGAGAGGACCATGTGGTTCTTCTCTCTTCTCTTACTGATTTGTTCTGTCACATTGATTGATTTGTGAATGTTGAACCACCCTTGCATCTCATGGATAAATACCACCTGGTCATGGTGGATAACTTTCTTAATGTATTGTTGGATCCTGTTAGCTAGGATCTTGTTGAGAATCTTAGCATCCATATTCATCAGGGATATTGGTCTGAAATTTTCCTTTTTGGTGGGGTCTTTGCCCGGTTTGGGGATCAGAGTAATGCTGGCTTCATAAAAAGAGTCTGGAAGTTTTCCTTCTGCTTCTATTTTTTGAAACAGCTGTAGGAAAATAGTTATTATTTCTTCTATGAATGTTTGGTAGAATTCTCCATGGAATCTGTCAGGTCCTGGGCTCTTGTTTTTTGGGAGGTTTTTGATCACTGCTTCAGTCTCATTACTAGGTACTGGTCTATTCAGGCTGTCAGTTTCTTCCTGATTCAGTTTTGGAAGTGTATAGGTTTCCACGAATGCATCCATTTCATCTAGATTGCTTAATTTATTGGCATATAACAGTTGATAATAATTTCTGATGATTGTTTCTATTTCCTTGGTGTTAGTCGTGATAGCTCCCCTTTCATTCATAATTTTATTAATTTGGGTCCTCTCTCTTTTCTTTTGGATTAGTTTGGCCAGTGGTTTATCAGTCTAATTGATTTTTTCAAAAAACCAGGTTCTAGTTTTGTTGAAGTGTTCTACTATATCTCTAGTTTCTATCTCATTGATCTCTGCTCTAACCTTAATTATTTCCCTTCCTGTGTATGGCATTGGCTTAATTTGTTGTTGATTCTCCAGTTCTTTAAGGTATAAATACAGCTGGTGTAGTCTGGATTTTTCAGTTTTTTAGAATGAGGCTTGGATGGCTATGTATTTCCCCCTTAGGACCACCTTTGCTGTATCCCATAGGTTTTGTACCAATGTGTCTTCATTCTTATTGGTTTCCATTAATTGTTTAAGTTCTGCTTTCATTTCCTGGTTGATCCAAACATTCTTAAGTGGGGTGGTCTTTAGCTTCCAAGTGTTTGAATTCCTTCCAAACATTTTCTTGCGGTTGAGGTCCAGTTTCAAAGCATTGTGGTCTGAGAATATGCAGGGAATAATCTCAGTCTTTTGGTATTGGTTGAGTCCTGATTTGTGACCCAGTATGTAGTCTATTCTGGAGAATGTTCCATGTGCACTTGAGAAGAATGAGTATTCTGTTGTTTTAGGGTGGCATGTTCTGTATATTATCTATGAGGTCCATCTGGTCCATTATGTCATTCGATGCTCTTGTTTCTTTATTGATTTTCTGCTTGGATGTTCTGTCTATTGCTGAGAGTGGCATGTTAAGATCCCCTACTATTAATGTATTCATATCAATATGACTCTTTATCTTGATTAACCGTTGGCCTATATAGTTGGCTATTCCTATATTGGGGGCATAAATATTTAAAATTATTAGATATTCTTGGTGAATAGACCTTTTAAGAATGATGTAGTGTCCTTCTTTATCTCTGACTACAATCTTTAGTTTAAAATCTAATTTAAAATCTAATTTATCTGATATGAGAATTGCTATCCCAGCTTTCTTTTGAGGCCCATTGGCATGAAAAATGCTTCTCTATCCGTTCACTTTCAGTATGGAGGTATCTTTGGGTTCCAAATGGGTCTCTTGTAGACAGCATATGGACAGGTCCTATCCTTTTATCCAGTCTGCAACCCTGTGCTGTTTTATGGGAGCGTTTAAGCTGTTCACATTGAAACTGATTATTGAAAGATACGTTTTTATTGATGTTGTGTTGCCTGTGAAGTCCTTGTTTCTATAGATTGTCTCTGTAAATTTCTGTTCTATGTCACTCTTGGGTTCTTTCTTCTTTTACAGAACTCCTCTTAATATTTCTGGTAGTGCTGGCTTAGTGGTCACATACTCTTTTAAACCTTGCTGGTCTTGGCAGGTCTTTATCTCTCCATCCATTTTGAATGTCAGCCTTGCTAGATAAAGTATTCTTGGCTGCATGTTCTTTTCATTTAGTACCCTGAATATGTCTTGCTATTCCATTCTGGCTTGCTAGGTTTCTGTGGACAGGTCTGATGTTATTCTGATGGATCTTCCTCAGTACATAAGGAATCTCTTCTCCCTAGCTGTCCTTAGGAGCTCTTGTCTAAAATTATGATTCATCAGTCTCACAACCAAGTGTCTAGATTTGTTGATCTTGGGGGGTGATCTTTTTGCCTCTAGGACATGAACGCTTGTTCCAGTCTCCAGATTGGGAAAATTTTCATCCAGAATTTGTTCAACTTTATCTTCTAGTCTTCTCTCTTTCTCCACCCCCTCAGGGATCCCAAAAATTCTGACATTGGAATGTTTCATGGCATCATTTATTTCCCTAATTCTGTTTTCATGGTTTCTAAGCTGTTTCTTCCATTCATCCTCCTGATCCTTTTTCTCTCTCAGTTTGTCCTCTAGATCACTAATTATATCTTCTGCCTGGGTTACCCTACTGTTAGAGTATTTAGATTAGATTAGTTCTCATTTGATAGCATTTTAAACTTCTTCCTGGTTGGCTTTCACTTCTGCTCTTAGAGATTCTATGTTGTCACTTTGGTTTTCTCCAACTTAGCTATTGCCTAGATAATTGTTACCCTGAATTCCCTTTCCAACATACTGTTTATGTCCATATCCACCGGTTCTGATGGGGAGGGCACAGTCTCTGATCTTTTCCTCTGTTGGGTGTTCCTCCTCCTAGTCCTTTTGGTGAGAGGTGGTTGAGGGGATGTATAGCTGAATATATCAACCACAGTCCTCTGTACTTTAAAAAAATGAAATAAGAGACATTAGGGTGAACTAAGGCTTCGGCAAGATAATTGGCCATGAAAGGTTGTATCCTGTACTTCTCTGGCTGATTTTGTCATTGTTTTATGTATTTGGAGATATAGTTATGGAATAAGTTTGAGGATAACTGACATTAGCCAAGTCATAAAGCATAAAAATGTTCTTTGTCTTACTATAACAAGTATATCTATATCATATGTTCAGAAGAAGGGATGTAAAGGCGAATGTCTACAAGAAACTGAAAAGGGAGTTTCAGGCAAAGAGTGCTTTAAATGTCCAATGAAGAAGAATGGATTTCAGTTTATGAGCAAGAACTAAGGCATCAGAAATTTTGAACACTAAATGTATATGACAAATTATTCACTTAGGATCCTTGACCCTAAGAATACTATGAGTTGTGGCTTCTCTAATGAAGAAGGGAAAAGGATCTAACCCTTTGGCAGAATATCCCATTAAAAGTCTACTGTAGTTAATCATTTGAGAGAGACTGATATAATTACAGTAGATGACAGTAGAGATAAAGAAAATAAAAGATGTATCTCTGAGACATCTTAACTAAAATCAAATAGATTTAGCTATTGGTAGAGCCCTTACCTTGTCCAAAAGTGGCTCTGTATCCTTCATTTGGATAGATTTGGTGATTTTACATCCAGTTAACTAGATGACTTCCCTAGACGATGTTGTGTTTGGAGCGGCATTGGTCAATGATGCACATATTTCGACTACGTACTCTTGGAGAGCAATATTCCTTTTCTGCCAATGGACATAGAATTTAAATTTCAGGAGCCACTAGGATCATACATGTTCAGTTTTTGAAAAATCATATGATAGAATAATTTACAACTGAGGAACTTAAGAATTCATAGGTTAGGAAACGAAGATCTCTGAGAAGAACGTTATATGAGTGAACTTTTGCATTTACTGTTATGGTTACTTAGTATTATACTGCTTATTATTTTGCTTTGATAAAGATATCTGAAATTTTATACATCTAAATACATAGGACTGCTTATCCTTAATCTAAATTCTATTTACTTTACCTGTGTAATACAAACTCTTGAGATTTGACACTAATTGAAATATTTTGTTACTGTCATATCTTATATATCATCTAGAGACTTATTTCAGAATTTAAGCATAATCTATTTCCTTAATAATTTGTATTAGTTTTTTGGATGGATCATAATTAGATAAACTTCTGTTTTATTTTTTTCTTTATTTAATAGTGTAGTGCTGTCTTCAAAGGGGAAAATACCCTGTAGTATGGCATAAATACATAAACACATAAACACAGTTTCACACCTCTTGAGACAGAGGAAACCATTTCATATTTGCTATGAGTTCATCAAATTTAGGATGTTGTAATTTCTGAATCTCAAGGTTTACTTTGGGTCTTTACTATGATATGGTTCAAATATCCAGATTTGGTTGGAAGAACATGATTCTTTAATCAAGGTTTTTAAGTAATCTTTAATTCTTAAAGAAAGCTTATATGTTAAGCAATTTTTAAGTAGTATTTTGATTGCATTTTGGAATTAAAATGTATTCAACAATTTTTCTGTAAATGCTTGGTAAGCCTTAACTGTAAAAGCCCAAATAGTATATATTTTAGCCCTAAAAGGCCATATGGTCTCTGCTGCAATTATTCAACTCTGCCTTTATCAAAGAAAAACAGCTGTAGATGATATAATAAAGCCAATTACAAAGACAGGTGAGGTGGCAGGGCTTGGCCTACAGACCTTAGTTTTTTGACCCCTGATTGAATGGTATATAACACAGTAAATGAAATGATAGAGTATACAACACTAACATTTAGTTTTACACACAGACTTCAGGCTAAATACCCTTATTATTCAACTTTTAGTTAGTATGGTGTCAGCTCTTCACTCTCTTTCCATTGCTAATTATGAATATTTTATTAAAACCACCAAAATGGGCACACCTGGGTGGCTCAGTGGGTTAAGCCTCTGCCTTCAGCTTAGGTCATGATCTCAGGGTCCTGGGATCGAGCCCTGCATCAGACTCTCTGCTCAGCGGGGAGCCTGCTTCCCTCTCTCTCTCTGCCTACCTCTCTGCCTACTTGTGATCTCTCTCTCTGTGTCAAATAAGTAAATAAAATCTTAAAAAAAAAAAACCACCAAAATGATGTGGCTTAAATATCAAATAATGTACATCAATTAAATAAATTTGCCAAAGGAAAACAATGGTAAAAAAAATATTCTTGGGGTACATTTGATTCGTAAGAGGTGTTAATAATAAAATCCAAAATTTGGCTCTCTTTTGTCTCCAACGCAAAGGAAATCTAGTGAATTATAAAGATTTTTTTTATTATAATGATTTTGTGTCAAAAAATATTTTTAGGGGCGCCTGGGTGGCTCAGTGGGTTAAAGCCTCTGCCTTCGGCTCAGGTCATGATCCCAGGGTCCTGGGATTGAGCCCCACATTGGGCTCTCTGCTCAGCGGGGAGCCTGCTTCCTCCTCTCTCTCTTTTTGCCTGCCTCTCTGCCTATATGTGATCTCTACCTGTCAAATAAATAAATAAAATCTTTAAAAAAATTTTTTTTACATGATTTAATATTTTGAAATTAGGTATTTTTTGGGTTTTTACTAAAAAAAAACTTGCTCAAATAAAGAGAAAATGTGATGTGCTACAAGATTGATGTGTCTGGAGAGTATGGAACAGCAGATCACGTAGGAATTTTCTTTTTAATGCTTTCTTAAGGTAAGACGTTGTAACACCAAATGAGAATTTTTTGAGTGTTTCAATAATGAAATAGCAAACTATAAATTAATATCCATGAAATTATACTTATTGATGCTGTTCCTTGTTTGTGGGTGGTGGCTCTATGATAGTTGGTGGGATCCAGAAATGCTGCTGACTGATGGTCTGGTTTGAGCTAAGGGCAGAGTAGAATTTTGAGAATATAAGGTAATGTTGTTATGAGGAATCTGACCAGCCTTTCATGTTTAATGGCTGACAGCTGTTAAACCTCATCCTTCTTTCCTGTTTACCCTACATCTGGACAAATTGATAAAAATGCCTGAGTGTTTCTTTCTTTGTCCCTAGCAGGGGATTCAGACAAGGCAAGTCTTTGCCTCCATGCAGAAGTCTCACTTTGGCTTCACCCCCTAACCACAGTACACACCTGGGGCCAGACTCCCTTCCTTGCTCTTTCAAGTCATTTTGGACTTTCTAGGGAGGCCTGCTGCAGACCTCTCAATAACCTAAGTAATACCTCTTTTCATACACACTTGGTGTGTGTGTTGGGGAGGGGGATGTTTTCAGTGTTGACCTCTAAATCTAACTTTAGGTGGGAGTCCCTGTTTTTGTAGGGTGCCTATAACAGAAGTGCTTACAACAACTGATATCTATTAAATTGTGAAAATCTGCATTTCTGCCTTTTTCCAGGATGAGCCTGACCACCACCAATATCGGCCTCAGCACCATGAACTCTTCTACATAGGTTATGGCATAATTAGAGCTTTCCATCAGGAAAATGCTTCTAGCACCTCTCTAGATGCAGAGAAGAGGTGGTAGGGTCTTGAGCAGAAGTTAGGACATTTGGCCAGGCAAAAGAAAAAGAAGGGTACATAAGAATAAGAAGTTAAGGGAATTTGGCAAGTGACTAAATGTGTGTTTGCAGTACCGCATCTAGATGGTATGATAGCGGCAGAGAATAGCAACAAAGAAAAGAATCAGTGACCACACCAAGGTTTCAAACTTCGGTGATTAGTCTTATTTTTTTTATTTATTTATTTATTTTTTTTGTGGACATGCTGAATTTGATCTTCTGATGGGTTATGCAGTTAAGAAATAACTAGAAGAGAACTGGAGCTGGAACTATTTAGCACAGGACTGGACATGAGAATGAGGAGTCATCACCACAATCGTAGAAGAAATTATATTACTGAGTAAAGTCCTTAAAGGTGAAAGCTTAGAGAGAAGAGAAGGGAATGGTGGGGTATTTTACATATTATAATTATATGTCAGGAAAGATACTGAAGTAATGATAAGGAGCTTTGAAATACTTTAGTAGCAAAATAAATAGTTCCTTCAGAGCTACTTATCGTCTACACCCATGTAGGTGATCCATACCAGATTGCATCCTGTCAAAAAAACAATTGTTTAAAAATACTCAAGAGTTTGAGGTACTGGTGTAAAATGCCATTGGCGACAATTATATTTTACTTACTGAGTTGATTCAATTAAGGCACAATAAATTCTGAATGTTGCTGATAGGATTTGCAAAATTATCAGGCTATTCAGCCATTCTGGTCAAAGTGGCTAAGGGAAGGAAAGAAATTTATAATTTCATGGTTGAATGACATAATGAGTGCTATTAGCTTAATTGGTCATTATTAAAGTAACACTCTGTGCTGCAAACAATAGTGGTTGTTTGGTGCATGGGGCTTTTCAATTCTACCTCAAATATTTTCAGAAATCATATATGTCACAAATCTTTAAGTTAACAATTTATGCATGATTTTCTGTTACCTGGATTTTTAAAGATATCACCCTTGGAATATTGCTCTAAAAAGACATATAACTAAATGGTATCGAGATGACTGCATAAAAATGAAGTACTAAAAATGAGTTTGAGATACATTTTACTTAGCCTTGAATACTAAATAAAGAGAAGTGAGTTGGTTTGATGTTCCTGTCTGACTCATATAAATATCTCTGAAAAGAAGAAAATATGCCCTCCCTAGGGGAGACAGTTAGGTGAGGCAGATTGTCATGGAAAATGACAACTTGGTGATTCTTGCCTGACTTTAACTCTTCAAGTATTGAACCTAGTAATGAATGGTGGAAATTTTAGAAATGAATGAGAAAAGAAGCGAGTAAATTATGTATGTATTTTCATGTCCTCTTTAACATATATAAATTGAACACATTCCATGTGTCCTGTAATTCCCATTAATACAATGATGAAAGACTAATAGGATCTCTGTAAGGCTAATAAACATCTTATTTTCTTCCTATCAAGAAAGGAGTCATGATACAGATGAAGTTCCTTTACTATTGCCTTGTCTAGTAATAGAGCTGATCTACTTGTTTCTCTGTGCTTTGGGGAATGGAAAAGAGAGAAGCACACGTGGAAACCATGGGTGACCTTTTTGCCTAAGTTCTGCAATGAGGAGAGAATGCTCATTTCACAAATAAACAGCTGTAAATGTCTTCTTACACTGAGGTCAGTTCCATTCTAATTTGACTGTAAGACCCTCAGAAACTTGGGGTTCGTATACTTCATTAACATGGCCCAGTTTGTTGTCAAAATCAGAGCTGCAGAACTGAAATCTCCATCATAGGTGGATAAAGACCCCCAACTTTCTTCATTTGCTATGGAAACAACATATAATTTTACTATTTACAAAGATAAAAGATAACTAAATGATTGTTCTTAAAACCTATTTTTCTCTTCTTTCCACCCTTTATTTAAGCCTTTTTCCCTTCCCTTTAATTCTGCTGGCCAATTCAGAGGTATTGTAGACCCGTCACCATTTACCCTGTATATTTTATCAAAGAGACATCGCAACAGTGTCTGCTGATTCCATAGATAACATGCAAAGCCCCTTAAAGCAAAAGTATAAGAATAATTTAGTGAGATCTATGAAGAGTTTATATTTCTAACATTTTACAGATTTGTTACATATCGTAGGATGAATTTTCCTAGGGTAATATATTGCATATTAGTTTTCCATAGCAAGACACATTAATTGCCTGGGAATTGAAGTACAACTGTGTAAAAGATGTAGCTTTTATTGCCCGGCCAAACAAACAATTACAGAGAGACTATTTACTGAAGGCCATGTTCATGAATAATATGGCAGGAATTTGTCTAAAAACATTAGACTGTTTAACAATATTTTTTATTTTGTTTGTGTTTAAATATTTAAATTGAATTTCTTTAGTGTTCTAGTTCTTTGAATTTTGTTGAATATATGTAAAAATGTAATTGGTTTCTTTGTTTAAAAGTTTAAAATTTTTCATCTGCCCTCTGTCTTAATAGAAAAAAAAATGCCTCTTTCCATACTGATTGCACTACAGCTTTTAAAGAGAAAAAGAAATGCCTAAAACTATTTCTTTAAATTTTTAGCTTTCTGAAATTTTCTTCTTTTGAGATATGTAGCTGAAATCATAGATTCCTGTGAGTATTTGGCAGTGATCAGTTGGTCTGCTTAATATGGTCGCCCCAAGTGAATAACTTTGACTTCAAAAAGTAATTGCTTCATAAAGCTGTATATTTTTCTTAATTATGGGAGCAGCTAATTCATACTTTTATATTCTCCCTTTATGAATAAACCTAAAAATTAGTGATTTTTCCTCTTTATCATAAATTTTCTCCAATTTTTTAACATGTCATTGGTAAAAAGTGGAAGTTGACAAGTAATTGCTAAAAAGCAGAATGATGAATGCAAATTTAAGAATCAAGACAGAATTCCTTGGGTTAATGCTGTTAGTATGCTAATGCATCCCTCATAGTTTGTAATGTGAATTAGGTACTTAAGAAATATCAGAAAAAAAAGCTTAATGGCTATTTTCAAAAACTGTGGGTCTAAACAAAGATGTTTCAGTATATATAGCTTTTCAAAAATATTAAGTAGAAAAACTGAGAATTTCCCATTAAGTGGTATATTTGGCTATATTCATGAAATCTTAATTTCCAAATGCCATTCTAACTCTTACAAATGGTGCAGTTTTTCTTGTTAAACTATCACATGAAACTGTATTTTAGGCTTAGACTCTGGTTGTTGGAAGTTTCTTTCTTTACTTTCTTAGAAACCAAGAGGAATTACATGGATAGAAAACTTACATGCCAACATGTTTGATATCCAAAGATGCTTATCTAAGAGGCATACCTGGAAAGGATGGAGACAAACTTTCTTTGAGCCATCCTTACATTTAGTTCATCCTATATATCCCGAGCAAGCATGCACATTTCCCTTATTGAATGGTAAAAAGAATACTATGAAACTTTATAACTAATATTTATAACTAATATTGAAAAAGATAGCAACCTGCTATTCTTAAGTTGAATTTCTACCCCTGGTCCAAAAAGCATAAATGGGACAAAGAGCATGATGATTGGTTCAGTGTAGGGAAATGTGCCAAATTCTGTAGTCAGAGGATAAGGATCTATTGCCAAAAGGAGTATGGATTTGCTATGCAGCCAAGGATAGAATGGCATCATTTAATTGGTCACTGTTTCCTTACTGATTTCTAATATTGGTCATTTTATTAAAAGTTTGCTTTACTTAACTCAAAAGAACGTTAAATTAATTTCCAAGTGTTTCCAAATAGCTCATACACTGGTGTGGTGCTAAAAAACAAAGACCATTTAAAAAAATATTTTGTTTTGTTACCATATAATGTATTATTTGCTTCAGAGGTACAGGTCTGTGAATCATCATTCTTAAACAATTCATAGCATTCACCATAGCACATACCCTCCCCAGTGTCCATTACCCAGCCACCCTATCACTCCCCTCCCCACCCCCCAGCAACTCTCAGTTTGTTTAGTGAGATTAAGAGTCTCTTATGGTTTGTCTCCCTCCGTAGTCCCATCTTGTTTCATTTTTTTCCCTCCCTACCCCCTGATGACCTCCCACCCTACCTCTCAGATTCCTCCTATCAGAGAGATCATATGATCATTGTCTTTCTCTGATTGACTTATTTTGCTTAGCATAATACCCTCTAGTTCCATCCATGTCGTTGCAAATAGCAGGATTTTGGGTTTTTTGATGGCTGCATAGTATTCCATGTGTGTGTGTGTGTGTGTGTGTGTGTGTGTGTGTGTGTGTGTGTGTGTACACCACATCTTTATCTTCTTTATCTGTTGATGAACATCTAGGTTCTTTCCATAGTTTTTTAGGTTTATTTAAAAAAAATTTTTTTTAAGATTTTATTTGTTTATCTGTCAGAGAGAGAGCAGGGAAAGTGGCAGGCAGAGAGAGAAACAGGCTCCCTGTTGAGCAAAGTCCCTTTTGAGCAAACAACCCCATGTGGTACTCAATCCCAGGACTCTGGAATCTTGACGGGAGCCAAAGACAGATGCTTAACCCCTTCAGCCACCCAGGCATCCCCATTTTGGGGCTTAAATGTTCCTAAGATAAGAGAACAATCAGAATGAACAGAGTTCAAAAAGGTACAATACTTTACATGGCCCGAAATTCTGTCCTCACCATCTGACTCATGTATAATCCATAGGCTATGTTTTAAGGCTTGGAATTTATGCCAGAACATGTTTTTTATGGCTTGCCTAAAACAATTATTTCAGTCATTGTACTATTTGGAAATAAAGGCAACCAAACAACAAAAAAGGGCATATCTAGGGGCACCTGCAAGCTTAGTTGGTTAGGTGAATGACTCCTGATTTTGGCTCACAGTCCAGGGTAAAGCCATGTATCCAGCTCTGTGCTCAGCGGGAGTCTGCTAGAGATTCTCTCTCCCTTTCCTTGGCCCCAACCCCCACTTGCCACAGGCATGGGCATTCTCTCTCTCTCTCTTTCTCTCTTTTTAAACATTTTATTTATTTGACAGAGAGAGATCACAAGTAGGCAGAGCAGCAGGCAGAGGGAAAGGGAGAATCAGGCTCCCAGCTGAGTAGGGAGCCGGATGCCAGGCTCAATCCTAGGACCCTGGGATCATGACCAGAGCCGACGGCAGATGCTTAACTGACTGAGCCACCCAGGCACCCATTCTCTCTCTCTCTCTCTTAAATAAATACATCTAAAAAAAAAGTCATATCTATAAAATATATATGACAAAAATTCAATCCTTCCTGAAGTCGTGATAAACCCATTGATGTTACTGAGTCAGGGAGACAGGAAGACCAACAAATAAGCTACATTTTTCCAGATGTTAAAGATCTGAAAACAGGTTATAGGAACAGCATAGCCTGCTCTGAATTAGCTTTACTAACCAGATTGCTAAAGCTAAAGGAAAAGAAAAGTAGAATGCCTAAGCGAACCCAGGGGATTTTTCAACGAGAGGATTGTGAAGGATGTTTGCTGGTACAGATCACTACATGGGATAAACCCAGTTTTATGTTTCTATTTACATATTAATAGTAATTCAACTATGGCATAATTAAGGAGGCTCACTACATGGTTGTATAAAAAAATAAAAACACCAATTGCATAAACAATAAGTATTGGGCTTTTGAGGATTTATACAAAGTTTACTTAAAATGCTGTCACAGTTCTTGTCTCTTGGTTTTATTCATGCAGTTTCCATTTTAATGATTGATTTATTATTTCTTATAAATTGAAATGAAGCTACTTTTGGCAGCAATATTCTTTCAGATTCCATTATAATTTCACATGGAAAAAATTTTCTTGAAGACTTTAAACATCACAGTTAGTGATTTTTTTTTTTTCAAACAAGGGAGTAGAATAAATGGAATCTATCACAAAAGGTTGAAAATTGTTTTATGCCTGGAGATTAGAGTTGTATCATGCTAAATTGATATGTTATATTCTAGAGGGGCTCAAGAAGATAAAATTAAAATATTTAGGTTTTCGAACACTAAAGCAACTGTAAAAAAGAATTAGGACTAAACCATTACATAAATATAATACTAAACAAATATCAAGCTATTTGTAAACAATATAACTTACGAAACATAGGAAAGATGATAGGAATCTCTGTATAATACATTATGAGCTTAGGGGCAAAGGAGATACGAGGTGATTATTTTCTAGGCAAATTTGTGAAGTATATGAAGAAGTCTGAAGCTGTTGATCTGAGGAAGAAGAGAAAAAAAGACCTCTACCTCTTCTTTGGCTTCATTTGTTCTTTCTTTCTCTTCTCGTCCTTCTCTTTTAGATCTTCTTTTGTCTCATCTTTCTCGTCAGTTATTTTTATATCTTACCCTTTCCTTCAGTTGTACCTGATTTTTCCACATTCTCTAATCAGCATGGAATATCTACTGTGGTTTCCCTTTCAATACATATGTAATGACTGGCTATGGCGAGTATTGCAGGAATGCGGTGGGAGGGCAGCCCCAGGGTTGGGATGTAACTGTGACATATTAAGTATGAAGAAATATTAGACGTGATGATGTGGTCATGCTGCCATTTCTGTCCCACTTTGTTAAATGACTACTGTATTCACTCAGTAGAATTGCCTCTGTAACAGGAGATCTTGAATAGTTCATGCTTTGGACCCCATAAGCAGTGTGATGAGGTCTGAGGACCTCTTCTCGGAATACTTTATAAATACACAAAATAAAATACTTAGGATTACGAAGGAAACAAATTATGTCAAATACATTGATCAAGATATTAAAAAATAAAAATTTGTAATATAATAATACGTTGGCTTTTTCATTAAGATATTATATAACCTGCCCAGCTGTGTTATAATAGCAATCATAATTTCAAAATAGTGATGACATTAATGATATTTATAGATATCTACACAAATATAATTTAACAGGAAAAAATACAGATATGAAACATCTGTGGGTTTTTATTGGTGACAAAGTCACAAGTAGCTGTTTGATTATGCTGTGGCTTGATAATATTTTCAATCCAAATTCCTATTTGAAAGTAATGCAAACTCTCAGTTAAAAGCTAATGAAACTAAGGATGTGCTTGTGTTTTATTTGCCATCTAAATTCAGAATAACCTCAATTCCATCCAGAGGTCCCATATTAATAACATCTACTATAGATACAAATCCATATTGTTTCATCGCTCAGCCGATATCATCAATTTCTCTAAACCAGAAGTTTACAAATTATTGGACCAGCAATTCAACTGGGAGCTTTATTTTAAATTTTCTTTCCAAAAATCAGCTTCTGGGTCCTACCCTCGAATAGAGCTCTGGACAACAGTGTTCTAGATAACTATAGTGCTCAGCTATAGTGCAGCACCTTTTACAGAGAAATGTTCTCCCAGAATCTTCTGTGAACCTAGGTCAAGAAAATTTTCTCAATCTAGTTCATAATACTTCCCAAAGCAATAGATATGGCAACAACAACAGAAACACTTAAGCGACCAGATACATAGTTACAGTATGTTACAGTATCTTTCGTGCAAATAACTTGCAGCAAATTGCTGGATAATTAGTGTGTGTGTTTGTGTGATATTCCTAAAATATCAGCTATATAGGAAAATAGAGAGCATCTAAACAATATAATCCACAGGATTGGATTTATTTCTCTAATACTAACTCTCTATCTTATAGACACATAGTTTAATTATTCAGAAGTTCCATTTGGAGATGAAAAAAGAGATGGCACACACACAACCTATTTTAGTGCCTTGCAGAATGAGCACTCACATAACAGCTGTGGTTATTATTATTGCTGTCATTGTTATTTAATATCTGCTGCAGGATTTTGTGTGTGTGTGTGTGTGTGTGCTCATCCCAATTCTAGTAGTGGAGTATGTCTTTGTTACCATAATAAGCACTCGTCTTTTTCTATGTATTTTGTCTATTTTGTAGTTCTCTTTGAGGAAGTTATCAATATTCCCAATAATAAGAGGTGTTTATATTGTGGGTGTCCACTTTGATGAGGATGATAATCCCAAATTTCCTCCTTCTACCAACAGTGAGGACTTGTTCAGTCAGATGTAGCGGGGATTAGAAGAGACTCACGTAATATGAAGACTGTGATTTCTGTCTAGAAAGTTGGAGGGGGTTGTTGAAGATATTCAAGAGATAAAATAGAATTCCAAATACCCTTCAGAGACCAATTCACTATGACATAAATATGGACACAATAATGTCTCTGACTTATCCCCAGATGGGTGTGAGTATGTGTGTGTGGAGGCACATCTCCTGTTGTTGTTGTTGTTTTCCAGTATTAGTTCCCTCTGGCAAGATATGGTTAAAATCAAATCAGAAATTCATGACTAAAGCAATTCAGAGATGCTGTAAATTCTAATCAAGTGAAACAACAAGGCACTCCTGAGTGGGAAAAGTGAACACTTTCAAAGAGAGACTTAATACAGTCAAGATGGAAGAAGGATGTTTACACTCCCTCTTCCCCTAATAGCAACTAAAAGAAAGTATAAAGATACTTATTGGAGAATTCTGGAAATGAAGTAGAAACAGGTGGACAAGATAGGAGAATCAAAACTGAAATAATGATTCCTAAGGCAATGAGTTAGCTATTTTTTTCCTCCCATATTTCCTGACTTAGACTCTCAGTCAACCTAAACCACCAAATGGGTGCAGACAGATAATATTCCTCTCGGACAGAAAATAACCAGAGAACTAGGAAGGGGGTCCCCTGTACAGTGGAGCTTTATTGATTCTCCTGGCCCTATCCAAGTCATACTTCAGTTACAAGACTGGATCTCTATGTTGGCAGGGGGGGTGTGGTGGTAAAGACAGTGGTCGTGTATGCTGTTTTATTTTGCCACTTTGCCTGGTGCAGACCCAGTCATGGGGAGTGTAGAACAGTGCAGGGAGGCTAAAGCCCCATTTTCTAGCAAGAGCGGTGAGGAAAATTAGAAGCCTGGGGAGCCCTCATGGTCCAAGTAAGAACTAGCATGAGTGTGAGAAACTCCTGGTGGCTGCAGTGTTAGGATGCCCCTCTCACTTTTTAGGTTTTGCTCTTAGGAATTTCACCGAATGTCATGATATAATGACAAGGGAAATTCCCTGTGGCTCTCACAAGAGGAGGTGAGGAAGGATACTTGTGAAATATCCCCAGAGCATTATCTAAAGTAACAACCCACACTCTGGGGTAAGTGAATTTGCCAGAGGCTTACCCCACTTTAGAGTAACAGCGTTTCTCCACTTCCATCTCCCTTAACCTTCTTGTCTAACTGAAGTTGAGGGAATGCTAAGAAACATTTGTGAAAGTCACTGCCTAGAAACCTGGGATCACTAAAAACTGAGATTAATCATAAGATTATAGACTGATCCTCCTCCCCTTTTCCTAATTATCATACCAGTGAGCTCCAATTTAATAATTGCAAATTATAGTTAAAAGATCTGCAGGGTATCTACCATAACCGAGGAGGAGTTCTTAGGGGAGTCCAAAGACAGCAAGAAAGACAAAACACCAGAGGACTCTGAAGCCTCAGGTATATTCAGCTACAGCAAATATTAAACACAGACCAACCTCTAGTTACATTAACATAGATCCTCCCCTAAGAGCCTTGCTTACTTTGGTTCTGATGATCCAATACACTGTGTTTAGCTTGTAACGTTTAAGTAATGTTAACAGGCAAGAAAAAACACATTCTTAAGAGACAATAAGTATCAGGACGAGACTCAGATATGATTCAAGTTTTGTAATTATCAGAATATAAAATAACTATGATTAATCTGTTAAAAGCACTAATGGAAAAAATACATATAAGAATGGATGGGTGAGATAAGCAGAAAGGTGAAAACTCTAAAAGAATCAAAAGGAAATGCTTGATGTTAATTCAGATAATTAGATGGTTTGTATGAATATAAAGTTTGAGAAGTATGAGCCTCGAACATGATCAGCAAGTAGGTTTCACATAAGATTTAATGGACTTTAATCTCTCTCTCAAGGCAGATATCCATGTTCCTTGCCCTGAGAGTCCTATTTAGACCAAGTTTAGGGGCGTCAGTGGCTCATTCACTTGAGCATCTGACTCTTGGTTTCTGCTGGGGTCATGATGTTATTGTCATGGGATAGAGCCCCACTTGGGCCCTTTGCTCAGCATAGAGTCTGCCTCACATTCTCTCTCCTTCTTTCTTGGTCTCTGTTTTTTCAAATAAATAAAATCTTAAAAAAAAAAAAAAAGAAAGAAAGAAAAGAAAAGAAACAACTTTTTATCTTCTGAGCCAGGAGGGCCGCACTCATAGTATTTTCCATCTTGAGTAAGGAAAAAGAATTATAAAATATTTTGTCTGGGTGATACCGAAGAAACATTTAACCTAATGCTCTCATTATAGATGTAGCTACTTTGAGTTAGCGATTCTTGTGCTTTCTTTTGATATTATCAAAACTGACTGGGATTTTCATATAAAGAGGATGTTCAGGGTTCTCTCCAATACTAAAGGAAGCTAAAGCTGGGCCATAGCACTACTGAAAAATCTTTCATTTACAATGATCCTTGGAATCTTAAAGCATACCAAATTTCTAATACTCTACCTATAACCTAGGAGTCTAAAATGATATTCATATCTAGAAAATAGAAAGCAAATAGAATCTGGTAAATTTCCATCAGCCTGACATTTTTATCCTCTTCTCATCATCACCGTTCTTTGACAGTGCCATCAAAGTTAAAAAGCAAGTTGAAACTCTGTTAAAATTGGTCCTCAAAAAAGTCTACAGGTTTGAAAGTTCAGGAGTCATCATTGCCAGTTTTCAGTTGAGAAAACTGAAATTCTGAGAGCTGAAAGTAACTTACTTGTGGCCTTACTTAAGTTGGGTCATGTGACTCCAACTGTAATTGTTTGCAAAGGCATTCTCAAGTGAAGCTTCACGAATTAATGAGTGAATACAGGCACACTTTGTTTTATTGCACTTTATTGTACTTCACAAATACCGTGTTTTTCACCAGTTGAAGGTTTTCGGCACCCCTGACTTGAACAAGTCTGTTGGCGCCATCTTTTCCAACAGCATTTGCTCACTTTGTGTTTCTGTGTCAAGTTTTGGTAATTCTCCCAGTATTTCAGTTATTTTTTTTCATTATTACTGTATTCAAATTGCTGAAATCTCATGATAAAGTTTTAACAGAAGAGGTGTTGCTTCTTATGGATGAGTGAATAAAATAGCTTATTGAGAGGGATGTAATGCTGGTGATGATGCTGTGAAGTTTGTTGAAATGACAACAAAGGATTTAGAATATTTTATAAACTTAGCTGATAAAGCAGCAGCAGTGTTTGAAGAGGATTGACTCCCAGCTTTGAAGGAAGTTCTGTTGTGGGTAAAATGTAATCAAACAGCATCACATGCTACAGAGGAATTATTGGTAAAAGAAAGAATCAGTATGACAAACTTCACTGTTGTCTTGTTGTAAGAAACTGGCATGGCCACTCCAGCCTTCAGCAACCCCCACCCTGACCAGTCAGCAGCCTTTAGCATCAAGATAAGACCCTCCATCAGCAAAAAGATTAAAACTCAGATGATGGTTAGCATTTTTTAGCAATAATGTATTTTTAAATTAAGGTATGTACATTTTTTCTAGATGTGATGCTATTGCATACTTAGTAGACTACTATAGAGTATAAATCTAATTTTAAATGCACTGGGAGGCCAAAAAATTCACTTGACTTCCCCTTGCAGTATTTGCTTTATTGAGGTAGACTGGAAGGAACCTGCAGTCAGTCCAAGATATGCCTGTAAATAAATCAGTGCACACATGTGTTGATCTAAAATGCTTTAAAATGTAAAGTAAAATATTTAAAACATACCTTAAGTAACTTGTATATTTGAACATAATATTGTGCTCTTCCTGTAATAGATTGTTTCCCTTAAACTATCATCATAATTTCTGATGAAAGAGGAAAGAATAAAGTCCTTTGAAAGTCAAACAAGTCATAAGCTAAAAAAAACACAAAAACTGTTTTTCAGCTATAACCATCTAAAAGGTATTGTACAAGAAGTATATTTTACATTGAGGCAATCTCCTTAGGAAATGCTAGAATAAACCCAATTTTCTTGTAGTAGAATTTTCACTGTTTTAAATCTCATTTTCTTTTATTTTTCCAGATTTTTTGTAATACAGCTCAGGAGATTGGTGACAAAAACAACATAATGAATTTTCAGGCTGCATAATTTATGACTTCATACTCATAGCAACAGTTTTAACCTCCACTCATATTTACATTTGCCCTCTATTTCCCAGATTCAAATGGTCTTTCTAAGGAGATTGGTTTCATGCAGAGACAGGATAGTAATCAGAAATTTCTACCTTACTCACTATAAATCAGAGTGATTTCTGTCCGCATTTGTGGCCACCATTGAAACAAAATGCACCTTTGACTAGGGAATGCATGTGGGCTATTAACTGCTAGAGTTTTGATTTCCAATAAAGATACTTCTTCAATTTTGTTTAATGCTTCCAAAAAGAGGGGTGTGGTTTCCTGGCATATTAGAACAATATAGCTAACAGCCGAAGTCCTTGCTAGTTCATAAAAACATGTGTAAACACCATAATTATAACAATATTTGTGATGCAGAAAACGAAAATAGGAAAGATGAAAACAGAGAAGCATGTATTTTATTGATATCTTAAAAAGTGAATCACAGACCGAAGCACCTTTTAAATTCAGACTCTTCTGCAGAAGTAAATGAGAAGAGGACACTTTCTTCCATCACCTTAAGTAGATTGGAGCATGTGAGGGGATTACAGCAGAAATGCTATCAACAATGGCAAAAGATGAATAAATTACTTGAACATCTGAGTCAGAAGAAACTGACATTCAAAAGACCCAGGCAGGCCAGACAGTCCATTATCCATTTAACCACGTAACTGACTCAGACGCAATTGCTGGCCCAGATGCTTTTGCTAGAAAACTGTCTGCAACAGCTAGGCATCTGGATGTAGCAATTGCTAGAATGAGGATAAGATAATTTACAAGAACTCTAAAAAAACAAACAAACAAAAAAACCAACCAGGAATTTTTGCTTTTCCAAAGAAAACATTTGGGCAAGTTACCAAAAGCAGCTCAGGCTACATCACCTGGAGTGCAATGAGAAACAAGCCATGCATTGTTCTGCCTTAAGTAAAAAATCAAACTTGCCCAACAGAATTGGACACACTTGAAGTTACTCAATATTACTTAGTAAAGGAAAGTGCTGAATATGCTGATGAGGCTGTCCCTTTGCTATTTTTGTTATTAGAAATTGTCCCGACCCTTTTTAATTTCCTCTGACTTTGATTCTTGTTTTGATTCAGAATGCTCTGGCTTTTTGGATATGTAGTGTTGTAGACAAAGAGGTAAAAAGAAAAATTAGATCATGTAATGAAGAGAAAGAAGAAAAATTTGAGGATATGTTACTATTAGCCCACATCATGATGGAATAGCTAATTAATTCTGGGTTAATATCATTCAGAGCAGCCAGCTGGAGTTTTATTAATGATCAGTCAAAACAAAGGGCACATTTTCCAACAGGTTATTCTGGTATTATATAGGCATAGCTGTTCCAGCAGGTAGAATTAAGTGACAGCTATATCACCACTTGCCCTGTGACTTTTCAGTATGATATACACAGCCTTAACCTCCTTACCTCTTTTTGCTTTAATATCGAAGACCGCTTTGTTGATTCCAGGCAAATTCAATAGGGAATTTATCAGAAGACAGAGTGCAGAGTGCTTCATGTTGACACAAGAAGTAATCTGAGTCAAAGAGGGAGTGCCAAAGCCATGGCCAAATTAAAAAGTAGGAATGAAAGTCACAAAAGAAGGTGCTGAATTGTCATTTATGTATTTGTTCTGCAGATGTGTATTTTCTATGATCGGTCAGATGTAATAAAGAGCAAGACAGAATCTGTTTTGTCAAGATGATCATTTGACTGGTGATTGGCATGGGATGATTACGCAGACCACATACTCCTTGGCTCCAATTCTGCCTTACTGAATCAACTTCTGTGAAGCTTGGTCTTTCTGAATTCTCATATAATTAAACTCTCCAGGTTGCCTTAGTTAAACTGAAGTTTGAGGACCAGTGGTCTTTTGGGATTATGATAACTAAACTGACAGTCCCAGTATAATATCACGACATAGCACCTCTCCTCTTTTCTTTGTTACCAACTCTTTACTGTAAATTTTAAAAAATTACATTAATGAATTCCATTTTATTTTTCTTAAAGTTTATATTCTTCTAAAATAGTTTATGTATGTAAATCTTCTTAAAGGTTGTTTTATTTTAAACCCACTTAAAGTAAACATTCTAGGAAATAGAATAACATATGACATTGAAATGATATTACATCAGTTACATTTTAGAACATTTCCATTACTCCAGAAAGTTTGCTCTTTTACCTTCCAGGAAATTCCCACTCTCTTTCCAGGTTTGGGTACGAAGGATTTATTTAACATTTATCATGAGGAAGGCAAAATGAAGTTTCTTAGAGTTAAGAGTTGTGAATCTTGGGGCACCTGGGTGGCTCAGTGGGTTAAAGCCTTTGCCTTCGGCTCAGGTCATGATCTCAGGGTCCTGGGATCGAGCCCCACATCAGGCTCTCTGCTCCGTGGGGAGCCTGCTTCCCCCTCTTTCTCTGCCTGCCTCTCTGCCTACTTGTGATCTTTGTCTGCCAAATAAATAAATAAAATCTTAAAAAAAAAAAAAGAGTTGTGAATCTACAATCACAATACATTGACCTCCTAATCTTACTACATAGTAGTTACACGATGTATGTTTAATTTTATGAAGTAACTACTCTCCTGATTTTTATCACAATAAATTGTTTTTACCTGTTTTTGTACTTCATGTATTTATTATCTTCTGACTTCTTTTACTTATGATGGCTTTTCTATATTAATCCATGATGTTGTGGCACTAGTTCACTGAGATTGTTATGTTTTTTAATTTGCTGAGATTATTGCTTTTTTCTGAGATTACTGTATTTTATAGGTATTCCATCTTTTCCTGATCTGTTTTCCCGTTGATGGATACTTGGTTCTTTTCCAATTTTATGCTGTTAGGAATAAAGTTGTTATGACCATTTTTTCAAACATATGTTTTCTTCTTTTTTTTACCCCCCAGTGATTACCTAAAAAGGGAATTGTGGGGGTCACTGTGTAGATGCATGTTTAATTTTATGAGACCTTATCTTTAGTTATCAAAAATGGTTGTATAATTTTACATTCACACTAAAACTGTTGAGAATTCCATTGCTCCATAAGCAAGGCAGTCCTAGATATTACTAGTCTTTTCATTGTTGATTTTGTAGCCTTTTTTGTGGATGTGAAATAGTGTATAACTGGGATTTTAATACGTACTTTTCAGATGAATAATAATTTAAATGCTTTTTATGTGCTTATTAGTTATTTGTATTTCTTCTTTTCTGACATGTCTTTTCATATTGTTTCTTATGTTTTCTTAGTGAGTTATTCTTCTACTGATTTATAGTTCTTCCTACAACTAAAAACAAGTACTTTGGCATGTATTCAAGTGTTTTATCCCAAACTCTGGCCTGTCTTTTAATTTAATCAGCAACGTTTGGGGCAAGCAAAAGTTGTGTGTGTGTGAGTGTGTTTGTTTATAAATGCAAACTAATTTGTCTCCTTTTTAAAATGATAGTGCTTTTTAGATCTAGTGTAGGTCTAGTTTAAGTTTGTCAATCCGAACATCATAAATATTTTTGCCTGTGTTTCTTTCACAAACTTTATTACTTTAACTGATGTATTTATAACAGTGATCCTTCTTGAATTAATGTTTATATATGGTATGATACAGAAATAAAAAAGTTAATTTTTATTCTTTATGTGCCAGGCATTTATGGAACATTTTGCAAAATGTGCTGAGTTCTTCTAAATGCTTTCCAGATATTACTTTAATTCCTACAGAAAACTTGTGAGGATTTTTTAAAATAAGCTTTATTTTTTAAAAGCTGTTTTAGGTTCACAGCAAAATTGAGCAGATGTGGAAATTTCCCATATACCTCCTTTCCTGTCCCAATCACCTCTACCACTATCAGCATCCACACCAGAGAAATATATTTCTTTTCCTTGGTGAGTCTGCACTGCCACATCATTATCATCCAATGCCCATAGTTTACATTAGGGTTCACTCTTGGTGTTGCATGAGTTGTATGAGTTTAGACAAACGTATAATGCCATGCATCCGCCATTATAGTGTTATACAGAATAGTTTTACTGCCCGAAAAATCTCCGTTTTGCTGATTCACCTGTCCCTCCTCCCTATCCCCTGGAAACCACTGTCTTTTTTACTGTCCTTATAGGTTTACATTTTCCAGAATGTCATATATTTGGAATCATACAGTATGTAGCCTTTTCAGATTGACTTCTTTCACTCACTAATATGAATTCAAGGCTCTACCATGTCTTTTCATGGCTTGAAGCTTGTTTATTTTTAGCACTGAATAATAATCCATTGTCTAGATGTACCACAGTCTGCTGAAAGACATCTTGGTTGCTTTCAAGTGTTGCCAGTTGTGAATACAGCTTCTATAAATATCTATGTTCTGCTTTTGATGTGATTGTAAGTTTTCTCTTCATTTCAGTAAATATCAAGGAGTGTGATTGCTGAGTCACTTGGTAAGAGTGTGTTTATTTCTATAAGAAACTGGCAAACTATCTTGCAAAGTAGTTGTACCATTTTGCATTCCCACCCCATTGAATATGGGTTCCTGTTGCTCAATATCTTCAGCAGCATTTGGTTTTGTCAGTTTTTTGGTCTTTCTTACAGTCATGTAGTAGTATCTCATTGTTGTTTTAATTTGCAGTTCCTTTATGATATATAATGTTGAGCATCTTTTGAGATGCCTATTGATTATCCACATACTTTTTTTTTTTTTTTTTTTTTGGTGAGGTGTCTGTTCAGGTCTTTTGTCCATTTTTTAATTGGGTTATTGGATTTTGATTTCTGTTGAGTTTTAAAATTTCTTCATGTATTTTTGATAAAAGTCTTTAATCAAAGTTACTTTTTCCATACTTGTTCCATTTTTTCCAGACCCAATTTTTGAAAAGATATTCAGAGATCGAATCTAAATCTATATCGTACCTAGATGAGATTGTTCTAAGATTTTTATGGAAAGGGCATAGACCCCAGAATAACAAAAGCTTGACCAAGAACAATAAAGTGGCAGGAATCACTCTACGAAATACTATGGCCTACTCTATCACCACAGTAATTTAGACAGTGTCGTATTGGCAGAAGGATAAGTACACAAATAAATAGGATAGATTAGAGAACCCAGAAATGGAATGATACAGATATGTCCAACTGATTTTTGACAAAAAATAATAGAGAAAGTCTTTCTGATCTAGGGCTGGTCAAAGAGTTATTAGACTTGACATCAATAGCACAGTCCATAAAAGAAAAAATGGTAAATAGGACCTCATTGAAATTAAAAACCCTAGCTCTGCGTAAGTCCGTGTGAGGACAAATTGGTACACATCCTTACCCTAGAATACTCCTCAGCAGTAGAAGAAATGGACTGCTGGTGCATGCAACACCTTAGATGAACTGGGCACTTAACTGTACTAGTTGATTTTCATAATTTTAGTGGAGGCTGGGTATTATACATAATCACAGAATGTCTGTGTCATGTTTTCCCTTACTTAGTCCAAGGATACAGTCTTCATTTCTAAGCCATGACTACTATAGAGTTTGAGTTGAAAGTTTGTATCATCATACCCTTTTAAATAGCTGTGATTCAAACTTCAAAATGATTTTCTATGCTGTCAATAGCCAACATGGCTATTGGCCAGATTTTCAATCTTCTGTTGTTTTTTTGTGAGTCTTCTTGGAGCCTGCATGTACACAACCAGTTCAACTGGGTCAGTCAAAGTTTTATGAGAGATTTATATGCATATTTAGTGCATATATGCACTTTCTGTGGTTATGTCCTTAATTTCCAGACATTCTGGTATCCTCAACTCCATTCTCTGACACCTCAATCCAATAAGGTTATTGCCATCTACTTGAGTTATAGCTGCCCCACACAATGTAAACCAGAAGCTTTGTGGGAAAGACTCTTTAAACATAAGTCTTACCCATGACAGACTTTTTATCAAAAGATTCCCTTTAGTTTTTCTCTGCTTTTGTCTCCAAGGCAAGTAAAATGCATTGTTACCAAGAGGAAGATTATTCCCATCTGAGCTACCCCACCGCTCTACTAGAACTGGGATTCCACCTGGGTGCTTTAGAAGTTAATAATTTTCCTTAAAGAAATTCACCGTACTAGTCCTGTCCCCCACCCCCACCCATTTTCTGACGTTTTGACTTCATAAGGACTGCCCCTCCCAAGATAAGACAATTCCCAGAGATAACTCAGGAGGGAAAGCATACCTTTGAAATGCAAAACAAAAAACACAGAGCCATACTGCCAACCACTTGCTCTGTGGATCTCTTAGTCTCTGGGCCATTATTCCCCTGCTCTAATCTCCCTAGGCCAGGGATCAGACAACTAAAAATAGCTCCGATACTTAATTACACAGGAAAACAATTCCAACTATCCAATCCTAAATCTGATTAACTTGCTTCTCCCATTCCTTTCCATGAAAACCACCATAAAGACTCACGTTCACATTTCCCCTTCACTTGCCTTCCTCATGGCTGACCTTGGTGCTTCCATGTGGGTCTATGTGGCATGCCCTACCTTCTGTCAGTTGAGAAGCAGCCCAAAATGTTTATTTGGGATCTTAAGGATTGCAATATGGGAGACCCAGAGTCAACAGAAATTGAAAAGTGTGCTCTAAATTGAGAGCAGAAGGTGCAGGTTTATAAAGGTAAAAACCACAAGATTTATACATAAATTGTTTTTGAAAGAATTATGATTGGTCCTGACAGAGTTCAAATGACTGATACATGATTGGCTCTTTGGCTATCAGGCATTCTGTTATCTCTGTTTAATCAAAAAGGACATGTTCTAGGAGATGGTTGGGTTGCAACTGTAAAAAGTCAAAAGTTTGTGGTGCTCTAAGAATTGAAACAGGAAATACGCGTAGGTACTGCTTCCTCAAGGTACTTTTGACTCTACCGTGAGTGACTCTCTTAATGATGCTTACTCCCTTCTGAATCTTTCCACCCTTCTGTTTCTAGGGATCTGTGAATATAAAACGTTTCATGACAGTCATTTCTGTGTCTGCTTGTCTTACCATACCTGATTAAAACAAATCCCTGAAATGCCAAAAACACTCATTTTATAGATCGGGAATTTCCTGAGATATTTCTTATCTTACACAAATTTAGGAAACTTGTGGTGAACACATGCCATTAGGAGGGAAGTGATGTCTAAACTAAATCTTGAAGATCAAGCAGGAGTTATTCTGGCAAATTTCCAGAGAGAGATAGTAACAAGTATAACAAAAGAACCAGGGTGAAGTGAGAACATGAAGACCCACAACATGGCTGTAGTAAATTTGTCAAGACTGAGGGCTAGAGAAGAAGGCCCTGGAGTAAATACCAGGATGGCCTTAGAGGCATTACTAAGGAGGTTGGGCTTTAACTTGGTTGTCCATGGGGAATCATTGAAGGACTTAAATTGAGAAGTGGCATAATTAGAATGCATCTAGATCTTCTGAGTACTTGTTCTTTTCCCTTTTTAAAACATCATATTGGCTCTCTTTTAGAATTACTGGTCAATATTGTCCCCTTGCTGTCCTAAACTTGAAAGAAAGTGGAGATACTGCACATGGCTGTGATCGCAGCTTAATCAGTTTGCAAGTTTTCAGATGACACAGCACAAAATATTGTATTGGATTTTTTTTTTAAAGGCTAGGCATGAAGGAAATTAAAAATGAGTTAAATAAAATTGATTGAGCTTAGGAAATCCACTATGTAGAAATATGTGCTTTTAAATAATAGGTAGGGGACAAACAATCTATAACCAGTCAAGTGGAATCTGAGTGCCAATAAATAAGAGCCAGGGAGATCATGGTAAAGACTTATGTTTGATGGTCAAATTGGAAAGGACAAATACCTATGACATTGACTTTAAAGCAGAGAAAACAGAACAGTATTTGGAAGATGAGAAGTAAAAATGGACATTTTATATTTTTAGTGAGCAGCGCATTGACCAAGGCTGAAAGTGTTTTGTTTTTCACAGGTAGAGGTGAATGTCATGGAGGTAAATGGAGAGTTTAACTACAACAGGTTCATCATGCAAAGTAACATAACTATATGGAAGACTTCTGAATTAAATTGGCACATCCAGCACAATTATGTGATATGAAAATAAAATCTAACTGGATAGTCTCAGAAAAGAGCAAGGAATCCTGATGCTCATGAGTCCAAGATTCTGTTTTATTCTTCTTCCTCACTGTCCTTAATTCTGTTTATTATGTAGCAGCCAATTTCTTTAACTCTTGCCTTTGAGTCAGTTTAGTTTCTTAGAAATTGCTTTAGGTAATATTAGTCTGTTAATGAAATCAAAGTATTCTACAGGACAGTGATGTTTTCTGTTTTAGTTACCAGTATAAGCTCGGTGCTTGGCATAGATTATGTTTCCAGTATATTCCTGGTTGTACAGATGAATAGGTAAGATAAGGAAGGAATTTTTACTGAACGTGCAAGTAAGGAAGTAGTGAACTATTACTTAGCATTTGCTGTGTTTGGGACATCTTGGTTATTGATTAGTGATTATACGAACTATATGATATTCACAAACATCCTAAGTCCTGTGTTTTCGTCCATCCATTTTCCCTTGACCAAAATTATCCAGGTCACCCAGATTCAGCGGCAAAAGAACAACAGTATAGGATGTGGATAGAAGGGGGTGTAAATTAATTGTGTGATCTCGAGTGAGTTATTTCATCTCTCCTAAACTCAGTATCCTCAAGTATCAAAAGGAAATAGTTATGGCAACTCTTTTGCAAGTTAACAAAACCATTTGAGCAATGCCTGTACAGATCTTGACACCATGGTACTGATAATGAAATAATGACAAAGACAATACTAATAATCAAGTTAATATGTGTAGTGACTTAGGAATTCATAATTTATACTCTTGTTACTGATTTTCAATCAGATAAGTTGGGTTTAGTATTAGTCTTTCTTTTCCAGAAAGCCACAGTCCTCTGTAGTCACCTAACTGATAAAATTCAAAGCTATAGCTGATTAGCATTATTGGATATGTAGGGAGTAATAGCTAATAGGGAAATACTGCACCAGAAAACCCCAAATGCAATTTCCAGTGAAGCTTGAAGAATCTCTACTTTATTCCTCTAGCTGTTAGGAACTTTAATAGGGTCACCCTTCTCTTGATCTATGTCTTTGCATACATGTATTCATTTCTCCAGGCCAACATGGACCATCTGAGGAGACTTAGCTACTTTATTCATCTTGAGTTTAGAATAGTTTTGGTGCCTTCTTTATTTGAGAAACCCATGCTTAGATCACTGGTCTTTAAATAATCCTCAACTGTTGTATTTTACAGTTGTTAAACAGTTGTTTATAAGAGGATTTCCCAACCATATCCTTAAAGTAAATGTTACATATCAGGTTTCCAATTTCTTAGACTTCCAAAATGGCAATAAAACAATAGCATCTCAGAAAGGCCAGAGTTTTAGAAACATGATTACTGAAAAGCAAATTGAGGGGCAGAAGTCATTCCTGTGACACTTGAGATGCATACAGGAACTAAATACCTTTTTTTTTTTTAAGATTTTTAAAAAATTTATTTATTTCACAGACAGAGATCACAAGTAGGCAGAGAAGCAGGCAGAGAGAGAGAGAGGAGGAAGCAGGCAAAACAGCAATCCCAACAGTCTGTAGCATATCCTTAACAAGCAGAGAGCCTGATTCGGGGCTCGATCCCAGGACCCTGGGATCATGACCTGAGTCGAAGGCAGAGGCTTAACCCACTAAGCCACCCAGGTGCCCCGAGAGTTAAATACTTAATAAATGTTAACCAACAGATTTTTGTAATCAGTGCTTAGTTAAGAAAAAAATACCTGTTGTTTCAAATGTAATTTCTCTTTTACCTATTTTAAATTGTGTGTTAATAAATGTTAAGGATATGCTATGGACTGTTAGGATTGCTGTTTTGCTGTGTGGAGTGATGGTGAAAATTGATGACAAACATGGAGATAAGTCTCTGGATGGAGTTTTCTCTTCCATTTAGAATGATTTATTAATATAAATTTTTAGGGTTTTATTTCACTTTTTATGTAAGTATAATTAACATACAGTGTTATATTAGTTTCAGATGTATATTATCATCAAAAATTCTGGGTATTTCTCAGTGCTTATGAAGATAAGCATGCTCTTAATCTCCTTTATTGCTTTCACCCATCCTCTCCACCCACTGGCACCCCTGGTTTGTTCTCTGTATTTAAAAGTCTGAGTTTTTTGTTTTTCTTTCTTTTTTTTTTTTTTGGTGTCTTTTTCTTTCTTTCTTTGACCATTTGTTTTGTTCCTTAAATTCCACATATGGGTGAAATCATACAGTATTTATCTTTCTTTGACTGGCTTCTTTTGCTTAGCATAATACTCTCTGGCTCCATCTACATCATTGCAAATGGCAAGATTACATTCTTTTTTGATAGCTGAGTAATATTCCATTGTGTATAACACATCTTCTTTATCCATTCATCTATCAGCGGACACTTGGGTTGCTTCTGTATCTTGGCTATTGAAAATAATGCTGCAATAAACATGAGGGCATATATTTTTTTGAATTAGTGTTTTTTGTTTTCTTTGTGTAAATACCCAGTAGTGGAATTACTGGATTCTATGGCTATTCTACTTTTTTAATTTTTTGAGCAATCTCTGTACTGTTTGACATGGTTGGCTGCACCCACCAACAGTGCACAAGGGTTCCTTTTTCTCCACATCTGATTTATTAATCTTAAAATGGTTTATTGATCACTTTCTACAGGAAAGATTCTGTCTTGTCAGTGAAGGATGGCATGAGGAGAAAAAAAGTAAAGAAATGGTGTCATTTTCTTAAAGGTCTCACAAGAATGGATAAAGGAACAACAATAACAGAAAGGGAATAGGGCATTTCAATTCAGTGGGATGAAATTTTTCTAGCAAACTGAAGCTGTATACAGCATGAGCTCTCAAATGAGAGAACGGGGCTACCCCACATCTTCTTTGCTGTGCAATTTTTGGTCAGTTATTTAACTCCTCTATGCCTTTGTCTCTTCAGTTGCAAAATTTGGATAATAATAGAACCTACTTTATAAAATTGCTAAGAAAAATGAGAAAACCTAGGAGTGCCTGGGTGGCTCAGTTAGTTGAGCGTCTGCCTTTGGCTAAGGTCATGATCTCGGGGTCTTGGGATTGAGCCCCTTATCTGCTTGCACTGTTTAGTGGGGAGTCTGCTTCTCCCTCTCCCTCTCCCTTTGCCTCTCCCCCACCCACTTGTGCTCTCTCTCCCTCAAATAAAATCTTTTTTAAAAAATGAGAAAACCTACATACACCTACTTATCTGGTACCTGGAATACTTTATAATTATTAGCTTTGATTATTGTTTAAATAACAGATGGGCTCCAATCTCACCAGAGTAATAGTGAGTGTGGTGGAATGAGACAAGCATGAAAAGGAAGCCTCAAAGGGTTGATAATGCCCAGTGTGCCTCTAGTAATTTTTAACGAGCAACTTATGACATAGATGTTCAGATACGGTTTTCTTCAGATTTTTTTTTTTTTTTATCTTGTAGCTACATTTTCTGAGCACTTTAGTCTCTAACATGAATGTGTTTGATCCAAATGCTCCTATTAACTTTCTACAGTGATAAAAAGAATTTGCCTGTATTCCGTGTTGAAAAATAAAAGTTGCATCCAAAGAGCTGAAAGCTTCATCTGACATTGATTCTCAGGTTGGCTCTGTTCCTGTGTTTGGGCAGGCATTAATTTAATCAGAGCTAGAATCTGCCTGCAGCAAGGACTCAGCAGCTTTGGAAATTGAGCTTTCTGCTACCCTCACTTTTGAATACATCGCTTAGAATTTGTGGTATTAGAATGACTTTATTGCAAAGACATGAATTATTTATTGTGTGTAGGTTTATGTTTATCCACATTCGCACCTATTTCCATTTGAGTGGCAGAATGGCATTCTGATTATTAAATGAGAGAATTCTAAATATATTACATGAGAGTATTTTATATTACATGAGATAACCTAATAGTTTATTATGTATAAACTGGATTAATCTAAGGAATGTTATTTACTTTATCTCAGCCTCGATTTCTTTAATCTCTAAAATAGAGATAACAATTATAGATCATTGAGGACTGAATTATATTTTATACATGTGCCATGTTCCACATCTGTACCATGGTTCTTTTTTGATAAGTGATGGATATAGTCTAATTCATTAATTTTTACGTATGGGAAGACCACATTTCAGAGATGGAAAGTGAATTGACTGGGGAATTGCAGTTATCCCGTGGAAGAGCGGGGATTAAAACTCTAGTCTCCCACTGCCCTCATCAATATTCTCTTTATGTGAGCATGAGGATCGCTGAAATTGAGGATAGTAAGTGAAGCCATGGGGAAAGTACTGAAACAGGATGTGTAGGAAGGAAAATTTAAAAAAAAAAAAAAAAAGGACAACTGTATTTCTCTCTCCCACAGAATATTACTTGGAAGGGTTCATTGCCTCTGATTCCCTTTATTTATATCTATTTTATGTTGACATTTGCATAATTCTTATTCTATAAGAAGCAAAGGCATAACAAGGAACCATATTCTCTACTTCTGAGTTATGACCTAGTTCCCTGTACAGCAAAGTTAGAAAGTTCTCAATGAAACAACTGAAAGGCTGTCAAGATAATTTGTAATTTATTTGTTGTTATTATTATTTTGGGAGAAAAAGCTGTAGTAGTAGTAGGCAGAAGGGTGTTTCCGAACCTAAATGTCCATACTCTAATCTCTAATACCTGTGAACATGTTAGGTTATGTGGCCAAGGATAATGAGGTTGCAGATGGAATTAAGGCTGCTAATCGGGTGGCTTTAAAATAAGATTATCGTAAGATTGGTCAGGTGAGCCCCATGTAAAAGCACCCTTTAAAATGAAAGAGGGACGAATAAAGTTTGTGAAGACGATCCCTCTTTCTGCCTCTACAGAAATCTAAACTAATTGAGGTTGTGACAGATTTTTGGTTGTGTTTGTTTGTTTGTTTGTTTGTTTAGTGGGGAGATGCAAAGTCAGAGTTTTAAGCAGGAAGAAGTATGATGAGCAGAGGGTAGGTGTTGCCAGTTCTCTGACAGCTGCTGGTAGGAGTGGAGATGTATCTGCTCCCAGGAGAGCAGCAAGGCTTTTGTGCAGATGGCTCGCAGGGAAACAGGCTGTAAGCACTGAGCCTCAGAAGATTCTTGCGTTTTAAATGTGTCCCTCAATTATCCCAGTTTCTAACTTCAAGTCTAGAACAAGTACTTCAATGGTAATTACTCGAGAAGAAGCACTTAAGTCTTGTCCCATGCTTGCCAGCTTGATAAAACCAAGGCATCTTTGCATACTTGTTAATGGGGTATGTGTGTGTATGTATATAGGTTTGTGTGTGCACATGCACATACACTATTTAATAGTTTACTTATATGCTTGTTTATTGCTTGCCTTTGTACACAAAAATGAAAATATGATGACAGCAATTTTTGTGGATTTTCTGTGTATATATAATGCTGCACACTCCTCTACACATTACCTAACCAATAGTAAGCACTATATACTTGACAAATGAGTAAATGAATGAATAGTCTCTGATTTACACTTTAATCATCAGTAAAATGTAGATGTTAAATGAGTTGCACAAATTAATCATGAAATTAGAATTACAGTAAATATCAAGTGATGGATGTAGTGTCTCATGGTATTCAATATTGATCAATAGCATTTCATTTGTGGTGGTGGTGGTATTATTTTAAAATGAAAGAAATAGCTAGAAACAGGCTTCTAGTATAGATAAGAGAAAGGGTAGAATACTTTTATGGGGAAAGGGAATGGAGCATACAGAAGGGGATTTGATTTTTGGAGGAAGGGATGCTGATAGATTGGGAATGTAGCTTATATGCACAATAATGCTGTTGTGTCCAACAGAACTTTCTATGAGGGTAGAGATGTTCTATGTCTGTGGTGTCTCACATGGTAGCTGCTATCCATGTGTGTCTATGGAACACATGAAAAGACAGTAGTAAAACCAAGAAACTGAATTTTAGAATCTTTTATTTAGTTAATTTCTATTTAAACTGAATCATCTGTGGATGGTGGCTACACTATGACAGAGTAGGTCTTGCGCAATGGTTCCCAAAAGTGCATGGACTTAGGGAAGACTCACTTGAGGCTCTTATTAAAATGCACATTTTCATACTTTACCTCTGAAGATGATTTGCGTTAGACCTAAGGGTGAGGCCCAGGACTCAGCATTTTAAGGAAGCAATTTTATGTTATATTGATTATCTGCAGATCACCCTTTGATCCCACCTCTGTGCAAATCCCTGAGCTCTCGTCCTGTCATTTCTGTCTTTACCTGACCTTAAATTCTATGTCATATTCAATGCTAACAGTGGCTTTGTCCCAACCACCCAGAAACAAAATCCCATCTAGGAAGTAGAGTTGCTGCTTTCGTTCCCTTTGATGTCATTATTAAATGTGTTCTGATTTACATTTCTGTTATATTCATTTCTGAATTAAATCCTTCTTAGACTTTAAAAGATTCAAATCTTTACTGAAAATGGGTTGAAGAATTCTGATAGTTATAGCATTATATCTAAATTTAGTAATGCCCATTGTTTGACACAAAGGTTCCAAAACACTTCTGAAGAAGATAAAATTTTAGAAACAAAATTTTTTCTTTTTCTTTTTTCTTTTTCTGCATCAGTTGAGAGGACCATGTGGTTCTTGTCTCTTCCATTATTTATGTGTTCTGTTATACTGATTGATTGGCAAATGTTGAACCACCCTAGTATCCGAGGGACAGATCCCACCTGGTCATAGTGGATAATCTTTTTAATATACTGTTGGATCCTGTTAGCTAGGATCTTGTTGAGAATTTGGGCATCCATATTCATCAGGGATATTGTTCAGAAATTCTTCTTTTTGTTGGTGTCTTTGCCTGGTTTTGGGATCAAGGTAATGCTAGCCTCATAGAATGAGTCTGGAAGTTTTCCTTCTGTTTCTTTTTTTTAAAACAGCTGTAGGAGAATAGGTATTATTTCTTCTTTGAATGTTTGGTAGAATTCCCCAGGGAATCCATCAGGTCCTGGACTCCTGTTTTTTGGGAGGTTTTTGATCACTGCTTCAATCTCATGACTGGTTATTGGTCTATTCAAGGTTGTCACTTTCTTCCTGTTTCAGTTTTGGTAGTTTAAAGGTTTCCATGAATGTATCCATTTCATCTAGGTTACTCAACTTATTGGCATGTTGCTGTTGATAAGAATTTCTGATGATCGTTTCTATTTGCTTGGTGTTAGTCGTGATCTCTCCCCTTTCATTCATAATTTTATTAATTTGGGTCCTCTCTCTTTTCTTTTGGACAAGTCTTGCCAGTGGTTTATCAGTCTTATTTATGCTTTCAAAGAATCAGCTTCTAGTTTCATTGATGTATTCTGCTGTATTTCTGATTTTTCTAATTCATTGATTTCTGCTCTAATCTTAATTATGTCCCTTCTTGTGTGTGGGTAAGGCTTAATTTGTTGTTGATTTTCCAGTTCTTTAAGGTGTCAAGATAGTTTGTGTATTCAGGATTTTTCAGTTTTTTTTGAGTGAGGCTTGGATGGCTATGTATTTTCCCGTTAGAACTGCCTTTGCCGTATCCTATTAGTTTTTGGACTGATGTGTTTTTGTTCTCATTGTTTTCCATGAATTTTTTAAGTTCTTCTTTGATTTCCTGGTTGACCCAAACATTCTTGAGAAGGATGGTCTTTAGCTTCCAAGTGTTTGAATTTCTTCCAAACTCTTTCTGTGTTTGAGTTCCAGTGTCAAAGCACCGTGGTCTGAGAATATGCAGGGAATAAGCTCAATCTTGGTATCGGTTGAGATCTTATTTGTGACCCAGTATGTGGTCTGTTCAGGAGAGAGTTCTGTGTGATCTTGAGAAGAATGAGTATTCTGTTGTTTTAGGGTGGAATGTTCTGTATATATCTATAAGATCCATATGGTCCAGTGTGTCATTCAGAGCTTTGTTTCTTTGTTGATTTTCTGCTTAGGTGATCTTTCTCTTGCTGAGACTAGAGTGTCAAGGTCTCCTACTATTAATGTATTATTATCAATGTGTCTCTTTATTTTGGTTAATAGCTGGCTTATGTCATTGGCTGCTCCCATGTTGGGGCATAGATATTTACAATTGTTAGATCTTCTTGTTGAATAGACCCTTTAAGAATGATATAGTGTTCTTCTGTTTCTTTAACTACAGTTGTTAACTAAAATCTAATTTGTCTGATATGAGCATTGTGACCCCAGCTTTCTTTTGAGGTCTGTTCACATGAAAAATGGTTCTCTGTTCCTTCACTTTCAGTCTGGATATATCTTTAGGTTTAGAATGAGTCTCTTGTAGACAGCATATGGATGGGTCCTGTCTTTTTATCCGGTCTGCAACCCTTTGCTGTTTTATGGGACCATTTAGGCCATTCATGTTGAGAGTGATTATTGGAAGATATGATTTTATTGTCATCATGTTGCCTGTGAATTCCCTGTTTCTATAGATTTTCTTTATAAATTTCTGTTCTGTATCACTCTTGGGATCTTTCTACTTTTATAGAACCCCCCCCCTTAATATTTCTTGCAGGCCGGTTTAGTGGGCACATATTCTTTCAGTTTTTGCCAATCTTAGAAGCTCTTCATCTCTCCATCCATTCTAAATGAAAGCCTTGCTGGTTGAAGTGTTGTTGGCTGCATGTTCTTCTCATTTAGTACCCTGAATATGTCTTGCCAGTCCTTTCCGGCTTGCCAGGTCTCTATGGGCAGGTCTGATGTTATTCTGATGTTCCTCCCTCTGTATATAAGGAATCTCTTGCCCCTAACTGCCCTTAAGATGGTTTCCTTGGTTCTAAGATTTGCAAGTTTTACTACTGTATGCCAGGTGTTGGTCCATTCTCCTTGACCTTGGGATGGGTCCTTTCTGCCTCTAGAGTATGAATGCTTGTTTCATTTCCCAGGTTAGGGAAGTTCTCAGCTATGATTTGTTCAAGTATTATCTTCTAGTCCCCTCTCTCTCTCTCTCTCTCTCTCTGTAGCTCTCTCTTTCCACCCTCTCAGGGAGCCCAGTAATTCTGACATTGGAACTTTTCATGACGATTTATTTCTCTAATTCTGTTTTCATGGATTTTAAGCTGTTTGTTCGAGGCCTCCTCCTGTTCCTTCTTTTTTATCAGTTTGTCCTCTAGATCACTAACTCGTTCTTCTGCCTCATTTACCCTAGTTGTTAGAGCATCTAGATTAGATTGGATCTCATTGGTAGCATTTTTAAGTTCTGCCAGATCAACTCTCATTTCTGCCCTTAGAGAATCTATGTTGCCATTAGTGGTTTTCTCCATCCTAGTATTGTCTGCATAACTGTTACTGAAGTCTGACATCTTGTTTATATACACTACCAATGTACACATATCCAATTGTTCTGTGGCAGAGGTCACAGTCTCTGAATTTTTCCTGGGTTTGGGAGTTCCTCCTCTTATTCATTCTGTTGAGGGGTGGTTGAGGGAATGTACAGAGTCCAAATTATTGACCATAACCCAAGTAAAATACACCTGTTTTATAGGGACCTTAGAGTTGTCAGCCTCTTGTTCTTCCAGCCTGTCTTCTGGAGAAAGGGCCTGCCGTGCTGTTACTTAGGTAACCCTGTTTGGGCACAGGTGCCCTGCCCTGTGTGGGGGGATGGGCTCAGTGAAAACTGGTTTTGGTGGTCTTTTGTTCTCTGGCATCTTTCTCTGGTGGCTTTCCACATCCCCCCACTCCAGGAGTCAGAGCAGAAATGACTGTGTCCAAACTTCTGTCTCTGAACAGAGAGATCGCAGTCTGATCTCCAGAGAGCCCTCCAGGACACACTAACTCCATTTTTGTCTGTGCTGCTAAAAACCACAATGTGCTGGGTTGTGCATCCACAGCAGCACTCACAGCCCTTGCTTCCATATCCAGGCACGTCTCTGCCCTTTGTGCTTCTAAAACTGCCAGATGCCCCCAGTTCACACATGCACCCCTGCAGCTCCAGGTTTCAGTCTAGGGGGCTGCCCTAAAGTCCTTTCCATGCTGCTACCTGTCTGCAAGTCTGTGCCTGGTTCCCAGCGTGGGATGCTTTTGTGCCCCTGTGTTATTTCACCTTCTTGGTGCCAGTGCTTATGATGGGTCCCTCCCCCTTCATTTATATTCTGATATCTGCCTGCAGAATCGTGGCTCCCTGCTTCATACCTTGAAACCGGCCACCAGAGATATTCTGTTGGTATAGATCCTGATATATATTTTTATATCTCAGGCTGATTTCATGGGTTTTTAGAGTGGTCTGGTAGATATCCAGCTAAATTCAGGGGACTGGGTGAAATAGGGTGTCCTACACCTCTGCCATCTTTCCCTGCCTCCCACTTTTATTTTACAGATAATAAACTTGATAACCGAAAGAGTCAAAGCCAAACTGCTAATCATTACTGTTTTCTTTTTTCCAACACATTTAATCTTTGGAGGCCAGAGGCAAAATGTTCATGATCAGATTAATAATGAGCACTCATTTTCCTGAAAAGGGTTCTATGTCTGCAACTTCATGAGTATGGGGATTGTTTCTGTGTCTTCCTGACATAGTTCCAATGCCTACGATATGTAGATGCAGCAGTTACTGCACTTTGGAAGGAAAAATGATGTCTGTAAACCTGAAAGTGGCTTACATAGTAAAGATAGCTAATTATTCACAAATTAAGGAGTCTGGAGAGAAGCAGTTGCAGCATTAGGTCAACAGCTCGATAATGCCATCAAGATTCCAAAATTTTCTGTTTGTCTCTGTGATGCTCTGCTTTTGATTGTTCTTATTCAATCCTGTAAGCTCCTGGTGACAAGATAGTTGTCACATACCCATACACATGTCCTCCAAAGACAGAAAGAAAGAAGGTGGAATACTTGGAGCTATGTCTTTATCAGGGAAGAAAATCTTTCACACAAGCTCTCAGCAGACATTTGTATGTTTCATTGCCCAGGATTTTAATGCCTAATGGTTCTTAACTGCAGAAAAGGATTGTAAAGAGGGACCAAAATTTCTGTCTCTAAGGTGGAAATCGATTTCTGCCAGAAAGGAGGGAAGATGAAGGAAAATGGCTCTCATCGGGACAAACAATATCTACCAAAAGAGAATGTATACTTCGTATGTATAGATTAAAATTTTATAGGAATCTAGGGGATGGTCATTAAGACTTTTCCATCTTGGAAATTAGTATAAAAGACTTTCTACCCAGTGGTCGTCATCTTGGAAATTCTTCTTCTCAGAGTGTGGGAGAAATAAAACAATCATCAAATAAGAGAAATGAGCAGTAAGGCAGAGGAGGAGTCCTAAAGTTAAATAAAACAAGGCTCTAACAGTTTTACCAGAAAAGAATTTGGGGAGGCAGTATAGAATAAATTCTTTATAGCTCTCAGTCTTATATTGAGCTGCCATCGAATAAGATAAACTGTCTACTAGTGTGTGATGCAGAGAAACACAGTGTGAATCAAAGCAGGAAATGTTATTGCTTTCTAAGGCAGTGGTTTGAGTAAACTGAGCGTACTATATCTGGTATTTGTCACTATTTCTTAGATGGGGTATAATTTCTCTTGAAGGACTATTGCACTGAGTCACTTAATGATACCAAGCTTCCGAGATTTAAGATGTAAAGGAAGAATGTTAAAAGTTGTGCATTTGTTCACTGGGAGGTAAAAGGGAGTCGAAATTCCTATTTAGCCTTTGCAATTTCCATCACTGGCAAAGACTATTGCCCACTCTCATTTTTTCTCTTTATTCACTGCCAGTCCATATTCTGCTGCTACTTGCCCTGCTCACCATTTAACTGCAGCACTTTATGTGAGGACACAAGTAAAGCAAGGAATCAGTGCAGTTCTGAGAACCATTTATCAGAGGGAGATTTAATGCATGTTTCTTACTTGCCTAGAGGAAAAATGCAATAAATGCAGTCTGAGGCAGGGAGAGAAAGTTTCATGTTCTTAATAACTGCATATTTATTACGACTTAAGCAGGAAATTGCATATTTGCAGGTTGAAAACCACAGTTAGATAGAATGATCAGCTTCGTCCACAGGCAAAATTACAACCAGGGCTATATGTGTACAGTTTCCCTGTAAAATTAGTAGAATAAAGCAGACACAGGTTAATTCCTTGGTAACTGTGACAACTTGGAAAGGGTATGTAAGTACTCTGAGCTCCCAGTTTCCTCATTTGTAAAATCAGGATAATCATTGTACCCATCAATTTACCTTATAATAATATTGAATGAGATAAGTATTGTAAAATTTTGAGTGGAGATCTAATATACATAAAGTTGTTAATATGAATTAGCTCTGATGCTGACAATGATAATGCCAACAAAATCCAAGCAAGTAGTCAGGAGATACTCAAACAGCAATTTTCATATGAGAAAAATGAGAAGTTCATGAATATACAAATAAAAAAAGTGAAATACATTAAAAATTAATTCTGAGATGCATAGGTACTGAAAATTTGTCTTTGGAAGATGAAAAAACCAACAGAATTGGTCTGCATTTTAGCTGGATCTACTTCCCCACATGGATAATGCCATGCTAGTCATACCTTAACCATTTGGCATTAGCAGTTAAGGGGGTGAGCTATTTATTGACTCAACAAATCCTGTGGCTCATGCCAGTATCAGTGTTTAGTAGCCCTTTGACCTATGGACAGTTGTTTAAATTCTTGGTGATTAACACTTTGTATGCAAATTAAGGACAATTATATTAGTTCTTCCATAGGGTTACTTTTGAGGATTTCATGAATTTATTGTATAAAGCACTCAGAATAGTGTACAACACGTAGTAAGTATTCAAAAAACAAAAAAAGTATCCATTGTTAGTGGTGGGAAGAAAGAAAATTCTGTCAGTTATAAAAGGAGTAATGACTTAGATCCCCTTACCACGTATATAGTTTGAAACCAATATTCAACCCAAATCAGTAGTGAATAGAACATGATCTTATTCTGCATACATTAGGAATTAGTGACAAGAATAATAGTGGCTAAAATAAAATGGAGGCTTTTTATTTTTCCTCTGATGGGGTCTAGTCCAGAACATTTCAGGAAAGAGAGAGCTCAAAGAGAAGAGAAAAGAGCTTGGTCCTTCTCAAGCTTGGGGTAGAGAATCGACTGTCATTTGATACCTTTATTGAGACTTGACACTACATTTTAAGTGTAAGAATTGTTTGGAAAGCTTGACTTCCTCATTGATTATTTTACATATTTCAGAAATATATGTTTTCTTCCTGAAGTGTTGGATACCTGATTATGGTTCTTTTTCCCAGAAATTCAAGTTGTGCTTTCACTTCTAAGTGTATTTGCTGTTTTATCTTCTGAGATTCTTCAAGAGCAGGAATGATCACACTGTAGTAACTGAAGTGTGCTGTATCTGAAAAATAAATAACCGGTGTCATTATTTTACCACATTTATTGTGTTGTTTCTTAACTGTGGCATCCAGTGAAAGGTGGTATCTTTATGAATTTAATGAGCACACTGATTCTGGATAATTTGAGACAAGAACTTAGACATTTTTCAAAATTGCTCACCAACCTCTCTTTCTTATTGGGCCTGGTGTTTAAGTAATGGAGACCCTAAAAGGAAAGAGCAACCATCAGTGCTTATAACTCTAGAGAGAAGGTTTGTAACAACACCTTATTCTCTGGAATTCTATCCTACATGCTGTTAAAGAAAATATCTGCTCCTATTCTTATAGAAAATATGAATTCTAAGCCTCTTATCATTTGTAGGAATGCCAATGACTGACAAAGTCAGACAGCTAGAAAGCATTGAAATATACTAGTTTGCTTAGGTGTGGAGATATCATAGTCCTTTATTAGACTCCCACTGCCTCATATGGTATCCTCTAGCCATGTAGGACTATTAAATATTTTTTAATGTTTTTTTTAAAGCTTTTATTTATTTATTTGACAGACAGAGATTGCAAGTAGTCAGAGAGAGAGAGGAGGAAGCAGGCTCCCTGCTGAGCAGAGAACCCATTGTGGGGCTCGACCCCAGTACCCTGGGATCGTGACCTGAGGTGAAGGCAGAGGCTTTAAGCCACCCATGCGCCCCAGGACTATTAAATAGTTTTTATTTATTTATTTATTATTTTTTTTAAAAAGACTTTATTTATTTATTTGACAGACAGAGATCACAAGTTGGCACAGAGGCAGGCAGAGAGAGAGGAGGAAGCAGGTTCCCTGCTTGAGCAGAGAGCCCGATGTGGGGCTCAATCCCAGGACCCTGAGACCATGACCCAAGCCGAAGGCAGAGGCTTTAACCCACTGAGCCACCCAGGCGCCCCTATTAAATATTTTTTAAAGATTTTATTTATTTGAGAGAGAGTGAGTGCACAAAAGCAGGGGGAGAGGCAGAGGGAGAGGGAGAAGCAGGCTTCTGCCTGAGCAGGGAGCCCAATGCAGGGCTCAGTTCTAGGACCCTGGGATCATGACCTGAGCCAGAGGTAACCGCTTAACCAACTAAGTCACCCCGGTGCCCCAGGTTTATTAAACTTTTAATTAAATTAAAATTTAGTTATTCTTATGCTTAAGTCACATTATAGTCACATGTGGCTCGTGGCTCTCACACTGGAGAGTCCAGGTATAGGGCATTTATATAATTGTAGGAAATTTTATTGACCACTGCTACCGTAGACTTTCCTTAGAACCCTCCTACCCCCATACACATGCCGCTTCCCAAGTCTACCATATCTTTGCACTGTCTCCATTAGTCTTTAAGATGTTTTTTTCATATTTAATGCGAGAAAAATTTACACAGAGAAGTGAACTTAATAGCCCTTTCATCTCCTAATTTCATATTTGGAACTCTTTAAAAATGATGGATTTTGACATTCTTTATTCTTAGAGGATTTGTTGGTCTCCTTGTGCTTATACTCTGTAGGGTCTTAAGTTCTGGGTCTGTCTTCCGTGAAATGATAGGATCCACATATCTAGTGGAAGTCAGTTTTCTGTTGTTACTTGGCCCCCACTGTAATCATGTTCTTATGCTCTCTACACATTGTATGATTAACATGTACCTCTATAGGCAGAAATACCTTTTACCTACAAATCATGGTCACTTTAAAGCTTCACACCTCACTCTTAGATGGCTCCCTGTTTTTCTTAGAGTAAGACTGGTGATACTTAACATATATTGAGTGCTTTGCTTTGTGGCCGATGCTGTTCTATTTGTTTCTATAGATGACATCTTTGAATTCTTAAAACAATCTTAGAAGGTATTGTCACCTCCCCTGACCCTGACACATGATATAGCTAAGGCAACTGAGACAAGGAGGGATGAGATAACTTTCTCAAGATCACACAGTCAATACAGTGACAGAGCTGGTATTGGAAACTGAGTAGACTGGTTCCAAAGAGTAAGCAGTCAGACTTGTGGGTTCAGATTGCCTCACTTAGTGATTAGCGTCTGTAAGTCCTTGCACTTCAGTCCATGACGTATCAGCCTCAGAAGAGATGGAAATTAGGTTTTGCAGCTACCTTGTTGGGGCCCGGTGCGGGGAGGGGAGGGGAGGTTGTGGTGACTAAACTTGATACAAATTTCAAATCTTGATGTCTTCTTCCCTGTATCAACCTTTGTTGTTTAGCCTGTTTGGGTTTTAAGTTATATAGGAATATAACATGCCATATACATACTGTTATATGTCATGCTCTATTCAAGACACTAACAAGTTTCAAACCTTACAAATTACAGGTGCACCCAGGGTAATGGAATGCCAAATAATGGAATCCCAGTTGACCATACTCTCAAATGACTGGGATTTTCTTAAACACTGCTGCATTTTGCATAAATAGAAATAGCCTTGTATGACAAACTATTGCACAAAGCCCATTTCCTTTTAAATGTTATTCTCTAAGAATGCAGCAGCCTGGCATCAGACAGGCAAGAATAAAGGTTCCATTAAATACTGTGCCCAAAGTTTCATAGCTGTGGCATAACAAGCTTTGGAATTTATAGAACAATTATAGAATTATAGAACAATCAAAGCTTTATATAACTGCCACAAATGCTAGCTTCAGCATCACAGGTGGGATTTTAGGAAATGCTAGAACTACCATTGCACACACTTTTAAAAATGTTTTGTTGTTGAAGAAAAATGGGAAGATGGTGGGGTAGTAGGAGGACCCTAGCCTTGTCTTGTCCCTTGAACACAGCTAGATAAATATTGATTCATTCTAAAAACCCAAGAAATTGATCTGAAGACTGACAAAACAAACTGCACAACTAGAGGGAGAGTATAGGCCACATTGTGGAAGGTAGGAGGTGCAGAGATACGATTTGGGGGAGAAAAGAATTATGGGTCCTGAGGAGGAGAAGGGGCCCTGAGGATAAGAGAGAGGCAAGAGAGAGAGAGGAGCATACAGGGGATTGCACAAGGGAAACACTTCCCCAAAGCCATTGATTGGGGAAAGGAGGGGTGATCATTGTGCGTTTTTATAACCAGCAGAGCTCAAAGTTTTAGAGGCCCCCACCATGGCTGGTGTTGAGCCCAGTGGGTGTTGCAGTGCTCCTGTGGAGAAGGAGGGCAGAAGTCCAGGAACAGACAGCATGATCTGACGATTCCCTGGGGTGCACTGAGAGAGACAGTTTCCCCTTCTTAGAGTGTATCTGGGAGAGGTGGCATTGCTTCTCTGAGGATAGAAGAGGCAGCTGGCGCCATTACACTTTGCCTCCTTCTGCATAGGTACAGAGATACCTGCTTAGGGTAGCTAATCTGGACACCTGTTCTTTGCTGTGCTTTACTCTGAACTCCAAGTTCCTGCATGTTGGTGTAACTGCCCTTATGGAACAAGTTTGCACCAGCACCATCTAAGTGAGACCCTCCCATAGAGGACCAGAATGGGTCTTTGCCACACTGGGTCCCTAAATTTTGGAGTTTTACAGGCTGCCTGGAATAGAACACAGGTGCACTGGACTGTGGGATGGGCAGATGGCTTGGACACAGATAGAGTGAATGCAGGGATCAGAGAGACACCTAGGGCACACAAAGAGAAGTTGTTTGTTCTTCTGGGAGGGCTTCCCAAACAGTGGCAGGTGCAAACTCCCCCTCTCTGGGGACGAGAGAGAGGGATGCTGTCAGTTCCCTCCCCTACCCCTCAACATAACTTCAGTAACCAGCGCAGTACCAACAACAGAGGCCTAAACCCCTTACACCAAGCCCTGTCCCCCACACACAAACTGCAGATGCTTCTTTACTAAGGCAGGTTGCCTGAGAACAAGAGCAGTAGGCCCCTCCCCTAGTAGATGAGGATAAACCCCCCTTAACACACCAGTTCTACTGATCATAGAGTGCTGCACCTTCAGCTCTAGTGCAAATAGGATCAAGTTTCTTTTAACAAGCAAACCACAGCACACCTAGTTAAAACTCACCACACTCTGGCCAAGGTCCAGACACTCCTCACTGCAGGCAAGGAGGAAACTCTGCAGAGGACTGACCTGAGGGAAAGAGCAGCCAAAACACAGCAGTAGAGTGCACACAGCATACACCAGAGACACTTCCTGAAGCACCAGGCCCTAGACAGTAAATGGCGTCTTCTTAATAAAACTATTACTCTTGGGAGGAGGAAACATAACCAGTTTTTCTAACACAGAGAAGAAGACAGAGACCCAGACAAAAATGCCAAGATGGAGGAATTCATCACCCCCCCCCAAAAAAAGGGAAAGGTCACACAGCCAGGGATCTAATTGAAACAGATATAAATAATATAACTGATCCAGAATTTAAAACAGCAATCATAAGAATACTAGCTGGGCTTGAGGAAAGCATAGAAGACACCAGGGAGTTCCTTACGACAGAGATAAAAGATAAAAACTAGTTAGGCTGAAATAAAAAAATAACCAAGATGTGAAACCGACTGGATGTAATGACCACGAAGATGGAAGCAGCATAAGAATGAGTAGGTGATTAGAAGATAAAATCATGGAAAGAATGAAGCTGAAAAGAAGAGGGAAAGAAAGATATTAGATCACAAATGTAGACTTAGGTTACTCAGTGATTCCATAAAGCATAACAATATCATCATAGGAGTCCCAGAAGAAGGGGGGAGAAAGAGGCAGAAGGTTTATTTGAGCAGACTATAGCTGAAAACTTCCCCAATCTGGGGAAGGAAACGTCCAAATCCAGGATACACAGAGAACTCCTATCAAAATCAACAAAAGTAGGCCAACACCAAGACGTATTTGTGGCAAAATTTGCAAAATACAGAGATAAGGAAAAAATCCTAAAAATAGCAAGAGAAAGAAGTCCGTAATTTATGAGAACACAGGATTAGCAAAAGACCTCTCCACAGCAACTTGACAGGTCAGAAGACCTGATATATTCTATATGCTGAATGGGAAAAATCTGCAGCCAAAAATACACTATCCAGCAAGGCTGTCAATCAGAACAGAAGGAGGAGTAAAGTATGTCCCAGGCAAAGGAATTTGTGACCACTAAACCACCCACAAGAAAACTCTTTGAGTGGTAAAGAAAAAAACAAAATGACAAAGACTAGAAAGAAACAGAGAAAATCTCCAGAAACAATGATGTAACAAGTAATACAATTGCACTAAATTCATATCTATCAATAATCACTCTCAATGTAAACAGACTTAATACTCCAATCAAAAGACATAAAGTGTCAGAATGGATAAAACAAAACAAAAACAACAACAACAAAAAAACAAGACCCATCTATATGTTGCCTACAAGAGACTCTAAAGACACCTGAATATTGAAAGTGAGGGAATGAAAACCATTTATCATGTTAATGGACATCAAAAGAAAGCTGAAGTAGCCATATTTATATCAGAAAACCTGGATTTTAAGCCAAAGACTGTAACAAGAGATGAAGAAGGGCGTTATATTGTAATAATGGGGTCTATCCAATAATATCTAACAATTGTAAATATTTATGGCCCCAACTTGGGAACACCAAAATATACAAAACAACTAATAACAAACATAAACTTATTGATAATAATACAATAATAGTAGGGGACTTTATCACCACACTCACAGCAATGGACAGATCATCTAAGCAGAAGATCAATAAGAAACAATGGCTTTAATGACACTCAGGACATTTCATCCTAAAGCAGAAGACTAGACATTGTTTTTGAGTACACATAAGACATTCTCCAGAATAGATCAGATACTGGGTCACAAATCTGGTCTCAACCAGTACAAAAAGACTAAGATCAGTCCACACATATTTTCTGACCACAATGCTATGAAACTTGAAGTCAACCACAAGAAAAAAAACTGGAAAGACCACAAATAGAGGTTAAAGAACATCCTTCTAAAGAATGAAAGGGTTAACCAGGAAACTGAAGAAATTAAACAAACAAACAAAAATATGGTGGTCCAGAACCTTTGGGGTGCAGCAAAGGCAGTCCTAAGAGGGCAGTATATGGCAATAAGGCCTACCTCAAAAAGCAAGAAGAGGGGCACCTGTGTGGCTCAGTGGGTTAAAGCTCCGCCTTCGGCTCAGGTCATGATCTCAGGGTCCTGGGATCGAGCCCCGCATCAGGCTCTTTGCTCACGGGGAGCCTGCTTCCTCCTCTCTGTCTGCCTTTCTGCCTACTTGTGATCTCTATCAAATAAATAAATAAAATCTTAAAAAAAGCAAGAAGAGTCTCATATATACAATCCAACCTTACAGCTATAGAAGCTAGTAGAAGAATAACAAATGAAGCCTAAAGCTAGCAGAAAAGGGAAAATAATAAAGTTTAGAACAGAAATAAACTATATAGAAACAAAGAACAGTAGAACAGATCAGTGAAACCAGGAACTGGTTCTTTGAAAAAATTAATAATATAGATTTTTTAAAAAACCCTAACCAGGCTTATCGAAATGAGAAAGGATCTAAATAAATAAAATCACGAATGAGAGAGGAGAGACCACAACCAACATCAAAAAAAAAAAAAAATTAGAATATTATGAAAAACTTGCCAGCAAATTGGGTGGTCTGGGAGAAATGGATAATTTCCTGGAAACATATAAACTACGAGAACTGAAACAGAAGTAATAGAAAATTTGAAAAACCGATAACCACAAAGAAATTGAATCAGTAATCAAAAATCTCCCAGTAAACAAAAGTCCAGGGCCAAATGATTTCTCAGAGGAATTCTTTCAAACATTTTAAGAAGAGTTAATACCTACTCTTCTCAAACTGTTAAAAAAAATAGAAATGGAAGGAAAATTTCCAAACTCATTCTCTGAGGCCAGAATTACGTTAATTTCAAAACCAAAGACCCCACTAAAAGAGAGAATTACAGACCAATATCCCCAATAAAGATCGATATAAAAATTCTCAACAAAATACTAGCAAATCAAATTCAACAGTACACTAAAAGAACCATTCACCACAATCAAGTGGGATTTATTCCTGGGCTGCAAGGGTGGTTCAATATTCACAAATCAATCAATGTGGTACACTACATTAATATAGGAAAGGATAAGAACCATACGATCCTTTCACAAGATGCAGAAAAAGCATTTGACAAAGTACAGCATTCATTCTTGATAAAAACCCTCAACAAAGTAGGGATAGAGGGAATATACCTGAACATCATACAGGCCATATTCAGAGGATGCGCAGCTAGTATAATCCTGAATGGAGAAGAACTGAGAGCTTTTCTTCTATGGTTGCTAACAATACAAGGAAGTCTACTCTAACCACTGTTATTTAACGTCATGCTAAAAGTCCTAGCCTCAGCCATCAGATAACAAAAAGAAATATAAGGCTTTGAAATCACCAAGGAAGAAGTCAAACTTTAACTATTTGCGGATGACATGATACCCTGTGTAGAAAACAAGACTCCACCAAAAAAATTGCTAGAAGTGATAGACAAATTCAGTCAAGTTACAGGATGCAAAATCAATGTGCAGAATTCTGTTTCATTTCTATACACAGTAATGAAGCAGCAGAAAGAAAAATCAAAGAATTGATCTCATTTATAATTGTACCAAAAACCATAAGATAGCTGGGAATAAACCTAACCAAAGAGGTAAAAGATCTGTACTCTGAAACTATAGAACACTTATGAAAGAAATTGAAGATAACACAAAGAAGTGGGAAGACATTCCATGCTTATGGATTGGAAAAAACAAGTATTTTTAAAAATGTCTATACTACCCAAAGCAATCTATGCATTTAATACAATCCCTATAAAAATACCACCGGCATTTTTTACAGAGCTAGAAAAAAAATCCAAAAATTTTTATGGAACCATAAAAGACCCCTAATAGCCAAAGCAATTTTGAAAAAGAAAAACAAAACCGTTATATTATAAACCTGTTGTCACCAAGACAGTATGGTACTGGCACAAAAACAGACACATAGATCATTGGAACTGAATAGAGAACCCAGAAATGGACCCTCGATTGTATCATCAACAAATCTTCAATGAAACAGGAAAGAATATCCAATTGAAAAAAGAGTCTCTTCAACAAACAGTGTTGGGAAAACTGGACCACACCATACACAAAAATAAATCCCAAATGGATGAAAGCCCTAAATGTAAGACAGGAAACCATCAAAATCTGAGAGGAGAACACAGGCAACCTCTTTGACCTTGGCTACAGCAACTTCAAGGCAAGGGAAACAAAAGCAAAAATGAACTATTGGGACTTCATCAAGGTAGAAAACTTCTGCACAGCAAAGGAAACAATCAGGAAAACAAAGGCATCCTATGGAATGGGAGAAGATATTTGTAAATGACATACCTGATAAAGGGTTGGTGTCCAAAATTTATAAAGAACATACCAAATTCAACACCCCCAAAATAAATAATCCCATTAAGAAGTGGGAAGAAGACATGGATAGATATTTTTCCAAAGAAGTCATCCAGTGGCTAGCAGACACATGAAAAGATGTTCAATATCACTCACCGTCAGGGAAATAGAAATCAAAACCCTAATGAGATATCACTTCACACCTGTCTGAATGACTAAAATTAACAACACAAGAAAGAACGCACATTGATGAAGAAGTGGAAAAAGGGAAACCATCTTACAGTGTTGGTGGGAATGCAAACTGGTGCAGCTACTCTGGAAAACTGTACAGAGGTTCCTCAAAAAGTTAAAAATAGAACTACTCTACAGTCCAGTAATTGCGTTACTAGGTATTTATCCAGAGGATACGAAAATACTGATTTAAAGGAACACATGCACCCTGATGTTTATAGCAAGAATATCAACAACAGTCAAGTTGTGGAAAATAGCCCAAATGTCAACTGATGAATGGATAAATTGTGGCATGAGCGCAAATACACACACATATACGTGTACACAGACACAAAACACACACACACACACACACACACACACACACAGGAATATTACCATAAAAAAGAATGAAATTTTGCCATTTGTAACAATGTGGATGGAGGTAGAATATATTATGCTAAGCAAAATAAGTCAGAGAAAGACAAATACCATATTATTGCATTCTTATGTGGATTTTAAGAAACAAAACAGACGAAAAATGGGCAGAAGATATGAACAGACACTTCTCCAATGAAGACATACAAATGGCTACCAGACACATGAAAAAATGTTCATCATCACTAGCCATCAGGGAGATTCAAATCAAAACCACATTGAGATACCACCTTACACCAGTTAGAATGGCCAAAATTAGCAAGACAGGAAACAACGTGTGTTGGAGAGGATGTGGAGAAAGGGGAACCCTCTTACACTGTTGGTGGGAATGCAAACTGGTGCAGCCACTTTGGAGAACAGTGTGGAGATTCCTCAGGAAATTAAAAATAGAGCTTCCCTATGACCCTGCAATTGCACTGCTGGGTATTTACCCCAAAGATACAGATGTAGTGAAAAGAAGGGCCATCTGTACCCCAATGTTTATAGCAGCAATGGCCACGGTCGCCAAACTGTGGAAAGAACCAAGATGCCCTTCAACGGATGAATGGATAAGGAAGATGTGGTCCATATACACTATGGAGTATTATGCCTCCATCAGAAAGGACGAATACCCAACTTTTGTAGCAACATGGACAGGACTGGAAGAGATTATGCTGAGTGAAATAAGTCAAACAGAGAAAGTCAAGTGTCATATGGTTTCACTTATTGGTGGAGCATAACAAATAATATAGAGGACAAGGGTAGATGGAGAGGAGAAGGGAGTTGAGGGAAATTGGAAGGGGAGGTGAACCATGAGAGACTATGGACTCTGAAAAACAACCTGAGGGTTTTGAAGGGGTGGGGTGGGAGGGTGGGGGAACCAGGTGGTGGGTATTAGGGAGGGCACAGATTGCATGGAGCACTGGGTGTGGTGAAAAAACAATGAATACTGTTACGCTGAAAATAAATAAAAAATTTAATTAAAAAAAAAAAGAAAACAGACGAATATGATGGGGGAGAGAGGCAAGTCATAAAACAGAGTCTTAACTATGGATAACAAACTGAGGGTTGCTTCAGGGGAGGTCAGCCAGGGGATGGGCTAGTTGGGTGATGGGTATTAAGGAAAGCACTTGTTGTGATGAGCACTGGCTGAGGTATGGAAGTAATGAATCCTTTAAATCCTACTTCTGAAATTAATATTACTCTGTGTGTTAACTCTGTAGAATTTAAATGAAAACTTTTAAAAAAAAATTTGTTGCTATTAAACTTTTTTTGTTTGTTTGTTTGGTTTGTTTTTATTTTGGTTTGGTTGTTTGGTTAGTTAATTTGTCTGTTTTGAGCAATGTTCTTTCTCTTTATATTCTATTCCTGTGTAACATTTAAAACTATCTAAGCATCTGCACATCTAAAAAGTGCTTAAAACTTGCCGGTTGCTTTAACTGTTCATGCCATTCACTCCTTATAGTAATCCTCATTTGAGAGATGGGAAAAGAGAGGCACAGTGTGGCTGTTCCTCACGGTGAAGCAGCAGGTAGATAGTTGAGCAAGATACTCAATTCTCCTTTATTGACCTGCAAACATGTGCTTTCAATACAATTCTATTCTGGTGTCTCCCAGTGGGTCTCCTTTGCCCGTCCCCTTCTTTTCTGGAGTTGGTAGTAAAAAGAATACCATGAATCTTGGCATTAGGGTGGTCTAGTTGAGTGTTAAGATTCTGGGAAAGTAATTCTTGTCTTCTGGGCTCCCCCACCCATTGTAATTTAAGTTAATCACCCTAATTTAAAAACAAAATTGTTGGAAAGTAAAATAAGACACTCAGTGGATAGGCAAAAAGTCCAGTTCTTAGGTTCCTACCCTCCTTCTCTACAAGGGTGGTCCCCTCATGAAATTTCTTTTCTCCTTTGATGAATAGCATTCTGTTTCTGCTTCATTCTTCCTTGTTCTCTTCTCTCCTGTCAGTACAAATGCTTCTCCTGTCTCTTTTTCTACCTCTTCCTAATGGAATTTAGGAAAAAATAAGTCCTAAAATGTCTACTTCAGATCAGGTGCTAGCCCTGTCATTTAATTGAATTGAATAGAATTATGCAGCATTTTAACCTTGAGTCTGCTTCTTCATCTATAAAATTCAGTAGGTATTCTCAAAGATCCTTCCCAGCATTTCCATTTTATAATGTTGATGATATTTCTTTCAGACACTCAAGGCATTTAGAAAAATTTATTCTATAGATTCTATCCTAATGTTACCACATTTCCTGACTTGGGTACCTTACGTTAATTTTCTGATCTTTTATCTACGAATGGCAAGTCATTAAACATTTGAAATGGAATTAAACATCTTGCTCCATCACATTTCAGTTCTCCATCTGGCTTTTGCAATTGGAATTTACTGGCAAACACAATTTTGAGCTTTGGGGGGCTGTGTGTGAGCAAGGAATACTGATGCCATCAGCCCACATGTCTGTACAACCCTAAACTTTGTGGTCTCTATCATTTTCTGAAGAACAGATGGTAAAGAAAATAATCCTGAAATGCTCCCATCATCATGGAGGAAGGGGAGGAAAAGAAAGAGAGAGATTGATTGATTGATTTAGAACCGTGCAATGCATTTGTGCCTTTATAGCCTTGGGGGAAAAAAAAGATTTCATAACAAGATAGATAAGCTTTGCCTTTTGAGAGAAGCACAGTGACTGCTTATAAAAGAGTGCTTGAAGACTCAGAAATGGTTAGGAAATAACTTATTTAAAGTTCAGGGGTATGAAGGAGGGAACTGGAGGTACACAGTGGGAGACATTAAAGCAAGCACATTTGTCAGATATTCCGGTTACCCACAAATTTATACTCCAGAGACATTGATTCTCTTTCATAACTGAAGTCAACTGTAGGAAAGACCTTCTAGACTATATAGCACATACAACAAGGTAGGCCACAAGTGAGTCCCTGAGTTCCAAAAATTCAAAGTATAAAATAGAAAAGGACATGGTCAAATTTCCTAGTTACTTGATGGGAAACAGTCCAACAGTTGTGATTAGTGGCAGAAAGTTGGACTTTTGGGACCACTCTGCCTGTTTAATTGACTAACCCCAGAGGGGTGGTTTAAAACAACAATTTCGTATTCTTGCTCATGAGTCTGTAAGTTGCCTGGTGGTTCATAGGCAACTAGTCTGGACGTGGTTGGGTGGGGGCTGTGCTTCAAACTGTGGGGACAGCCGGGCCTGCCTCCCCCCAACTGTGGTCTGCATATTTTACATCCTCCATGGAATATCAGGTTAGCCAAAGCATCTTCCTATTCTAGCAATGGCAGAAGGCCAAGACAAAAAGAGAGAGAGAGAGAGATAAAAAGAAGATGCAATTAGTGAGACCCCTTGTGGTCTGGACTTATAAATGGCACGTAGTCATGCCTACCCATATGTTATCAACCATAGTAGCCACATAGTTTTCTAAGGATCCACTGCTGTAAAACAAGGTAAGCCAGAACTCTCTGGTACAAAGCAACTAGTTTGTTTTTCTGTCAGATTCTGTTGGCTAAGTATTTGGAAAAGGCACAGTAGGAATGGTTCTGCTCTGTCCTGTGATATCTGGTCCTCACCTGAGATGTTGAAAGAGATAATGCCTTAAATAGTTGGGCTGGAAAATACCCTTTCAAAATGACTTCTTCACTCATACCTCTGGTTTGGGTTTGGACAGCTGGAGAACAGAATCAGCTGGGACTGTTGAACAGAGTGCATAAATTTGGCTTTCCTAGGTGGTGACTTGGGATTCTTAAACAAGTATTTCAAAAAATGAGGCAGGAGTTGTATGACTTCTACTGACATAGCCTCATGTTATTTCTATTAGCTACAAAATAGTCACTAAGGCTCCTTCAGATTTCAGGGGAAAGAAATCAGCCCCACCCCTTGATGAGGGGAACTCAAACATTTATTTTATTTTTTTTAAATTTGAGTATGATTAGCATACAGTGTTACATTAGTGTACAGTGTACAACATGGAGTGATTCAATTGCTTTATATGTTGGACTATGTTCACCACAAGTGTAGCTACCATCTGTCACCACACATTGCTCTTCCAGTATCATGGGCTGTATTCCCCATGCTGTGCCTCTGATTCTAGTGAAGCCCGTATCTCCCACTCCCTTTACCCATTTTTCCCTCCTCTAGTCCTTTTCCCACTGGCAACTGTCTGCTTGTTCTCCATATTTATAAGTCTGATTTTGCTTTTTGTTTTATTCCGTTTTTTAGATTCCATGTATGAGTGACATTATATAGTTTTTGTCTTTCTCAGTCTTAGTTATTTCACTTAGCCTAATACCCTCTAGGTACATCCATGTTGTCACAAATGGCAAGATCTCATCTTTTTAATGGCTATATAATATTCCTGTGTGAGAGTATGTGTGTGTGTGTGTGTGTGTTCACTACATCTTCCTTATCTATTTGTCCATCAATGGATGCTTAGTGGGTCAAAGATTTGTGTCTCTTTTAAACCATAATGCATAGCTAAGTCCAAACTTAAGTTGCAGAAAACTATACTTTTCCTCTGGTAAGAGGAATTATAGAATCATGTGGTATAAACCAAGGACACAGGGAGGTGAGAAGAACCAGGGCTAATAACTTAACATCCACAAGGAATAGGTGAAAACTGATGGATGGACATGGGATAGAATCCAGTTTTTCACATAGAGTGGGAATGAAAAAGAAAATATGGTCCTCAAGGAAAGGGATACTTCAAGGTTAGTTTATGGTTTTAAGATTAAAGCAATAAAAACTGGAATCCCAGTTCATGCAAGTGTAGTGCTAGGCAGAACACCTGAGAAGGAAGAAGCCTACTTGTGAGGATTAAGCTCAGATGGTATAACTAGCGCCATCAAGTACCAAATCCAAAAGAGTGAGATTGAAACAAGGTCCAATTTCCCCAACAGAGTGAAATTTACACTTTCTCTCTGACCTACTATACCTGAACTCAGGAGCTGGAGTTTCTAGATCAATACATGGAAGTTGTTAATTCTAACAAGGAAGATAGGGAAGAGCAGAAGCCAATACTCTAATAAACATGTCCAGAAATATTTGAATAGTTGAGATACCAAAAGATTTCTTCACTGAATTTCAGTGTTACTCATTAGAATATCTAGCACTAGAACAGTTTACCAGATATTTTTCACAGTATTTCAGATACTGGAGTCTGCTAGGACCTGTTTTATGTCAAAAGTTATTTACTCTATAAAAAAGTAAAAGATGAAAATATTCAATGATATTTTTATCACTTTTGAAAAAATATCAATTATTGACTTAAATATGTGTGTATTTTCCCCTCAAATTAATAAATTTTCTTGACAAATGGAGTACTCCAATTCAGATTTAGTAGTTGTAATAAGAAAATTGGACTGTCGAGGGAGGGTAGGGACTCTAAACATACAGAAATAGAAGCCAGAAATGCCAAGATTTTATGAATACACACTAAAGTAAGAGTTTTTTTTAAGGCTCCCTTGCCAAAGCTCAAGGATATAAAAGTGGGTTATAACTGTTTCACTCAGGAGTCTTCTTTTATTTCCTGACACAGGTAGGTCAGACATTGACAGAGATTAGCTGTGCAATCAGTGTTTTTGGTTGGAATTTCCAAAACAAACAGGATGAATAGTTAATGCGTATGAAGGTACATCTGTTTAATAATAATAACCTTTGTTCTAAATTAATTATTTAAATATCTTGGGTATCCTTGAAGGTTTGTGGAGATATATGTGTATATCCATAAATATATCTGCATTTTTTTGTAAGATGATCGGGAGGGTTCCTCCTATCCATTAGGAGTCTTAAATTGATCACCAGGGACCTTGAGGAAGAATTTGCCCTAACTCCAATGTCTTGGTTCTCTGAAGCACAGAGATCTGAAACAGATCATTGGTTTTTTTCCTGCCTGGGATTTTAATTTTCCCCTAGTATTCTGTTGATTTAAATGCTGCTAAATACTGAAGGTGCAATTCAAATACCCATTGCTCCTGGAAATGATTTTTGATCTCCAAAGATGGAAATGATGTAGTGCCTTTATTTTGAACAACTATAGAATTCTCATTATGTTTGTTCATGACACTTGGCACTTTTCAGCTTCAACTGAGTTTTTTCACCAGCTTTCCCTACGACATATAATTAAACTTTCTGTTTCCCATAGAACTCATTCCATGAGCTTATACATGGGAAGTGATAAATTAATTATTGAAAAATAATTTTAATTAATTCATATACCCATCACATCTTCTGATGAACAAGCCATAATATGCATTCACCTGCTGGTATCTTCAATTCATACATATAAATATACAGCTAAGATCTGAACAATTAATATATGTGAAGTAGTCTCAATTAAAGTAAATAAATAATAGGTAAGATATTAAGCCAGGTTCTGTCTCTTAACGACATATTGCCGTAGTATTTTAAAATTTCCTTGAAGACCCATGAGTCTGATGCCCTCATTCTGTGCTGTTTCTTGATACACAAAAAAATGTGACCAAGGAGAACAGACATAACATACAGCAAAACTTGCTATCTTAGAGCTGCAGTATTTGGTTCCTCAATATCAATTGTGTAATTGGTAGATTTTTTTCTTATCTTCCAAGGAGATCTTTCCAAAATAAAAGCATCATCAAATTACCATCTCCTCATGACATTCAGTGTAACATTTGTGTTCCCTAGTATGACAGGTATGACCGCCAAGCTTTCAGTCACAATTTCTGCTCAGCAGTTGCCCCATATTCTTCCACACTTCCCTTTTCTGATTTTGTGTTTTATTCTCCTCACCTTTTACTACTCAGATCTAGTAACATCTTTTTTGAAGGCTTCTATGGACACTTCTACACCTTAGTCTTTTACAAAGGCCTTTCAATCTCAAGGATCCCGTAGTACCAATGACTTCGTAGTGTTATGGAAAGTGTTAAAGTAATAGTTTAATCAATATAGCATTGATATCTGATAGATACAAAATATTGATAACTATTTCTTTTTAATCATTACCAAGTACACACTCTGTTACTAACTTGTGAAAGTATCTTTGGGGCGCCTGGGTGGCTAAATAGATTAAGCATCTACCTTTGGCTCAGGTTATGATCTCAGGGTCCTGGGGTCAAGCCCCAAATCAGTCTGTCTGCTCAGCAAGGAGTCTGCTTCTCTCTCTCTCTTTCAAATAAATAAATAAAATCTTTTTAAAAAGAATCCTCTAATTGCTCATTGTTACTACTATAGACCTTAATTTTTATCAAAGATAAATCTGTCTTTAGCAAGTTTGTAAAATATGAGTAAAAGTGATGATTAGTCACAAGGTAATACTTACAATGTTGTTTTATTTGTTTTGAAAATTCTCATATGTTTTTGGATGAGATTTTATATTTGAAGAAGCTTCTATACATAAACTGTATCTTGGTTCAGGTATAACACTTTGTATAATTTAAGGAACTTCTGATTATAAATCTTTTACCTTGATAAATAATGTATATTGGTTACAATTGCAGGCATAGTCTTCTCTCCAGGGATAGCAACAACTAATTTATTTAAGACAAAATATAAGTAGAAGGATATTGTTATTGCTTCTAGCATCCTTTTAAGAATTTTTTTTTTCAATATGGTAAATGCTTCTTACATTTCTGAACCAGGTGTTGAGAATTTTATTCCCGTGGAATCTGGGAGTCTGTTTATAGTGTATGCACATCAATGTTCAAAATACTGCAATTCAGTTGCTTTGGAGAGGATGGAGCATGGTGATTAAGGATAAGGGCCTGGAGTAAGACAGCCTGGCTTTTAATCACAGCTCTCTGCTGAATGTTTGACCTTGGTGAGGTTACTTAATTTATGCTTCAGTATGCCTGTGCATAAAATAATAATAATGCTAGTATCTGTCTTATAGCATCTTTATGGGTATTGAAGAAGCTTTTGTGGCTCTATACCACACACCACAGTGCTTCTCACACAGTAGGCACTCAGTAGGCCGTGATCATTATTTTTATTATATAATGATAATAATGGACTCCCTATCATGCTTCTGAAACAGAGCCATATATCATCTGATCATTAGGAACCTGAAAACTCCCAGACCACTGTCCCTTTCTATTTGACCCTTTTTAAAATTTCTTCTACCCCATTCCATTTACTTGGAATCCTTGCTTCTCTCCAGTCTTTGACATATGGGGCTATTTAAAATATACAAGTATCTAGGGGTGCCTGGGTGGCTCAGTTGGTTAAGCTTTCAACTCTTGAACTCAGCTCAGGTCTTGAATCTCAGGGTCATGAGTTCAAGCCCCATACTGGGCTCCACACAGGGCTTGGAGCCTACTTAAAAAATACACACACACACGTACGTGTGTGTATCTAAAAAGAGTTTGGACTTGATATTCTTTTCAGGTCCCTTTATCCCTGAGATTTTATAATAGAGAACAGGGAATGTAGATGCCCATAAACAAAGGCAAGATTTTTGTGGGTTTTTAAAAAAAATTATATTTTCTTATTTATAGCAGGAAAGACTTCCATGTAGAGACATTGAGACTTAAATAGTTATAAGCATGTGCATACCATTTTAGAAGAAGCCCAGATTTCTTCATGCATTTGCCTACAAGCTGTTTGTTTTCTTCTCTCTCTTCCAGCTGGAAGTCACTCATCATCCCTTTCATAAGGAATTGTCAGCACAAACAATGCAGATTACAAAATAAGAAAATCCAAAACAAGAGCACGTGCACAAACCTCCCAGGTAAATATGTTTCAAAACTAAATCTTGTCCTTTGTAGTTTTCTGTACCCAGAGAGTGATTTTTACCTGTGGTTCTGAAGCATTCTGAATCTGTGTCATGTGAAAGACCATTTGTGGCAGAGCAGAACTCACTGGCATCATTTCTGGTCCCTCGAGACTACCTCATGTATTTATCATTCAAAGCATTCACGGAGGGAATATTATACCTGAACTAAGTTCCTTGACCACTAGAGCATATGAGCTGACATACAAAATGAGGAAATACAAAAACGAAAATGAGAGACTGAGTGAAAGAGTCTGTCATAAAGTCTTAAGTTTCTGGAGGATGCATGGAGCTCTAAAAATAAGATTATGGCTCTAGTCTCAAGAAGCCTGTGCTAAATATGAGAATGAAACCAAGCAACAAGAATACCCAGAGAGGTATTGGATGAGGCTAGCTAGGCCTATAGGATGCACAGTAAAAGCTAATGTGATCCAGCTAGTATGCTAAAATCCAGTCAGTGATGACAGCTGATATGTATAGAACAGTTACTGTGTGCCAGGAGCCTTTTCATTTTATCCCAATAACACCCCAACAAGGAAGTTACAACTTGTATCTCTTCCTTGTAGATAGGGAAACTCATGCCCAACTCACGCTTAAGTAAGTGCCCAAGTTCACACAAATTCTACAGAATGGAGCCAAGCCATCTGTCCAGCTGTGTTGTCTCTAAAAGCTGCACTGTTAATGGCTATACATTCTTTTTTACTGGGAGGAAGAAGAGAAAGTGGAGAGGAGAAAAGTGAGCCCGAGTTTATGTTCTCCATTTATCTAGCAGTTACATGTGAGGAGATATATATATCTCAAAAAGTATGAGAGATATATACATATATATATCTCTCATACTTTTATGTATATATATATGTATGTGTGTGTGTGTGTGTGTGTGTGTGTATGTCACAAAAAGCAACATAACTCTCACCAACCAAATAGAGAACTTAAATTATGGAATAAAATTTTGTCAACACGTAATTATATAAAGGCTGAGAATAGTTATGGAAGCATGAGAAGAAGCTGGGCCACTATCGTGCTGAGCCATGGAAGGATGGTACAAAAGGGGTAATCTATTCTTTGCTTCTCACTTTTCTGGACCGGGTATTGGGAAAGAGGCCTTCAAAATTATGATCAGTATATATGACCAAGTGTATATTTCTCACTTTAAGAACAACTGTTTCTTCAGACAGAATTCCATAGCTAGGGCAATTTCCCGTACCATATACATTCATTCATAGCATCTTTACCCGTTTCACTTACCGTAGGTATCATTCCTTTGTGTAACTCTCTCATTAATTGCCTCCCAGATTAGACTCCTATTCTGTAAGGGTGGGGACTACTTCAGTTGCTTTTAGCTCAATAGTAAGTCTCCTGTATATTGATGCGTAGTAACTATGCAGTAAGTATCCCTTCCATAGGTTAAAAGGACAGGTTTGATTTTCTGATTTCTAAGTGAAGAGCTTATTACAAAGAATACTAGTATACTCTGTCTTATTTTCAATGATGAGGAAAGATGGCTGATGGGAATGAGAAAGACAGGCAAACCAGAAGAAAACTGACAGAAGAATGAGAAGAACAAAAAACAGAAACCCAACAGGAATGTTGGACTAAAGCCTTGAGCCATTGACTTAAAGGAATGAATGGCAATGTGTGATTTAGTCTGACCTTTTATCAATTTCACATCTACCTGCTTGTCTCTCACAAATAGTGGTAAGACTGATGTCCAGTCCTGCTATTTTGACAGTGATAACAGCTATTCAGCACATTGTCCATAAAATGTTTAAATTTGACTGTTAATTGATACTTACCTGGGTATATGTAAGCCTACAGATACTATATATAGACTATGAATATACATATGAATGATACATATGAATGATTCTGAAACATAGCTCTAAGAACTCTAAGAACTAGAGTTCTTATAACTAGTTCTTATAACCCCAGTTCCATGGGGTGAAGACAGTGTAGTCCTTGTGCCCATGTCTTCTGGGCCTCTGTCAAGTGGGGATAACAAGTTAGTAGGGTAGGGGTGAGAATTTAATTATCTTGTGTGTCTGTAGCACTAAAAATGAGCATGTGATGAGAGCTCAATAAGTGGTATAAGCTTCTCAAGTTACAGTGCTGATTGCTCTTCTGCTTTAAGATTGTTTTTCATATTATCACTTTGGTTGTTAGTGTTTAGTAGACCCACAACATCGGCTTTGAAATCAAGAAAATCAAAATTTAAATCTTTTAATCTCTTTCTGAGCTCGAATCTTAACATCTGTGAAATAAGAATGTTGACCTTACAAGATTGTTGTGAGAAATAAATGAGCTTTTGTATACAAACTAATTAGCCTGGTGCCTGTCACAATGGAAGCACACACACATTTTTATGTTTATATTTGTTTTTATATTCATAAAAATATTGCATTAATGACAGTATATAGGTAGTATGTAAAATGAAGTATATTATTTTAAATAATATATTTTTGCTAGATGCTTGGGCTTTTCTTTCCTCTGCAATATTTTGGTTGTTCATTCTGCTTGTTTTCATGGGTGCCTAATGGGCATAATAACTATACAGGAAAACAAACAGACCTCAGAAACTACCCTTGATGTATATTTTATGTTTGAGAATAGACATAAAAAAGAAAACTATTTTATTGTCTTCTGTCTGTCTGCTTCTGTCTCTGTAGAGTCAAATACTATTCTTTTACAAAACAAAACGTATCATTGAATGATTGTCCAAAACAAATGGCTTTTCTTGAACATTAATTGGGAACATTGCTGGCAAGAAAATTCCAACATCAAAATGGCCTACAGTCAGAGACATTTCTTTATTTGTTCCCCTGTTCAGCTGTTCAAAATATGGCCTGTCTGATGCATTTGTATGGAGTTTGTTATGAAAAATTTTTTTACAATGAGCTACTGGCTTTTTAGGCAGAGGGATGTGGCCAATAAACAATATTCTATTGGCAGAGTATAAGTCAGTTCATATGACATGAACACCTACTATGAATTAAGCACAATGTTAACCCTTTAAACACCAAGTTTATGTGATTTGTGCACATAAGGGATTTTTAATAAAGTGGACTGGTACGGATAGAAACAATAAAGGCAGAGAGCTCAAGAATAAATAAATCTGTATTATACAATAAAAAAACATAGTATTTCTTGGGGATAGGAAGTCTATTTCCAGAGAAGTTGACTTCTCAGCTGGACTTTGAATATATTGTTACTGTGTTTTAGGTGTACAAAGTGGAAGAAGGACATTGAATGGATGAGACATATCATGTACAAAAATTCAAGACCTACATGGAATGACATGCTAGATTTAAACAACTATAAGTATTATCAGCTGCTCAATTTAGAGTGTTAGGGTGAGAAGAGAAATAGAAGGAATTAAGACTAAGATAAAAATTAGAAACTTGAAACATCTTTGTTTATGATATGGTGACTTCAAGTCAAGGATAATATTTTAGCAAAAAAAAAAGCAACATTTGCATATGGATTTATTGCAGTTGTTGTTTCTTACAAAAAGTTATATATGTGTTTTTTAAAAACAGTTAATATTGAGTTTTCACATAAATAGAAAAAGCAACCCAAAAATTCATTTGGAGACCCAAAGGAATCTTGATAGCCAAAGCAACCTTAATGAAGAAGAACAAAGGTAGATACACCACACTTTCTGACTTCAGATTATATTATAAAGCTACAGTAATCAAAACATCATGGTACTGGCATAAAAACATATAAATAGACCCAATGGAACAGAATACAAAATCTAGAATAAACCTGTGCATTTATAGTCAACTGGTCCTCAACAAGTAAAACACACAATGCAGAACGGATAGTCTTTTCAACAAATGGTGTTAGGAAGACTAGACATCTATATGCAAAAAAATGAGATTGGACCTGTCTCAACATCACATACTACTTAAAGTGGATTAAAGGATTAAGCATAAGACCTGAAACTATGAAACTCCTAAGTGGGGAGAGGTGGGAAACACAGGGAAAATCTTAACATTGGTTTTGGCAATAGTTTCTTGGATATGACACCAAAAGCACAAGCACCGAAAGCAAAAAGAGACAAGTAGAATTACAGTAAAGTAAAAAACTACTGCAGAGAAAGAAAAGAACACAATGAAAAGACAGCCTATGGAATGGGAACAAATATTTGTAAACCACGTATCCAATAAGGAGTTAATATCCAAACAATATAAGGAATTCATCCAGCTCAATACCAAAAATACAAATAGTCTGATTAAAAATGGGCAAAGTACTTAAAGAGACACTTTCAAAACAAGAAAAGAAGTTCAAATGGCTAGTGGTACAGGAAAAAGTGCTGAATATTTCTAATCATCAGGGAAATGAAAATAAAAACCACAGTGAGATAGCACCTCACATTTGTTCGGGTGACTATTATCAAAAAGACCAAAAATACTAGTGGTGGGGAGGATGTAGAGAAGAGGATCTCTTGTACACTGCTCATGGGAATGTAGATGAGTAGAGCCACTAAAGAAAACCATATGGAGATCCCCTCAAAAAATGAAAAATAGAGCTACATAGTATATGATCTAGTAATCCCACTTCTCAGTGCATATCCAAATGGAACTGAAATCAAGATGTAAAGAGGTGTTTGTACTCCCACATTCATTGAAACATTATTCATAACAGCCAAGATGTGGAAATAACCTAAATGTCCTTTACCAGATGAGGGATAAAGAAAATGTGGTATTCTATATACAGTGGAATGTTATTCAGTCTTAAAAAGAAGGGCAGTACTGTATTTGTGATAACATGGATGGAGCTATAGGCATTAAGATGAAGTGAAATAAGTCAGAGAAAGACAAATATTGTATGATTCCTCTCATATGTAGAATGTTTAAAAAAACAAGCTCATAGAAACAGAGAACAGATTGATGTTGCCTAGGGCTTGGGAGAGGGGAAATGGGGTAATGTCGGCCCAAGGGTACAATCTTTTATTTGGGCAAGATTAAGTTCTAGAGATCTCATGTACAGCATATACAGCATGTAACAATAGTTAAGAATACTGTGTTTTATTCTTGAAATCTGCCAAGAGGATAGATCTTAAATATCACACACACCCACACACACAATCACACAAACACAGAAAACTATGGATATGTTAATTGATTTGATTATAGTGATCCTTACATAATTGATACGTAAGTCATGCAGTTTTATTGGTGTTCAGATTTTTAGTTTTTGTTTTGTTCTTTTGCTTGTTTTCATTGAGCTGGGAATTAAAACTGCAGTTTTTTGACAGATTTCTTCCTGGTTTCATGCATAGCTCTTTATCAAAAAAAACCATCCTTAGTTTCTTTCTAAACTTTGTCTAATAGGGAAAATACAGATCTCCCAAGTAAAAGCAGAGACATAGCACTGGTTAAAAACAAAGGCTTTGGAGTTGGGCTGATGTGGATTTTGTCACACACAGGTTAATTTACCTGCTCAACCTTCTAAAAGGGGAAGGGGTGTCTTAATCCATTCAAGCTGCTAAGGAAAACTACCATAGACTGAATATTATGAACAACAGACTTCCTCCCTCCCCCCCCGCCATCCCCCCCCCCCCCCCGTTCTGAAAGTTGGGAAATCCAAGATTAAGGTGCCAGCAGATTTGGCTTCTGGTGAGAGCCTCCTTCCTGGTTTGTAGAAGGCCATCTTTTCACTGTGCTTCTTCTGCATGGTGGAAGAAGTAAGGGAGCTCTCTGAGGTATCTTTTGCATCAGCACTTATCCCATTTATGAGTGCTCTGACCTCTTGACTTAATAACTTCCCAAAACCCCCACCTCTAAACTACATCATTTGGGGGTTATGTTTCAACATCTGAATTTGGGGGGTGGGAGCACAAGCGTTCAGTCTATTATAATGGTAATAATTATCTCCTCCTTCTCCATGTCTAGATCTTTCTCATCACTCAGGTCTCATCTTCTCAGAGAAAACTACCTAACCTCTGTACATAATTACTCTCTGCCTCTTACCTTGAGTGGGCTTCATGGGCATGAGACCAGACCTCACATTTAGAAGGGATTCAGTGTTCTGTACTTGGGATTCAGTGTTCTGCATTTGCCAACTTGGAATTCGTATAAATGAAACCCAGTGGGACAACAGAGCATATAACCAGGCTTGGAACTTCAGCTCACATATAGTATTGCCTCACAGCAATGCGCTGGGATGAGTTCCTGGCTGCCTGCCTCCCTGCCATGTGTTCCCTGGGCCCGCCCAACCTCCTCTTCTCTCCTACCCATGATTGCGTTCATTCTTTGCTCTGGCTAGGAAGTGGGCATGGACACAGCATGTCAGGGTTGGGCACGCTGCCCTGTGACTTCTTGGGTTAGGACATGATAGTGATCATTCTCTCTCTAGGCTCCAGCACAAGGGTGTGTCTGGCAGGTGGTTGACCAAAAACTGCATCTCATCAGGGAGAAGTCTTTTGCCTGTCCCCAGTCCAGTTACCACATGTGTCTTGGCATGGAGGTTTCAAGATCTATAATGGGTAGTCATCTGTTGTTGGTTGCAGTGGAAGCCTGCAGGAAAGGGATAAACCAGACCCCACTTCTCAGTATCCTGTACCGGGCCAGGGCACAGTATGTCAGTTCACTAGCTGGTGGATGGGCACTCAGGCATCTGTGGGAATCCTTCATGTGGCAGGGCCCATCAGTACCTCTAAGAGTCTGCCCTCACCCTTAAGTATCCCTGTGTCTGGGAGCACTCTCTCAGCCCGTTCTATTCCTGCATGATTCTCTCTTCCTCTTTCCCATTTTCCTGAATCTTATGTGTGTTTGTCCTCTCTGGTGAGTTTGAGATACCCTCCAGAGATGAGCCGTGAGATAAGAATTGAGTAATTTTAGCACATGGAGTCAAATGAAGTATAAAAAAATAGCAAGTAACAGGTATCAATCCAATATTACAAATTAAGTTTCCATTGAAGAAGACTCTACATCCGCTTTGTCAAATACCTAATATTGCTTAACCATCAGAATGGTTGGTATAGATTAGGCATTTAAGAAATATGTATTGAATGGAAGAATGAATGAATGAATGAGTGACCAAACAAATGAACGTAGGTTTGTGTAAGGATTAAGTGACAAAATGTATGTTAAAAAATTAGCATAGTGCCTGGCACGTGGGGCTCAAACGGGTGGTTGTGGACATAATAGTGATGATGGTGATGAAAGTGATGATGATGATGGTACTCCTCTACCTGATACAGTCTATTTTCTATAAAATTACTTCTCTTAAAGTACAAATTAATCATTATTTTAAAGTATGACTTATTCTTTCCTTCTCTCATGCTCTGTGGCTTTCCCCTATATTCTACTGCTAGAAATGATATTCATCATTCCCTCTCATCCTATAACTTATTCTTAACATTTGTTTCCTCAACTTATAGTTCAAAAATTAGCTAAAATATTACATACTTTAGGAGATCTGTCTGGACATTTCTGATTAGGTCACACCCACCTGTCTATCCCTTATCCTATACCACTCCTTAGTACGTATCAGTGCTGTGATTTATGTCTTTGTGATTTTTGTGTAGTTCTAATTATCTCTCACATTCGCTGTATGTTCTGCATGGATAGGACCCCCCCCCTTTTTTTTAAACAATAAGCATGTATTTCTCATGGTTCTGGAGACTGGGAAGTCCAAGACCAAGGTACAGGCAGATTTGGGGTCTGATGTGGACCAGCTTCCTTGTTCAGAGATGGCTGTTTGGGGTCTCTTTTATAAGAGGACTAACCTCTTCATCAGGGCTTCTCCTTCATGATGTGATCAAAAAGGTCCCCTCCCCTAATACCATCACACTGGGGGTGAGGATTCCAATTTCTGAATTTGGGGATATAGGGCCTACATTTTTCTTAATGTGATATCCCAACACAGTTCAGATCCTGGCACGTGGTTGCCATTAACACACATTTATTGCCTGAATATTTTACTGAAGATGTTAATAAAAATAACATGGTTGCAGCAAATGAAGATGGTGGGAGAGTAATGGAAAGAAGCATTATTCTAAGTAGTAGAAACATTTCTTGTCTCTTCATTCCCAATAGATTCTGTTTATTGCTTCTTATTCAACCCCTTTTTGAATTTTTGTTATGCCTATTCAAGTCTGTGTGTGTATTTACTTGTTTGTTCTTCATGTAGTTCCTTTCTCCCAAAGAGCCCCCCTGGTAGCTCTGACAAATCAAGAGAGGATATTCATTCTTTGAGCTTGCAGAGCTCTGCAATATAGCCTCAGGTAAAGTAGTTCAAAGAGCCCAAAAGGAAAGTAAAAAGAGCCAACCAAACACCTAACATGATGCCATCTTTCCCCTTTGTGTTTCCCTTTTTTGCTTTTCTGGTTCCTGCTAAGTTGCCTGAGTGAGAATTCACCCTCAAAAACTTGAAAAGACTTAGCCAAATTTCTATATATTTGGATGATATTCTAGAACAGGTGCATTGAGGTTTATAGGTCTTAAAGTTTTACAATATGAATGGAGCCTTCTTAAAGATAAAAAATGCAAAATCATAACTTCACATCTCTACAAAATACAGTGTTTATTTAGAATGAGTAAAGAAATCACATCAGAATATAACCAAAAAGGATTACAAATATAACACAATGCAAAAGAATAGCATATTTTAAAAATTAATTCCTTGAAACACTTCCATAATAATTTTGTTTCTTAAATTATTTGGTAGCATAATCTTATGAAAGTTTTTGATTATTTTCTCTTATAGAGTAGATAGAAAGTTAATTTCAATCTTCCTTAAAGGAAGTTTGATGGATTTTTATTTTTCTTGCATTGCCAAATACATTTTTGATGGAATAAAAAGTGTAGTATGATTGGGCTACAAGGAGAACAAAATCCTTTTTTTTTTTTTTTTAAGTTACATGTGTGGGTTAGAAAAATGTTCTGTTGACAAGCTTTAAATTTCAGATATTTTATTTCTCTCTTTTATCATGTAATTCTGGTGCTGGGGACCAAAGCACATATTTCTATCATGATACCACACCCATCAGTGCAGTGCTATGGTCAGTGGGAGGGTAGGTAAATTTTTGGAAAGGCCCTCCACTGAGACAACTAGCAAGAGCTATCATACACAAAGCAACTGAACCACATAAATATATTCTGCTAAATCCACATAGTACCTACCACCAGAGTCTCCAGGTATCTGGTTCCCAAAAATGTCCACAGGGCACCTCAATTCTAACCCAGGGGAGAAGTGAGACAAAGAACACTTTGAGAAGGAAAGAAATGATGGTCTTGACTAAGGTTAAAGTGTCTTACTTTGCAGACTTTATAAAAACATGATCATGAGGCTACAGTGCTGGGCTCACTATAGCAAATGGGCACCTGCAGATGAGAAGCTCTGAAATCGAGCTTCATTCCCTTTTTAGTAAACATATCTCTGCTTCCTACACAGACTTCTCTTGGCAAACATTTAGTTGTGCTGACCTTCTCTCCAAGGCATTGAGATAATACTTTATCAGGGACATAGGAGGGGTTCAATATGGTTGTCATGTTGCCCTTCAAAGGAGAGTTATTGAATCAAGGTACTGATTTAGATACTGAATGTACTAGATTCTCAACCATTCTGGAGGGAAAATACAAAGAATAATTGTTTTCATGCCACTCACTGAAAACTCTTATTGACACTATACTGTGCACCAGACACTGCATCAGGTGCTTACATGCAGTACTTCACTGGCTGTTTATAATGTCCCTGTGAGGGTATCCGTATGTAGTTTCACTGTATACACGAGAATGCTGAAATAGACAAATTAAGTAAACTGTCCCAAGGACAAGCTGGTGGAACTGGCAGTTTAACTATGGAGATCTGATTTTAGTACTGACATTCTTAGCCACTCGATTCTACTGCTTCATGGTTTTCCACCCATTCCTCAATACATAGAAAAGGAATCTACTTATCTCCCTATGATGTAGAGAAGATAACCTAAGGTTTGGAATGAAACCAAGTCTAACTTGAGTCTCCTTAAAATAGTATTAGTTGAATGAGCCAGTTGCTTTTTTGTTGATTTTTTTTTGCTTCTCGTCTGTAGAATGACTATTTTCAAGTACCTACTTTATGACACTTTTTTGAAGAATGATTGAGATAGTACATGAGACAACTTTCAGCCCATTGGTCAAGTTATGTGTTTGAACTTTAGATTCTTTACATGGAAGCTATTTGGCCTTAAGCAACTCTATTTCTTTTACCTGCACAATGGGATTGCATCATTTATTTCCACTGGTGAGAAGATAAAATGAATAACAGAGGTCAAAGTGATACATCAGCTCTGACTTGCATAATGCAAAATGTGTGCTACAAAGATTTTCCACTGTCTTCTGTAGAAACCGTAATTGTTTTCATATTTTCAATTGATAGCGATTATGGCTATTAAGTTCATGAGCATAAGATGTTTGAAAAATCAAATAAGATTTGAGCCTATGTCCATCTATGAGGAGGGTGAGAGATAGGAGGTTTGGGTTTGTCTAATCAATCAAAACTGAATTCCTGATGGCACAAGTTGTTTTTGATTTTGACATTCTGTTCCAATAGCTGGTGACCATGGGACCTAGGTAAACCAGTAGGTCACTTCCATTAGAGTTTTTATTTTGTCACAAAGAAAGAATCTGCCTAGAGTTCAGAAGAAAAATTTTAGAGAGTAGACGACAGAAGACATAAAGCACAGTTGTTTATGTACTAAATGTAACTGCATTTCAGACATCTTCTCCAGATTATGTTTCTTTTTTATAATGAGGATGACATTTTCTTTGGTGTTCTTTAAAAATGTGGGCCGTAAACACTGAGGAAGAAAAGAGACAATTCGACAGTACATTCAAGTGCATTTTATTTATCAATTTTACATGTCTTTACTGGACCTCATTCATTCAGTTCACATGTCTTCCCTGGACCACAATTTACTATGAAAGCAGTGTCTCTCCCTCCACTTTAATTTGGACCAAGCCCAAGTAAAACCATGAAAAAGGAAGATATAAAGAAAGGTGGACATGGTTTATTACACGGAGACTTGAAGCAAAATGACCTCTCAAATATTTCCAGCTGAGGACATGACATTTTCAGAAGAGTCAAAAAAAATTACCAAGTCACCTTTTCCATTTTTCCACCCATTTACTGTTGGTATATTCATGAGTGGTTATAAGAAAAAGGCAGGATAAAGTCACACTAGGGAATAGTAATTCACTTTGGGTGATTATCAGAGAGGACTAATGGGGAAGTTTCCAAAATGCCAGTGTACACAAGATATTGTTGTGGTAAGATTAATGAGCCAGGGGGAGACATACCCTTCAAGTAGCTGACAGTTGCCAAGTGCTCTGACATTTTACCATGTGGCCACAGTCTCTTAAACTCCTTCATATGCTGTACTCCACTGTAAGATCAGAAAGGCAAATGAGGACAAGAGCAGAAGTTCATTCTTCTTATGAATTCACGTTTTTCCTACTCTAGCTTGTGGATCTCTAATTGCTGCTGCCAGTATCGCTTGGCCTTCTCGCTGATCTGTAGTCAGCCAAGCTCCCTAGTAAAGATTTTCAGCTCTGTGAAAGTTTTCAAAACCACAGAGGCTCTGTATGTTTAATCACCTTTCTTGGGTTTAATATGGCTTCTGGGTTTCTCCCTCCTGTCCTCAAGTGTTTAACCTGATTTAGTTTTTGTTTTTGTTTTCTGAAATTTACCTGTCTGTCCTTTGATTATTCACTCCTGTATCATCTTTCCCTGCCATCCAAGCCTAGCATTAAACCACAATTCTGTCAGTTAGCTCTCTCTTCCCGTGGTCACCTAGACAGACATACACTTGTGCCTTTTTTTTTTTAAAGACATGTGATTAATAAGAGAGAGTAGAAGGACACCCACAAAATTGTAATGCGAGGAAGTCAATATTTCAGAATGCTATGAATTTATCACAGTCATTATCCTCAGACTAACCTTTATAATAATAAATGGAAATTTCTTTTGACTCACATTCTTACATATTTTTTTTTCCTGTGCTTTGTTCTGACCACACAGTTCTCTCACCTACTATGGTATTCTAATAACCCTTAAAATGACTCTGTCTCCAGGAGTAAGCACGCAGTATAGCACAGGACAAGGTGCTTTCGTATCCAGACGGCCAGTTTGCATGACTGTCGAACACTGCAGCCCAGGTTACAGTTCACTTAGCACTCATCCCAGCTGAGGGGCTCTCACTTGCCTCCCTTTAGATCATTTCTCCCTAGATCTTGGGTCCTAACTTTTAGGATCTTGAAGCTGGTGATTGGGTAGATCAGCAACTGGATTATTGCTATGACCTGAGGTCCATGTCCCTTTCTCCTCAGTTCTAGTGATGGGATCCCTGTCACTTCTCTCCCTTCCTCATTCTAATATCGCCTTCTGCTCTTACAGTCATTTCCAGCCCTCTGAGGTTTACACTCCCCAGAGCATTTCACCCATAGTATAGGAAGTTCCCTGTAATATCCCTGGAGCCATCCCTGTCTATGAAATCTCATGGCATGATTTGGTATCATGACCCCTTCCTATATGTCTCATTCCACTGCTTGTATAACAGGCAGACTTGTCTGTAAACGTAGCTTCAGTTCAGATGTGGTCATGTTTGTCATTAGAGAAAAAGTCCATTTTGATGCACATGAGCATGTCTGGAATGGGGAAGTAAATACCTCTAAGGATCAGTTCTTGGGATCCTCCAACTGTTACTTGTTGGTCCCCTGTGCCCCAGACCGTCATAGATTACCACTAAGTATGTCTTCACCTGTAGGTTCTGTTTTGCTCTATGGCTCCATGGATGCCAGGACTGGAACAAGAGTAATAATAATAGGCATTTTTTAAATATTACCCATGTCGGGCCTGATGCTAATGCTTTACAAACATTGTATCTTTTAATTCATCATAGATGAGAAAACTGAGGCTCAGAGGTTGATTTACCCAAGGTGTCAAGGTGATTAAGTGACAGAGCCGGCTTTCAAAACCAAATCTTTGTAATTCTTAAGGTCCTTGCTCTTAACCTTAATGTCAAAGCTGTATTAGAAAGGCTTGCCCTACTGCAATGAGGTCTTTAAGTAGAGACCTACTTATTTGAACCAAAGCGTAAAGGGCATAGGGGGGAAAAATCACTGCTGAATACCCATCACCTAAAGCAGTGCCTGGAACATTGCAAATGTTCCATACATATTTATTGAAAATGAAATCTGTGGTAGTCTATGATTAGAATAGAACTGGAATCAAATCTGGGAAACTTCAAATCTGCCAGTTTTCTTTTAATCCCTTAACAATCAGGTGTGGTCTCCGGACCAGTTGGCATGGCTTCTCTGGGGGGGGGGGGAGTATGTTAAAATTGCAGATCCTTAGGCCTCACTCCAGAGGCAGAGAACCAACATCTGTGTTTTTTACAAGTTCCCTGTAATGATTGGTAGGCAATTTACGTTGGAACAGGACTGGCCCAATTTTATTGTGAGTTCATTGAGGCAGAATGGCTCTGAACATCCCCTCACTCACAGATGAGATTTCTGTTATTTTCACTCTGGTGTTGGAGCAACCTCTCTAGGATAAAGACATTGCTTTCCACGACCAGTGCCCACTTACAGTCCTTTATAAATAAAGGTGAAGTTAGAAAGGATGGATAGTTGTCTTCCTCTGATCGAAAATTAGAGATCTGTACTTTGTGAGGTTTAGCTTAAGAACTAACCTGCAGTTTTCTGCTCCTGGCAGTATTGGAGAGATATATCATGACGAATGCTAAATGTGCATCAACAGGTGATTTGGCTGCCGAAGATGTACTCCCTCTCCTCTGCCCCACCAGTAACACAATGGCATCATCATATATAAGTGAGTGATTATGGTGTGTTGGGAAAAGAAAGAACTGGTATAAAGAAACGTAGGAAGTTTTTGGTTTTTTTTTTTTTAATGATTTGGAAACTTATAAAATCTTTATGAAATCTTTCTCTGAGGCTGAGGTATTTAAAAAAATAATGAAAAATAGAAAGCCATGTAACGAATATTGCAATCTAATATTCTACTGTCCACACAGCCCCTTTCCTTGGAATCCTTACTTATATTACCCGAGAGTTTTAGAGAACAGTGGTAAGGATGTGCGGTTATGGGAAGGGGTAATCTTTTCATTTACTTCCTTTTTCTTTTTTTTAAAAAGATTTTATTTATTTGAGAGAGAAAGAGAATACAAGCAGGGAAAGCAGCAGGCAGAGGGAGAGGGAGAAGCAGATACCCCACTGAGCAAGGAGCTGGACATGGGGCTCCATCCCAGGACAGGGGCTCAATCCCGAGACCCTGGGATCATGACCTGAGCTGAAAGCAGATGATTTACCACCTGAGCCACCCAGGTGCCCCTCATTTACTTCCTAATTATGTAAGCCATGAGCTTAAAAGAAACGATTACTTAAGCTATGTTCTGTCTCCACATTTTTAAGAAAAAATAAGTTCATTCAGAGTCATCAGTAGAACACACAAAGCTAGCCAGTGTGATCATGGTCTGAAACAAAAGTAGATGCATTTTCTTATTTTAGTGCTCCATTGGTCATATCTGTTTTCTGATCTTTAAAATAATATTGATAGACCTAAAATAGTATATTCAGTTCTGGTTGTAATCCTTAAAAATATGGACAAATTGGAATTTTTTTCAGTGATGAGAAGTCAAAATGGTGAAAGGAAAATTGGGGAATGACAGAAAGAACTCAGTGTATTTCACATGGAGGAGACATTCCAAGGAGAAAATGACTGCCTGGCATAAATATGGAATGAGTGATTAGAGGTCCTGTGAATGGCTCATGAAATAGAAAGACAGTCTGTGGTTGGAAGAAATTTGTCTGTAGTGGTTAGAACTATCCATGAAAGCCTGTTGCAATGGAAAATTTCTGTGAGAGACAAAACAAATTGGGAGCAAGCATACTGTGATGCTGCGGAAAGGGTTGGTCAGGAATTAAATCTCATTTATCTTTGCGTCAGGGGTTGCTATTCACTGGATGACCAGGAATTCAAACCAATTATTTTTTTGCCTCAACTGACCCTCGTGTCTGACCCCAGTGTCATTTCATCCCATGAATTTCAGAGATAACCAAAGAGAAGCTCATCCCTAAAGTTTGCTAATGGACTCAGGTTCTTTAGTATTTCACCTTCCTTTTCTCTAGATTGCAATGTTTCCCAAGTTCCATGATTATAGTACATTATTATGATTTTCATAATATCTGCACAAAATCTACTTAATTTCCTTTAAACTGACTTTTAGTGTAAATAAATGTATCTTTATAGGACACTTTACATTACTCCACGGGAGAAATTAACAAGTGTTAATAGAGTGCTAAAGGCATGTTAACATGGAACACAGACTTCTTTATTAATGTAATTAGAAGGAATGGGGAAAGAAATAACTTCCTCAGCAATTCAATGACGTTTGGTTCCAATATCTGCCTACCATTTAAAATAATTTTGAGTATTCCCAGCCTTTCGGTGATATGGTCAACGTCTAGGGTCTTATGCTTTTGATATCCATTGAGCTGAGATCTTTGGATTTAGGATCTAGTGCAGAAAAATATTTGCTCTGATCTATATTCTGTAGTTTTTCCCTTTTATCTCAAACTTCTCTGGTATTATCCTCTACCTGTATTGGGCATCCATTTGCTTCATGCTCTTTATTGCACCATAGACATACCTCAGAGATAATACAGGTTTGGTTCCAGACCACTACAGTTAAGCAAATACGGTGATAAAGTGAGTGAGATGAATTTTTTAGTCTCCCAGTGCATATAAAATTTATATTCACACTATACTGTGCAATAACATTTAAGTGTGCAATAGCATTCTGTCCAGAAAAACAATGTACATGACCTTACTTAAAAAAATACTCCTTTCCAAAGAGCTGACAAAATGGCAGAAGTAGAGCAGAAGAAAAAGCACGCCTTCTGCGAGTTCACCTACCATGGTGTGGACCTTGAGCAACTGCTGGACGTGTCCTATGAGCAGTTGATGCAGCTGTTCTGTGCTGTTCTGTGCCCAGCAGCAGAGGCTGAACCGGGGTTTGCAGAGGAAGCAGCACTCACTGCTGGAGCACCTGGATGAAGCCAAGGAGGAGGCTTACCTGATAGAGAAGCCTGAGGTGTTGAAGACACACCTGCAAGACATGATCATTCAGCCTGGTGGATAGAGGCAGCATGGTGGGCAGCATGGTGGGTGTCTGCAATGGCAAGACCTTCATCCAGGTGGAAATCAAGCCCGAGATGATTGGCCACTACCTGGGCAAGTTCTCTATCACTTATACATCTGAGAAGCATGACAGGCCCAGCATTGGGGCCACCCACTCCTCCCACTTCATTCCTCTCAAGTAGCCTATTCAGCCAATAAAGACACAGCTTTCTCTAAAAAAAAAAAAAATTCTTTATTGATGAAAAGTGCTAACCATCATTGGAGCTTTCAGCATCTCCTAATCCTTTTGTTGATGGAGGCTCTTGCTCCTTGTTGATGGCTGCTATCTCATCAGGGTGGTGGTTGATGAAGTTTGGGGTGGCTGTAGCAATTTCTTTAAAAAGACAACAGTGGAATTCATCGCATTGATCAACTCTTCCTTTCATGAGTGATTTCTCTGTAACATGTGAGGCTGTTTGATAGCGTTTTACCCACAGAAGAACTTGTTTCAAATTCGGAGTTAGTCCTCTCAAACCCTGCCACTGCTTTATCAACTTAATTATGGAATATTCTAAAACCATTGTTGTCATTTCAACAGTCTTCACAGCATCTTCACCAGGAGTGGATTGCATCTCAAAAAAAAAAAAAAAAACCCAAAAAAACACTTTTTTGCTTATCCATGAGAAACAACCTTTCATCCTTTAAAGTTTTATCATAAGATTATAGCAATTCAGTTCCGTCTTCAGGCTCCACTTCTAATTCTGGGTCTCTTACTGTTTCCACCATATCTGTAGTCAGAACACATACAACATTTACCAATTAAATTTGCCATTATATAAGGCATAGTTTTTGGTGCCTCCAGATAATTATAATAGTAACATCGTAGATCACTGGCCACAGATTACCATAACAAATATATTAATAATGAATAAGTTTGAAATACTGTGAGAATTACCAAAATGTGACACAAAGTGAGTAAATGCTATTTAAAAAATGATGCTGTTAGACTTGTTCGATGTAGGGTTGTCACAAACCTTTAATTTGTAAAAAAATGCAGTATCTGTGAAACACAGTGAAGCAAAATGCAATGAAAGGAGGTATGTTTATATATGACTTGAAAGATGACTCTTTTTTCCCTTGAGTATTTCTATTATGAAATCCTCTGACCTCTTAGTTTATCTGTGTAGCAACTTTTATTTCCCAGAGTCCCCAGCATTTCATTGCTCATGAGCCATAATGTTGATGATGAATCCTAAGATTCTACTTTTAATACTTACTTGCTCTCTCTAGATAAACTCTGACTAGTTACCAGTAATAAAAAGGTTTGGTAAGAACGGTATTAAAGGTGAATCTGTTTTAATACATCCAGGAACAGAGAGCTCATTGAAAATGTAAAATCCATTCCCACGTGAGATTTGTTTTTGGAGTCGTGTGCTGAGTGTGAGAAAAAGGCAAAATGATTAATGGCAGGGTCTTGCATGCAGAGGGGGATCAGTTCTTTGCACTGAACATCCTAGTGATAAATGCTAAATCTGACATGTGTCTGTGATTTTACCCCATTACAGTTGGCGTTCTGCAACTTCCAAAAGGTGTGTGATATTCCACAAAGAACATAGGCCTTTGAATCTGACAAGTCTGCATATGACTCTAAATTCTCTGCTAATTAACTGTGAGGCTCTGGGCTAGTTATTGAGTCATTCCAGTCTGTATTTGCTTTCTCAGAATATTGAAATAAAAGTCTTCATGCATGATCATGAGACATCTCAACATAGGTGCCTTTGAAATGAACCTGGTATAATACTTGTGGGGTTTACATAGTAGGTCTACTTCCCTGCATGTCTCAGAGTGGTACACAAAAAGACTAACATAAAGGATCTTGGAAGGATATTGTCAAATATTAAAGGAGTCACTCTGTAGGAAGAGAAAAGAAAGGAATCTCAGAAAATTAATTCTACTTGAAAAGTAAGGTTGCTTACTTTCATCAATTTGAAATGTTAAAATACATTAGACTTATCATCAGGCTGTTTTAGGAATACCATTTTCTAAATAACCAGTGTAAACTTTATTTACAGAAATCACATCCTCTAAACAGAGAACCGTGTTATTTTTCTCCTTTTTTATTACTAAAGTTTTCATTTCTTGATGTTATTTAGCAATATCTAATTCTTAAGAAAACAGTGAGTAAAAAAGGAGATAGAATATGAATTATACTCAGACTTTTAAAATATCTGTGCATGCATGAGCTCACAACACACACACACACACACACACACACACACACACACACAACCTGCAAGAATGCTTCTTGATATTCTATGATGGTTAAGAAAAATGAATGTGTTTGGGAATTACTGTTCAGTAGTTTAGAAAATGGGATTTAAGATTGGTTTAAACAAGGAGATAAAGACCTTTCAGCCTTTTTCTCTCTTGTTTTATATAGTTTCATTTTTTTAATAATCATTTTCTTTGCCCAGCAGTGTACCCTAGGTAGATATCTACATGTTTGACATAATGAAACAATGTCATTACTCTGTTCTAAAAAATTCCCAGTATAATAATAAGCCAAATAACTTCTCACCTACTACAAATATCTGTGTCAAAAGGAAGGAGAATTGCATAGACTGGAGCTATTTCCTGCTCCTCAGACCTCCATATCTGGATGTCTTTTTTCATAGTGTAAGCTATAAATTGAATGGCATAATTTGATGATGGACATAGAACTGTATATTAGTTTTTATTTTGACAAAATCATTAACATCACATAGGTTGAAAAATGAATCACGAGGCCCTAAGCCTGCCTTAGAAGATTGCACTTCATAAACTGAATTGCTCACATGGGCAACATTTTGTGGAAGTTATAGATTTTCTAGCATATCTCTGATAGATAGGACTAATATAACTTCAATAAAAACTCTGGATATGTCAATATAAAATTTTCCCTACCATTGAAAGATGTAAGATACTCCAACTAATAAATCGGATGACAACCTATTCCTTAAGGTATACTAACATACATATTGGGTTACAACAAGCAACAAAATCATCGAGGTAATAAACCACAGCTACAGAGGGGCCATTGGAGAAGGTTTCTTTCCATTGCAAGAGCCCGAATGGTGTCTGTAGGTATGAAATCACCACCCCCAGCATGTTAATTTTCAGTAATTGACTCAGCTATATGTGCAGTGATTTAGAACTACATATAAATGATACCTGAATGCCATATATGTCACTTGTACTTATGACACTCTACATGAATTCTAGGGATCTTCAACTGTGAAACATACTAGTAATGCATCTTGAGTTTAATGTAACAGTTTGTCCTTGACATATGAGCTTGATACCTAAAAATATCTGGTTAGATGGTAGTGGTAGTATTCGGTGGTATTTGAAATTTTGTGGTTGCATGAGGCTCTATATTTTAATATATTTTTAATTTTATATTTTATTTATATATATTTTAATATATATTTAATATATAGAGCCTCATGCTCTCTATTGCTCTATCTATATATAAATATAGATATCTCATGATCTATTATCTATATTAAAAGAGATTTAAAATAATATCATCTTATCAGGCTTTGATACTTGAAAATTGAAAGTGACAATATCTCTTAAGAAGGCTAAGGTGGGGGGGGCTCCTGGGTGGCTCAGTGGGTTAAGCCTCTGCCTTCGGCTTGGGTCATGATCCCAGAGTCCTGGGATCAAACCCTGCATCTGGCTCTCTGCTCAGCAGGGAGCCTGCTTCCCCCACCCCCTTCTGCCTGCCTCTCTGCCTACTTGTGATTTCTGTCAAATAAATAAATAAAATCTTAAAAAAAAAAAAAAGAAGGCTAAGGGGGTTAAATTTTGAAGCAAAAAGTGAAATTCGTGGTAGCTAAGAGATGTTAGTTTCCTTGTCTCACCCATGCAAGTCACTCTTCCTTGTGGTGTATTGAATAGTGTGTTCTATTTCATCTTTTTTTGGGTCATAAATCACCCCCTTCTCTCTGTATTAGTCAAGGTTCTGTAGGGAAGCAGAGCCAATTGAGTGTGCATATATATTTAGGGAGATTTATGCTAAGGAACTGGCTCACACAATTACAGAGGCTGGTAAATCTGGCATCTGCAACTCAAGCCCAAAGGTCCTCTGCTGCCTGAATTCCCTCTTTCTTGTGGGAGGTCAAGCTTTGTTTAATTTAGGCTTTCAGCTGATTAGATGAGACCCATCATATTATGGAGAACAATCTGCTTTACTCAAAATTCTTCAATTTAAATGTTAATGTCATCACAAAATATCTCACAGAAACATTCAGAATGTTTTACCAGATCTGGTGCTGTATTCCAGCCAGGTTGACATGTATGTAACTATCACACTGGTCTTTCAGAAACATACTATTGTGTCTTGTCCAAACATTGTTCTTCTTTGCCCAGAATCCTACTCCTTGTAACTGAGGTTTAACTTTACTATATTTTGTTAACTGATGACAGCAGGTTATAAAATAGATATCCTGAAAAAAAAAATAAAATTTTTATAAAATACATTAAATAGGAAGGAGGTAAATTTTATTTTTAATCTTTGTAGGTACTAGTCAGGCACATTGATTTTCAGAGGTCTAAATGTACATCACATCAAATACATTAAAAAGCTTTAAAATGTCAGTTTTTATATTAAGTTGGAAGACTTTTTATAGTTGGCTTTTCTAATAATTTGGCCATGAGTAACTTACTTAGTTTAAAATTGAGTATCCTTTTTCAGCAAACATTAGTGCCTACTTAACGGCTATTGCAAAGTCAGAAAACTTAATCTAAAACATGTTTTCAATATGATGGGTATTTTTTGATGGCTAATGTAACAATTTATTTATTTAAAAATTAATGAGTTTTCTTAATGCTCTTTTTAGACACATAAATATTTATTCATATTTGTGATTTTGCATTTTTCATGTCACTTAACCTCTTTTGCTTAGTGTCTGTATTTGAAAATTGAGGATATTAGTGAATGTCTCTTAGGGAGGCCATGGGTGTTACTCTTGGAAACAAATAGGACAGTACTTTGAACTTTAAAATATTGTGTTTTTATTTCTTCCAAACAGGATAGTTTCTCCTTGCAGAAACTCCTTTAATTTTTTTTGTTGTTGTTGTTTTCTTTCACTTTCTCTCAGATTCAGAATATCTTTCTAGGTCTTTGAAATGCTTATGGGTGGGAGGCATGGTGATGATCATGATCAGTGGAAAAACTCAGCCGTTTTTCTCTGAATTTGAAGAAATCATATATCATGTTCTCTGTTATTCTCCCTAACCATAGTCCCCAAATTAATAAAACTCTCCTCCCATCCAGAAATTGAGAACAGGGATATTGTTATTCTTTATGACTAATTCCTACTTTAATTCTGAGCATAGGCAGCAAACAAGCTAATTATTGTCAGTGGTTTGGACTATAGTCTGTAGAGAGTTTAAATCTTTCCATATGAGACAGAAGCACACTAATCACCCTCTGATCCCAACAATGATCTTAGAAAGCAACTAAGATTAAAGATTAGACTCAAATGACTCTAATTTTTTTTCTCAACAGCTGTGATAAGTATTTGCCTCTCAAATTTGACTGTATCCTGTCTTAGAAAAACACACCTGTTTAGAAAATATTCTACCACTCACTTTCCAGACTTAATTTTGGTGAAAGATCACAGATTGGGCTTATACTATTGCCAAAATTATTCCACCTGGTAACAACAAAATCACTTAACAAAGTAACTCTGTTATTCATTGCTTCTGTTGCTCTGACTCATAGTTTAACATAGTCATTCACAACACTTTTAAATTCAATTTGACAAACTGAACTCATGTTGGACATTGTAGGAATCAAAAGGTGTCTAAGAAGTAGGGATATCTTCAAGTATCACAAAATAGAATTGAAGAGATTAAGATTTCAATGTTTCCTGGAATTTTAAATTTTAAGGGATATGAGGAAATGAAACCACAACAAAAAATAATGTGTATAAATCTGTATTACATTTTACATGTAAAAGTGGTCTCAACACTTAATGGAAATATAATGAGAGATATGAGATTGGTTATCATCTGTGGTAGATAGAATATTATCCCTCCAAATATCCATGTCATCATCCCCGGAACCTCTGAATATACTATCTTGCATAGCAAAAAAAACTTTGCTCTTTGAAGATATGATTAAATCAAGGATCTTGAGGTGGAAAGATTATCCATGATTGTTCTAGTTGGCCTAATGTAATTGCAGAGGGCTTTCTAAGAGGGTCAGTCAGAGAGATAGTTGAGGATGCTATGCTGCTGGCTTTGAATAGGAAGGTAAAAGACACAAGCCAAGGGATTCAGACCCCCTTTAGAATATACAAAGGCAGGGACATGATTCTCCCTTAGAGCTCTCAGAAGAAAATCAGTCCTACTAACACTTTGATTTTAGCCCATTTAGACTTCTGACCTATAGAATCTTCAGATAATAAATTGATGTTGTTCTAAATAGGTAAATTTATGTTAACTTATTGTAGCGGCAAGAGGAAACAAATACATCAATTAAGAAAAACTTCAGACAACCTGATGTAGCGAAGAAAAAATTTTACTCTACACTTCAAGGTTCTTCTGGTCTAAGAATTACATTGACAGTAGATAATGTTAATAGATGAAAAGAAAATTGGATTTTGTACATATGGGAAATCAAAATAGACATGAGATTACAAAGACAGATCAGCAAAATGAAGTATATATGTCATCTTGAACTAAGGAGAAGGACAGGGGTCTGAGACTTCGGAGAGAGAGAAATTCACAGGAAGATGAAAAAGATTAAGTTTTGATAAAGAAGTGTTTGTTGGCTCATACAAAAACATTGGGGCATAGAGAGGGATTTTACACAATGCACTCATATCACATAAGTGGGAAATAAAAGGAAAAAGAAATAAAAAACTAATAAAAAAAAAAGGGAAAGAAATAAAAAACTAATATTCATTAAATGTATATTAATGCTATGACTTATACTGTGTTTATTTCTCAATAAAAACGTTTTTGATGAAATTTGTTCTTCTACTTCCCTAGTAACCTTTCTATTCATGAAGTCCTGAAGAAATGACTGCTTATCAGGGAAATGTTGATGTCTGTTTACAAATAGATGTTTAGTTTTATGGCTGAAACTTCATCTGAGTAAGCAAAAAAAAAAAAAAATTCAATTGTAAACAAAAAAAGTTGCAGACTTTTTCTGTGAAAGGAGTTGATTCTGGGTCACTACAACTTTCTTACCCTACCATATGTCAATTTAGAGAAAAAAAGAACTTTCAAAATAAACTGAAATTATTTTCCATTGACAAAACTAAAATGATGCGTTTTCAAGTATGAATTCATAATTCTGCTGCAAACAACAACAAAGATAAACATCCCAAATTACTAGGGTTCTGAACAATTCAACATCATGGTTGAGTTAGCATTCTAAACTTCCCAAAAGAATGACTGACAAATTTTACCCAGGCTAGTAGAAGTGTTTGCTTTTCATTTCATATAGGGATTAAAAAGGAACTGAGAATTAGCTAAAATGACCTAAAATAGAGGGAATTAAGAAGAGACAACTTTGAATCTGCCTAAACATAAAACGTGACATGAGAGCAGGGGAGTTCTAATTCTATTAAACACAGTGTCTTCGGTGGGAAAATTGAACTGGTCAAGACTCGTCAGATAGTATTAAGTGAAAGAAGATGGCTAATGGCATGTCACAGAGATCGATGTGTGGCGCACCTCTGCCCACCTATGGACATGGCTTCCCATCACACAGGACAGATGTGTAAATCACAGAAAATTGGAAAGAATAGTCAACTGCCAAGAGGAAGCATTGAGAAGCAAGTTCTTTTAAAATGGCGATGCATTGCCATTCTGTGAGATTTTCAGTGTATAGCAATGACTTTATTTTAAAAAAGGAGTCTGATACCCTGTTTGCATAAATGATTATGTTACAGTGCTCCATGATGAAAACTGATTATATATTAACCCTGTACTTTGTACTCAGTTGCTGAAGTTAATGCAGTTTGCACATGGAAATACTAGATATTAACATGTATGTCCTAGTTAGTCATTAACTGTTAAAAAACTACCGTTACCAAATGAGAAATATTAGCTTCCACTATTGCTTTTAATTTTATTGTATCATTATATCCTTTTTCTTGTATCATTACATCCTTTTGATAACTTTTAAGGATGTCAACAGTACTCCTGTGAAGACTGATTTTCAGGGAGCATGTCCACTTGCTGATGTTAATGCTACTCAAATAATAGAGCTGAGATTCCAGTCTCAGTTTATCTTATCTTGGAGTTTAGGGTTTTTTAACAACTATATATAAATACATACACACATACACACAAATAGCCTTTCCTGTATATGTATGTATGTGTGCATGTGTGTATATGTATATCTATCTACCTGTCTCTACATACACTGTTGGTTCAGATTGTTCTTATATATCTCTTAGAATTGCCCCTCACTAGAGCCATTTGAGGAAGTGATAGGCACTATTCTTCAGGTGAGAATAGAGTGGCCTTGGACGAGGAGAGCACTCAGGTAACAAGGAGAGGCAGAGAGAATGAAAAATCACTGAGGTTTATTTCTACTATGAGAAGGTAAAAAGAACCAAGGTTACAATTTAGAGCCCCATGTATCTTTCAAAGCATCCTAAGAGGCACATTAAGCCAAAGTGAGAAATTGATAAGGTATCTTACTGAAGTAGTCAGAATTTCCAGATTGAGGAAAATAAGCTACTAGACCTATCTTCAGTTCTTTGGATATGCCAAAATCTCATCTTTGGCCAGTGACACAAGCCATTCTTTTTAAATACAAGGCAGTTTTCCTAAATGTGGTAGTAATTTTTTTTTCATGTAAGTGCTATAGAAGTGTGCTTAGGTCTATGAATATATGTCAAGATACCCATCTCTGCAATATAGATGCATAAATTTTCTCTAATGTAGAGAGTTTCTCCTGAATGGAGTAATGAGACAAAAAGACATTGAAACTCTGCAAGTGATAGTTTTGGGTTCAGATTCTAATTCTTAATGAGCATTACCATTTTCATTATGAAAATGAAAAGAGTATTACGTACCACTCAGGGTTCTTGTAGAAAAATAAAACATTAAAGTGTACATAAAGTCTGACAATAACAGTTCTTCGGGCTTCAAAATTCCTTTTTTTCTCCTCATCCCTGGTCTTGTTCAGATCATACAGGGATTTCAGGTGATATGTGGAAAGATATATTTCAGGAGCATGTAGCAGAAGATGATTATTTATCATCCATAGGCGAATGAAATAGCAATTTACATTGAATGTGTGCTGTCAGCAGTACATACATTAAATTACCTCTGACTTCTATTGTGAGTTGAGTTATTATGCAACAGCATCTATCTCTGTGCCTGAAATATCCTATACAGGCCATATTTTGTAATTAAATCTACATCTGGACTTAGTGGCCACATGCAGTGTCCTGGGTGTGTATAATCTATCTATGGACACAAAGAGAAAACATGGTTCTTGTTCTTGAGAACTTTGGAATATGGGGACATAGATAAGTGAGACTCGGTATGACAGTTAAATACATTATGTTAAGTATTAAAATAAAGATGAGTATCAAGTTATTTAGGAACAATCAACCTTATCCTTTGATAATGTAGGGTAGTTTGTTATTACTCAAAATCCTCATTGCTCACAAATTTACTCGGGGTTAAGGTAAGAATTCTGACAAGGCCATATACAATTGTTTTCTCTGTATAGCTTCATGACTCCCATCTCTTACTCTTTTCCTCCACTTACTCTAATCCAGTGTTTTTGCTGTTCTTCAAACATGGCACATGTTCTCCCTCCTTAGGTTCTTTGTACTACCTTGCTTCTTTACCTAGACTACACTTCCTTAGGGGTTCATTTGCTTTACTTTCTCAGCTCCTTCAGGTCTGAGTTTACATGTCACCTCCTCAAGGAGGCCATCTCATTGGTCACATCATTGAAAACTCCTACCTGTCCAATCCCCTTCTTTCTTTCCCACTAGAACATAAGATTCACAAGGACAGAAATCGTTGTTTTATTTATTGAGGTGTTCTAAGCACGTATAATGGTACCTAATACAAAGTTGACAGTGAATTAATATTTGTGGGATGAATGAAGCAACCATTTATGATTGTGGAGATTATTTATGTCTTCACAGGGAAGCTTAAAAGTGATTAACCTCTTGTGAATGGGAGAAGATTAGCCAGTTGAAGAAAGACATGCTCTCAGGTAGAAAAAAAATAATGTGAGTATATGATGTCTTTTGTTGGATGTTAGTAAATACAAAGTTTTTTAGGAGGAGGGGGTGCAGTGAAAGCAAGATCAAACTGGAAAACTAATTCAATATCTTCTGCATCAAATTTGGGAGCTAAATTTTTATCTTTGGACATTTTACTAAGGTCTTAAGCAGATGAAGTTATATTAGATCCATCTTTAACTGATAACCTTTGTGACATTACTAGAATGATGACCCTTCAGAAGATAATGATGATTTGAAGTAGACTAATAGTAGTGAAAATGAAGAGAAGTTAGCAGAATTAAATAACATTTCTGATACAGGCGCAACAGAATTTGGCAAGTTAATGCATATAGGAACTAAAGGACAGTAATGAATTGGAAGAATTGAGAAACTGGAGATTTTTCTTGGCTAAAGAAACTGGGTATCTGGTAATACAATTAGGGGACATAGAGAACATAACAGGATCAGTAGATAACAGGTTCAGTTTTACATGTGGAATAAGTAAAACATCGAGCAGAGGGATTGAAAAAGGCAATTTACATAGCATTCTGAAGCTTAAGGGAAAGAGAATTTGAAGAGACAAGAATAACTGATGAATACATTGTAGATCGAGTCATGGACCTGTATACAATCAATGAATGAGAGATGAAATTGAGAAAATGATTAGGAGACATCCCTGGAGAATAATAAACATTCACAAATAGACCATGTATAAGTCCTATAGTAGGTCCATCTAAAGGAGCCATGGAAGAACAGAGGAAGGAATGTATAATGGTAGTCTGTTAAGGAAAGTCTTTACAGAGGAAGTCTCAGAGGACTCAGAAAAGAAAGGGTTTGTACTCAAAGAGCCTTTCAGACAAAGACATATAATTATGCTTGTAAATATAATTTAGGAGTAGTTTACTGTAGCTAATAGGGTTTGGGGACAGACATTCAGACAAGAAAGTTAGCCTGAGTTATAAAACCCCTACACAAACTGGCTACTGCCCTAAAAAAAAAAAATTGCTTTTCATTTTATGCATTGAACTTTAACAAGCTTTAAAATAGGAGTGAAATAGTAATATTTATGTTTTGAAAAGATAACTCAAAGTAGCAGTTTTAAGATCAATGCCCTGAGAGGGCAGTCAGGGAGCCAGATTAGGAGAGAGAATAATAATTAAGGCAAGAAAGGGTGGGGATCCAAGCCCCAGCAATGGCAGTGGGAGGGAAGGAGAAGAGAATACATTTGAGAAATGTTGGAATGAGTAGGCACTCATAGGACTGAAAACATGAATTAGTGTGATCGGTAAGGGAAAAGAAGAATTGGAGATTGCTACAGGTTGGCCCAATGTTTGGATAAATATTCCATTTGTTAATGTCAGGAAAAGATAAAATTTTATTTTATTTTATTTTTAAAATAAAACTGCAATAAATGTAAGTTTGAATTGAGCAGATACTTAGAGTTTTGAATTAGCAGTTTCTGTTAGCTGGTATAAACTTGGGCAAGTCATAGGAATCAGGCAATGTTAAAGTTAGATCTTCTTATTTACAACATATGTGACAAAAGTGGACAGCTGCTACATCTTTATTAAGAAAATACAACTTTTTGTATTAGTGTAATTCTTATGCAATGACTTAAAACAAACTGAAATTTGTATAGATTACTTTGGCTGTCACATCACTTTTCATGATGTGGGAAGTTTAAGCCATCAAATATGAAAACAATTTTGAATTATAAATTATCGCTAAAATCGTCACTTTAGGCTCTGATAGAGGGTCTAGTATCATACCACATCTTTCACTCAGAATGACCATAGAACAGTTTTTGACGGCATCAGAAAACAAACCAGTTACAGGAGAAAAAGAGTGCATTGAGTTGAACAAAATATTTGCTACTATTTTTATGTGTTCTTTTACTCTTAGCGCATTTCCTGATTCTCAGAGCGAGGCACAGAAATAAAATGATGTACTTCAGGACTCATAGCAGACTTCCAGGGCTGGAAAAACACCCCCAAAATAGGAATGGGAGATCCCAAGACTTCTAGGTGTTGAGGAACAAAGATCCGGGGGTGGGGATGGGGGAAGAATCATGAAAAGTCAATCTGTTATTTTACTTAGTTTGATCACAAGGTATTTGCGAACTTCTGAATTCAAGGAATAGGAGGTGAAAATTTTTTTTGAAAGCTGAGGTTTAGAAGTTAAAAAGCCTAGTGTGGGTAGTAGGGTGATGGGTATTAAGGAGGGCACATGTTATGATAAGCACTGGGTGGTATACAAAACTAATGAATCATTGAACACTACATAAAAAACTAATGATGTACAATACGGTGGCTTACTGACCATAATTAAAACAAAACAAAACAAAACAAAAAACCTAGCAGAGTGCTGGGAACCTCACAATGCTAAAGAAGGAAGACAAGCTCTAGGATCTGCTGGGGACCATGAGCCCTGGTAAACACATGAAGCTTTCAGTTTAAATCCTAGAAAAGTTCTATTCTTGGAGTTAGGCATACAGGAAGTGGAACGGCCTTAAATTTAACTTTGAATTAATTTAACTACTAATTGGATCAAGACAATCAGGCTATGCTCCAGTAGTCTGCCAGACAAACAAAAGCTCAATGATCTCTGAGGAAAGATGGCACCATTTATACTCTGTGCTTTTACATATACATTGCAGCATTTGATCAAAGATAGCTGGACAGAGAGTTATGCTTTCTCTGAGGATACAGAAGGTTGCAAGAGAATGTCCTATCTTGGCAATTGTGATACTATGGATAACCTACAAAATCCCGGTTGTAAATCCCAGCAAAGACCTGAGAATGTCCAGGAATCTGAGAAAGTATTGAGCCCATCCTAAGAGAGAAGAAACTCATGGCTGCTGTCACCCTTAGCGGAGCAGTAGAAAAGGAGAAAAAAGAAAAAAAAATATAGATAGAGAGATAGATAGATAGATAGATAGATAGATGTGAGTTTAAAAAAATTTTTTTTAAATTTTTAAAAAATACAACACAAACACCTTAACTTGTAATGAATTTTTAAAGTTCAAGGATGAACTGACATGGCAATTTAGAATCCCTGAGAGCCACAGACAGAAAAGACACTCTGCCTTACCCTGACAATTCTTTTCACTAAGTGCCTTCAGGAAAGAACAGGAGTAAGAAAGGTACACAGTGCCAGGCCTAGAGTGTCTGGGGGTTTCTTGCAGGCAGCGCTGCCCTCATATTTCTACCCTAACCTATGTGCTTTAGCAGGTATCTATTTCAGTTCTCATGCTACTTTACCGCTACAGGAACCCTCTATCTCGATGGTGTAAGGGCTTGGGTTTTTCTAGGGTTTCTTTCTCTTCTCTTGCGCAGTTGTTACTCATCAGTAGGCACTGAGGTGATACCAGTGGCTGAGAGAAACCATTCAGACTCTCAGAGCCTAAGGCCTACGAAAGGAAGGTTCATGATTCCACCCTCAAACCATTTGAAAACTGTAGTGAACTCTTAAGTAATGCAAAACAAAACCTACTCACAGACCAACAAATTGACCAGTCCTCCACACAAGCAGCCTAACAAAAGAAGAGATGTGTCCTTTTCTATACATAAATGTTATTTCTACAAATTGAACTATTGTTTTAACGCATTCATCAACAGCTACTAAAAAGGCACCTGGGTGGCTCAGTTGGCTAAGTGCCTTACTCTTGATTTCGGTTCAGATCTTGATCTTGGTGTCATGGGACCGAGCCCTGCATCTGGCTCTTTGTTCATTGTGGGGTCTGCTTGTCCTTACTCTGCTCCTTCCTTGACTCTCTCCCATGCTTTCAAATAAAAAAATAAATAAATCTTGAAAAAAAAAAAAAAAAGAAGAGAGAGAGAGACTTTTAGCCAAGATTGGGCCGTGAAGGCTAGTTTTCCCAAAGGTATGGAAAACAAGGTGATACCTGCAGTTGCCCAGACTTACTGCCTGTAGAAAGCTTCCATGTCATGGTGAAAGGAAGAAGAATTTAGAAAAAGCCAATCAAGCTAAGAGTTGAGTCAGGGTTAGGAATCTGGGAAGGCAAAGACAAATAGATTTTGCATGGCAGAATACTGTAAAGGAGATAGCTGCCCAGAGATAGACTCCAGATATCTTCACAGGTCCCTCTTATGTTCAGGTACCTATAGTACACAAATGTAAGGAAATTAATGACAGCTAGCATAAAACCATTAAAAAGATTCAGAGGGAACAGTGCCCAGAAATGACATATAATAAAGAGTACAGTCAACTGAAACTGGCTAACATCTGACACAGATGATATAATTAGTTGACTAATGCAATAAAACAAAATTATTAAAACTGTATTCCATATACTTAAGAAACTAAAGAACAATTGGACATGTTCACAGAAGACATAAAAAATAGATCCAAATCAAACTTTGGAGATTAAGCCAGTACTTGAAATGGAAAATATATTGAAGGTGATCATCAGCATATTAGATATTGTAAAAGATGAGCATATTGGAAGATACAGCAAAGTAATCTATTCAAAATGAAAAAACAAAACAAAACAAAACAAACCAGTGGTATGATGGAGTCATTGATCCAAAATTAAAAGAGGATGGAAACAAATCTGAGAAATAGACAAGAAAAAGGAAGATAGTAGATTTAGATTCAACCATATTAATAATCACTTTAAATGTAAAGGGTTTAGAAATGCCATTTTCAAATCAGGATTGTCCTATTTGATTTAAAAAAAAGAAAAGCAAGACCTACCTATATGCTGCCTACCCAAAAAAAAAAAAAAAAAAAATCGGCTTTAAATATAAAGACACAAATGGGTTAAAAGTGAAAGGATGGAAAAAAAGATGCTAGTAAAAGAAAGTTAAAGTAGTGATATTAATGTTGGAGAAAATAGATCTCAGAATAAAGAATATTACCAGGAGTAAATAGGACTTTTTCATTATTTATATCATTATATCTATCTATCTATCTATCTATCTATCATGTATCTACCTATCTAGCAATTGAGTTATAAATTCTTCTGTCAATTTACTCCATTAATTCAATTAGAAAAAGCCAGGCAATCTAGTACAAAAGGCAGAAGTCTTTGTCAGGCACCTTATCCGATATCCAACACCATTCGTCAGTAGGGAAATGCAAATGAAAACCATGAACAGGTCCACTATAACCTATCAGAGTGGTTAAAGTTGAAACAAACAAAAAGGTTATATCAATACATATGAGATTGTTCACAGTAACTTGAGCTAGAAAAATCCCATGGAAAAGAGGTTGCAGCCCCTGCTATATTCTTTGTGTCATAGCATTGATAAATATCACAAATAAAACATTTAGGAAAAATAGTCAAATCTATAGATATTGTATGACTCCATTGGTATAAATTTTTAAACAGGCAAAATTAATTTATATTAAGATGTCGTAGGCATAGTTTGCTTTAGAGGTCATGATGACTGGGATGGAGCATAAAGGAAGCTTTCGAGGCACTAGTAGTGTACAAATTTGATCTGCATTGTGATTGAACAAGTATATTGACTTTTCAAAAATTAGTTGACTTAATCCATTTATTAGTTGTGTACATTTTCTGAATGTATGATTTATTATACCAAAACTTGTATTTTAAAAAGATCTGCATAATACTCAGAATCAGATTTTCACAGAAAAATGTCCTTGAACATTTTTTATTTGATAGAATACACATTTTCACATAAAAAACTATAAAGGGTATATAAATTTAAGATCTAGAGAGACATATTTACCATTTTGTTTCTGAAAAATAAAATCTTTTAGGTGTAGTTTGTATGGCTTTGAAAAATACAATAGATCTTTTCTTCATAAAAAGCATTAGCATTGTGATACAGTAATTCAGCATGAAAAAAATGATAGAGAATTGAGTGTCATAGGAGAAAAGCTATATGTCATTATAAAGTATAAATACCATAATATACATCTAATCACAAAAACTGCTTCAGTCTGCCTTCCCACCAATAAACTTTAATTTCAAACTGAGTAAAACACTCCAACTGAAAGAATAATTTTACATTTTTATGCTTGGTGTTCTTTTTCTTCTTCTTTTTATTAACTAATGCATAGTTTGGGTCAAAACACTTTCTATCTTTTAAATTTGCACAAATAATTTTGCATATCACCAGAGTTAAAAATGCATGCCAACATTAAAAAATGAGAGAGAAAAGTAATGCTGCTGAATGTTTCATGATCAACATTTCCAGTTCTGCTTGCATGTAAATACAAATGACACTCTGTCTCTGATTATGGACTATGAGTCTTACACACTTGAACAGCCTTGGCTTCCTCATGCTAATTTCTGCCCTGTGTGAAATCCCATAAATGTCACATCTGCCACAGTCCCTTTCCCAGTCTAACATATGCTTTCAATGGAGCTAAATATTCATCATTATCAAATGAGTAAATGTATGTGGAAGTGCCTTGAAAACTATAAACCACTAAAGAAATAGATATAACCCTCTGTTGTCACTAAGGGGTCTTTGGTTTCTGACTTAGCAAATTAGGACCATGGGGAATTCTTGGAAGAAGAGGAATGTTGTTTACTGGGAGATAAAACTTGCTCCACAAGTAATTCTCAGAGACCAGGTGGGACCGAGCCATTTCAGGACTGAAGGGTGTCAGGGTGGGTCAATTTGTAACATTCACTTTCTTTCTGAAGACTGAGGAAGTTCTGAATAAAGAGGAGGAAAAACCCAAGGAAAAATATTACTTTCTCTTCTAGTTACAGCCAGGAAGTTTTGAGTATGGATCCTTATCAACCTTGTTCAATGGGTATGTGTTCTCTGGGTCTTTGCTTAAAGATAAAGCCAAGATATGTGTGACAAAGTCATTAGAAAATGACCAAGACTTTACTGAACTCTGAACCCGAGAGATTATTAGGCTTAATTTTTCTAAGTAAGATCATTCTGTTTAATCTGTTCTTCCGAAATGTAAACCTTCCCCTTTCCTTCATCAACACCCTCCCCATTCCAACAAATAGAGATATTTAACACTCAGGAAGGAAGATGATCAGGCAATTAAGGCATTTAGATATCATTAGGTGCTCAAACTGTTTCTTCCTGTTATTGCACACTTCCTATCTCAGTAGATGAAATATCTGAAAACAATCATTGCAAGGAAGAACTTTAAGTAAAATCAGATATAAGCAACTAAAATCTTGAGAAGCACTGAAGCTTCATGAATAATTCTTGAATAGCGTGGTATGAATGCTGCCTTGCTCAACTCAGAGTCTTTCAAGATGTTAGTTTCATGTTTTATTTAAGCTCAACATAAATGTTAACGTGGTCCTCATCAGATTCCTTTTATCTAACTCTGAAGACTGATGTGTTGATGTTGTAATATGGGAAGAGGGCCTTGGGGATAGACTTTAAATGCCCATCCAGGTATTCTGTGAGGAATCACAAATAAATTTATTTTCCAGGAACTAAGCTGTGAGTTTGTCTGTCTTAGTGTACCACCTCGGCAGACACATCTGCTCATCAGTACTAATTAGTCTTCTATTGTCCAGTTTGTAATCTGGATATGTTTTATGGACATATAACCGAGGAAACATCATTATATGTAATCTTTTCCTGAAAAGATTCAGCTGAGCAAGTGACCAATAAATTGTAGGTAATGCAAACATTAATCAAAGAGAATGTCATTAAAAGCTTACTATAGCAGAGTCTCCTTTGAGGAGGAAAACTAATCTGTCGGCCTATCTTCATTATAAATTGTTACTATTATGATTATTTTATGATTCTACCAGTCAATAGTCCTCATGGGATATTTAAGTCCCTGAGTTACTTACAAATTAAGTTTTGGACCTCAAGTCATTTGTAAATCAATTAGTTGTTTGTTTCTCAGTTCAAAACCTGCTTTGAGCTTAAGTGTTCTGTTTGGTAATTAAGGCCTCTGGCTATTCTGAATGGTGTACTGCCTTTGGATTTGAACATTAGGGAGTGGAACAAAGAAGATAGTTTCATGGTGCCTATGGTTGGATCATTTTTACTAAAACATTATTCCATTAGTGTCATGACTTATTTAATGGAAACATGATAAGTACCATGCAGATTTTTATGTGGCACTTAAACCAAAAAAACAGTGAAACTATCTGGAAAGATTTTATCAATTCCGCATTCACACTAATTGTTTTTAAATGCTTTTTCCATGATTTCCTGGAGTTGGAATCCACTAACTACCCTATATGTATCAAGAGAGTGGCTCAAGGGGCCTCTGAGCAGTTCTTTCCAGAATACAGCTTGGGAAGTTACATATAGAGGATGATTACAGAGTAAGTGGACAGCCCCTGAAGTTAAATTCTTTATGCTGGGTGGGTGAAGGGATGTTCCTAAAATCCAGAAACCACCTGTATTAACAATATATTATGCCACAAAGCACCTCACCAGAATAGGTTGTTTAATAGTTTTTCATAAAAGAAGCCCTCTGATCTGATAACGATTATTTTCCAAGGGTTATTTAGGTTGAGCTAACCCATACATTTCAACTATGGCCAAATATTTGACTCCCTGTACCATGACTTAAAATGTGATTTTCATTTGATTGAACTTTACAAGACTGAAAAAGGATTTGGAATCCAGTATGTCAAAAGAGACCATCTGCCTATGCATTTGAAGCCAATGAGACTGAATCTTTTGGTTTCTGTTCAATTATATATGAAAATTGACCAATCTCTTCTTACACCTCTTTATTGTCCAGGGATGGAAACTATTGTCTTATAGAAGGTAGATGAATTTTTCAGTCTAATAGGCTATGTCCAAGTACAAGGTAGGAAAAGCTCTCTTTATTATCATTAAAAAGAATTAAAAATCATAATAGCTGCTAATATATATATTGAGGACTAACTTTGGATTAAATGGTTTGATAAGCATTTCATGTACATACATTTAACCATCACAAACAACCATAGGAGTTTGGGAGTATGATTTCCCAAATGAAACAACTCAGACACAGAGAAAGCAAGTAATTTGTCCAAGATCACATAAATAGGAGTTGCAGACCTTAGGTTTGAAACTGGGGACATCCCACTTCACTGCAGTGGTCAAGCATTTAAACTGTTCTGTATTACCTCACTTGCTGCAGAGACCACATAGAGTAATATTAGAATTCAGTCTGAAAATGGTTGATACATTTGAAACCATTCATCATCAGTAGTGGGGTCAATAAAATGTTCAAGGTATCATAGTTGAAGTTTTCTTTGAATATGTACTTGATTTGTGGGTCATTCGGGTCACAGAAGAGAACAAAATGGGAGGACTGACACTTGGAAACAGGAGATCTCTCTCCTCATTTCTACTCTTGCTCGTTATGTGAACTTAAGCAATTCCCTTGACCTCTTTGGACTGCAACGTCCTCATCTTTAAAAATGAAGAGACTGGACTAAATTATGTCTAATTCCTTTCCAGCTCTGACCTTTTGTTTTGAGAAAACCATATCCTTTACATTCACAAAGGGACAAAGACATAAAAAATAGTAATAAAAATAAATGTGTATAAATACCCTTATAGATTTTGCTAACCTTGTACTCCATAGATAGCGTCTCCATTGCATTGTCTGAAATATCATCATGCATTTTTCCCCTCAGCCCTGGTTGACACATGCTAATTAGAAGAAAAATGCCTTCCTATGTGAAAGGGGCCTCTTCATCTTCCACTTCACCATATGACTCCTGGGCTCAAAGAGACATTTTATGGGCATTTTTTAATATGCTACTGTTTTAACCTATCGACCTTGTCTTGGGCACTTTATTTTCTGTCTTCAGCTTCAATATTCATTAGTAACACTGTGACAAAAGGAATATGAATGACATTAGGAAGTTGAGCCCTACTTGGGCTAACAAAATGATGCTCGTGCTTACACATGGTAATGGAGCATAGCTGTTTGATGTTTCCATGGGAAGGGCTGATTTCAAACGATTGTGAAAGTATGCAGAGACTTTTCATATGAACAACACATTTAAAGGCAAATACATTTTTAAAAATAACAATAAAGGCAGAATTTAGTTCCCCATCCCACGTTAAAACTTCATTATGTGTCAAATATATTATTTGGGGCTGGTATGGAGCATGACATACGAAATGTTCGGACCGTTGTAGCATATGCATAGATAATACATGGCTCATACAACTTTCATAAGGCCTCTCTGCTGATTCTCTCCTAATATCTCTCTAAAGACATTTGTGGTATCATTCTTCATTTATTTTGCATGCTGCTTTCACCCATTGTGGATAAACATGAATAAAAAATTCTGGAGGTATGAACAGTTATCTTTGCTGATGCTTGGTGAGGTATTAATAAAATATACATGACATCAGTGTCCGGGCTTGTATCTGTGAATCATATAGCAGTAAAAAAATCCAGAGATAATTATGATCTTTTACAGTGATGGAGAAATTAGCACCTCAGTAATATGTGATGTAAAGTAGTATGGACAGAGTCTCCTCTTCGCCCTTGAAACATTTAATGTGAATGCAGATAGCTAGGACATATGATTCTAATTTTGAAGAACCTATTCAGGAATGTTAAGAGATGCATAAGATAGAAAGAAAGGACTCCTATGATTTACTAGAGAAATCCTCAAGTCAGTTAATAGTTGGTGCCTAGACATTTCCCACCTGAAGATAAAACATCTCAAAAAAAAAAAAGTCTGGACCTCCCAGCTTACAAAAGGGGTTCCTTCTTTTCCCTCTACTTCACCAGTGTTCCTCATCCTGCATAAAAAGCAAAGTCTTCATGTATCGTGAACCAACTTTTCTGTAGGTTATTTATATCCTCCTTAGATTCCATAAATTTATAAAATTAAATTAAATGCACACCTATAATTTTTGGCTTTGGCAAAACACAGGTCATTTCCAATACTGGTCAGTTCCAGTTTGATCTAACATGAAGACACCTGAATCCTTAAAGCAAGTCCATGCTTTATGGCACTTAGCTGACCAGAAATAATTCTTTGTAATTAATGATTCTTTTTTTTTTAAGATTTTATTTATTTTTATTTGACAGACAGAGATCACAAGTAGGCAGAGAGGCAGGCAAAGAGAGAGGGGGAAGCAGGCTCCCACCAAGCAGAGAGGCCAATGTGGGGCTCGATCCCAGGACCCTGAGATCATGACCTGAGCCAAAGGCAGAGGCTTAACCCACTGAGCCACCCAGGTGCCGCAATTCTTTGTATTTGAAAAAGAGATCAATCCATTATAAAATGTGAAGAAATATATACACACACACACACACACACACACACACACACACACATATACTGCTGATATATATATATTTACATATAAGTATATATATATACTGCTTATATATATATATACGTATATATACGTATATATGTATATGTACGTATATATACGTATATATATATATATACACTGCTTATATATACTGGTTGCTTTCGTGGGACCAGTGATTACATATTTCTGTATCTGATACATTTTTCAATGTAACTTTCTATTACAATATTACACACACACACACACACATATATATACTGCTTAATATATATAATATATATAAGTATATATATACTTACATATAAGTATATATATACACACTGCTTATACGTATATATACATATGTGTGTATATATATACATATACTTATATACGTATATATACTTATATATAAGTATATGTATATATATACACACATATGTATATATACGTATAAGCAGTGTGTATATATATACTTATATGTAAGTATATATATACTTATATATATTATATATATTAAGCAGTATATATATGTATATATACGTATATATACTTATATATATGTATATGTACTTATATATACATACACACACACACACACACACATATATATATATATATACTGCTTATATATACTGGTTGCTTTCGTGGGACCAGTGATTACATATTTCTATATCTGATACATTTTTCAATGTAACTTTCTATTACAAATTTACAAAAATAATAAAGTTAATTAAAAACAAGCTAACAAAATTAATGGTGCTCTGTGCCAGTAAGTGTACCTTCCTTTCATTTATCAACTTTAGAAACTGTCATTAAGTCAGTGCTATGCTATTCATTTTCATATAGAACATGACAATATTTAGGATATCCTATAGACCAGAAACTGAAAGGTGTTGCATGTAAATTAACTTGAAACCACATGGTATTTCTGCAAGATTGGCATGATTTCTGTATTTTAGGTGAAGAAACAGATTCAGAGACTTACGTAACTTGTAAGAAGTACTACTTGACCTATTAAAATTTGTATGAGATCATTTTCAATATTCTTTTTTTTTTTTCCTGGAGGATACCCAAGACCATACTCCACTGACATATTCTTCTATCAGTGGCTCTAGGTCATAGTGGGGCTAGAAATATTTAAGTCACTTTTGTAGTTAGTTTTTACTTCAGGTGAAGCTTTTTAAACCTTAGTTGAAATGTAATTATACCTTTTTCTATTTCTTAAGCACTATTACCCTAGAAGCTATTAATTTAGGTCAATCATATGATTGTGATAGAAGGCTTACAGTTGAAAATTCTGGTTATCTGATTTTATTTACTTCCTCCTAAAAGAGAAGACTTTTATTTGTTGAATCAATGCATCCCTTTTATTAGGCCAGTTCTACTTCTTACAACTTTGATATTTTATTCTTACCTTTACTGTCTAGAATCACATAAATGTCTTTGTGGGAAAAATACTTTGTTCTGTTTAAATATTTAAATGTTTTAGCCATAACCCTTACCAGCTCAGATGCTCTCCTGATGCCTGGAGATCAGCAGACATGAGTTATTTTATTGATTCCTAATAAGTTGTAGTTTCTATCTCCTCACCCTCTTATTAGCAGTCAGGGTTGAGCTGTGTTAGGCTTTGAGGTTGAACTGATTGGCTTGAAGTCCTAGCTCTGCCATGATAGTTCTGGGACCCTGGGAAAGAAACTTACCTCCATGCACTTATACTGCTTCTCTGTAAAAAGAGAGATCAAACTATGGGACTTGCTTTATAGAGTTGTTAACCCAGTTACTACAATACTTACTAGAGGCATCTAGGAAGTGTTCAGTATGTTGTTAACATGCGAATTGTTGTTATTTTTAATAGTCTCTGCAAATTTTCTTGATTGTCAAAAGCTAATATAAAGCAAGTAACCTTTGAACGTGAGACACCTCTTCTCATCTTAGAATGTTCTGTTTGTTCTGTAGAACTATCTTGTTCAAGGAGTACCATGTATGTTGGGCAAAAGACCAGAATTGAATCCCCTGTCTGTTCCCTGTACTGTCTGTACTCAGAGCCTTCTTTACAGCATACAATGAGTGCATTTTATACACTGTGTTGCAGTTTCTTGTCTACCATTCCTGTTTGACTCTGAGCCCCTTCAGAGTTGAGACTGTATCTTTTTCTCTATTCCCGGAAGGAGACATATATTAGACCCACCAAAAATATTAGATGAATAAGATGTTACTACAATGATCAAATCTGAGATAATGAGAAGAGGTATGTAAGACAGTCACCTTCTTTGATTTTTACTCTTTTCTTCTCTTTCTGCAACCTAGCATCTCTTTAGTTTAATTTTTAGTCAGATGACTCTGGCAACCACTAAAATACCTAATTCCTATGTCTTTCCATTTTGACCCCTTCGAAGCTGCTAAGAGTAAAACAGTGATTTACACAATATCAGAATCAGTCTTATAATCTGCAATCTTAGTTGTTGAACAGAGTAATCCAAAATATTTTTCTGTTGTTGATATTTGTGATAACAAAAAAGTTAAATTGTAGGAATTATAACTTTATTCTGGGGGCCATTCAGTTGTTCAGAAGGGACATTGTAGGGTGCCTGGGTGGCTCAGATGATTAAGTGTCTGCCTTGGGCTCAGGTCATGATCGCAGCGTTCTGGGATCACGTCCCGCATTGGGCTCCCTGCTCAGTGGGGAGTCTGCTTCTCACCCCAACTCTGCTCCTCCTTCTTGTGCTCTCTCACTCTCTCTGTCAAATAAATAAATAAAAATAAAATCTTTTAAAGAAGGGACATAGTAGGTTATGTTACAGATTGATTGAAGGAACAAATGAGAGATTAGAGCACATAAGTCAGATATATTAGATGGACTGTAAGCAACTCTAAGCCCCTTTCTGAAAACTTTAGCCTGTAATATGAAATCATGATCAATTTAAATGGCTCTAATTAAGTTTTTTTCTAACCTCTCTTGATTATTAATGAAGATAGAGACCTTGATGAGGTGAAGCATTACCATCATAGTGAAACACATGTTATAATAACCCCCATTTAAAAAAAAAATCCTTTGACTTGATGGTCCTGTAGCTATCACCCCAATTTTCTTTGACCCTTTCTGGTCAATTTCTCAAAAAAAAAAAAAAAAGAAAGAAAGAAAGAAAGCCTAAATGTATAGTTTTTCCCCCATTATTTACTCAATATACTCCTATTAGTCTTTTGGCTTCATCATTGACTAGATCACCAGATTTTTATCTTTATAAATCCAGTCTTAATTATGAGCTTCATCTCATTGGGAAAAAATAGCAGTAATTAATTACCTCATCTTTATGAAGCACTTTGGTATTTGACTTCTGAGGATCCTCGGTCTTCTAACTTTCTTCCTGCCTCTCTGGCTATTCTTTCTTGGGTTCTCTTGCTGGTTCTTTCTGTCTTACTCATAATGTTTAAGTGGTGGAATAAATGAAGGATCAATCTTTGTCTCTCTTGTCTAAGTATATTTTCTGTTCTCAGCTTTAGCCTCTCACATGACCTGCAGACTACCTCTCCTAGTCCTCATCCCTTCTTACTTACCAGTTACACTGCTCATACTTGCAAGTTGCCAAGCAGAACGACCTGATCCCTTACTCCCCCAAACTGATCATCCCGCAGTGTTCTCATCTCAAAAAATGTCACAAGTATCCACGTAGCTGTTTAGACCAAACCTTGTATCAGCCTAATTTCCACTTTCCCTCGTTCCTCAGAGTGAGTACATCAGCATGTATTGCTTTTACTTTCAAAATATATCTTAATCCAACCTCTTCACAACAGATGTACAACTATCAAGTCCCCTTTCTCTGTCTTCTAGACAATTGTGATTTCCTGTGACTGCTCTCCTGCCATCCACGTTTCCCTTTCTTCTTGTTTACACTTTTCCTTATACAACAGAGTGGTCTCTTTTGAGTCATAAATAACATCAAGTCACTCCAAAGCACTTCCACAACACTCCCCACACATCACTCCTTGCTATCCCTGCAGGGACCTCTGTGGCCTGTGTTCTCTCTGTTTCTAGATTTATCACTTCCTACAGTCCTTATTTATGCCTCTTCCGTATTCTTGCTACTCATAAATAGGACAAGCGTGCCTAGAATAACTTTGCCGGGGTCTTGATTCACAGGGGTCTGTTTCTTCATTGGTCCTACTCACCTGTCACCCCAGGGTGAGGCTGTCCCTGGCAAACCTACACGAAGAGTCTGCCCTTCCCATTCCACACCTGCTGCATTTTCCTCCACGGCCTTCAGCAGTAAATGGTCATCCCTACCTGATTCTTCCGGATTTATGTTGTACCAACTAGAATCTAAACACCATAAGAAAGGCTGTTTATTTTATTTTATTTTATTTTATTTGGTCTTGTTAACTGCTGTATCATCAGCCCCTAAAAAAAATGTAAGGGCTTAACAAATATTTGCCATGTCAATTTCATTCATTTTGGACTGAGCTCTTGTTAATGTAAAAGCCAATAATTATATTAATTTCAGAGATGCTGACAATCCTCTATGCCCATTTTAAAGTAAAAAATAATACCATAATAGTTCTATTATTCTAGACATATAGTTTCTTATTTGCTTTCACTAAAATGCTGAAGCAATTTCAGCAGGTCAGAGACATGCTCTGTTCCTCTTCACACACTGGAAATACACCTGCTACTAATACCATCTCTCTGTGGGGTTGTTTTATAGACCATCCTTTCATTCTGACAGAAAGGGAGCAACTTCCAGGCTGAGTTATCTGAATAATGAGAATAAGTGGTTTCAGTGTTGGAAAAGAATTCTCAAATATTTTAGAAAACTTTCCAGTAAACACATAAAAAAGAGGATTTTGCGATTGGTCCTCAAGTATATAAAATATTCAATTGAGCAGAATATCAGTATCATCTTTTTACATCTTCCAATTAATTGAAACATCATCATTATAAATATAAGTGCTTACATGTTTACATACTTAGTAATATCTACTTAAACTTTTGCATTTGAGAATTGGTCATCTCTGATAAATGAGAACTCTATCTATGGTAGATAGATAGAAAGAAGTACAGATATATCCATGAGTTAAAAAATTCTTTACAGCCCCCACTATTTTATTGTATTAACTTAATAGCAAAATAGTTTCTAGATTTAAAGCTCAAATTCTAACTGCCATCCAATTATAAACATTGCTATTACTTAAGCCAGTGAAATGTTTGATATTAGATATTAACTTGGTGTAAAATAAGGTACTTTCAGTGATGAAAAAGCCCATCTTTGAAAAGGAAATGTTGTGTAGATTAATGAAATTATGTGAGAGGCACTTTAGTCTCCTCAGAAGGATATTAAAAGGAAAATACATATTATTAACTGATTTAGAAACAGCTGAAATGGAACTTCTTAAATAGTAATTGCTGTTTTAAAATGTTTAAAGGACTCTTAAAGGCATATAAAATAAGAGCAGCTGAATCTTAGTGTGGACATCTCTCCCTTGTATACAGTTAGTGGCAAGAAGTCCCCTTCACTGTTTTCAGTGACAATCCTTGGAGACATAACTTTCAGAAACCACATGACCCAAACTGTTCTCTAGTCCATTGCTTTGCAAGCTGGCCCATGCCTCTTAGTGCAGAGTGGGTGGTGGTATGCTTGGAGGGGTGAGCAGCTCTATAGTAACCAAGGATGCAATTTCCTACAGCATCAATTTTATAAGCAGATTTGAGAGAAAACTGATGTTTTTTGATATTTAAACTAACATGGCTATGTTATGGGTAGAATATAAAATTTACATGAATTTTTCAAATAAATCCAAAGACTTAAAATAAATTTCACCTTTCTGGTTGGGAGCCTCTGGAGCTCTCATTCACTCCCCTTTGCTATTAGAGTAATTCAGTGGGGGAAGTTGTGCATCATCAAACTCTTCCATAATCCACATTAAATAAAAATGAATTTCTGTCAAGATGGCAGCTATGCATATTCCATAGAAACTTGCTTCTTCCTCTTTTCTCAGGGTCAGCTCCAGCCCAGATACTGGTTAGAAGAAGTTGTTATTCAGGGATCTCATTCATTTTCTCTCCTTCCCTCTTCTTCCCTCCCTCATTTTACTCTCTTCCCATTTCTCCATGTTCTCCCTTCAACCTTCTTTCCCTGTCCTCCTTCCATTTTGCACTTTTGATTTCTTCTTTCCTGACTGCAAGTACTTATTGGATATCTCCTATCTCAGGCACTGTGTTAAGCACCATGAATATAAAAATGGAAAAAGTGAGTGTTACAACATTGAACTTTGCCTTAAGCTCCAGGATAAAATGATCTGTATTTATTTATTCATAACGATAGAACTAGTGTCTTTTATAAAACATAGCATATATTAGATGCTTAATAAATATTTATGAATAAACAAAGAATACATAAATAAATACAATAAAGTAGGAGCATAAAGAAGTTATTTTATACATGGGTTTCATTTGCTCCTTCATTTGAGACTTGAGCTCATTGATAAATAAGGCAAGAAGAACAGCTAAAGTAAAGATTAAGATGACATGCTGCTGTTTCCCAGAGAACACAGATAATGTTGAATCTTTGCCTTGGTCTTGAATGAAATCTGCCAAGAGTAAAAGAAAGGAAAGACCATCCCATGCAGGGAGAAGAGCACATTCCGAGACTGTCAGACAGGAAACGGCGCCATGTGTTCAGCAAATGATTCAGCTTTATTTCAGGGTGTCTGATGGTGCAAAGGAGATGAATGTTTGAGAGTAAGGTTAAGATAGTGATAGAAATAGTGGATAATGTGTTGTACACCTGAAACTAGTATAACATTATATTTTAATTATACTTCAGTTAAAAAAATATATTGAAAAACAGAACAAATGACCTTGTGTATCATCTCAAACACTTTCGCATTCTTAAAAAAAATGGGAAGATTGAGATATTAAATTAGAGATGAATAAAAGATGGCTTTATAAATTATTAAAGTTGAAGAATCCTTAAATGGAGAAATGTCTGCTCTCTCCTCAACAGGTTGATTGGAGATTTTTTACTTTGTACATATGCAGACACATAGTTTATTCCTTTGTTCAGTGAATATTTACTAAGTCCCTATTGTTTACACTGCTATTCACTACAGTAATTGATGAAGTAAAGGAAAAAAATACTGTGGATGTGCCTTTTTGTTTGGGGTTAACAATTCATCATTCTTGCCCCCTTGCTCTATCCACTGACCTTTCAGATTTTCTCCCATTAAAATACTCACCACTCTCTGGAATTCTCTCTTGGCTTCATCCTGTGCTACTACCTCCAAATGATGGTTCTTTGAGAACTTTCGTGTAGAGATCATGGTGAGAGTTCTAAAGAGGGGGATGCACTGGTGAGGTGAATGTTTCCCATTCACCTCTCTAAAGACTTGTCTGAGGAGACATTTTGCCATGTTGTCAAATTTGTCATTTAATTTTAGTCTACTGTTTGCATACTTTTGCACATACTGACAATATCAAGTGTTGGTGCCAAATAGCATGCTGTTTAAAATTTTGTTTAGAACCTTACATAGCTCTCTCAGGATTACTTTAGCTAAATCAGTATTTGCATTTTTTCCTCACTTTTTAAATTTTCTGCATTTTTTTCTTTGTGTTTGGAAAATAGAGAATAAAGAAACATCCAAAAGCATCCAACTCATAAACACAAGCTACTTCACAGAATTGTATACTTTCCTTCTTCCAATAAACTCTGTAAAGAATATGCTAGAAACCTTTTTTTTTTCAAATCAAGTATTTAAAATTATTCTAAAATAAATAATCAATATGTCAGTCTTCCTTCCTTTACTACAATGTCCTTCATATAGGTTCCTTGTATTATTTTCCTCTCTAACCCTAGCATGTAACATGATGCTTGTCTATATAGGCTCTCAGTAAATGTTACTCAGATGAACTGCATACACTCAAAGAAGGAGGAGGAGGTTTGGACTTAGATCTGACACTACTTTCTAATACAACTTTACAAATAATTTTGTTTGCTATTTTTAGGGAACTTTTCTAACACCTTTGTGGGGAAACAAGGGACAAAGAAATGCTTTCTTGGCAGACAAGGGTGGTAGCTGGTTTTTGAAGAAATTCTAAACTGAAACCTGAATGCACGTATACAGCATTTTAGGAAACAGTGACAAATTAAAATACCATTCTGTTAGACTATTAAGTAATTTTTATTTTTTTTAATAAATCATTTTTAAACAAGGAATATTTCTTTTTAACTATCAGATTCTTTCCAATCCTTCAAAACATCCGAACCATATTAAATTGATAATAAAAATGAGTATCTGGGGCACCTGGGTGGCTCAGTGGGTTAAGCCTCTGTCTTCGGCTCAGGTCATGATCTCAGGGTCCTGGGATCGAGTCCCGCATCAGGCTCTCTGCTCAGCGGAGAGCCTGCTTCCTCCTCTCTCTCTCTCTGCCTGCCTCTTTGCCTACTTGTGATCTCTCTCTGTCAAATAAATAAATAAAATCTTTAAAAAAAAAAAAAAAGAGTATCTGGCCAGTGCTTTAGGTATATGAGGTATGCTCACAATATACTGGCCCACATTTAAGGTATGAAATCTAAACTCTAGTATTGTGGAAAACAAGAAAAGGTAACAAATGAAGAAGAAAAGAAACTTACAAAAGCAAACATAATGTAGAAGAGAGGTCAGCCAAGGAACAAGGAAGAAATTGATGAAAAGCGGAAGTTAGCTGGAGGCAGCTTTTTTTCCTAAGACAAACAGAATATGGATAAAAAATGAAGTGGCTTCGCACCATGAGACCCAGACTCTGCAAGTTTAAGCAGCCACCAGTTGCATCCATGGAACACGTCTGAAAAACAGGATGTGTACATTAGTGAGATTGTGTTTACTGCAACCATTTTAATAGATCCTAATGCATCTCTTAACAAGGAGAATGGATTTATCACTGTATTGTTTTTTAAGTATATTCTCTATACCAAAAAAAATATTTTGACTTTTGAACATAGTAACTACTTTAATGGGGTTCCTGGGTGGCTCAGTAGGTTCAACGTCTGCCTTAAGCTCAGGTCATGATCCCCGGGTCCTGGGGTGGGGCCCTGTATCAGGCTCCCTGCTCAGCGGGGAATCTGCTTCTCCTTCTCCCTCTCTCTTTGCCCCTCCCCTCTACTGGTGTTCTCTCTCCGTCTCTCTCAAATAAATAAATAAATAATCTTTTAAAAAATGAACTGCTTTAATACTTACAACCCAATGAATTATTGAGCATGATCATCTCTGTCTTACATGAGAGGATATTGGGTCACAAGAGGTTATGTAACCTACTATTAAGTGACGTTAAGTCTCCTTCATTTTAGATGATATATGTACAATTAAGAAGAAAAAAGATTTTCATTAAAAGCAGAATAAGTGACCAAACATCTATTTCCAAGCTTAAAGTTTAAGTTTCACTTATTGGACTTCTCAGTGATCTGGTACTTCTTTTTTTTTTTTTTAAACACTAAGTGCTGAGTAATCATTGGATGGATAATATATGGTTTTCTCAGGAAACATACCTGGCTTAGGTACTGTGCTATCTGGTAGGCTTAAGATGTGATTCCAGCTTTTGATGAGCTTCTAGAAACTTCTTTGTCACTTTCCATTGATGCCCAAAGTTCAATATATCCAATTAGTCCAACTGAAACCCCTTCCTCAAATTGAGATTTTTTTTCTCCATTACTGACACTGAAGAGAATGCTAAGATCCTCAAACCTTCTACTTCAAAATTCAGTATTACTTAAGGATCTCTTACCTATTTATTACTACGTACCTATAGCTATTTCTACAATACTAGCCTCAGGAAGTAGACAGCCTTTCCTTAATCCCCCACCACTGAGACCAATTGGTGTTCTAATAGGACCTTATACACTTTTAGGGGTCAGCACACATTTTCTGTGAAGGGCTAGTTTGTTTTTGGCTTCTTATGGTATATGTCTCAAGTATGCAACTTGGCCTTTGTAGTGAATGTAGCCATGGGCAGTACATAATCGAATGGGAATGGCCGTGACTATATTACAATAAAACTTTGTTTACAAAAACTGGCTGCCTGCAGATTTGACCTGCAGGTTGTGTTTGCTTGACCCCTGAATACAAGTGTGGCATAGAGAGAGCTCACCCTTACCTACAACAAAAGTTATTGAATTGGGCTTAATGTCTCTGGTCTGATTTTTGGCTGGTTATCTGAGGTATCTGAAAGTGGGCTCCTGCATGACCTGGAGGTTAATGAGGTGGAGACACTCACATTTATGTGAAACCTAGAAGAGTAGCCACATTTCAGGAGCAGGACTTGGGATGAGGACAGTCACTTCCTCACGTACTGTTCAGTCGGTTCCTTCTTTAAAAACATGTAAGGACTGTGTAAGTTTATTGAAGTAATTTGTGGTTTCTTTTTTTTTTTTTTTTTTTTTTTTTTTTTTTTTATTTTAATAAACATATAATGTATTTTTATCCCCAGGGGTACAGGTCTGTGAATCATCTGGTTTACACATTTCACAGCACTCATCATAGCCCATACCCTCCCCAATGTCCATTTCCCCACCCCCCTCTCCCGTCCCCCTTCCCCCCCGCAACCCTCAGTCTGTTTCTTGAGATTGAGTCTTTTATGGTTTGTCTCCCTCCCAATCCCATCTTTTCATTTTTTCTTTTCCTACCTCCCCCCAAACCCCCCCACCTTGCATCTCCCCTTCCTCATATCAAAGAGATCATATGATAGTTATATTTCTCCGATTGACTTATTTCGCTAAGCATTATACCCTCTAGTTCCATCCACGTCGTCGCAAATGGCAAGATTTCATGTCTTTTGATGGCTGCATAGTATTCCATTGTGTATATATACCACATCTTCTTTATCCATTCATCTGTTGATGGACATCTAGGCGCTTTCCACAGTTTGGCTATTGTGGACATTGCTGCTATAAACTGTGGTTTCTTTTCATAGAGTTTAGCTTATTGGCCTTTAGGCACTCGTTACAATTTCCAAGAAACAGGTGATCTAAGAGGCTAAGAAAAGTGAAGATTCTGTTCATTATACTTGCAGGAAGAAAAAAAAAGAAGAAGAAAAGAATCATGGGAAGAAGCTGATACCTGATGGCATATAATGATATGTTACTGTATTCTGGATCAGTTAATTTCTCTGAATCTTCTTTCAACTATTTATATTCTCAGGCTCTAGGGAAAATAGCGGTATAGATATGCTACCTACTGGGTTAAACAGTACTTGCTTTGATTTCTTATAATCTGACCTTTATCAAGATTGACAAAGGGGTGTTCACTTTGCTTCAACAAGTCTCAGAATGCCAAATCTGTGTTCACTCGCTTCAGTCCTCTTGTGATATGCTAAGCTATAATCATCCACCCTCTGAGCCATCATCATTCTGGTTAAAGATCAAATCCTCTTGTGACTAATCCCAGATCAGGGACTCTCAAGAAGTTTTTCATCTAATTTGAGAATGGAGAGAAGTTGTTCTGGTATGAAAAGACACAACCACTTAGGCTACTATAGAAATCCCCATGCCTTTAGGGTCTTTGGTAACAGGAACAAAGATCAGTCGATCACTTCATTATTAAAGGGAAAAACAGTGTAAACCTGATGATCCACAGACCTGTACCCCTGGGGCAAATAACACATTCCATGTTAATAAAAATAATTTTTTAAAAAAGGAAAAACATCTTTATCAAGTGCCAGACATAATATCAAGTCCTAGGATAAAGTATTGAAAAAAAAAAAAAAGAATTCCTATATTCTCTTGATACTTGAGGGTGAGTAGGGAAGAGAAAATAATCTAACATACATATTTTGCTATGAACATACCTTAACCATGCCAACGCCTTGTTTGTTTGTTTACTACAGTGGGGCGATACAGTGTGTCAGGAAGACTTCCATGAGGAAGGATGTTTAATCAGAGACCTGAAGGGTGAGTCCGGATCACCAGGCAAGGAAAAGACAGGAGCATTCTAGTCAAATGCAGTAGCACAGGTCACGTTTTTGAGATGAGGGAAAAAAAGAGAGAGCAGGAGAGATTGGGAGAAAGAGAGAAGTATTGTCAGAAATGAGAGATACAGTGAGACTGGATGAGAAAAAGTCATGTGGAAGGTCTTAAAGTAGAAAGGCTGAGGCTGCAGAGATAAGGAGGTAGAGTTCTTGCAGGTTCTTGTAACTACTGATTATAAAGGCTAAAAAACCAAACCAAACCAAAACACTCCACCATTAGAGAGTTCTGAGAAGGAGAATGACATAAAAAGAATTGCCTTTTTGAATAATTACGCTGACTGCTGTTTGGATAAAGGAGTGGGAGAATAAAAACAGAAAGCAGGCAAAGCAGGTAGTGATTCGGGTTTGGCAAACTCTTGACCAACTCTTGTGCGGCGCTCTGAAGCAAATCTTGAGTTCTTCCCATCCTAGTTGACCTTCAAAAGGCCAAGATGACAGCGTTCCCAAGATATTTCTCCAGGAAGCCTTGCCTTTCCCATAACTTATTCCTTCTCCTTACTGAGGTACCGTAAGGTTTTGCAGGTCAGTGACTGCGAGGCATCTTCATTTTCCTCATAGTATCAATCACAGGCAAACACATGAGGTGATTTTTCTACTTCCTCCTTCATCCCGTGTCCCTGCCAAAGATCATTAACGTGATCCTTTGAACAATCTTACAGTTCAGTGCAGGTTTCCACACAGACAACTCCAGGCCGTCTCCAGCACATGCAGATTAAGACAAAATTGCCTTCCCTTGCAAATTGAAGTGCTCAAAAGTTGTTTATTGAAAGAATCAAAAGATTGTGTTTCACTCTTCATTATCTGTCTACCTGTTCAAGTCTATCTTTTATCGTAAGATAATGTCACTTTGAGCTTTTCTAAACCTAGGGAGTGAGCTCCTTCAGGGAAAATACTGGGGTTTTCTGTCTTTATATCCTTGATAACTATCAGTGGTGAGAACTAGTTAGGATTTGATAATGTGTATCAAATGTAAACAGCAATGAAGAGTAATAAGTGTATCTTCCCAGGCACGATTTGCAGGTTTGCATGCATTGTCTTATTTATTCCTCACAACCATTCCACAACTACTTACAGATTAGACAATTACAGAGAAAAAATACTCTTTTGTAAGATTCACACTTCACAAATAAAAGGACTACAATCAGAACACAGAGCTATTACCTCCAAAGTTGCGCTTTCTTAAATAGTGCCCACTAGGCATGAGGTGGTTAGGAGAAAGAGGGCAAGGAAGGGAAGGAGGAAAGGAGAGATAGAGACCAACAGAATGGAAAGAATGCAACTCATGAGCTTAAATATCATGTTGAAATACAGAATAGAAAAATAACAGTTGAATGAATAATTTGGGCAGTACTTGGAAGGAAGCAGGATGCGTGTTGCAGCAAAAGAAAGCAAAAGGTGCTTTGTAATGCCAGAACACTCAACTGGAGTTTTGATGGGGGGGGGGGGAGAGATAAGGCAGAAATCTGAGAATTGAAATGGAATGGGTCTGGGGTTTGAAATAAGGCTCTGTTGTTTGAACTTGATCCATTCTAGAAAAACAGTGAGGGCACCTCATAAGAAAGACAGCGCTATGGTCCATGGGATGAGAGAGGATTCAGCATTTGATAAAGCAAATTCTGAAATTGCTTCTACTCATGTTATCATTCACTGCTGAGGACTTTGGTCTTATCTCTTCTAAAACATAAAAGAAGGCTAATTCATTTTAAAAGCAGTGCTCTATTTGTCCCTCTGCAGTCCACTCAGTGAGCTAATGTATTTAGAGAGCTTTTATCATGGAGCCAGCTTGATTTCCCCCTTCCTCATACTAAGTAAATTTCAGTGAATTAAATGACAAAAAGCCATCTGCTTTCTATAAATAAGCTCTTCTAATACCTGGCAAATCTTAAAAGTCAAGCTGACAATGAATTTCTGTATGATCAATGATCCAAATTGTATAATTCATCTTCTAAGGAGTGCTGGTCTTGTTGTGGTCAACAGGAAGAGTATGTGTCCATGTTTCTGACTTGGAGGTCAGCGTTTTATAGGAAATTCAATTTTACTGCTCTAATCATTGCACATGCTGTTCCAACTGTCAGGATTAAATATCCTCGGCCGCAGCATCGGGACAGCACCTACTCACCCTTACAGTCATCTCAAATACATCTTCCTTATGGCAGCTGCTCTAATTCATTAGTAGACAATTTGTTATTTTCTGAAAACAACAATAATGACTTACTGGTAATAATAACATTATCATCATTTGACTATGAAGACATGAATATGTGCTAGCCATATACATGCCTCCCTGGTATTTGTTTCTCATGGCACCTCTTGGAGACGAATGTAAGTATCACCTTTATTATCTAGAAGAGGAAAATAAGGCATGGAAGAGTTTAATAATTTCCTAAGACTCTCCAGGTATATAATGACAGAATGAAGTTTGGGAGCATAGTAACCTGCAATCCAGAGTATTTTTGTTAATCACTATGCAGTGAACGTGCAAGTGCAGCACTTTCCTTATTACTTATATTTATGCGTATGTATATGTCTGTCTACTCCATATTTACCTTCATGGGAGGATACCATATATGTTACTCATTTTTGTTTTAGCACCCCTTAAGATAATGATTGGCTCATAGTAGAAATTCAGTTAAACTTTTCCAGGCTTCTTTCCCTTGTTAGTCTGAGAGACTAATCATAGGCACGTTGTAATTTGTTAAGAGGATTCTATGAATTATCCTGTGCTAAGGTTTTTTGAGTTGTTCCTGATACACAGGATGTTTGTGATAAATATATTAATTGCATGAAGGAGATTGGAAATAAGTCTCAATAGAGGTGTTAAGATAATGTCTGATGATGACTTCTGGATAATTAGGAGGGAAGTCGAAGTGTGCTATCCCTCCTTAGAATATTTGCCTGGAAGTGGAGCGAGAATTGACAGAATCTGCTGTTTAGACTAAATTATATGTGGGTTAGTGGTTCAATAAAAGAAATGTTCTAGAAAGAGCATTCCTAGGAAATGTGTGTTCTATTTGATGACATACATTGTAGATATCATAGGGCAAGATAACGGGAGTCTGGAAATTTGCTGCCTTGTCCTCAAAAATCATGTCTATCTATTCTTCTGTCTTCCATAGCCTTCAGCAAGTTTATGATTTTGTCTATGGCTGTCACCTGTCCCTTTCTTTTTCTTCAACAAATATTTATTGAGTTTCTACTGTGTGATAGGAAGTGTAGTGATCACGAGATAATACTCTGCTGGGAAACAGGAATAGCCCAGTCCTTAGAAGATTACAGTGAGCTGTTACCTTTCATGGACCAGTTCTTGTTTCTTAAAATGTGTTAGTTTGCTTTTGTCCTTAGGATGTAGTATGAAAACTAAACATCCTAGGCGAATTTGGTATAGTAACCACACATCCTAAATTTTCTAGGAAATGCCTTCCCTTACTTCAACCATAGATCGTATTAACCATAAGAATATTCTAGAAATTCCAGTGCCTGTGTATCTTTTTATACATGGAAACACAGGTTCTTAGTCTTTGGGTTTGGGGTTTGGAAAATGTGGTCTTTTGGGGGGGGTAAGTTGCAAGGTCTGTAAGATGAGTGAACCCCAAAGAAGAATAAGTGAGGTAGTTAGATGTTCTCTGATCAAGACCTGCTTCTGGTAGTCAAGAGCTGGGAATATGCAGGAAGCCAAAATAATCTGATGAGAGATAAAAGGAGAGTGTTTTTAGAGATAAAACACCAGGCAGGGAGTTCGCCCCTTATATATGCCCAAAGAAGACTCAATTCATAAGTCATTCAGTGCAAAATATGCCACTGACATACTGTTTCTGGTCTCTCTTGTATAGTATAAGTCACTTCTATACTGTATAGTAAATTTTCATATATTAAGAATGTCAATCAAAAAAAAAAGGAACTAGGTCGATAGTAAGAGTAAAGGAGATCAATGAAACAGAAGCTGTAATTTAAAACACATGGCGGGGGGAGCCTATTAATTTAAATTCCGTTTTATTGGAAAAACATTCTGAATTAAAATCAACAGAAGTCATCGAGCTGGCTCCTTATTCTCTACGACAGTCAGTGTGTGTGTGTGTGTGTGTGTACATTCCATCTGTGGCATCAGGTCCAGGACTGATAAGTACATGTGGAATGAATAGAAAAAATGAACTTATTTTCAAGAAAAGAAATCTTACTCAACTCACACATTTTGTTTTCCCTTTGAATTTTTAAGAGATCTTTAGGAACCTGGAACTCTATGACATCATGGTGGGGAGTCAGAAAGGAAATTCAATTTGAGTTAAAAAAAAAATGTTCTCAGTGGAACAATTTTAACAAAGGGATAAAAGAGGGCTCAGGAGATAGCGTAATGAGAAATAGTAATAACGCTTCCAGCAATCATAGCTCGATGGGTGAACATAATCTGAGATTAGAAGACCCACCAGGGAGCTGCAAAGTTACAGGACTGCTTGATGAAATAATTTAATACCTACGGGCTCCAATAAACAGTATGTACAAAAAAATGCTTGGTGACCAGGCAGTCCTGCTAACCCAGAGCACAAGGGAATCTGCTTGAGGCAATGAGAGGTCTCATATTTCCCAAAGGTTTTCCACAAGCTCCTCTTTATTCCTCTTTACTGTTTGCTTCAGCTTTACTCTCTGCCCAGAGTGTTAAGTGGTCCCTGATGCCATTGTCTGAAATCTCAGGAATAAGATGTATTTGAGAAGTAACATATGATAATACACAAAACTAAAAGCAAACCAGATACTGTTACAACCATTAAAATCTTGAATTTGCATGGAACTTCTTACATTCCACCTTTTTTTTTTTTTTATGTCTGTTGGTCCCCATAACAAGCCTAGGAGGTAGTTTTTGCAAGACAGGTGTTGAAAATAACCACAACAATAATAATAACCACCTATTGGTTGTGATAACAATGCTATAACCAGTGTTATTTGGTGTTTACTGAATGTCAGACTGGTTACATGTATGTTCATTAACTATTTTAATCTCACAGGAGTCCTACAAGAGTGAGGAATTGAGGCTTTTGGGGGGAGGATAAGGGACATGCCTGAGGTACTGTTATTTCATGCTAGAACCAGTATTTGAATCCAGGCTGTCTCTCTTGTGCCAGTGCTCTTATATATTCACTGTCCCGGCTGGAGGACAGTGTGATGGTTAGTGCTTGCCCCTCACTCACACATCTGTTTAATTCAGTCCCTCCTCCTCCTCTCCCCATCTGGAATGCTAGAGTCAGTTTTGTACTAGCTGAGTAATAAGAACAGGCAGCCCTATCAACTCCCCAAATTCCTATAGCCTCGAGAAAGCCCTTTATCCATGGGTCCCAAGGCCCTACAATCACCATTTCATTTCCACAGGCCTCCTTCCAGGCAAACGGGGCAAGACACAGCCTCCTCAACTTAATAAGCCAGATCTCTAGGACCCTGAGGGGTAAAGGCATGAGCTGCCAGAACTAATCTTTGATTTATTTATATCAAAGCTGAAGATAAGCCCAGATAAACTTCACACCTGTCTTTCCCATCATGGCAGAGCAACCAAGTACAGGGCAAGAATGTCATTCCATTTTCTGTTATTGGATGCCTCCTTGAAATACCAGCAATTGGGCCAATTAGCTCCAGTTGTTCAGGTGGTATTAGAATCCTATCTGGTAACCATCAGAGGGAGACCAGTAATTCATTTCATATAGGCGCTGCAGTGCCATCAGATAGTAATGCCTTTTAGTTACTACCAACTTGGGGAATTTTTGAAATAGTGACCTCAAGATTTAAGCTGCAAAATTCCATTATCTATCCTCAAGCCAGCCAGAGCTGAATTTTTGAAATATCCTATTAAGTTTTCTGCTCTGATAAAAATTCAGAGGCCCTTTTCATATTAATCTCCCCATGGCAAATGAAATTTGCTGAGTGGTAGATTTAATTTGCTTCTATTTATGTATTACCGTATTTTGGAAAAAAAATAATAATTGCTCTCAGTATCACTTTTTCAGCGTTACTAGAAAAACATCATAAAAACTTAAGTCTTTTCCCCCATTTATTTCATTGTTTAGACTCCACACAGTAAATAGCTTATTCTTCACCTTTCCATCACTTTGGCATTTTAATTAAAATATAATTACCATTCAAAGGGTATTAATGCCCAAGTTTCTGTAATTGTCCGTGTCAGGTCATTAGGTATAATTTTAAAAAGAAGCTAAAGTAATCTAAAATATTCAATAAAAATATACCTTCTACATATTTACTTAAGACAAGTATATCCTAGCATATTTTATTATTTCCCTAAGGCCAGCTCCCCATTTTAATTATGTAATGAAATTGAGAAGGAGTATGAAAGAGAGTTCCCTGTGGAATTTGTAATAATGAAATATAAATGTTTTTGTTGTGGTAGAATTGTAGAAAATCTATAAGATCTTGAAATAAAAGAAAACTGATGGCTCATATTTCTATCAAAAATGAACAAGGAAAAATAAATGCCTTTTAATAATAGAAGAGAGGCCAGTGTTTCAAGCTCACATCCTTAGCTCCCACACCCTTCCCACACACAGTCTTTTTTCATGATTTGGAGCCTGTACCAATGTTCTTACTTTGTTTCGGTGGATGGTGTTGGAACTTTGGAGGACTCTGTTTTTCTATTTTGCTTTGTTTTCCTGATTGAATTCAGTTAAGATGATTTCCATGGGGAAGGAATATCTAAATGATGCTAAAACAACCTAGAATGCCTTGATAATAGCAGCTTCGCTCAGCAAAAGTTTATTTCTGCTCATTCTGCAGTCCGTTGTGGACTGGCTTGGACTCGGCTTCCTGTCCTCCTGCTGTGGAAATTGGTCTGAACAGCTCCCTTTCAGATATTACAGGCTGCCTTAGTGGGGGCTGACACACCAACAGTTGAGCCCTTCAGCTTGGCAGTGGCTTATGTCATTTCTCCCTAGGACGCATTGGACAAAACCATTCACATGACCCCATCTACTCCTTAACATGCCATCCTGCTACGTGCCCCAAGGCAGAGAGCGAGGTATATTTGGTGAACATTACTAATGACTACCCCAGTAGTATTTGTCACATAATATTATACCAGTGCAGCCATTAGCAGTATTGTGATTATATTGCTTTATAGAAGACCTGAGGTCAGAACCTTTATTTATCCCATGACCGAGGTTGTGTTAAATGTACCCTCAACCTGGCTAAACTTTAGAGAGGTTTCTTCCTGACTAAACACCTCTGACCTCCCTTTTCTTAGAGTTTTGACTTTATAAATTATTTTTAATGTCTATTGTACGTTCTTCCTCTTTCACATGGAGCATGTGAAAAGAGACACAAATGGTATGACGGATCAAAGCAAAAATAGCTATGCATGGGAAGCTGCTCTGGTGGAAATAAGCCTTCTTTTTGCCGGTTGGAAAAATAACTGAAAACACTAGGTGACTGAAAATGTGGGCAGCATGGTAAAGTCAGAGAAGTGGGCAGTGGGCATATCATATTAGAAATGTGGGTTTGTATTTGGGGCACCTGCGTGGCTCAGTTGATTAAGCATCTGCCTTTGGCTCAGGTCATGATCCCAACCCCATGGCAGGCTCCTTCCTTCTTTTCCCTCTCCCTCTGCCCCCTGCCCCCAGTCATGCTCACTTGTTTACTCTCCTCAAATAAATAAATAAAATCTTTTTTAAAAAAGAAATGTGGGTTAGCATAAATAAAATGGATTTTACTTTAACTGGAATACAGAAGCATTGGAAGGTTTTGAGTAGGATGGTGATGTGACTGAATTTAATGAAATAATGATTGCTCTGGTCATTAAGTAAAGGAGAAACCATACCCTGTGTCAAGACCTGAATGAGATTGGGATATGAGTTGGGAAACTGTGTCAAGGAGATGATGGTGGCTTGAATGGGACACAGAGCCAGGAGGAAGTGGTCATATTTGAAACACATTTCAAAGATAGATCTAACAGGATTTTCCAAAGGGACTGGTTATAGTGTTAGATTAAAAGAGAAGAATCGAGATTAAGTTCATTTTGCCAGACTTACGGTCCTGTTTTCCAAGATGCTAATAATTCAGGGATAAGCAATATGAAATGATAAAAAGTCTGTATTTGTATGTATTAATTTGGGGAGATATATTAGCTTTAAGATAACTATTAAGTACCCATGATGAGATTTCAAATGGGAAGTTGAATATTTAGTTTAAAGCTCAAGGGAGTCACCGTGATAGTAATGTTATTTAAGACCATGAGGTTAAATGAGGCAATTTAAGAGGTTAATATCAAGGGAAAAGAAAATAGGTTTATTCTTGGTCCTATTTTCTACTATATTTCAAAGTGCTTTCTAAATACTTTGGAGTAATGATTAAATGAGATAATAAATGTGTTCTTATTCAATCATTACAAAACACTAGAGGATAAATAATGTTATTATCCATATTATACAGAGAAGAAAATTACAACTCAGAGAAATTAAGTAAATTGAATAAGGTTGCACAACCATTAGAGACTGGGATGCAAAACCAGATCTGTATTCCTCACAGCCTGCTTTATACTGTGCTATCCAAAAATCTTATATGACCAGTACCGGCATCACCGTTCTGAGAACCAGGGCTTACATGGATGGCAGTAGAGGGTCTGTCTTCCCTAGCTAGCACTCAGTAGATCCAAAATGATGCACTGGTGTTCTGTCATTTTTCTGCATTCCTCAGATCCCAAGACCTATTTCTGTATCCTTTATTAGAGCTATCTTCTCAATTTGCAGAAATTGACTCTTTTCTCTTATTCCTTTGATTGCAATTTCCATAGAATCCCTATTGTAAACCATATACCTAGCACAGTCTCTGCCTAGAATCAGTACTTGCTGAGTGAATGCATGAATGTTTATTATGCAACTTTTCCCTTGTTTTAGTTAGTTAGAAACCCTTGCTTCCCCATTTTTTTTTTTCTCTCTATCTTAAGATCTCTGAGAAAACTAGCATTGACTGCCCTCGGTAGGCCTGCTCACCATCCGCAATTTTACTTTCATTGAGCACATTTGTCTCAAAACAAAGGAAGGAAACTATAATTCTCTCTCTAGCACTTGATCTCTAAAAGAAGAGATAACTGAATCACCTTGCTGGCTTGTTAAAACGCACATTCCCAGATTCTCCCCCTGAAGATTTAGAATTAGGAAGTCTTTGAGGAGCTCTGGAGGCAATCATTAAGCACTTCCAGATTGAAAACCTATACCCTATCCTAGAGGATTTGCTTTACAGTGCCTGATAATCCTTCTTTTGTATTGATTGGGAAAGCTTTGCCCTTAGCCATTTTCTAAAGCATAAACTTGGAGTTGGTAGTGATAGACCTCAAATTCAGCTGCTGTTCTTGGTAGGGGTACAACTTTGTATGAATTTCTTACCTTTCCTAGGCTTATTGCTGTTCATCGAAATGAATTACCTCATTCTCTCAATACTTACAGATAGATATTATTTTGTCTGTTATAAAGACCAAGTAATATGCTTAACATGCAGGGCATTCAGTGAGAGCTAGGAATCATCATAGAATTTATTATTAGTAGTAATAACTTACATGGGGTTTAAGGGCTTGACCAGTTAAGCAAGGATGTGTTGTTTGTAGAGATACCCAGAACAATCCATTTTGTGAGCAGGTCTCTCCTTCAGGTCATTAGACTGCCCCCCTGCAGGCATTAAGTTCTAAGCAAGATGACACAACACAGCTAAGGTATAAATGGAATAAAGATGCAAATAGTATATTAAAGTGTAAGGAGAGCTTGGCTTTTAGTGATATCTGAAGAATTGCTTGGCTTCTTGTGAATGGGGCAGACATGTTCATTAAACCCTGTACTGTTTCTATAACAACCACATCCAGGTAGACTGTAAAATAGTGGTTATTCAGGTTTTCTCTGTGGTACAACCCAAATAGCTAGGAATAGACTCTGGGTCAAGTAATTACAATTACATTTTTTAGAATTTTATGTGACGTTGGGGCATCTGTGCGAAGTGGCAAAGTAGGCCCGGTGACCATAGTGAGGAAACATCTGAAACAGCTTTCTCTCTCTTCCCTCCCTACACTCTGTACGGAGTGGTGGATCCTCCTATTCTTTTTTCTATCTGGAGTATCCCCAAGAATTCCTTCACACTGGATTCTGGAAGTGGTGGGAAGTAGCACTCAAATGCACCTTTGGTTTACTTATAATGAAGTCTTCTTTATTTAAAAGGGAATTTGCTGGGAGAACAAGAATCTGTTGAAAGTTCTGTCTTTGGAACGTAGAATTAAGACTTTAATAAGAAAAAGAAAATGTTCACCTACAGCATTCTGAGACAGCTTAGTCAGAAAAGCTTAAAATTATTTTCACAAATGGAAGTAAAAATGGTAGCCAAAGTTTGGCCAAATAGCAGATCCAAGGAAAAGAATCAAATGGTAAAATGAGAATAAGAACAAGGAATAAGATATGTTAAGGCATTATGGGTCTGTAAAAGTTGCCTAGGACTGAGGCTATTGGAAGAAGCTTACGGAGACCTGCAACATGTGGTGAGAGATAAACGTAGTATCTAAGGGTGCCTGGGTGGCTCAGTGCGTTAAGCCTCTTCTTTCAGCTCAGTTCATGATCTCAGAGCCCTGGGATCAAGCCCTTCATTGGACTCTCTGCTCAGCAGGGAAACTGCTTCCCTCTCTCTCTGCCTGCCTCTCTGCCTAATTGTTATGTCTTTCTGTCAAATAGATAAATAAGATCTTTAAAAAAATTTAAAAATAATATCTAATAATTTTTAAGCACCAATTATTTACTAGGCACTGTTTTAAATATTTTCCATATACTGTCTTATTTATTTATTTATTTATTTATCCACCCATCCATTCATTCATTCATTCATTCATTTATTCATTTGTTTTTAAAGAGTTCATTTATTTGAGAGACAGAGAAAGAGAGCAAGAGATAGAGCAGAAGCAGAGGGGAGCGGCTGAGAGCGAGGGAGAAGCAGGCTCTCTGCTGAGCAAGGAGCGCGACATGGGAGCCTGAGATTATGACCTGAGCCAGAGGCATCCCCTTAAGCAACTGAGCCACCCAGGTGCCCCATAATATTTCATTTAGTATCAACAGTATCTATTTGAGATATTTGGGAAAAATTGGTACAGAGAGGCAAAGTCAATCCTTTGTAGTCCCGGGGATGTCTTTAGAGCAGTGTTATTCAGTAGAATTATCTGTGGTGATAGATATGTTTATAATTGGGGCACCTGGGTGGCTCAGTGGGTTGGGGCCTCTGCCTTCGGTTCAGGTCATGATCGAGGGTCCTGGATTGAGCCCCGTGTCCTGGGATCGAGCCCCGTGTCGGGCTTCCTGCTCGGCAGGGAGCCCGCTTCCCTTCCTCTCTCTCTGTCTGCCTCTCTGCCTACTTGTGATCTCTGTCTGTCAAATAAATAAATAAATAAAATATTAAAAAAAAAAGAAATGTTTGTAATCTATTCTGTCCAATATGGTGGCCACAGTCTCATGTAGCTATTCAGCATGTGGATGCTGGTACTGGAACTGAGGATGCAGTCACAGGTGACTAAAAGTTTCTGTATTGGATAACACAGCTCTAGAGCCTGAGTACTTAAGCCCAGTAACATATGACCAACCTTTTGGCAGAGTGGCCTATGGTACCAGGGAGTGCAGTCTCCACATTTGTAATGATACTTAAAGCTTAGAAAGGAGGTAGCCATTAAAAGATGCTGGGAAAAAAACACTCTAGGCCTACAAAACAGAAATAGAGAGGGAAGAATTTTATATCTATATATCTTTATATATCTATATATAGAGAGAGAACGAGATAAATAGATTGTTTTTTATTTTTAGCATTCTCCTTAAATTTATTAATTTTTAAAAAATTTTAAAAGACTTATTTATTTATTTATTTATTTGATAGAGCACAACTGGCGGGGAGGAACAGAGGAGGTGGGAGATGCCGACTTCCCCCTGAGCAGGGAGCCTGGTCCCAGGGCTCTGGGATCAGGACCTGAGCTGAAGGTAGATGCTTAATTGACTGAGCCACCCAGGCGCCCCAGAATTCTCCTTTAGTCAACCTGAGAAAAGACCACATGAGATGAAGCTGGAGAGGTTTGGAGAGGTTAGCAGAAATGTGTGCAAGAACAAGTTTAGCTAGCTGGGAGTTGGAGGAATGATGCTTCTCCCCAGCATCTTCTTCAACAATGGCAACTTTCAACCACTTACTTATTTTTTTCAGTTTATGTATAATTTAGTATAAAAGTGGCTCTTGAAACAAGTGTCTCAAGAATGTGTCTACTCAAACATGAGAGAAGTTTATTTTTATCCACCTAAAATCAAAATGAGTAGGCAATTCTACTCCAAATGGCAAAGTGAAGGTGCCCTTCTTTCTTGTGGCTTTGCTGTATACAGCAAAACCACTGCACTATATATTTATACCGTAGGAGGGGATCAAGACTGTCAAGGAATCCAGGAAGGGAATGAAGAATATCAAAGAACCGTGGGGATTTTTGTAAGCCATTCCTGGTTGTAGTGAGCTTCAGTTCTGTGTATATAATATGGGCTTGTCACATGATGATCAGAGTAGTAGGTAAATGTAGGCTAGCAACAGATGCAAGAAAAAAGATAAAATGGATTTGGGCCAGAGCTATACCCTCAGCCACATGATAGTTGTTAAGTAAACCTATGATGATACATGCAAAAGAAATATCATTTTTGGACAAAAATACCCAAGAAAAAAGATAATCAACAGATTACATGTATTTTATGTGATCATTTCATTTTTCTAGAATTCCTCCAGTTTGTTCATCATGATGTTAGATTTTGGAATGTAGGCCAAGGTACAGAGAAGTACCTTGTGTAAGACAAAAAACATGCATTTGGCATTCAGTAAGCTGAATGAGACTGGGGCCTGTGAGTCATATGGAATACCATGGGAGATTAAGAAGTAATGGGGCATGTTGAAGTAACTTTGGAGAAACTGGACTAGCCATACTTCTACACAGTCATTTTATTCACCATCATGCACTTGAGGACATTCTTAGAAAAATGATTCCCAGTGCTTTGCTTTTCTTAGAAAAATAATTCCCAGTGCTAGGTAGTGCTTTCCATTTGGCAAAAGTTATTTCAACAAAATCTTTCAGGAGAGATCACCTTAAAATGCTCTTGGGATATCGAGCAAAGACAGCCATAGTTAGAAAAAGAATAACAGATACAAAATAGGGAGTCACAGATACTCAAAGCTGGGGGAGTATGTGCATCTTCTATTTTAACACATACGTAGAGACATATACACATACATACAGTAATAAAGAACAGACGTTCTGCAACCAGAATTTGTTTTGTATTTTAGTACAGCTATTGCTGTGTAACCTTGGGGATATTACTTAGTTTCACTGTGTCTCAGTTTTCTCATCTGTAAAGGAGGAGTATGAAATCTTCCACATTTTTTATTTTGAGGACTAAATGAGTTCATATGTGTATAGCACTAATGATCAAATGATTACATGCACTATACATGTGTTAGTCGTTATATTTCTCTAATATCTTCTGATTACAAATGGGGGACATCACATCCCACAAGTTTGAATAAATTAGCAACCTCAAATAGCAGAAACTTTCCAGGTTTCTGTGTCATGAAGCCTAGCACTTTTGGGATATACAAGATTAAGAGTGTCATCCTGGACTCTTGAGTTCTGATCCGGCTCTGTTGACTGTGTGCTAGAAAAAGGAAAAAACAAACATCTCTAAAACTCAATTTTCTCTTTGTAAAATGGGAAATTTATAATAATAGCTCATTCCTAAGATTGTTTTAAGGATGGAATGACATTTCTTAGAACACTGTTCCTAATGCTTGTCACATAGCCAGAACTAAATAAATAGTATTGATGATGATGATGATGATGATAATTACATGATGATTTTTGTGCTACATTATTTTTAGTATATGAAAATTATTTCCATTAAGTGAATAATTTTAAATCATTTGAATAAGCAATCCTGTTTCTTAGTAAGAAGAAAAAAAATGTACTATGATGACTTTTTAATGCTATTTCTGATGTTTTAGACTATCTCTAATTGTTATAGATGATATTTTTAACAATTCAATTATATGCCACTAAAAGGAAAATTAAATCAGTATCAATATATGCTTTAAACAATAAAACATCTAGAAAGTCATTTCAGAACATGTTGAATTTCAATAATTAATAACTCATTGATAGAAATAGTGGTTAATATATTATGATTGAGTCCTCACCCATATTTCAGGCACATAACTAATATTTAAATATAATGTATTATACTCCTGACATTTGTGCAGACAACTCATGAACTAGAGCCTATGATTTATTCACATCTGTTATAACACATTCTGATAATTTATTTGGAAGAAAGCAATCTGCATTAATCATTTATTAATTATTAAATAAAATATAAGCACTGCCTTAAAGAACTGCTGTTCAAAAATAACCTTTTCCTCTTGAAGCCAAGGACCTATTTATTTTCCCCTCGCATTTTGTAAAGATTAATTACCTTTTCAGGTGGTGTCCTCTGATTTGACCCCATCAGGCTTTTGGGGAACATGTTTTATATTTAGATAGGAATCTGTTATGGGTTGAATTGTGAACCCTAAGAAAGATGTGTTGATACACTAGTACCCAGTAGCTTAGAATGTGAACTTATTTGTAACGAGGATTGCTGGAGCTATAATTATTTAAGATGAGATTGTGGAGCAGGGTAGACTTCTATACAGCCGATGACCTTACAAGAATTTAGTGCCTGTGAAAACACAGAGACACAGAGAGAAGCCATGTGAAGACAGAAGCAGAGAGTAGAGTAATGAATCTATAAGCCACGGGATCCCCAGGATTATTGACCATCACCAGAAGCCAGGAGGAAGACGGGGAACAGATTTTTCCTCAGAGACCTCAGAAAGCGCCAACCCTGCCAATATCTGGAGTGTAGACTTCCCTAAATTTCAGAATATGAAAGGATACATTTCTGTTGTTTTAAGCTACCCAGTTTTTTTTAAATTTTTACTTTATTTACTTTACTTTTCCAATTATATTTAATTTTATTTAATTTTTTTAATTTTCCAAGATTCATTGTTTATGCACCACACCCAGTGCTCCATGCAATATGTGCCCTCCTTGATACCCACCACCAGGCTCACCCATCCCCCCACTCCCTCCCCACCCCTGCCTCCAAAACCCTCACTTTGTTTCTCAGAGTCTGCAGTCTCTCATGGTTCATCTCCCCTCTCCTTCCCAGTTTTACTTTGTGATAGCAACCTTAGGAAAATAATATAGAGTGCCTTTTCTGTCTTTGCCAGTATGTCTATAAAAATTTCCAAAGGATACTTTTAAAAGAGGACCTTACATGTTGTGGTTACAGTCCCAAGGAAAAACCCCCAACTTCTGACATTCACTAGCTATATATTCACTCTGTTTGGTAAATTTATCTAAAATTCTGCTTCTTCCTCGGTGAAACAGGGATAATCATACTACCCTTGCAGAAATGTTGTATACCCTTGATAGTTCACATAGATTGTTTCATTTTATGCTATGTCTGCTTTTTAATACATATTTTCTGGTTGTAAGGGTAGTGGCTTAATACTAATAGGACTAAATAGTACTTAGTGGGATAGTACTAAGGTACTAATACTCTTTACATTTATTTTGTCACTCATAAAGAGATAGCGATGATGGTCATAAGAAATGTCTTTGTTTTTGTGTTTTCTTTTTTTTAAAGACTATTTTTTTTTTATTTGACAGAGAGAGAGAGAGATCACAAGTAGGCAGAGAGGCAGGCGGGTGTGGGGGAAGCAGGCTCCCCGCCGAGCAGAGAGCCTGATGCAGGGCTCTATCCCAGGACCCCGAGATCATGACCTGAGCCGAAGGCAGAGGCTTAACCTACTGAGCCACCCTGGTGCCCCCATAAGAAATGTCTCTGTAACACAAGGTAGTGTTTACTCATCTTCTGAATTTAATCTATGTTGCTTTCTAATCAGCTTGGGGACTTTAGTTCGGTGTTCCTGGTTTGTTTTTGCTTTTCCCATCCAATTAAGGCATTTCCAAAGTTTGAGCCATTAGAATAATTGTTCAAGCCCCTTGAAGTGAATGTCAGAGATGAGCTTAGAAGAGAAAGGATGCTCTTGGCCTGTACGATACAAGACAGATGCCACTCCAGGGACTTCAAATATAAATCTGATGGATTTCAGTTTATAGTGGTGAAATTGTATTATATCTATGTCCCACTTACTTATGTCATTGTGTGCTTAAAAAAGAAGAGGGAGGAATGGAAGTAAAGAAAAATCCGGGTTAAGAAAGAGGAATAAAAGAAAGAAATGAGGAAAAGAACTATTAGAATTGTGCAGGCATGCTCACTCACCATTTTACTACTTAAGCTAATATACCAGAAAGAACTTAAGATAGAAGATTCTGGATCTGTTTTCCTCCTTTTTTTCCCCAGGATTTCAGAGCCCTCATACTATTTGCACCTTACTCTGATGCAGTGATTCAGGCATTTAAAAATAGAAAATATATATACTTTAATGAAATCTGCTACCTAAACCCATCTTTTAAAAAAGGAGTTATTCTGTTTCAGTGCTAGAGGGAAGTAGAGTTTTGTGGGTTTTGTTGAGTAAATGTATCAAATCCTAATTATGGGGGGAAATTTAAGGAATTTTTATAGATACATGTAGTAGAAGGAATAACGGCTCTCAAAGATGTTCATTCCTTTAAATCTTAAAACCTCTGCATATATTATCCTGGTCAAAGGACTCTGAAGATATGATTAAGGTTATGGACCTTGAGATACGGAAATTATTTCTGATTATCATGATTGACTAAATTTAATCAGGTAAGTAGTTTAAAGCTAAGAGACTTTGCTGGTTGTGATCAAAGAGATGGTTGAGGGCAGAAGAAGGGTTAGATGTAAATGTGACTTGACCCACTGTTGCTGGCTTTGAAGATGTCGGAAAGGAGCTAAGAGATGTGATGGCTTCTACAAGTTGCAAACAGTCAGCTGACAGTCAGGAAGGAAACGGGTGTCTCAGTCTCATGGCTGTAAGGAATTGAAGTCTGCCAACAGCCTGGAAAAGCAGGAAACACATCCTCTCCTAAAACTTCCAGGAAAAAACAACCTTCATTTTAGTCAGTGAGACCCATTCTGGGGTCCTGACCTAAAGACCTGTAGGATAATAAATTTGTGTTGTTTTAAGTCACTAACTTGAAGTAAAGTGTTACAGATGTCATAGAAAACTAATGCAGTAAAATTGACCATGAATTGTTACCATATTATGTAACGATACTAGATTTTTACTGCTCATTTTGATATAATCTACCTTTATGCATTGACCAATTAATTCAATAAATTTTTATGGAACGTATAGTATGTACAAGAAAATGTACCAGGCACTAGGATATAATAGCCAGAAGAGCAGATGTTCCTATAAATCAAATTTTCACACAAAGAGTTTACTGAACTAGATCTATATGATTTTTTTTATTCTATAAATAATCAAGGAACTAAATCTGGAGGTATAAGAAGAATTCTTATAGTTCAGAAAAAACAAAGCATGGCATGGTTGAGTATATCAGGTTTAGAGGCATAAATTAGGTAATAGTAATTAGGTAATTCAATAGAATTGAATTTTTGCTTTGATTCTTCAGACGTCTTAGGACCTTTGTATATTTAGTCTTTTTTTTTTAGGCCTTTTAAAAAAAAATTTTTTTTAATTCATTTCCTTTCAGCGTAACAGAATTCATTGTTTATGCACCACACCCGTGCCTCATGCCATACGTGCCCTCCCTAATACCCACCACGTGGCTCCCCCAACCTCCTACCCCCCACCCCTTCAAAACCCTCAGGTTGTTTTTCAGAGTCCATAGTCTCTCATGGTTCATCTCCCCTTCCAATTTCCCTCATCTCCCTTCTCCTCTCCATCTCCCCATGTCCTCCTTGTTATTTGTTATGCTCCACAAATAAGTGAAACCATATGATAATTGACTCTCTCTGCTTGATTTATTTCACTTAACGTAATCTCTTCCAGTCCCATCCATGTTGATACAAAAGTTGGGTATTCGTCCTTTCTGATGGAGGCATAATACTCCATAGTGTATATGGACCACATCTTCCTTATCCATTCGTCCATTGAAGGGCATTTTGGTTCTTTCCACAGTTTGGCGACCGTGGCCACTGCTGCTATAAACATTGGGGTACAGATGGCCCTTCTTTTCACTACATCTGTATCTTTGGGGTAAATACCCAGTAATGCAAATGCAGGGTCATAGGGAAGATCTATTTTTAATTTCTTGAGGAATCTCCACACTGTTCTCCAAAGTGGCTACACCAGTTTGCATTCCCACCAACAGTGTAAGAGGGTTCCCCTTTCTCCACATCCTCTCCAACACACGTTGTTTCCTGTCTTGCTAATTTTGGCCATTCTAACTGGCGTAAGGTGGTATCTCAATGTGGTTTTAATTTGAATCTCCCTGATGGCTAGTGATAATGAACATTTTTTCATGTGTCTGGTAGCCATTTGTATGTCTTCATTGGAGAAGTGTCTGTTCATGTTTTCTGCCCATTTTTTGATATGATTATCTGTTTTGTGTGTGTTGAGTTTGAGAAGTTCTTTATAGCTCCTGGATATCAGCCTTTTGTCTGTACTGTCATTTGCAAATATCTTCTCCCATTCCGTGGGTTGCCTCTTTGTTTTGTTGACTATTTAGTCTTGATAAAAATCACAGGGGCTAAAGGAATGGTCAGCTATCTTTGTTTTTCAGCCATTCTGAACCTCAGGGAAAGCCTCAGTGTTTTAAAGTGCTCACACTCATTTGTGATTCAAACTTAAGTTTTTTGCTAAATTGACCTGATCCATGTTTCCATGATCTCTTGCATGGATTTCTGCAGCATCCTCCCAACTGGGCTTCCTATCTAAAATGTTGTCCTATCAAACTTGCTCACTTCAATATATGTCTATATTCATAATTATTAAAATAGAACTAATTTTGTCACTCTCCTGCTTAAAGCCTTTATATATTTTTGCATTGTTCTGAAGAGAAACCACATGTTCCCTAATTTTGCCTTTAAGACTCCCATAGACTTGGCTCCCATCTATCTCTTCACTAAGATCCCATGTCACTCTCCCCTTTACACTCTATACATGCTCTCATTCTTTGGAAGATGCCACATACTATTTTTCAAGTTTTTGCAGTCATTGTATCTTCTGCCAGGAATGCTTTCCCTCATGTATTTTGTCTGCATTTTTCTTATTCTTCCTTTGGCAGTCAGGGTAAAGATATTTTCCTTGGTAGCCATTTCCCATCAAATGGACTGAGTTGAATCTCCTTTACTATGTGTTTCAATAACTTCCACTCTTATGTCAGTCTTTTTTTTTTTTAATATTTTATTTATTTGACAGAGATCACAAGTAGGCAGAGAGGCAGGCGGAGTGGGCTGGGGGAGAAGCAGGCTCCCTGCGGAGCAGAGAGCCCGATTCGGGGCTCCATCCCAGGACCCTGGGATCATGACCTGAGCCGAAGGCAGAGGCTTTAACCCACTGAGCCACCCAGGTGCCCCCTCTTATGTCAATCTTTACATTGTACTTCATTTTCTAAATGGATGGAAGATTCTCTTTTAAATGACAGTTCAGTTGCAGAGTTATCTAAAACAGCTCTGTTCCACAAATACAGGCTTAAACACAGAACTTCCCTTCTTATTGTTTGACCGTTGTTTGGTCTTGTGCATTTTTTTATTAATATATAATATATTATTGGCCCCAGGGGTACAGGTCTGTGAATCATCAGGTTTACACACTTCACAGCATTCACCATAGCACATACCCTCCCCAATGTCCATAACCCAACCAACCTCCCCATACACCCTCCCCCTGGCAACCCTCAGTTTGTTTTGTGAGATTAAGAGTCTCTTATGGTTTATCTCCCTCCGGATCCCATCATGTTTCATTTTTTCCTTCCCTACCCCCAAACCCCTGACTTTGGCTCTCAAATTCCTCATATTAGGGAGATCATATAATTGTTTTTCTCTGATTCACTTATTTTGCTCAGCATAATACCCTCTAGTTCCATCCATGTTGTTCGAAATTGTGATTTCATTTCTTTTGATGGCTGCATTCCATTGTACATATATACCACATCTTTGTTATCCATTCATCTATTGGTGGACATCTAGGTTCTTTGCATAGTTTGGCTATTGTGGACATTGCTGCTATAAACATTTGGGTACATGTGCCCCTTTGGATCACTACATTTGTATCTTTAGGGTAAATACCCAGTAGTGCAATTGCTGGGTCATAGGGTAGCTCTGCTTTCAACTTTTTGAGGAACCTCCATACTGTTTTCCAGAGTGGTCGCACCAGCTTGCATTCCCACCAACAGTGTAGGAGGGTTCCCCTTTCTCCACATCCTCACCAACATCTGTCATTTCCACCAACATCTGTCCTATCCTGACTTGCTAATTTTAGCCATTCTGATTGGTGTGAGGTGGTTTTGCATTGTGGTTTTGATTTGTATTTCCCTGATGCTGAGTGATGTGGAGCACTTTTTTATGTGTCTGTTGGCCATCGGGATGTCTTCTTTGCAGAAATGTCTGTTCATGTCCTCTGCCCATTTCTTGATTGGATTATTTGATCTTTGGGTGTTGAGTTTGATAAGTTCTTTATAGATTTTGGATACTAGCCCTTTATCTGATATGTCCTTTGCAAATATCTTCTCCAATTCTGTCAGTTGTCTTTTGGTTTTGTTGACTGTTTCCTTTGCTGTGCAAAAGCTTCTGATCTTAATGAAGTCCCAACAGTTCACTTTTGCCCTTGCTTCCCTTGCCTTTGGCGATGTTTCTAAGAAGTTGCTGAGGACGAAAAGGTTGCTGCGTGTGTTCTCCTCAAGGATTTGGATGGATTCCTGTCTCACATTGAGGTCTTTCATCCATTTTGAGTCAATTTTTGTGTGTGGTGTAAGGAAATGGTCCATTTTCATTTTTCTGCTTGTGGGCTATCCAATTTTCCCAACACCATGTGTTGAAGAGACTGTCTTTTTTTCCATTGGACATTCTTTCTGGCTTTGTCAAAGATTAGTTGACCATAGAGTTGAGGGTCTGTTTCTGGGCTGTCTGTTCTGTTCCATTGATCTATGTGTCTGTTTTGGTGCTAGTACCATTCTGTCTTGATGATGACAGCTTTGTAATAGAGCTTGAAGCCTGGAATTGTGATGCCACCAACTTTGGCTTTCTTTTTCAACATTCCTCTGGCTATTCTAGGTCTTTTCTGGTTCCATATAAATTTTAGGATTATTTATTCCATTTCTTTGAAAAAAAAAATGGATGGTATTTTGATAGGGATTGCATTAAACATATAGATTGCTTTAGCTACCATAGACATTTTCACAATATTTGTTCTTCTAATCCATGAGCATGGAATGTTTTGTCATTTCTTTGTGTCTTCGTCAGTTTCTTTCATGAGTACTGTATAGTTTTCTGAGTACAGATTCTTTGCCTCTATGGTTAGATTTATTTCTAGGTATCTTACGGTTTGGGGTGCAATTATAAATGGAATTGATTCCTTAATTTTCCTTTCTTCTGTCTTGTCGTTGGTGTATACAAATGCAACGGATTTCTGTGCATTTATTTTATATCCTGATACTTTATGGAATTCCTGCACAAGTTCTAGCAGATTTGGAGTGGAGTCTTTTGGGTTTGAGTGATCGTTTGACTTCTTCTTTGCCAATTCGGATGCCTTTAATTTCTTTTTGTTGTCTGATTGCTGAGGCTAGGACTTCTAGTACTATGTTGAATAGCAGTGGTGATTAATGGATATCCCTGCCATGTTCCTGACCTTAGGGGAAAAGCTCTCAGCTTTTCTCCATTGAGAATGATATTCACTGTGGGTTTTTTATAGATGGCTTTGATGATATTGAGATATGTCCCCTCTGTCCCTACACTCTGAAGAGTTTTGACCAAGAAAGGATGCTCTACTTTGTCAAATGCTTTTTCAGCCTCTATTGAGAGTATCATATGGTTCTTGTTCTTTCTTTTATTAATGTATGGTATCACATTGATTGATTTGCAGATGTTGAACCAACCTTGCAGCCCTGGAATAAATCCCACTTGGTTGTGGTGAATAATCCTTTTAATGTACTGTTGGATCCTATTGGCCAGTATTTTGGTGAGAATTCTCACATCTGTGTTCATCAAGGATATTGGTCTGAATTCTCTTTTTTGTTGGAGTCTTTGTCTGGTTTTGGGATCAAGGTAACCTGGCCTCATTAAATGAGTTTGGAAATTTTCCTTCCATTTCTATTTTTTTAGAACAGTTTCAGGAGAATAGGTATTAATTCTTCTTTAAATGTTTGGTAGAATTCCCCTGGGAAGCCGTCTGACTCTGAGCTCTTGTTTGTTGGGAGATTTTTGATGACTGCTTCAATCTCCTTACTGGTTATGGGTCTGTTCAGGTTTTCTGTTTCTTCCTGATGCAGTTTTGGTAGTTTATACATCTCTAGGAATGCATCCATTTCTTCCAGATTGTCCAATTTGCTGGCATAGAGTTGCTCATAATATGTTCTTAAAATTGTTTGTATTTCTTTGGTATTAGTTGTGATATCTTCTCTTTTATTCATGATTTTATTTATTTGGGTCCTTTTGCTTTTCTTTTTGGTAAGTCTGGCCATGGATTTATCAGTCATATTAATTCTTTAAAAGAACCAGCTCCTAGTTTCATTGATCTGTTCTACTGTTCTTTTGGTTTCTGTTTCATTGATTTCTGGTCTAATCTTTATGATTTTTCTTCTTCTGCTGGGTTTAGGCTTTCTTTTTTGTTCTTTCTCCAGCTCCTTTAGATGTAGGGTTCGGCTGTGTACTTGACACCTGAATGAATTTTTTCAATTCTTTTTTAATTTCCTGGTTGACCCATTCATTCTGTAGTAAGAATCTCTTTAGCCTCAAAGTGTTTGCATTATTTCCAACTTTCCTCTTGTGATTGAGTTTGAGTTTCAAAGCATTGTGGTCTGAAAATATGCAGGGAATGATCCCAATCTTTTGTTACTGGTTGAGACCTGATCTCTGACAAAGCATGTGATCTATTCTGGAGAATGTTCCATATACACTGGGAAAGAATATGTATTCTGTTACTTTGGGATGAAATGTTCTGAATATATCTGTGAAGTCCATCTTGTCCAGTGTGTCACTTAAAGCCTTTATTTCCTTGTTGATCTTTTGCCTAGATGATCTGTCCATTTAAGTGAGCGGGGTGTTAAAGTCCCCTACTATTATTGTATTATTTTCAATGTGTTTCTTTGATTTTGTTATTATTTGGTTAATAGGAGCATAGATATTTAAAATTGTTAGATCTTGTTGGACCCTTTAAGTATGGTATAGTGTCCTTCCTCATCTCTTATTATAGTCCTTGGCTTAAAATCTAATTTATCTGATATAAGGATTGCCACTCCAGCTTTCTTTTGACATTCATTAGCATGGTAAATGGTTTTCCGTCCCCTCACTTTCAAACTGGAGGTGTCTTTGGGTCTATAATGAATCTGTTGCAGACAGCACATCAGTGGGTCTTGTGTTTTTATCCAGTCTGATGCCTTGTGTCTTTTGACTGGGATAATTAACCCATTTACATTCAGGGTAACTATCGAAAGATACGAATTTAGTGCCATTATATTGCCTGTAAGGTGACTGTTAGTATATATTGTTTCTGTTCCTTTCTGGTCTACTACTTTTAGGCTTTCTCTTTGCTTAGAGGACCCCTTTCAATATTTCCTATAGGGCTGGTTTAGTGCTTACAAATTCTTTTAGTTTTTGTTTGTCCTGGAACCTTTTTATCTCTCCTTCTATTTTCAGTGATAGCCTAGCTGGGTATAATATTCTTGGCTGCGTGTTTTTCTCATTTAGTACTCTGAATATATCATGCCAGTTCTTTCTGGCCTGCCAGGTCTCTGTGGGTAAGTCTGCTGCCAATCTAATATTTTTACCACTGTATGTTACAGACTTCTTGTCCCGAGCTGCTTTCAGGATTTTCTCTTTGTCACTAAGACTTGTAAGTTTTACTATTAGATGACGGTGCATGGACATAGTCTTACTGATTTTGAGGGGGATTCTCTTTGCCTCCTGGTTGTGATGCTTGTTCCCTTTGCCATATTAGGGAAATTCTCTACTGTAATTCACTCCAATATACCTTCTGCCCCCTCCCCCCCCCACTTTCTTTTTCTTCTGGAATCCCAGTTATTCTAATACTGTTTCATCTTATGGTATCACTTATCTCTCAAATTCTCCCCTCGTGGTCCAGTAGTTGTTTGTTTCTCTTTTGCTTAGCTTCTTTATTCTCCATCATTTGGTCTTCTATATCACTAATTCTCTCTTCTGCTTCATTTATCCTAGTAGTAAGAGGCCTCCATTTTTTATTGCACCTCATTAATAGCTCAGCTTGGTTAGATTTTAGTTCTTTTATTTCTCCAGAAAGGACTTTTATTTCTCCAGACAGCATTTCTCTAATATCTTCCATGCCTTTTTTGAGCCCAACTAGCACCTTCAGAATCATCATTCTGAACTTTAAGTCTGACATATTACCAACGTCCATATTAATTAGGTCCCTAGCCTTCGGTACTTCCTCTTGTTCTTTGCGTGTGTTTGTTTTCTGCCTTGGCATTTGATCCAGATAGGAATACATGAACGAGAGAATAAAATACTGAAAGAGTGGCAAAGACCCCAGAAAAATGTATGCTAACCAAATCAGAAGAGACCCCAAATCAGGGGGAGAAGAAAGGGGATAAAAAGAAATTTTTTTTTTAAATTTAAAAATTTTGTATATATATATATTTAAATTTTTTAAAAATTTTCATATATATGGGGTGCCTGGGTGGCTCAGTGGGTTAAAGCCTCTGCCTTCGGCTCAGGTCATGATCCCAGGGTCCTGGGATTGAGCCCCGCATCGGGTTCTCTGCTCAGCAGGGAGCCTGCTTCCTCCTCTCTTTCTGCCTGCCTCTCTGCCAACTTGTGATCTCTATCTGTCAGATAAATAAATAAAATCTTTTAAAAAAATTTCATATATATATTTTTTTTAAATTTCATATATATACATATATATGTATATATACATGACTGGTGAATAGAACAGAGCTACCCACTTGATCTTGGGTATATTTTGGTCTCTTAGAAGAAACTACCTCCCAAAATTTTAAAAAAAGAAAAAATATATATATATATATATTTAGAAATTTTTTTAAAATTTTCATCTTTACAGTCATATTCCATCCCTTCATCATGTTTACCCTTACAAAAATAAGGGTAAACATGATGAAGGGATGGAATGTGACTGTAAAGATGAGAATTTTAAAAAAATTTCTAAAAAAGGGAATTGGTAAGATAAGTTGGTTGGAAAAGAAAGAAAAAGAAAGTGGAGAGAATTTGCTCAGGCTGGAGACTAGAACAAAGCCCTATGGTAGATTTAGGGTATATTTTGATCTATTAGAAGAAATTGTATTCCAATGTTTTTTTAGAGGAAAAAACCCTATATGTATACGAAAAATAAAGTTATATATAATGAAGGATAAAATATGACTATAATAGTGAAGGTTTTAAAAAAATTTTAGAAAGGTATTGTTAAGATAAGCTAGTTAAAAAACATTAAAAGAGACAAAAGGAAAAGTTAAAAAAAATTAGAGTAAGAAAAAAATAAAATTAAAAAAAATTAATTAACTTTGCAAGACTAGAGAATCATGGGGAGAAAGCCATGAATTCCATGCTCTGCTTTCCCCTAGCTCTGGAATTCCGCTGTTCTCTTGATCAGTGAGCTTGGTCTTGGCTGGATGTTCTTGCTGATCTTCTGGGGAGGGACCTGTTGTAGAGATTCTCAAATGCCTTTGCCTGAGGCAGAATTGCACTGCCCTTGCCAGGGGCCAGGCTAAGTAATCTGCTTGTTTTTGCTCTCCAGAGCTTTTGTTCCCTGAATGCTTTCCATAATGCTCTGGAGCACAGGAATGAAAATGGCGGCCTCCCAGTCTATGGCCCAGAGGAGCCGAGAGCTCATGGCCCCACCCCTCAGTGCGCCCTCAGAGAAAAACACTTAATCACCCCCTTCTCCCTGGTCTCCGTCTGTGCTCCGAGCTCACCCGGCCTGTGACCAAACGTTTCTGTCTCTGGCACATGGCCCTGTTTGGAGTCCCCAAACCCAGCAGATTCCTGGAGCGTGCCTTTTCCGGCGGGGGAAGGTGGGGCTCCCCAGATCTGCCACTTGTGGGGTCCCTGCTCAAAGAGCAGTGGTCCAACTGTGCCACAGATCATGGTTTAAGGTAACCCGAAGCTGAGAGGTCACTCCTTGGCTCTGTCTCTTGTAGTCAGCTTCCCCGCTATGATACCTGCGAGCTCTGCTACACTCAGACACCCCCGATCCTTCTGTGACCTCACTGGACCCGAGACCACACTGTCCCCATGAGGGTTCCACCCCCGCTTAGCCTCTGGAGCGATATCCCTCCCTGGAGCAGACTTCTAAAAGTTCAGATTTTGTGCTCTGTCGTGCCACCACTTGCCGGGGGCCAGCCTTTCCCCCCGCCGTCTATCTTCCTTTCACTTCGGATTCACTTCTCCACACATCCTACCATTCAGAAAGTGGTCGATTTTCTGTTTCTAGATTTGCTACTCTTCTTCTCTTTGATCTCCTGTTGAGTTTGTAGGTGTTTGGAATGTTGGAATGGTTTGATAACCATCTAGCTGAACTCCTGTGACCTGAGATATCATCCCAGTCTGCTACTCCTCCACCATCTTGACTCTTCTCTTACGCTTTTTTTTTTTTTTTTTTTAAGAGAGAAAAAGAGAGAGAGTATATGAGTGGGGAGAGGCAAAGGGAGAGGAAGAGAGAATCTTACCCTGAGCCTGGAGCCTGAGGTGAGGTGCCATCCTGCAACCATGAGATCACAAACTGAGATGAAACAAAGAGTTGGACACTTAACTGACTGTGCCACCCAGACACACCATAGTCTTATGCATTTTCACATGATAAAATACTGCAGCCATCTGTCTATATGTTGAAGTTTCTCATATTACCTATTGGCTGGAGTTTCTCCAACTACTTTTTAGAATGTATTATTAGATTGAGAATGATCCACAGAAACAACACTCTTTGAATGTTTCCATGTTTATGACATTTTTCCTATAATCTTTATTCTTGGAAATCAGTCTGGCTGGATATAAAAACCCTTGCTTTATATTATCATTCCTTCAATACCTTAAATATGTATACTGACTTCTCCTGAAATAAAGTAATATTTAAAAAATAATCTGATGTCAGTGTTAACTCTCTTCTTGAAGTGTTTTGAACTTTCAGCTTGGATGAACAGAAGATATTCCTTTTCTTCAAAGTTTAATAATTCTACTACAGTATGTCTTACAATCAACCATAATGTGTCAGTTTTCCCCAGTTTGCCCTTTCATTTTGAAAGTTCACATCTTCATTTGGGAAAGTTTTCTTGAACTGCATGTAATGTCATTGTGTCTATGTGTCTCTGTGTTCCATTGTTTTCTTTTCCTCATGCCTGGTTGTTTATGCTTTTCTTCTATATTCATGTTTGCAGATTCTTTTTATCCCTTTTACATTTCCATTAGTAATTTTCATTTTTCTTATTTCCATTTTCTGTTTTCTATATAAGGTTCTCTGTGCTATTTATACATTCATGATCCTTCTAAGTTAGCTCTAATTTCCAGTGCTTTATTTTCCCCTTTTGTTTCTAATCTTTCCTGAGATTTGTCAGCTCCCTTGTCATGGGCTACTATTGCCTATTATCTTTTTTAATAATCTCTCTAATTTTCATTTATTTCTATTTACATCATAATGAAATATAAGGCATTGTGTGTAGCCATTTTTTCCCCTGGTATTTCTTCAGATTCTATAAGTATTTAGTTTGTTTTATTGAAATAGACTAAATTTTTTTTCAAGTAATACCTTAGTGTTGGTTTGAACCATCGTCCTTTCTTTTGTTTTTTCTATAAAAACTATAAGTACTTCCCTTCTGAACAAGTTGGAGTAATAGGAATCCAATTTACTATATCCCAATTAAAAAGCAACCAGATTATATATATTTAGATAATACTAAATAACATAAAACAATTACATAAGATTAGGGATGATGGTTATGCTAATTAGATTGATGATGCTGATCACTGTGCAATGTATAACTATATCAAAATATCATGTTGTATATATTAAATGTATATATTTTTTGTCAATTATGCCCCTGTGGAGCTGAAAAATAATTCATAATGTAATAGTAATAATGTTAAATGTCATGGATATGTAAGAAGAGCACATGGGCTTAGAAATCAATAAGCTATTTGGAAATATATAATATCTTTTAATTAAATATTCCCTTTGAAACTAGTTTAGTCTCATCTTTTAATATCTGAAAGAGAGGGATCCCCAAATATTGCTGAATGTATCTGCAGGCTGGACTTTGGCTTAATATTAAACATAAGTTAAAACATATTCCTCAAAAAAAGGGGGGGCAAAGAAGGACAATGTCATGTTCTTTGAGTATTGGAAGACAAACAAACTGAGTCTTACAATGGCCTCAGTTTACTAACTGGGCCGTGTCTCAGAGGAGAACCCAGGGAGAACCCAGAGAAATCCCTAACATGAAGAAATGAAGCAGGAAAACTAGGGAGGCCAAGATGAATAGAATGCACAGAAAATACCAAAGAAGAAATAGCTACACTTAGAGAGAATGGTGAATATTTGCAGATAATATCTCCCTCAAGTCTTACCAAATAGTGAGCAATGAATGCCTGTGTAGAATTTGTGCAAGACCATGGAAAGAATAACCTGAAAGTATTAGAAGAAAATATCTTTGAAGCTAACACAAAGGTAGAAATATCTCCTATTCCTACAAGACAGAGTGGAATCCCTTATAAGTGTGGTGTATTGGGAAACATACTCAGAAGGGTTTTGACTCAGTTAATAAAGCAAATTAATTCTAGAACAAATGATTTTGTAATCCCAACAAAGTTTAAAGTCAGCACCTTATAGGATGAAACAGTTTCCCTCTGTCTTTTTTTTTTTATTGTGTTATGTTAGTCACCATACAGTATATCATTAGTTTTTCACATAGTGTTCCATGACTCATTGTTTGCATGTAACACAGAGTAGTCTAAGAAATCTCTGCCCTCCTTAATATCCATCACCAGGCTTACCCATCCCCCCACACCCCTCTCTTCTAAACCCCTCCATTTGTTTCCCAGGGTCCATAGTCTCTCGTGGTTCATCTCCCACTCCAATTCCTCCCCCTTCATTTTTCCCTTCTCCTAATGTCCTCCATGCTATTCCTATGTTACTCAAATAAGTGAAACCATATGATAATTGACTTTCTCTGACTTATTTCACTTAGCATAATCTCCTCCCATCCCATCGATGTTGATGCAAAAGTTGGGTATTCATCCTTTCTGGTGGCTGAGTAATATTCCATTGTGTATATGGACCACATCTTCTTTGTCCATTCATCTGTTGAAGGGCTTTTTGGCTCTTTCACATTTTGGCTATTGTAGACATTGCTGCTATGGACACTGGGGTGCATATGGCCCTTCTTTTCACTATATCTGTATCTTTGGGGTAAATACCCAGTAGTGCAGTTGTTGGATCATAGGATAGCTCTAATTTTAATTTTTTGAGGAACCTCCATGCTGTTTTCCAAAGTGGCTACATGAATTTGCATTCCTACCAACAGTGTAAGAGCGTTCCCCTTTCTCCACAGCTTCTCCAACATTTGTTGTTTCTTGACTTGTCAATTTTTGCCATTCTAACTGATATAAAGTGGTATCTCATTGTGGTTTTGATTTGAATTTCCCTATTCGCTAATGATGATGAATACTTTTTCATGTGTCTGTTAACCATTTGTATGTGGTCTTTGAAGAAGTGTCTGCTGATGTCTTCTCATTTTTTGACTTGATTACCTGTTTTTTGGGTTTTGAGTTTGAGAAGTTCTTTTTTTTTTTTTTTTGAGAAGTTCTTTATAGATCTTGGACATCAGCCCTTTGTCTGTGGTGTCATTTGCAAATATCTTCTCCCATTCTGTGGGTTGCCTCTTTGTTTTGTTGACTGTTTCCTTTCTTGTGCAAAAGCTTTTTATCTTGATGAAGTCCCAAGAGTTCATTTTTGCTTTTGTTTCCCTTGCCTTTGGAGATGTGTCTTGAAAGAAGTTGCTGTGGCTGATGTCAAATAGGTTACTGCCATGTTCTCCTCTATGATTTTGATGGATTCCTGTCTCACATTGAGGTCATTCATCCATTTAAAGTTTATCTTTGGACAAGATGGCGGGGAAGTGGGAGGAGGCGCCTTTTCAACCTGTACCCTAAAGTGAGCTGATTACCTACCAAAGAACTCCGATCACCCATGAAATCAGCCTGAGATCAGAACTATACACGTCTGGATCTCTACGGGGGCCAGAAGATGCCAGTGGGCAGGTAAAGTGGAGTGGGAACGTCGGACTGATATCGGAAGATAAACAAAAGGGGGAGGGAGCTACCAGAGGCGACCGATTGGAAAATAATACCCCAATACGAGAGTGCCCTGCATCTGGGGACCAGCATTAACTTGGAGTCTTGTTGAAAGCACTCAAAAGAGCAAAGGATCGCGTGGGGAAATTGTGGGAATCGGGGCGGCTAGGGACAGGGGCTTAAGTCCCCAGACCCAGGACAGCCTCCCCTGGCGCTGAGCCAGAGAGAGTGCGGCGGAGAAACCTGGTCTTTGTCCCTGAGCCGCCAGTGCGCCCGAGAACGGGTGGAGTCCGGCTCCCTTGAGGGGCTGGGAGCCACACCAGACGGCAGAACGCACACCTTACTGGAGATGGGCGCGTGCCTCACCCTCCCCTGAGAGAGGTGCACGAACGCCCAGCCTGGTGTTCTCGGACCCACGCTGCGATAGAGCCGATAGAGCCGATAGAGCTGGAGACGCCGCGCCCCAAACCCTCCCCTGGGAGAGGTGCGTGCAAGCCCGGCGCTCTTAGCCCCAGCCAGCGGGAAAAATCTCAGTGTGCGATCACTGCTTGGAACCTCTCTGGCGGTCTGGAGCTGCCCAGACAGCCACAGCTGCCTTGGTTTTGCGTACAAGCAGGAGATCCTGCGTCCCCAGGGACCGTGACTCAGAACCTGCTCTGCCAGCGGCCCAGCGGCTGCAGCACCTGCAGGGGAGCAGACTGAGGCTTCTCTCTGAGAGGGAGGTTGGGGTGCAGTTTTCTTTCCTCTAAACCTAAAAAAACCATCAAAAGCTGTCAAGGCGAGAGAAAAGAAGTGAACAAACATAAAAACCTCCAGAGAACAAAAACCTGAAAAAACTGTTTTTCTCAGAGCCCACCCCCTTGAGGGGGTCGGGAGGACTTAACTCAGGGGACATCATTGACTGAAAACCCACGTGGCAGCCCCCTCCCCCAGAAAACAAATCGTGAAAGAAAAAAAAAAAAAAGACTACAAGAGAACAACCACCACTACTTCATAGATACAACTTTTATTTTTAATTCTTTCCCACTATTCTGGTTCATTTTTTTTCTTTTTTTATATAGATAATTTTTTAACCTATTTACCATCACAGTGAGATGTCCAGTACATCAAATTCCATAATAAACTTCTAACCTGAATTTTTTGATACATACACATGTGTTTTTCTTTTGCTTTTCTATTTTCTTAATTTTTAAAAAAATTTTTAGTTTAGTTTAGTCCAGTTTATTCCTTTTTAATTTTTATTTTCTAATATTCATATAGAGTTAAACTTCAAGGTAACCCCCTTTCTCCAAGCAATGCTACCCCTATAGGTGAACCAATTTTTAATCCCCCTTTTTCTTAGGAAAGTTGAGTCCTTTAACAAAGATATCAAGATACATCCAGGAAGAATCAAAATAAACTTCCTCGCCCACACCGAGAATCTATAACCATGCTCCCATCTTTTTCTTCTGCCAGTGTCTCTGTGTATTTATGTTTGTCCTGATAGTATATAAATCTTATACTTGGGGTTCTCCTTGACAAGGCTCCTCCTTTTTTTGCATATATATATATATATATATATATATATATATATATATATATACACATATATATTTTCTCTCGTCATATATTTTTATCAGTCTTTTTGTTTGTCTGTTTTTGTTTGTATACGTCATAAATCTTACCCTGGGGCCCATTTGGGCTGAACCTTCTCTTTTATCTTCCCTGTTTTTCCTGTCTCTCTCTCTCCCTCTTTTTTATTTTTCTTTTCTTTTTTCTCTCGTTTGGGTGGGGAATCCTGAGTGCTCAGAAGCGTTCCACGGTGCACCTTGACTGCACCACGGTCGATACATCCAGCTACATCTGTCCAGTGATCTCTCACCAAAATGACTAGGAGGAGGAATCCCCAATAGAAGAAAAATACAGAGGATGGGCCTTCTGCAACAGAGCTAACGGCTATCAACATAGACAATATGTCAGAAAGAGAATTCAGGCTAACAATTATCCAGGCAATAGCTAGGTTGGAGAAAGCCATGGATGACCAAACGGAATTGATTAGGGCAGAATTGAAAGCGATCAGGGAGGATGTTCATAATGTTAGGGCAGAGCTGAAGGCCACCAGGGATGAGGTTCACAACGCTCTCAATGAGTTCCAATCTAATCTAAACTCTCTAAAAGCTAGGGTAACTGAGACAGAAGATAGAATTAGTGATCTGGAGGACAAACAGAGAGAAAGGATCAGGAGGAAGCCTGGAACAAACAGCTTAGAAGCCACAAAAACAGAATCAGGGAAATAAATGATGCCATGAAACGTTCCAACGTCAGAATTATTGGAATCCCTGAAGGGGAGGAGAAAGAAAGAAGTCTAGAAGATATAGTGGAATAAGTTCTTCATGAAAATTTTCCCAATCTTGCGAATGGAACAAGTGTTCATGTACTAGAAGTAGAAAGGTCCCCCCCCCCAAGATTATAAATTCAAAAAAAACCATCCAGGCACCTCATAGTAAAATTGAGGAATCATAATTGTAGATACAATCTCTTGAAAGCCGCTAGGACAAAGAAGCTCCTTACATACAGAGGAAAGCCCATCAGAATAACGTCAGACCTGTCCACAGAGACCTGGCAAGCCAGAAAGGGCTGGCAAGATATATTCAGGGCACTAAATGAAAAGAACATGCAGCCAAGAATACTTTATCCAGCAAAACTGACATTCAAAATGGATGGAGAGATAAAGAGTTTCTAACACCGGCAAGGCTTAAAAGACTATGCAACCACCAAGCCGACACTGCAGGAAATATTAAGGGGGGTTCTATAAAAGAGGAAAAATCCTAAGAATAGCATTGAACAGAAATATAGAGACAAGAAAGACTTCAAAGATAACACAATGTCAATAAAAATGTATCTCTCAATAATCACTCTCAATGTGAATGGCCTAAATGCACCCATAAAACGACACAGGGTTGCAGATTGGATAAAACGACAGGACCCATCCATATGTTGTCTACAAGAGACCCATTTTGAACCTAAAGATACACCCAGACTGAAAGTGAAGGGATGGAGAAGCATCTTTCACGCCAATGGGCCTCAAAACAAGGCAGGGGTAGCGATTCTCATATCAGATAAATTAGATTTTAAACTAAAGACGGTAGTCAGAGATACAGAAGGACACTACATCATTCTTAAAGGGACTATCCACCAAGATGATCTAACAATTGTAAATATCTATGCCCCCAATAGGGGAGCAGCCAATTACATAAGAAAACTATTAATCAAGATAAAGAGTCATATTGATAGGAATACATTAATAGTAGGAGATCTTAACACGCCTCTCTCAGAAATAGACAGATCATCAAAGCAGAAAATCAATAAAGAAATAAGAGCATTGAATGACACATTGGACCAGATGGACCTCATAGATATATACAGAACATTCCACCCTAAGACAACAGAATACTCATTCTTCTCAAGTGCACATGGAACCTTCTCCAGAATAGACCACATACTGGGTCACAAATCAGGGATCAACCGATACCAAAAGACTGAGATTATTCCCTGCATATTCTCAGATCACAATGCTTTGAAACTGGAGCTCAATCACAAGGAAAAGTTCAGAAGGAACTCAAATACCTGGAAGCTAAAGACCACCTTGCTTAAGAATGCTTGGATCAACCAGGAGATCAAAGAAGAACTTAAACAATTTATGGAAACCAATGAGAATGAAGACACTTCACTCCAAAACCTATGGGATACAGCAAAGGCGGTCCTAAGGGGGAAATTCATAGCCATCCAAGCCTCCCTCAAAAAAATTGAAAAATCCAGAATACACCAGCTGTCTCTACACCTTAAAGAACTAGAGAATCAACAACAAATCAAACCAACTCCACACGTAAGAAGGGAAATAATCAAGATTAGAGCAGAGATCAACAAGGTAGAAACAAGAGATACAGTAGAACGTATCAATGAAACTAGAAGCTGGTTTTTTGAAAGAATCAATAAGATCGATAAACCATTGGCCACACTAATCCAAAAGAAAAGAGAGAAAGCACAAATTAATAAAATTATGAATGAAAAGGGAGAGATCACAACTAACACCAAGGAAGTAGAAACAATCATCAGAAGCTATTATCAACAGTTATATGCCAATAAGCTAAGCAACCTAGATGAAATGGATGCATTCCTGGAAAACTATAAACTCCCAAAATTGAACCAGGAAGAAATTGACAACCTGAATAGACCGATATCTAGTAACGAGATTGAAGCAGTGATCAAAAACCTCCCAAAAAATAAGAGCCCAGGACCTGACGGATTCCCTGGGGAATTCTATCAAACTTTCAAAGAAGAAATAATACCTATTCTCCTGAAGCTGTTTCAAAAAATTGAAGCAGAAGGAAAACTTCCAGACTCTTTTTATGAAGCCAGCATTACCCTGATCCCCAAACCAGGCAAAGACCCTACCAAAAAGGAGAATTTCAGACCGATATCACTGATGAATATGGATGCTAAGATTCTCAACAAGATCCTAGCAAACAGGATCCAACAGCACATTAAAAAGATTATCCACCATGACCAGGTGGGATTCATCCCTGGGTTACAAGGACGGTTCAACATTTGCAAATCAATCAATGTGATAGAACAAATCAATAAGAGAAGAGAGAAGAACCACATGATCCTCTCAATTGATGCAGAAAAAGCTTTTGACAAAATCCAGCATCCGTTCCTGATTAAAATGCTTCAAAGTATAGGGATAGAGGGAACATTCCTGAACTTCATCAAATCTATCTATGAAAAACCCACAGTAAATATCATCCTCAATGGGAAAAAGCTTGCAGCCTTCCCATTGAGATCAGGAACACGACAAGGATGCCCACTCTCACCACTCTTGTTCAACATAGTATTAGAAGTCCTAGCAACAGCAATCAGACAACAAAGAGAAATAAAAGGTATCCAAATTGGCAAGGAAGAAGTCAAACTCTCTCTCTTCGCAGATGACATGATTCTTTATATGGAAAACCCGAAAGACTCCACCCCCAAACTACTAGAACTCATACAGCAATTCAGTAATGTAGCAGGATACAAAGTCAATGTCCAGAAATCAGTGGCTTTCTTATACACTAACAATGAAAATACAGAAAGGCAAATTAGAGAATCGATTCCATTTACTATAGCACCAAAAACCATAAGATACCTCGGAATAAACCTAACCAAAGAGGTTAAAGATCTGTACTCGAGGAACTACAGAACACTCCTAAAAGAAATTGAAGAAGACACAAAAAGATGGAAGACCATTCCATGCTCTTGGATCGGAAGAATAAACATCGTTAAAATGTCTATACTGCCTAGAGCAATCTATACTTTTAATGCCATTCCGATCAAAATTCCACCAGTATTTTTCAAAGAGCTGGAGCAAATAATACTAAAATTTGTATGGAATCAGAAGAGACCCCGAATTGCTAAGGAAATGTTGAAAAACAAAAATAAAATTGGTGGCATCACGTTACCTGATTTCAAGCTTTACTACAAAGCTGTGATCACCAAGACAGCATGGTACTGGCATAAAAACAGACACATGGACCAGTGGAACAGAGTAGAGAGCCCAGATATGGACCCTCAACTCTACGGTCAAATAATCTTCGACAAAACAGGAAAAAATATCCAGTGGAAAAAAGACAGTCTCTTCAATAAATGGTGCTGGGAAAACTGGACAGCTATATGTAGAAGAATGAAACTTGACCATTCTCTTACACCGTGCACAAAGATAAACTCGAAATGGATAAAAGACCTCAACGTGAGACAGGAATCCATCAGAATCCTCGAGGAGAACATAGGGAGTAACCTCTTTGATATCAGCCACAGCAACTTCTTTCAAGATATGTCTCCAAAGGCAAAGGAAACAAAGGCAAAGATGAACTTTTGGGACTTCATCAAGATCAAAAGCTTCTGCATAGCAAAAGAAACAGTCATCAAAACGAAGAGGCAACCCACGGAATGGGAGAAGATATTTGCAAATGACAGTACAGATAAAAGGTTGATATCCAGGATCTATAAAGAACTCCTCAAACTCAACACACACAAAACAGATAATCATATTAAAAAATGGGCAGAAGATATGAACAGACACTTCTCCAATGAAGACATACAAGTGGCTACCAGACACATGAAAAAATGTTCATCATCACTAGCCATCAGGGAGATTCAAATCAAAACCACATTGAGATACCACCTTACACCAGTTAGAATGGCCAAAATTAGCAAGACAGGAAACAACGTGTGTTGGAGAGGATGTGGAGAAAGGGGAACCCTCTTACACTGTTGGTGGGAATGCAAACTGGTGTAGCCACTTTGGAGAACAGTGTGGAGATTCCTCAGGAAATTAAAAATAGATCTTCCCTATGACCCTGCATTTGCATTACTGGGTATTTACCCCAAAGATACAGATGTAGTGAAAAGAAGGGCCATCTGTACCCCAATGTTTATAGCAGCAATGGCCACGGTCGCCAAACTGTGGAAAGAACCAAGATGCCCTTCAATGGATGAATGGATAAGGAAGATGTGGTCCATATACACTATGGAGTATTATGCCTCCATCAGAAAGGACGAATACCCAACTTTTGTAGCAACATGGACAGGACTGGAAGAGATTATGCTGAGTGAAACAAGTCAAACAGAGAAAGTCAAGTATCATATGGTTTCACTTATTGGTGGAGCATAACAAATAATATAGAGGACAAGGGTAGATGGAGAGGAGAAGGGAGTTGAGGGAAATTGGAAGGGGAGGTGAACCATGAGAGACTATGGACTCTGAAAAACAACCTGAGGGTTTTGAAGGGGTGGGGTGGGAGGGTGGGGGAACCGGGTGGTGGGTATTAGGGAAGGCACAGATTGCATGGAGCACTGGGTGTGGTGAAAAAACATGAATACTGTTACGCTGAAAATAAATAAAAAATTTAATAAAAAAAATAAAGTTTATCTTTGTGTATGGTGTAAGAGAATGGTCCATTTTCATTCTTTTGTATATAGCTGTGCGGTTTCCCTATATTTTAACTGCATCCCAGACAAAATTTTTTTCTATTTTTAGAAATACAGTGATATCTACCATATCACAAAAGTAAAATGTATAGTGCTTTGGAATCCAGTGAAAATTTCCAGGCTTTAAAAATATCAAGAAACTATCAAGAAATTATCAAGAAACTAACTCATGATGAGGAGGAAATTTAATTACAACTGACCCAGAAATGACAGATGATATATTTCACAGAAAAAGACATGAAACCAATTAACATAACTATATTTCATATGTTTAAGAAGATAGAGGAAATAGATAGATAGATATAAAATGACACAAAACTTCTAAAGGTGAAAATTAAAATATCTGAATTGAAAATACAAGGAATGGCTTAAGGGCAGATTAGACATTGCAGGAAAAAAATTACTGAAATTAAAGACATGGGACTAGAAATTATCTAAATGAGCTGAGAGGATCAGTGAGCTGTGGGACAACCTCACATGTCCTACTGTTTGTACACTTGGTATTACTGGAGAAGAGGAAATGGCAGGAAAACATTTTAAAAAGTGCAGAACTAGTGGCTGAAAAAATTTGAGATTTGATCAAAACTATAAATCCATAGATTAAAGGTAATCAATGAAATAAGAAACATGAAGAGAACCACACAAATGCACATTGTGAACACATTGCTTCGAACAGGTATAAAGGGAAAACCAGAGAAAAGAGACATAATGCATAGAGAGAAACAAAGAGAAGAATAATAGCACGCTGCTTGCTAGAAACAATGGAGGTAAAAAAAAAAAAAATGGAACAACATTTTTATAGTACTGAAGGAAAACACACACACACACACAAACACACACCTACCACCCTAAAATTCTATAGCCTGTGAAAATACATTTAAGAAATTAAGATAAACTAAGACATTTCAGACCTAGAAAAAATTATTACAAGCGGTCCTGCTCTGCAAGAGAAAGATAAAGCATACCATATCCTTCAGGTAGGCAGATATGATATCAGATGGAAATCTGGATATACACAATAAATGAAGAATGTAAGAGATGAGAACTACATGGGTAAATAATGAGACTTTTTCTTATCATTTAAGCTTTTAAAAATTTTTTTTACTATTTAAGTTTATTTATTTATTTATTTATTTATTTATTTATTTATTTATTTTAAAGATTTTATTTATTTATTTGTCAGAGAGAGAGAGAGAGAACAGGCAGACACAGTGGCAGAGGGAGAAGCAGGCTCCCTGCGGAGCAAGGAGCCCGATGCGGGACTCGATCCCAGGACGCTAGGATCATGACCTGAGCCGAAGGCAGCCGCTTAACCAACTGAGCCACCCAGGCATCCCTATTTAAGTTTATTTAAAGGATGATTGACTCTTTAAAGCAAAACTAGTAGTAATATTGTAGTAATATTGCATGGTGTTTATAACATATTATGTCCTAATATGTTTGACAACAGTAGTATAAAGCTTAGGAGGGACAGCAGAGAATTGCATATATTCTTATAAGGTCCTTATACTGGATATGAAGTGGTATACTTGTACTAAAAGATAGATCATTTAAAAAAATATATATATATATATATATTATATTATAAGCCCCAAGTCAAACAGTATATAATATATATTTACATAATATATATTATAAACCCAAGTCAAACAGTAAAATAAAATGAAGTAGAAATATAGCTAGTAAGTCAATAATGGAGACAAAATTTAAATGATATAGTCACCTCAACTGATGCAGAAAAACATTTGACAAAATCTAACATCTATTTCTGACAACACTTCAGTAAACTAGGAATAATAAGGAATCTCGTGAACCAGATAAAGTACATTCTAAAAACTACCTACAGATAACTTTGTACTTTAATAGTGAAGGACTGAATGCTTTGGTTCTAAGAACAGCAACAGAGCAAGATTGAACATTCTCACCACTTCTCTTCAACACTGTACTCAGATTCCAGTCAGTAGAATAAGATAAAAAAATAAAAATCATAAAGACTAGAAAGGAAGAAATATACTTGTTTTTATTAGCAGACAGCATAATCATCTAAGGAGAAAATTCCAAGGAATCTATAAAAAGCAAATTCTAGGACTAATTAGTGAATTTTAAGAGCATTGTAGTCTATAAGATAAATATACAAAAAATCAACTGTATGTCCTTATACTGGTAAAGGAATATCAGTCATTTAAAATAACATTTGCCTTTGCAGTCACATTAAATATATGAAATGTTCAGCAATAAAACTGACAAATCACATGCAATTCTAGTACATTGAACACTACAGAACATTTTTGAGAGAGAAAAAAACAACTCAATGCAGGATATCATATTCACAGATCAGAAGACTCAATATTAATAATATGTCAATTGTCCTTAAACTAACTGCAGAGTCAGCACACTTTCAGTCAAAACCCCAGTAATGTTTTTGAAGAAAATGAAAAGCTGTTTCTAAATTTCATACAGAAGTGCAAATAACCTCGACTGTGGAACCCAAATTCAAATAAGAACAACAAATTTGGGGACCTCACTAGTTCCTCAGTTGGAGGTATGGTATAAAGTGACAGGAGTGAACAAGAGGTGGTATTAGTGTCAAGATAGATCCATGGCACATACTAGTGTCCAGATACAGAGCCATAAATATTTGCTCAATTAATTTTGCACAAAAGTGCAAAGGTAATTTGGTGGAGAAAAACATCTTTATGTTCTTTCCATTATTGGCCCAAACTCTCAGTATCCATTTGCACACACATCCCCCAGTTCCTATTTGTATAAATTAGAAAACTCAAGCATTGTTTTGGGGAGTGTAGCATACCTCCTCACATAAATATTATGTTGGTCTGCCTAGCTATCAATTGATCCATCAGTGTACCTATCTCTACCTGCTGAACATGTTAAAACATAGCAGTGTTTTCACAAATGTTGCTTAAAGTACATGCTTGTCCTTCAATTCAAAAGAATTCCATTGTTCCCTTTTTTGATGTGTAGTTTTAGGTCCAGGTGGAGCAGTTTTGTAGTTTTAAAAGACCATCTGTGGAAACCTATCCATTTGTCAGCCATTCTCTCCTCTTAAAAGTAATGAACAATTTCTGGGGGGCAAGTGAATAAGCTGTCTGTGGTGTATTGATAGAAAACTGCTTTCTTTCCCCCACAGTAACATTGGGAATCCTGTAGATAACAAATTATTGCAGCCAAGAACAACAAGTAACTCAAGAAAGCGTTAGACAAGATGACTTCAATAAATCCTGTGATGGCTTTTCTTAGTGAAAGTTTAGAAACAAACTTGTGACCAAGGCAATTCCCTTTGTCTCTTTCACTGGGGGAAAGAACAGTCAAATACTTTTCCTAAAATAAGGCCGATGTATGAGGTCAAATACTTAGAAGGTTATCGTTTATGCCTATGGTCAAATTCTTATAAAAGTACATAGAGAACAGTGAATTCAAACTTGTATATCAGACTTGAAGAGGGATAGAAGCCAGTGAGACAGAAATAGAAACTACTATAAGTAGGACAGAGCTAAAATTCCCCTCCCTGCTACATACCAGTCAGTATGATGGTATATTTATTATTCCTTAATAAAATGTGAGATAGTTATAATTATTATCCCTATTGTACAAAAAGGGTTTCAGTTTCCAAGAATGTATTGTAAACAAATGGAGCAACTGGGTTTTCAATCCACATCCACCTGGTTAGAAGCTGGAATCTACTAGACTAGACCAGAGTATAGATCTAGAGCAAGGTTTGATGAAAAAGAGACTACTTGGACTGTAAAATAAAATACTAGATGAAGAAATGAATTTGGAGAGCTGTAACATCAAAGAAGGAATGGCTTTCTTTATGTGGTTCCAGAGGATAATGTTAAAAGTAATTTGAGGTAACTATGAGAAGACACATTTTGGCTTTCAAAGCAAGGAAGATGACTGTAGGTGTCCAACAATGGAGTGAGTGTTTCCTCTGCAGTGACCTCTCCATCCCCAGAGGAGTTCCTTATTGAGGCTAGAATCTAATCGTGCATTCCCCAATGCCACAGCACTAGCTATGTGTAGATATTTTAATTTAATTAAAATTACATGAAATTAAAAATTTAGTCTCTCAGTTGAAGTAGCCAAATACCAAGTGCTCGGTAGAAAGGTAGCACTGCATATAAACTATTTATTAAAAAAAATAATAATAACAGATCCATGCATGTAGATTCATGATGCCTTTGCAACTTCTTTTCTTTTAAATCTTAGCAATATTTTTATATCTTCAGAGTATTGAAGTCTTCACAGTGGTGACTGGGTGAATGGAATTCATTAAGGGCATTGTTATTGGCATTTCCCACCTGCCTCCTCTGTGTCTTTCCTTCCAGGTACAAACTTCAATGCATAGTCTTCTCAGCCTTTTTTCTGAGTCATCAATGACAAAACACCTGGGGAAGGAGGTTTGGTCATTGACTTTCAGCTGTTGTCACCTAAATACAGTTGCACAAAAACAATACTAATAAAGTTTTCAAAGATGTAGAAAATATTATTTTAGGACTTCAGTTACAAGTCTCATAAAAGCATAAACGTAGAGGAGGAAACTGAGATGCAGAAAGAGAAAATAACCAGAAAGTATTTGTCAGACTCCAAACTGGAGTCTATATTTCCTGGTTAAACTACACACACCATTTCTCTTAAAAAGTCACCCCTACTTTCTCCAGTCTCTGTTTTGTTTTGTGTTTTTAAAGATTTTATTTTTTTATTTGTGAGAGAGAGAGCACAAGCAGAGGGAGAAGTAGGCTCCCCACTGAGCAAGGAGCCCGATGGGGGACTCCATCCCAGAACCCCAAGATCATGACCTGAGCCAAAGGCAGATACTCAACTGACTGAGCCACCCAGACATCCCTCCAGTCTCTCTTTTTTAAAGTTTTTATTTGAATTAGGTAGTTAATGTATAGTGTTACATTAGTTTCCAGTGTACAATATAGGGATTCAGCACTTCCCATACAACAGCCAGTGCTCCTCATGACAAATGCATGCCTTAATTCCCATCACCTAGTCATCCCTTCGCCCCACCCCCCTCCCCTATGGTAACCAGCAGTGTGTTCCCTATAGTTAAGAGTCTCTTTCTTGGTTTCCCTCCCTCTTTCTTTTTTTTCCCCTTTGCTCATTTGTTTCTTAAATTCCACCTATGAGTGAAATCATATGGTATTTGTCTTTCTCTGACTGACTTATTTCGCTTAGCATAATACTCTCTAGCTCAAACCATGTCATTTCAAATGTCAAGATTTCATTCTTTTTTATGACTGGGTAATATTCCATTGTATACTTATGATTATATTGTGAAGTCTGTTTTCCCTGTCCTGACCATTATTCTTTTTTTTTTTTTTTAAAGATTTTATTTATTTATTTGTCAGAGAGAGAGAGAGCACACGTGAGCACTGGCAGATGGAGGCAGAGGGAGAAGCAGGTTCCCCGCCGAGCAAGGAGCCCGATGTGGGACTTGATCCCAGGATGCTGAGGATCATGACCCGAGCTGAAGGCAGCTGCTTAACCAACTGAGCCACCCAGGCGTCCCCTGACCATTATTCTGAAACAACGAATATGTTATAATTCCTAGGGTTTAATATGCAACAAAATGTTTCAAACTCTACTGATGGCATAAAAATTATCATCAAACATTTATTGAGCACCATTATGTTTAAGAGATGAAGTTTTTTCATTATCATTTTAAGGACATTTATGTATGTATATGTTTACTATTTTCAGATTCCACTTAGTTTCCAGAGAATGTCAGACTTGACATTTGCTTGTACTGATTTTATATCTGTACATCCATCCATCCATCTATCTACCCATCCATCTACCTCCCTGCCTTCAAGAAACTTACCTCCTAGAAGCAGGAGTGCAGTATTTCACTTTTCCCTTCCATTACAGATGACTATTTCTATAAAGGCTATCATAAAGGTTTGCACAGAGTACATTAACTAGTAAAGGCTATCTCAAATAGGAAGGTTACACAACACAGCAGCCAGTTCTTTTGGGATTTGAAAGCAGAGTAGGATTTCTAAAGGAAAATACATTTTTTGAAAAGCTGAGTCTATGCATTTTTTTTTTTTTAAAGATAACCCTGCATCACCATACCAAGTACCCTGGAACAGGGGTTCTCAACCTTGTCTGCCCACTGAACGCACCTGGGGAGCTTTCAAAATAGACATGTCAGAGTCCCTTCCCTTAAGATTATGATTTGATTGATCTCAGGAGAGGCCTGGTCATAGGGATTTTAAAAGCTCTCCAGGTGGTTCTCTTGAGCAGCCAAGGTTGAGAACCATTGCCTTAGATGATAGTCAAGAGACGGCAGGTGAGGAAAAAATGGTTGTTCTACAAGGCTGGTATAAAAATCTCCTATGCATAAAAGAACGTTACTTGTGAGACTTGATACTAATTTGATATAATCCATTTTTGTATGGCTGAAGGAGAAATAAAGTGAATTTACTGCCTTATGTAAGAGACGAATAAGATACAAATAAAGATACAAAAAGATATGTATAAAGATACATATGTAATCTTAATTTATCTTCACAGCAACCTATTTATACCAACATGTCTGTCTATTCCCCACATAAGAATTATACATATGTACATGAATGCGTGTGTAGATACCAAAGTATAATATTCTTAAATGTAAACCTTACATTAATAAACATTTTTCCAAGGCAAATATTATCATTTTCTTTTTAAGTGGAAAGAGAAGTGGCTATGCTATAGCTACAATGTTTCTGACATACCCTGGGTTAACATGAAGGACAGAGCGTCAAGTATCCCACAAGATTACCGCCTATTGTAATAACATTCTTATCTCCAAATCATAGTGTTCACACGGATAGAATGCTGGTTAGAATTCATTCACAAACAGCACTTAACCCAGGAGTAACATTGGTAAAGCAGCAAGGGACAGAACATAATTCAGAGGGTTGGAAAACAAAGGCTCCTGCATAATTCCTTTTAACTATGGTGGACATTGTAAGATCCTTGTGTTCTGGCTCCTGCTCCCTCTTCAGCTTAATTTCTTGCTTCTATGCTCCTTATTCACAGCTCTCAGAGCACACTCGGCTCCTTCACACTCTGAAGACAACACACTCTTTTTGACCCCAGGCATTTCACACTGTTCTCTTTGGGATGTTACCGGCTTGGAGAAGTTGCACCTTACTGCTTTAATCTAAACAGGCCACACTTGTTTCTTTTCATGCTCTGATTTTTTTTTTCCTGTGAATTTATTCCAAATTATAATTATATTTTTATATCTCCCAAATGTAAGCCTCAAGAGGGTAGGAAGCTAGTGTGTTTTGTTTACTACATTGTATCAGGCACCTACCACCAACGGATTCAGAGTAGTCACCCACAGTTTTTAAATGAGTGAAGAAACACAGCTCTGACATATGTGTAATACAGAAAATCAATCTGGCAATTGAGATAGAACTTCCATGAGTAGAGCTTTGGCCAACTGTTTATAGATTATTAGGAATTTGTAGAGCAAGGCAAGTTCAGTTCCTGTGTCAGCTGTGACCAAAAGATTCAATTAGAAAATAAATTATTAAAAGAACAGAAGGTAATTAAAAGATCCCCAGCCAAAAATGGTTAATATTGAATGATTTTATCAAACAGGGAAAATTGCAGGTTCTGTTATTAGAAGAAAATGGAATTCTTGTAAATTATTTAAAAGGAACGAGACAGCAACATGTGAAATTGGATATGAAATTGAGAAATGACTAGTTTTTTGTAATGGTGATATTGTTTGTTTAAAAATAAATATCAAAATTGAGGGGTAAATTAATCTGATTCCTGGCCACAATGGCATTCCTGGGTCTTAAATAAAAATGTGATGGGATTGATTTATAACCTCCATGGTATACTGTCATAAATAGTTCTTTCTATAGCCCTGTCTTATGCCTCTGCATTTGTGATATGAATAATTTGAACTGTAAAAGTGTGATAACAGAAGATAGTTGTGAAGCAATGGTACGTCTGTTATAAAATAAGGATGTCACACATCATGAGGGCAGATCAAGAGGTGTGATATTCATGATATGTGAAAAGACATTAAGCATGGAAATGATGTTAATTACTTTCTAAATGCCATTTATTCAGTGTGTTCATGCTATGTTAGCAAAAGAAATATCTATTATCTCCTAATGGTTACTGGGACAAATAAATACCATATTGTTGCAGTAATTAAATCCCTTTAATAGGAAAGTGTTTGGTGCTGTTGAATTTATTTTCACACATTCAAGTTTTAAATGGGTTAAAGGTACAGTGATCTGGGTAATAGAGGCAACGTTAATCTGTGCTTTCTAGAGTGTGTCTCGGTTCAGTTATGTAAACAGTATAAATGATACATGTATAAAGAAAGGAAGCCAAAATGAATAGGTATTGAAAGTCAATATGGTAGTTGCATTCATAGAATACCACTTTAACGTGCCCTTGCTATTCATGGATTACCGTTTGTAATTCTGACCTGCGAAAGCAAATATTTCGTGATCTGCTACTGCGTGGATTTTCTGATATATCTATTTAAACCATGGGCTTTATTTAAATCATGTATGTCTTTATTAACACCAGGTACATATTTAAAGCTTCTGTGAGATTTATTGTGCCATGCCAGCAGAGGACTCTGATCTCCCTGCAACTTGGACGTCTATGCTTTTACCAGTCACCAGGTAAGTAAGAAACTGCATGAAGGGTTGGAAGGAGTATCACATCTCCTCAGAATGCTGTGTCTCCTGGATCACTTTATTATTTTGTAATGTCAGTTTTACAATGACAAATCAGACCTGTTAGGAATGAAAATTAGGTCACTCCATGGAAGGAAATATTTACCAAGTTCTTACTACATCCAAGGAACTTGGTTGGATTGTAAGGAGAGGAAAAATGTGAGGAGAAGAAGGATAAAACTGATAATTTGATGTGTAAGTGCTTACGTATACATGAAAAAGTAAATTTATTGCTGTTAGTATGACATACTTATTAGACATAAAAAGAATGTTGGCTTTTATGAAATGTTTCTTTAACATTGTTTTGTAAAGTATGTTTCATGGAATACAAAAACCTGGGACATGCCTTGACCCATATTAAGTAATTAATATAGATTTTGATTAAATTATGGACTGAATATTTTAAGAAAATGTTCCATTATCAATGTATATCAAATCCCCTTTTTAGTGATTCAAGATGCACATTATTTTAGGACTCAACAACCTCTCACAGACTAAATAAACTTACTCAATGATGTTTTTCACATTTCCTCAACTTTTTAGGTGTTATGAATATTTCCACTTATTTTAGGTCAAATAACAAGCAGTAAGTATATATCTCATACAACTTATTTTGAGACATACTGCTATGATTATTTAACTTATATTACAGGTATTACCACTTTTGCAGTAAAATGCCCGATATGCATATTATCAGTGAGCAGGAGAGAGGAGCATAAAAACTGTGTCCACCAGCCTCTGTTCCCTGTGAGCAGCTCTGTGGGCCCTTTGAAGGGTGCCAGACCAGAGCCAGCACCTCAGACCACAGCTCCTGGATGAGCCAACAGGTCTCTTCCTCAGAACATCTGGGGGTGTGCGACTGGGTGTCTGCTTATTTGTGCAGTGCCCCAGAAGTCGTAGTCTGCCAAGAATTGTTACAGTTCCGTGGGACCCAGGAACTCGGGCCCCCCTGGCCTTCACAGTCAAGCATCAAGGTGTGAAACCTGGTCTGTAGGTCATCGGTTGTGTGCATAGAAGCTCGCATTTGGGAGATACTGGTGAATGGGAGCGAGGCAGAGGGACAGTGTAAAGATGGCAACCGCTGAAAAAAGAAATAAAAAGGAAAAAAAAAAGATTAAAAAGATCAAAGAAAAGAAAATGATATCCTTCGGCTTCAGCAAGGCTGAGAAAAAGTGTGAATATAGCATCTGGCCTCTAGAGCATAAAGATGGAGCCCACTGTGGTGGGGGTGGGGTGGGGTGGGAATAAAAGATGGCACCTGCCGCCCAAGCAAGACTGAGGGACCGTGTCTGCCAGACTCCGTCCCTGGGGAATATCCCATCACACCCCTGCCTCTCAGTCTGGTACTTTAAAAGTAGCACTGAGCCTCTTTCACAAAAAGTCTGGGTGCCTTTCAAAGGCTGCTTTTGCTCTGGGCCCTGGGGCAGGTGATCTGCAAGAGCCCTTTGAGAGTCATTTCTCAGTGACTTGCTTGAGTCATTGTTTGCTAATACAGATTTTAGCTCTGCAGGTCTCCTGGATGCAAGCCCTGTTAGTTTTTAGAGCTAGATATTTTGAGGGCTCATCTCTTAGATGAAGGTATAAAAGTTGGGGTGTCCAATGTTGGAGTATGAACCCTTTGCTCCTGGGGGAGAAGGTCCAGGTTTTGAGTTCTCTTCCAATTATGGGTCACCTTGCAGGATAGGGAGTGTTTGGGGAGAGTGTGTCTCCACCTTTCCTACCTGCTTCAATGTGTGTGTTTTTTTTTTTCCTTCTCATTTCCCGGATGTGAAGGAGTTGTTCCACTGTTTTTTTTTTTTTTAAAGATTTTTTTAGGAGGAAATTATTCCACATGTAGCTGTAGATTTAGTGTGTCTGTGGGAGGAGGTGAGTGCTGGATCTCCATACATCACCGTCTTAAACTGGCTCTTGAGTATTCTTAAATGTACTAGTTTGGGTTCCTGAGAAATGGGCAACAGGACAGGATTAGACATTCAACAGATTGATTGGGGGTGGGAGTTGGAGAAGGTGGGTAGACTCTTCAGAATAAAATGCAGATCTGACTCCTGTAAGGAGAGACCGGAGAGTAATGGTGTCAGGAAAAATCTCAGACTGCCTCATAGTTTTAAAAAAAAGTTTTAGCCTCGGGGCACCTGGGTGACTCAGTAGGTTAAGCTTCTGCCTTCAGCTCAGATCATGACCTCAGAGTCCTGGGATCAAGCCCCGCATCGGGCTCTCTGCTCAGTGGGGAGTGTGCTTCCCCCTCTCTCTCTGCCTGCCTCTCTGCCTACTTGTGATCTCTCTCTCTGTCAAATAAATAAATAAATAAAATCTTAAAAAATTAAATTAACTAAATTTAAAAAAATTTAAAAAAATGGGGCGCCTGGGTGGCTCAGTGGGTTAAAGCCTCTGCCTTCGGCTCAGGTCATTATCTCAGGGTCCTGGGATTGAGCCCCGCGTTGGACTCTCTGCTCAGCGGGGAGCCTGCTTCCCTTCCTCTCTCTCTCTGCCTACTTGTGATCTCTGTCAAATAAATAAAATCTTAAAAAAAAAAATTAAAAAAAAAAACAAACTTTTAACCAAGCCACTGGGAGGTCCTCAAGCTAAAATCAGTAATTGAAGGAGTTCATCTCACATAATTCCGTAGTAACCCCACCATCCCCCATCACTGGCTTAGAACAGCCCACATGTAGCTTAGCCTTGGTGCAAAAACGATGGAGAATAGAGAAGGATAAGAGTTGGAATCTTCATGTCTGCTAGGACATACAAGCAACACATTTTCATGATTGTCATACTATAAATAGATCTTTGTTTCCTCCAGGTTTGTTCCTATATGTCCAGATCCCTAACAATTTCTTTTTTAATTGCCAACTAAAAGATATAGGCATTTTTAAGGGCCTTTATAAATGTTTCCAAAGGGTGCAAAAACTCTAGGGGCAAAGTTGGATGTGTTCATAAATGTGTCAATTAAATGTACCTTCTTATACACGTGCCACCATTGGATGGTATCATTATTACTAATTTTAAGTCTTCATGAGTTTGATATTCACAAAGTGATATTTGGATTGGATTGCAAAGCTGTATTTTGGACTGCTTTTGGCATGGCTTAGGGCATAATGGAAACAGAAACTCAGTCCTTGTGTTGGTAGCAGGCGGGCCCAGGTGTTCCAGTCTTTTATGGTAGAGCACTTGCCTTTCCCTGTTGCCCAGTGAGGCTTAGTGCCGGCCCTGTTCTTTAGATGGTCTTGCTCTTGCTCCTCCCAGTCACTTGTTCATGCGTTTGATACTATGCCGAGGAGGTGGTAGGTGAGCATATGGAGGCTCTTGCCTTTGGAGGATTGCACACAACGGCAACAGCAGGCCTGCTGGTGGGGAAGCAGCATCTTGTTTGTTAAAGTCAACCCTCTTCCCACCGAATCAGCCCCAGGCAGAGGGTCTACACAGCTGAGAATGTCAGAAAACATGGGGAGTCTCAGACCTTCACCAAGATTGGCACTTCAGGCAGAAAGGCAGCCTTTGCCTAGGGGATATCACTGCAGAGTTTAATAGTTCTTGGTAATTAATCAGCTGCTTGAATGAAGGCATCAGGCTGTATCAGGAAGACTGAATAAGGACAGAATTTCATATGGGTATAGAATAAAATAGCATTCTTCACAGCAAAAACAGTACTACAATGCAATATCCTCTCCGGAAGAATGGATCCCTGTATATGCAGAGGAAATCCGAGCACTTTCCACAGCTTCGTCATTAGCTTTCAACAGAACTTTGGGCAAACCTGCATCTTAGTTTCCTTTCCTGTAAAATGAAGCAGCTGAAAATGGGATCCGTAAGAATCCTTACAGATTTGATATTCTGGGGACCCAATCACACCTCCTATCTCTTTCTCCCTGATGCCTGTTTCTTTCTGAACCACCCAAACTTAGCATCATTGGAGTTCTCTCTCTCGTATCTCTTCACCTAGTAGAGCTTTGATGGGTTTATTAGTGGGCTTCAGCTGCCATCACATAATACCAGAGACTGGGTGGCTTAACATATTTATTTCTTACAGTACCAGAGGCTGAGAAGTCCAAAGTCGTGGTGCTGGCATGGTATTGGTATCAATCCGAAGTTGCTTTCCGTAGCTTGTAGACAGCAGTCTACCCATGGTGGTCTCATTGTGGAGAGAGAGGGGGCTCTGAACTCTCTTCTTACACAGACACTAATCCTACCAGATTACTAATCCTACCAATTGCCATGGGTCGCCCGTGTGGCTCAGTCATTAAGTGTCTGCCTTTGGCTCAGGTCATGATCACAGGTGGGATCCAGCTCTGCATCGGGCTTCTTGCTTGGCAGGAAGCCAGCTTCTCTCTGTTCCTCTCTCCCTGCTTGTGTTCCTTCTCTCGCTGTCCTTCTCTGTCTATCAAATAAATAAATACAATATTTAGGGAAAAAAACCCGCTATCAGCAAATGTAGTCACCTTGAAAATTAGGGCCTCATCAGCACGTGAATTTGGGAGGTGGGGCATAATCAAATCCATAGTAATAGGGTTGTGATCATTAAGGATCTATCTGAAGCATCAGTCAGTTATGGGAAGTGAGTCTCACTCACACTGCAAACACCATGCTTTTTCATAGCTCTTATCTTCAGGATGTTCCATTTCTCCAAAATGCTTTTTCCAAAGCTTTTCTTTTCCCTAACTTGTAAAGTCCTACTTACCATTTTTTTTTTAACATTTTATTTATTTCAGAGAGAGAGTGAGCGAGCAAGAGAGCAAACACAAACTTGTGGGGAGGTGCAGGGGGAGGTAGAAGTAGACGCCCCCTCCCCCCCCCCCCCCCCCCCAGCAAGGAGCCAGATGCAGCACTTGATCCCAGGACCCTGGGATCATGACCTGAACTGGAGGCAGACACTTAACCAACTGACCCACCCAGGAACCCCTCCTATTTACCTTTTAAAAGTCAGAACTGCTGTCTGGAATTCGCTCTTAAATTCATCTCGTTTTAGGGTCTCTCACATTTTTCCTGTATTTTCCTACATTGCTTTGTGTATATTATATAGTGACATGTATTCCCTTCTCTGGAGATAATGCCATCCCCTTTCTTTTTCTTCTCTTAAATTATTTATTTAAATGTAATTACTATGACAGTTGAGATAATGCTTCCCTCAACTTCTTTCTGGAATAGAAGACGTGATTTTTGTTGTTTTGGGATGAATAAGCCTGCCTCTTATGACAAGAGACAGTGTCAACCACTTAATGTAAAAACGAATTAAGCTGAATACTTTTTTGTGTATGCAAATCATCACCCCTAAAATAATTCACTATGACTAATGTCGGCATTTCTATATCTGGGTTTTCAATTGTAGTTGATAACAGTAATCTGGACGAAATAGGGTAGTAAAGATTTTAAATTTTCTTGATAGGATTTATGGCCTCTCACACAATTTGGGTTTAGTGTTATTTATTTTTTCTTTCTTTGTGTTTGAGAGAGATAATTTTATTACTTTTCTTTAATGACTATGGATCTATTCAGATTTTAAAGATATTTTTGAGTCAGTATATATAAGAGAAAATGAATAAAACATTTCTACAAAAATATACTTTTTAAAAATGATTAGCAAAAGGTTTAGAAATCTGCGTAACAAAGGTCCTCCCTTTATTTAGTGTCCTTTTTTTTTTTTTAAATAATGTTCAGTTCTGTTCTTGCTCGTGCTCTCTTTCATCCTTGATAAATTTAGCAGAGGCTTTCCCATCTTTTAGCCTTTTTAAGGAATCAGTTTTAGGATTAGTTGATTATCTCCAGTGTTTTTTTTAATTTAAGTCGGTTTCATGTTTATTCTTTCCTTCCTACATTTTGTGGGTTCACCCTGTGGTTACTTAACTTTCAACAGAATGTTTACTGGAACATAAGAGTCTGTGTCCCAGGTCTGATTTTGCTTACCGCCCCCTTCATCCCTACCACACCCCATGTAGGACCAGTTAGAATCTCAGGTGGTGGGTGGTCATTAACTAGGAGGAAATGAGGATTTGTTAAGGTAGTGCTGTTACAGCACTCTATGAAGCCTGTAGAGAAGGAGAGCAAATTATTCAGATTTGCCAGTCATTCATCATCACAGATTTCCTTGGTGTTTATATTGGATTTTATACAGGGAGTAATTTGCACAATACCAATTTTACAAATGGAAAAATTGAGGTTGAGAGGGCTTAACTGATGTTTTTAAGTTCTGTCAAAAGTAAATTAAAAAAAAAATTAAAACTTGAGTAGTAATTCAAAGAATTTTGTCATGCACACATCCAAAAGACCGTTTGCAAACTGGGAGCACAAACCAAAACATGGAATAAGGTGCAGAGGGATATTGTTATAAAGCACCTTACAGGGGCACCTGGGTGGCTCAGTGGGTTAAGCTTTTGCCTTCGGCTCAGGTCATGATCTCAGGGTTCTGGGATCGAGCCCCACATTGGCCTCTCCGCTTGTTGGGGAGCCTGCTTACCCTTCTCTCTCTGCCTGTCTCTCTGCCTACTTGTGATCTCTGTCTGTCAAATAAATAAAATCTTTAAAAAATTTTTTTAAAAATAAAGCAACATACAAACTGCACAGGCAGTATTTATTCTTTCCAGGGAGTGGTTACAATGTAGAATTTTCTTAAAGGAAAGGGAATTGGTGAATGGTTACTTCATATCAATTTTGGGGATCTGTTTAAGTTTTGTTTGTGATTTTCAGAGGCATAAGCAAGAAGTGACCCAGGTCGTTAGCCTCCTATGTCTTGCAAAATAAGCTAAATTAAGCTTTGCTGGATGACTAAACTGGTTTTGTCTGCTTAGGGTATTTTAAAGTCTGATCTCTGTTTGTGTTTGATTTTAACAGTTCACACAATTAGGAAGTGATGATGTTATGGTTCAAACAATGTAAAAAAAAGCATGCACTGAATATGTAAAAAGGAAAATGGGAGCTAGGTATAGCACAGTGTTTCAGGGTAAGCTGGAAGAATAAGAGACAAACAATAAACCCAGACATAGAGTAATTAGGAAGAGCGTCCTAAATAGGACTAAACAGGCAGAGCTAGAGGGTCCAGGATAATTGCCTTACACAAGGTTATAATGTCCAAAGCCCCAGAGGTAAGTACAGGGGTCATTTAAGATTAAAGGCTTGGAGTATTGCCTAGTTACTGTGACAAGGATTTACTAAATTTTTTCCCCCCGAAATTGACAGTTCACGGAATTGTCTTTGTAAGCCGACTTTGACTTCAGTTCTGAAATGCCCAGAAAAGTAATAATGGGAAAACAAACACAGACAAATATATGTTTGCTAGATTGTACTACTCGGATATGTTTGCCTAAATGTGAGGCTAGAGATGGGTTCTTTGCTTTGAGATCCTAAAATAGGCTGTCTAGAATGACATCATCCCACCAGGAACATCTTCAGAACTTTTGTGGTTCTAAACATATGTAGCATATATGGGAACAGAGAGCAAATAGATTTCTGGATTACACAAATTGTATGCATACACACACATTCATACACACACATCTGCTTCTTGGCCTGGTTCAGGAATTTATTTCCTGCATGCTCCATTCTCTGGCTTTCTAATGGTTCATTTTATGATATGATATTCTTTCACACGTGAATGAATTGAAAAACATAAGTAGCAATCTGCCTGCTGTGAATTGACTTCTAACTCCCTTCTCCTTTCTTAATGTCCATGCATTCGAGCCTCCATGACCAAGTGCCAAGAAAGAGGTTTTCACTGCTTGGTATTTACACTCTATCTGCATTTCCACTCTACCCCACCCTCAAAGAAAACATTTGGACGTTGTTCAGAGTTCTGAAAGAATATTTGCATTGTAGATTCCCTTTTAACATTTGCAGTGAAAATAACGAGAGACAACTCATTCCCTAATGCTCCCATTACAGAGTATTGGTGTAAAATTAATTAGAAAAGAATTAATATTGTATATGCTCCACTTATAGACCCAAATATTTTCTTGGAATTGATTTGATGTCATGTTTTGTTTTTTTTTTCCCCAGAATATAGTCAGCATGATGCAAGTATTTATTTCATTTTCATTTATTTGTATTAAGAAAATGGGATTTTTACTTTTGTGCTTGTAGATGTTGATGATTAATCCTATAAAAAAACCTGGACATGTTATTTCTTTATAAAGAAATAAAACATGCATTTTATCCATAGGAAACCCTAGAGAGATAAATCAGACATGGTCCCTGACCTCATAGAGGTTATAGTCTAATATAGAGGAAGGTCATTGAATATGTAATTGTAGGTAAGAATAATCAGAATATGCCATACAGCTATGTAACTCACACTTTTACTCTAGTCTGTGGCGGCATTGAGGACTTCTAGGGAAAATGACCTTAATTAAGACTTGACAGAGGAGTAGGCTCTCCCTAACTCCCCTAAAAGAAAGGATTGGCTATGCAGATCAGGCGATTGTAATTGTTAGCCCTGTAGGCAAGCCTGTGACCTAGTAACGCCTTGACTAAGTGTATTAAGGAGTGGTTATTTATAAAAGAATAGACCATGTGTTTTATGGTTTCCCTAATCCAGTGGAATGAGAAGGCTGAAACCTGCTGGGGTTGGGATGGAAAATCTACAATGTGGCTTTTCTTTTTTACTTTTTCCTTTTCTTTTCTTTTTTCTTTCTTTTTTTTTTTCCCCCATTAGACATAATGGTAAGAGCAAGTTACAATATTTCATTATTCATGAGAATGATGAAATAAATTTCTTGTAAGAATGTAAGAGGGTAAGGTAAGTCAGGAAACGTATTGCTTCCCCGTTACATGTACTGGTCAGTGATTTCAGTTAAATACATGCCAAATTATGGAAACAGCCTAAGTGTTCATCATTTGATGAATGGATAAAGATGTGTGTGTGTGTGTATGAACACATCATACACACATACGCACGCACACACACACACACACATATATATAATGAAATATTACTCAGCCATAACAAGAATGAAATAGGGCCTTTTGAAACAACATGGATCGAGCTAGTGAGTATTACGCTAAGTGAAATAAGCCAGTCAGAGAAAGACAAATATGATTTCACTCATATATGGGATTTAAGAAACAAAACAAATGAGCAAAGCGAAGGAGGGGGAGAGAGAGAGAGACAACCAAGAAACAGACTCTTAATTATAGAAAATACACTGATGGGTACTAGAAAAGAGGTGGATGAAGAATGAGAGAAACAGGTGCTGAGCACAGGATGATGTACGGAAGTGTTGAATCACTATATTGAAACTTAATATACTATATGTTACCTAGAATTTAAATAAAAACTTAAAAAAATAAACACTTAAACTTTTTTTTTTTTCAAGTAAAAAAGGGTGTAGTAAAATACCGTATTCCAGAATTTGGGGCAGGTCAAAAGGATCATAGAAATGGCTATAGCAGGAGTGAGGGAGAGGACTAGTCAGGAGGAGAGTACAGCAGGTATTGCCTTATAGGTATTAAAGATATTTCATTGTTTACTGTTAACTCATTTGTTTACTGTTAACCTCCTTAACTGCTCTTCACCAAATTCCATTACTGCTCTGTTCTGGGTGGGAAAAGGGTTTGTTAGACATCTAGAAAAGGGTTTGTTAGACATCTAGATGATGCTCTTACTAGTTTCTAAATAGCCTTGGAAAATGGACAAGATGATAAACTTGGAGATGAAGGATTATCTCAGTATTCAAAAAAGAAGGACAGGTTAGTTTCACAAAGAATAAATCAGTAATAAATAATACTGAATTTGTATAATTTGTATCAATATCCATTAACAGGACATTTAAAGAACGGCTGACAAGAATTAGGACTCTTTGATTCCAGGTAACTAATTTCCAATGTGTGCAGGTTTAAGCCAGAAGAAAATGAAAAGGCTACTGTATCTGAGATGAAACTGGAAAAAAATCACAGGATCAAAGCATGAGCTAAAGAAACTGGAGTCCTAGAAACAGATATTAAGTGAGTATCTCAAAGATTTTAGTCTTCTATTTCTCATTATTGTTTCTCTCTCGCTCACTTCATTCTGGAGACATTCTGCTCTCTCCTGCTGCCATAAAAGATGGCTACTGTCAGCTCTAGAGTTCCACCCTCCTGGTTAAATAACCCCAGTAAAAGGGAAAACCTTTTTTCTTCAATTATGTAAATACCAGGGAAGCACTTAAATTCCGTACTGGGTTCGATACCCACTTGTCTGCTTTAGGAGTTGTAGGGAAATGGGATACAACTGATGGGTCAGGTAGATTTCAAAGGTTCAGAGGTTGGACTCAAAAGCATTTAGAGAGAATGCTTTCCAGGAGGAAAAAAAAAACCCCAAAACTACAAAAGTGCAGAGCATTATAATAGACAATATGAGCTGCTTGCAAATCAGTGATTTTGTTTTTCCTTTAAGGAAATAAGCATGTCACAGCACTATGTAAGGGTGAGTGTGCAGTTCTTCCTGTAGAGGGAGCTCAAGTTATCCTTTGACTTCCCCTCTGCTATGTCAAGACACTTAGATGAGACCTGTGACATTGCAGAGAATCCAAATGTAAAGGTTAGATTAGATGGAAATTATATCCAAGTAGGACAACAGACAGGAGGAAACTAGAGATTAGCACACACACACACACACACACACACACACAAAATAAAAGAAAAATTAAAAAAGGAAATTATAATAGATTATCTAAAAGTATCTAAAAAAAGTATCTAAAGAAAGTATCTAAAAAAATACTTGCTGTAAAATGAGCTTGAGGCTTGAAACATTTGTGTCTCAAGCATTGAAATTATAATCACCGTACTACATAAATTGTATATGTGATTCTGTCATCTATAATTTATTTTTTTTTAAGATTTTAGTTATTTATTTGAAAGAGAGAGAGATCACAAGTAGGCAGAGAGGCAGACAGAGAAAGAGAGGAAGCAGGCTCCCTGCTGAGCAGAGAGCCTCATGCAGGGTTCGATTCCAGGACCCTAAGATCATGACCTGAGCAGAAGGTAGAGGCTTAACCCACCGAGCCACCCAGGCACCCCTATCTATAATTTATTTTATGTTATTAACATGAATAGTATGAAAATAAAGCCAACAAAAACACTTAGAATGATTTTAATTATAGTGTTGTAAAAATGCCGAATAAAACACCAGAAAATTTAATACAATTGTCAAAATATTAACCCTACATAGTTAAGGGAGATGAATGCAGAAATACAGGACTATTTTAGTATTAATTTATTAATCTATTAGTGCAAATAAATACTTCATTAATAAATAAGACAATTTGAATAATATAATGGGATCTATAAAGTCAATTTCCCTTCCTCACAAATAGTAATTTCTTCCCCTAGATTTCATTTATAAAAGTATAAAGAAGGTTAATCTTAACCCAATAGCCAAAATAACACTTGGGTTAATAAAATATTTCCTGGAATTTTTTTTTTTTTTTTTTTTTTTTGACAGAGATCACAAGTAGGCAGAGAGGCAGGCAGAGAGAGAGAGGAAGGGAAGCTGGCTCCCCGCTGAAGGCAGAGGCTTTAACCCATTGAGCTACCCAGGCGCCCCTGGAATTTTAATGTTTGGGGACAAATAGGTTTCCTTTGATAAACGGATTTCTTTTGAAAACCTTTTTGTCTTGGGAAGGCAGTAAGGCATATGCACACAATATATTAAAACTAGAATATTTCAGGGGGCTTGCAAACCCCAGAAATTAAATGTAATATTTGAGGTGCTCCTGCATTCAAGAGGCATTACTTTTAAAATAGAGAACAAAAGCCACAATGATTGGGTATCAGACATCTTCAATAGTATTTTAGAAATTCTGACTATTTCAACAAGATGTAGAATTCATTCATGCATTCAATCATTTGCCTGTTGAGTTGTCTATTTAATCATTTTGAATTTTGTTTTTGTATAGGAATTAGGTTACATACTAGAAAATACAGGTGATAATACTCAAAAAATAATTAGAGGTGACATTCTTCAAAGGAATCTTTAATCATTTTCAAATAAATTTTGGTTCAGTAAATTAATCAGGGATAAGTTCAATTTAAAAAAAATTCCTATTTTTCTGCCTAATTAGTTTACAATGCGTGAAAAATATCCAGAATATCAATGACATGAATTATTTAAGAATAATCCTGATAAAAACTGACTAGCAGAATATGTATTAAAACAACGTATAAAGAAATGGAAGAAAACTTGAATCTATCTGAAGGGAATAATGCAGCATCATCAACACACATACACACACAATACATATATTTATACATATAAATACAAATATACATATGTAATATGTGTATTTATGCATTAATTTGTGAAAACATCAAAATCTCAATCTTTGGAAAGCTTTGGAAACCAAAATATTGCAAAAAACATAGAGCCTTTCAAACAGAAATATTGAGTATAGTCTGAATAAGAAGACTAAAGATTATTTTCCTATCAGCTGTAAGAAGATACTATAAATTGAAATTCAGGGATGCCTGGGTGACTCAGTCAGTTAAGTGTCCACTTTCTGCTCAGGTCATGATTCCAGGGAATTAGGATCAAGTCCCATGTCTGGCTCCTTGCTCAGCAGGGAGCCTGCTTCTCCCTCTGCCTGTTGCTCCCTCTGCTTATGCTCTCTCTGTCTCTCTTTCTGACAAATAAGTAAAATCTTAAAAAAAAAAAAAGTGAAAATTACTTTAAAAAATGTGGACATCATACATGAAACCAAACTGATCAGTAGGACAAAACAAATAGAACTTCAGCCTACTTGGAAGAGACCTATCATAAACAGTGAGAATATTGATAGATAATCCAACGAATGTTCCTTAAAAATTCTACAACTTAGGGATAAGTTAGGCATCAGGATACATTACTCCTTCATATTATGTATCAATAATGCTTTAACTGATAAAAAAAAAGTTTATATGTGAAAAAGATGACATCTATGAAAAGAAGTACTGATAAGCATACCCACATTTGGGGACAATAATAATAATTGGTAATAGTTATGATGAAATTCTTAAGAAACATATTTGGGTAGAAAGTTAAATGTTAGAAAAATGTCACATTAACAGGAAACCACAGAAATGTAAAAATGCAAAAATAATGACAAAGAAATAATGCCCTAAGTTGAAGCAATATAAAATTTAATAAAAATTTGGCCAGTAGTAAAATAAAAAAAGGATATTAATGGAATAATTTCTAAATGGGTAATACAAATGATCCATAAACTTGTGAAATACATAATAAACTTTATACTGATGCAAATGAAAACAACAATATACCATTTCTTACTTAACTAGCACCTAAAAATGACTGGAAATTTTATAGCAAAACAGCCTCACTAACATCTTGCTGCTAGAAATGTGAATTGATTTCATCCCTCTAGAAATCTCTTTAGTAATGTAAATCAGAAAAACTAAAATATTCTAAAATTTGACCCAGTACATTCTTGTTTAGTAATCTGTCAGAGAAATGATCATAGAGGTGAATAAATGTTTGATTTTAATAACAGATACAGAGTTTAAAAGTTGAAATAACATACATGTCTAAGAGAGAAATTGGCAAATAAATTATAAGAAGCCTTATAACAATATTTTGAAACAATTAAAAATCTCCCCCTGAAGCATTTAAAATAACAAGTCAATATGAGGCAGCTGGCTGGCTCAGGTGGTAGAGTATGCAACTCTTGATCTTGAGGTTGTGAGTTCAAGCCCCATGTTGGGCATAGAGATTATGTTAAAAAAAAAAATTAAGCCACAAGGAGTTTAAAAAATAAGAAAATGAAAAACAGGTCAATGCAAAAGTTACATATGCATACATATATATGGGTGTGTACATATATACACAAAGGATATATATATATGCAGTAAATATATTATTGTTTATAGTACACATTTACCAGAATGTCATCAATGGCTCTGTCTGGATTTTTTGAGTACAGATCTTTCTTCTCTACTTTTTACTTTTGTTTTTGTTGCGATTTTGTTACTTTTCCCATTGGTTTTAAACTTGAGACCTGTTACTTTCTGAGTGTCTAGCATTTCTGTAACAGAGTTTTACTGTCTCTGTGGGTACTTAGAAACCAAAATCACATAGAAATATTTGTTCAGCGTATACTCTCTTCCGACACAAGAGCACACACATTCCACTAGAACAGGAACTTAAAAAAAATAACTTTTTTGTCCAGTCATCTTCCTCTTTCCTCTACCTATTTCGGTGAGTTTTATTGGTTTGCATGACTTTGTATGGTAGGATATGGAATTTATAACATAGGTGAATGATGGGAAAGAGAAGGAGGGAGGAAGGTAGAGAAGCAGGAAGAGACAGAAAGACATAGAAAACGATAAGGTCTCCATAGGCTGGAAATTCAAGGAGAACGTTGTATGTTGAATAACTGTTTAAGCAAGAGAGCAGCTTGAGCGCTGCTGGATAGAGAGATAATTTGAGTATAAACAGAAGTGTATGATAAAGCGCTGCTTTGGGATATGAACACCTTTGGGATATGATCACCTTTAATATTCCCTAAGGGATGGAGGGAATATTTGGAACCTTTCTATTATTACTTTTATTTGCTAGACTCTATTTTTAACACAAGACCATGTTGTTCAAGTATTAAGACAAACGTGAAACTGAGATTTCTTAGGGTTACAAATATTTATCTGAGGGAAATTTCTATATAGATTTAATTAGATTTAAAAAAAAAAAAGTCCATGCTCTTAGTTGAGAAGGACATGCATGCATATTGTATTTGCAGATATATTTATGACGAGAGGGAAAATACTATACAGAATAATTTTCAAGAGACATTCCTTCAGTGGTGATCACTTCATCTATCTTTTTTGTTTTAGGGTTTTGTTAGGAATGCAGTAGAATCTCTGCACTTTCCCTTCAACTGCATCCTAAGATCTTCTATAATAATTGAATCAGGATCCCAGCCAAAAGAGAAAATGATGATATATCCAAAAGCAATAGAGTTTAATGTTAGGACTTTCACAAAAGTGTCACTAGGATTGTAAAAAATGAACAAAGTACAGTAGATTGCCCTGGGTTTAGAAATAACAGGAGGTGGTACCATTCCTAGGTCTCAGGTATAAGGAGAGCTGGAAGGTGCTATAACTTTAGCAGAGGGATCCCTCCAAAAGGATCACATACATACTTCCAAACCTAGATCCAGCAAGAAGGGAGCCAAGAATGTAAATACCATGATCTCTGTCTCTTCCTGCCCTCTCATCTCCAGCCAGCTTTTCTCATTGGATGTACCCAGTGGGACTCCAGAAAGCAAGGAGGCCTCCTTGGAACAATCCGTGTATGTCAGGCCTGGAGCATAAGCTGATCTCAAGAAACAATGAATATCCAGAACATTTGAAACTATTACCTACCAGATAATTCATAATCTCCATATATGAAGTTCACTTCACAACATGCACACAAAATATGCAAGTGTAACAATACCCTGACTGCTGGTGCACCTGGGTGGCTCAGTGGGTTAAGCGTCTGCCTTCCACTCAAGTCATGATCTCAGGGTCCTGGGATTGGGCTCCCTCCTCAGTGGGGAGTCTGCTTCTCCCTCCCCGCTTTCCTCCTTCCCCTGCTTGTGCTCTCTGTCTCTCCAATAAATAGAATCTTAAAAAAAACGAAGGAGAAGGAAAGACCTGACTACAAAGATAATGATGGGGCCTTGCCTCTGTGCTGTCGAAGCAAGCACAGGGCCTTGTGTCTGTAAATAATTATCAGTTTCGGGGTGCCTGGGTGGCACAGTGGGTTAAGCCGCTGCCTTTGGCTCAGGTCATGATCTCAGGGTCCTGGGATCGAGCCCCGCATCGGGCTCCTTGCTCTCGCTCTGTCTGCCTCTCTGCCTGCTTGTGCTCTCTGTCTCTCTATCAAATAAATAAGTAAATAAAATCTTTTAAAAAATAATAATAATAATTATCAGTTTCTCCTTTTATAATCTGAAGTACTAGAGGCATTGACACCTAATCTGAAAAGGAACACTTGAGCTCTGGGAAATTAAAGAACAATCTCTGTCTTTTTCATTCTTTTTATTTCAATTTAATTCATGTTTACCATCTTCCCAAAGTGCTACATTCAATCAAAAGTTGTGTTTTTGGAATAACCTTCAGATTTATTCAAATTCCGTGTCCACTATTACCCAAAATGTAGTGACTATTTGACTCCCTGAGCTTCTACCAAAAAACAAACAAACAAAAAAGTCTCCTTTTTATAAAGAAGAATATTGATTACAATTTCAAAAAAAATTTTTGAAGATTATATACAACAATATATTAAGGATACTTGTCGCTATACCGAACTACATGATACTAATAAAATGTTAGTTTGAGTCTCAACCCAAAGCTCTAGGAAACTTTCCTCTTTCCCTAAAGTAGTGGATTTATTCCTCCATTTGAGAGAGACTAAGAATATTCTCTGGTTGTCACAGCACTAGAGATTTAATAAAAAAAAAGCCTTTCATGAATGAACACTTTGAGCTTAAACGGAGAATGTTTGCAGGCTAGTGCGTCTAGGTGTATGAGCGTAAGCAAGTCTGTGCGTGGTCAAGAGCCCGGTTGGTATTGAGGGAAAGAAACAAAGCAGCAGGGATATAAAGCTTTCACCATGCTTAATAAAGTTGAATGACTAGAACAAAGAAGATTGACGGGTAAGTGGATAAAACTCTGAACTTTGACCACTGGGACTGTAATTCAAGTTCAGCCTGATGCCTGATTGCCATGCCTGGGACTTCCGTTGAGGCAATATCTACGGCACCCATGAAGGAAGCCGGAGTCGGCTGCCTGTGGATAAATAGGACATGTTTATTTCCTTAGCCGAGGGCCTAAAATTTGAAATTTTGTAAAACAAAACAACAAAAATTAAAAATAAATTCTCATGGATTGAGTCTGTGAATTTGGAGCATGTTTCTGACAGAGGCCTTCATCGCCAACCAGTGCATGGCTGACTTTACATCTGCCTTGACAATTTTTCTGTCAGTTAAATTAGAGATATTTAGGGTACATGCAAATGTAGTTGCTTTCAGTTCACTAGAAGCACTCTTGTGTGCCTAAGGGACCTTCCAAAATGACTGTTTATAATACACCACTCCAAGCTTAAAAACTTTTCAAATGTTGAGTTGTGATCAGCTATAAAACTCATGAATGTTAGTAACTCAAAAGATATCTCTGTAAAAACTGTGTGGCATTCTTCCCCTCGCACACCCTCTCCAGGTTGCTGGATTATCATAATGCAACATAATACCATATGATGATAATTGTCTCCCCAATCTCCCACGTGTAAAAAAGAAATCAGAGGTAAATTCCATTTAGTTAAAAGCATATCTGTCTGTGCAGGGTTAGGGACATTGAATGATAGGCCCCTTGTGAAACACCTGGCATATAACAGAGAAACAGCAAATAACAGTGGCCTCTGATATCCTTTCCTCCGTTCACCACACCCGTGTGTCCTGCAGGGACACGTGAGCCTTTGCTATCCTTTATTTTCTTTAACACAAAATAAAGACAATAGTTTCTGTTTGCACACTGAGACTAAGGAATTTGATTGAAAGGATGTCAGGTACCTAGTATAGTGTCTTGCCTGTAGTAGTATACAATATATTTTTAAAAAAATCCTCAATATGCCATAAAGCTGACTCTTTAAATAAAATATGAGTCAGTTAATGAGCTATTGGTATAAATATATACAGACGTTGCTCCAAGTTACACTGATCTGAGAATACTTGATTCTGAAAGTGTTGCTTGTCATCCACAATTTATTTAAGGAGCCATTAATTCCTATTAAAATTAATCTAAAACTGACAATGTGTCTATTCCTGGAAAAAAATAAGTCCAGCATCATTGTGGTGATATTGATGGTATGCATTCATATTTACATACTATAGATAACTGGAAATTTTGTCACTACATTAGCCTTTTTAAAAATTCCTGAAGCAGCCAGGCCCTTAGTAGCAGCTATGGTATCAGCTTCTAATTGTTCAGAAAGCAGTGCTAATTGAAACCTCTCAGATCATCTGTGAGTTGTGTCAAATGCCATCTCCTACACGGCTGCATCTGGGAGAGGCGCTGATTTTGTGTATCATAATAATTTCAACATAGAAAACACTTAATGCAAAATGTTGATCATGATATACAGATCACTGTTCTGTACTAAAAACAGAACAATGAAAGCATGTCTTTCAATAGACTACAGCAGGTTCTGACATTGTATTAAGTATTCCCCCCCCAATAGGGTTGTGTGCATATTAAAACATATTTTATAAGAAAAATCTTTTAAAAAAGAGGGGTGCCTAGTGGCTCAGTCGGTTAAGCATCTGCCATTGGCTCAGGTCATGATCCCAGAGTCCTTCAGCGGGCTCCCTGCTCAGCAGGGGGTCTGCTTCTCTCTCTGACCCACCCCCATCGTGTGTCCTCTCTCGCTCTCTCTCAAATAAATAAAATCTTTTTAAAAAGGATTATAAAATAAATCACGAGACTACTGTGTAGCATGATGATAGTACTCTGTATTGTATATTTGAAAGTTGCTAAGAGAGTAGAACTTTATAAGATTTTATTTATTTATTTGACAGAGAAAGAGATGAAAGTAGAACTTTAAAGTTCTCATCACAAGGAAGTAATTTTTTTGTCACTGTCTGAGGTGGTAGACGTTAACTAGATTTAACTGTGGTGATCATTTCAGGATGTATCCAAATACTGTATCATGATGTTGTATACCTGAAATAAAATGTTATGTGTTAGTTATAACCCAATTTATTTATTTATTTATATATTTTTTAATTTTTTTTAAAGATTTTATTTATTTATTTGTCAGAGAGAGAGAGAGAGAGAGTGAGCTCTGGCAGATGGAGGCAGAGGGAGAAGCAGGCTCCCTGCCAAGCAAGGAGCCTGATATGGGAATCGATCCCAGGATGCTGGGATCATGACCTGAGCCGAAGGCAGCTGCTCAACCAACCGAGCCACCCAGGTGTCCCGTGATAACCCAGTTAAAAAAAAAAAAATTTAGAGAGAGGAGAGGAGAGACAAGAGTGTGGTCTTGTGCCTGAAAAGTCATCTGGACCAAAATATAATATAATGTAATACAATAGAGATAATATGATATATTATGCAATGTAATGTCTTTGTAGTTCCTTGATATCTGAAATAGATCAATGTAATGCATCAGTGGTTTCCAAACTCTCTTTCTCCTTTTGAGGAGAAAAACCATCTTTACGAGACTGTATGTGAAATGGCACGTCCCTACTTTCTATTTCCCCACCCCATTTCTCAAGGGTCTTCACAGTGTAGCTGGGCCCTGGTGGACGAGCTGACTTTGAATCAAAGCAAAGCCACGCTAAACTTAAAATAACACAAAGCATTAGATTAGGGGATGACAGTTATCTATATACTGCTAAATAACATGCTAATAAAATAATTGGCTCTATTGCTTTGATAATATTGCCACAGACTTATCAGAAGTTTTTTGAATCCTTCTGAATAGGAGGAGGATCTAATGGACTTTTCCCTTATGAAAGGGGAAAGAACAAAAGTTACGTGGAGGGGTGTTTCTTTCACCGTAGGTCGGTCTTAGGGCCTCCACCTTGAAGGCCCAGGGGTTCCATTTTTACTTTATCCGTGATACAATATAGATCACTCCCAGGAGTGCTGATTTTAGTAGCAGGCTCAAGAAAGCCTATATGCAAATGAAAACGGGAAAGCAAATGATTGTTGAAGTATCTGGAGAAGTGACTTTCACATTTGCCCTAATAGCGATATAATCGAGTTAGACAGGAGCCAGATTCTCAGAACTTGGCTTGAAGAGGTTTGTGATGTGAGGTGAGTGTGCACCCATGTCAGGGACCTTTAATGTGATGCTTCTATCCCCACGATGGAGTTTGAACTCGTGGCCAGCCAAACTTGTCCTTTCCTCTCTCTCCCCAGGACAGTGTTTGAATGGGCTGTATCCACTTGCTCTTCTACACTGATTTGTTTTTTTCCCCCAAGCTTACAGCAATCCTAGTTGACTAGTACATTTGCTGATTGGACCTTGGAGATCTGTTTGGGAGTGTTTTCTTATTTAGGTATTTAGTAAGTCCCTGATCTCTGTGATGTAAGCACTGGGGTATCATGGAAAACCATGGACTTAGTGAGACTTTCCTAGCTACTAATCCTTAGTCCTCATGAATTAGCTCTGTGATTTTGAGTCCTTTGTCAAATAGCTCGAAGTCAATTCTTTCAAGTGTTTTTACCTCACATAAGGATCATGGATACAAAGTGCCTAGAACCAAGTAGGTGTTCGAACTACACTTATATTTCCTTTGTTCTTTCCCTCTTGCCCTTATGACACTTAAATGAGAACTGGGAAGATAAACTCACATACGTATTTTGAGAATTACATGTTTTTCTCGCAAAGAAGTCCATCAAGAAACACAAACAATATTACCTCTCAAAAGTCAAAGGACACACCAGTGATTATTTTCTCTCTCCTTAAACCTTTGCCATATTACAACGACTAATAGATTTCCAGGTCACCGATGTTTTTGGTGCCGATATTTTCCTTTTTATCATAGGTCCTTCTGTTCCTATGTAAGTTTTGTCTGTTCTCTAAATTGTTTCATCGTTCTTTCCCTGAGATAAATATGCCCCAGTTTCACTCTTCTCCAGTGAAGTTTTAAAAGCTACTTCTTACATTCTGCCTGCCAGAAAATTAAAGTTAAATATTAGCAGAGTGCCTCATTTATTCATTAAACTTAAAATCAGTGACTTCATGGATGAGCCAGTCTTTAATTACAATGATAACTTCCAGTATTTACGATTCACTGCTGATGTGTGTTTTGTTCAGTCGGTAACCACTGTTTCTTCTAATTCACAGCTGACAGCGAGGAGAGAAAGCAGAAACTTCCTTTCGCTTTATCAAAATGCTGATGAGGAGGAAGAAAGGGAACAATCAAGAGTGCTTCAACCTTTGCGCGGAAATCCAAGTGACAATGAAAGTTTTTACCTGTTAACTATTATCTGTTAACTTGGGGGAGACTTAGGAGAGCTATATGGTTTGAATCCCCAATAACTACCAGGCATAATAGCAGGCATTTTACCCAAGGAAAAAGAACTAACATTTGCTAAGTGTCTGCTAGGTACTAGAAACCAGGCTGCTTTTTACATGTACATTTCATTGATTCCACTAATCCTCAACATAAAACCTTTTTTGCAAATGAAGAAATAGTTTTCAAAGGTTTGCAGATGTAGCAAGTATGTAGAAGAGGCAGGGATTAAACAGGTCTGAACAACTCCCTATATTTTACTCTTTCAAAAATACCAAGTTAGTAAGACTAGGAAAGTAAAACTCCTGTTAACAACTAGGGGATCTTGGAAACGACACTTCTTAAAGTTACTATATTATTAACATATTTTTCAAATGCAGTCTCTATATAGATAGGAATGTAAGTTCAAATATTTTAGAGGTTTTTACAAGGAGTTAAAAATATCAAACACATTAAGAACCATCCCAATTATTTTTGTTTTCATTCCAAAATTTCTCAGCAAACTTGTTTTGCTTTTATTAAACCTAAGGTAAATTGCAGAGCAATCATTATCAACATTATTTAAATCTCTTAATAGGTGAAAACTAAAGTTTCTGAGTTGTGTTGTATCACTATGGGTGAAATGAAGAGTTTCATTTTGTCGGAATGGTTATTGTCTGTTCTCCGAATTGATTTCGTAACTGCTAATACTAACCCTCTTACCTAATCCCACTGCTTTAGAGAACAGGCTTGAAGCCTTCCCATATCTCATCCTGGTTTTGTTTGTTTGTTTGTTTTCAAATCTCTCCTTTCTCACTTGAGCTCATAGTTCTCTGTTGTTTTTATCTGGTGACCATTCTCACTATATACATTAGACTTGACATTATTTTAAGGATCAGAATTACTTGTCCTGATAGGTTCTAAGCATATCGAGGGAAATGACCAAATTTTATTATTTTTTTTCTATCACTTAAAATACCCATTTACAGGCAGGTACCAGAAGAGATACATGACACAGTCAAGAACTATGAAAGAGACTTAAGACCAAATTTACAGGTTTGTGATCAAATCCATTTATGTCACTTACTTAGCAATGTGAACTCAGGTGAATTAATTAACTGCCATCTATAAGATGGAAACCCAAAAAAGCCTTATAGGTTGTTTCAGGAAACTTTATAAGGCTGTCTTTTTTTTTTTTTTTTTTCCTGAAGAATAGTCAGGGTTATTGGAAACCTACCACTAGTGTACACTGAATAAGTTGCTTATTCTTGTTAAGGTCCAGTTTTCTCATTCACAAAATGAATATGAAAATAATTGCTATCTCACGGGGCTATAATGGATATTGAATAAGGTGATATAACTCAGTTTTTTAGCAAAATGTTTCCCTAAAGTGTTCAACTGTTCAACAATCTCACCACATGCCCCGGAATGACAAATGGCATTCCCTCCTCTTCACCTCGGTCCCACTTCCTCAATACCTGCGTGCACTACTGGCCCTGGCAGAAATCTAGAACTCCAAGTAGGAGAGAATAGGATGGGCGAGTCCACTTAGAACAAGAACAAATAGGGTGGAGGATGGAGGACCAGAGAGTTGAATCAATGTCCTTGTATTGTTCAATGCTAAGAAATATTCATGGGAAATCATCTTTCCAAACAGGCAACAAATAATAAAAGGAATATTATGACTCCTTTGAAATGCAGCAAAAGAAGCCATGGTTAAAATTTTGACACATGAGTGTCATTAGCCAAACAAACCCGGACAGCTCCACAGACACAGAGACACCTAACAAGGGCTTGATTTGTGAGACACCCTTAAGAGTCCCTGTGCATTTCCCTCAAACATCCCATTTTGTTCGTCTACTGTGAACCCTAAAATGTCATTCCCTATTCTCTCTGCTAGTCACATATGTTTAAAAAGTATAGCTAACGTTTCCCTTTATTAGCGATCAGAGGACAGAGATTCTCTTCTGCATCTCGCTGTATTGATCCTCTTTAAAAAGAGGGACATTGCTGAGGAAAATGAATCAGTAGATCCCTGTAAGCTTTCAAAATGAAGACTTTCTTCCTTAGGTTTTGCCATTTTCTCCCAAATCTCAAATGATAAAACAGCAGATGGTTCTCATTGCCCCCACTCTAAATAAGAATAGAGAATTATGGATTATGCCATACATAATTTATAGCATTTAAGAGAAAGGCAACCTGATAGAAATACATTTTAATGAACACCTACCGAACGCTAGGCTTTATGGTATTTAATTTACATGTAATTCTCTTGTAATTCTCACCAAGGTGTAATGGGGTAGGAAATATTAACCTTCTTTTGCAATCAAGGAAACGAAGGTCAGAAGGGTGAAAGTAAATGAAAATAAAAAAATCCCTCATGGAACAATACATGTAGGAGAGGTGCTTGAGAGAGAAATGGAATGGGAAATGTATTCCATTTATTCACTTTCTAGCAGGGAAAAATATTATTATTACTAATAGTTCATGTTATATTCATACTTCAAATTTATTTTGAGTCTTATTATATTTTCATTTTATTTCATTTTTAATATGAATTGAATAATAGAACTTTTAGTTACAATTTTCTTATTGAATTACTTCAGTCCTCCCCCTCCCCCTGCTGCTGAAGCATATCCCAAATTTTACAGAGCAGTTGGCTAAGGAAACCACATTCCTGTGATAGAGAAGGGCACTTTATATAGAACTGACCAAGACTAAATCTTCTTTTACATTAGCTCAGTATAAACATGTGCGTTGGCTCATAAAGGAATGTCTGTTATTTTAGATATTTTTATTAACGGACAGTCCTCTTAGGTAGTAGCAGAAACAACAAAGCTAATACTTTTGAAATCCCTGCAGAAAATGACCACAGTAGAGATTTGGTGTGGAGGGGAAAAAAAAAGTGTATAAAACTGATTTCACTGAATTTTCAGTGTTCTCCCCTATAAGGAAAATAAATATATTTATTCATTTATATATTTATTTGTCTCAGATAAACTCACCACGAAGCAAATATTTCTCTAACCAGAGGTTTCATACGTGAGCTGGTGTTTTTGTTTTTTTTTTTTTTTTTTAACCACCTCCAAATCTGTTTTCTCTTCCCAGTGAATCCAGCCAACTTCTCTAATTTCAGCACCTTTGGAGAGGAAATCAGTCTTTCTGGCTGGAGCCATCAAATTGGCCGAGCTGTGTGTATAGTGATGCAGGGAGGAGAATGAGGATAGGGAACCCAGAAGATATTTTCTCTCTGTTCAATGCTGAAAGAAGTTTGATAGGAGGGTGAGTGTCTGTGTGTCAGAGGGGGCTCCCCCCATTGTTTACTTGGAGGTAATGTTGCTGAAAGTTTGTGGGGGCCATAACTACACCAGAGTGAGATTACATACATATTTTTATTGCATATCTATCCACGAAACAGCCATATCCTTTAAAAATAAGGAATTGAGAACCTGTTTTCATGTATTTAAAAAAAAGTTTTGAATAGACATTTTGCAAGAGCATACTGATTGAAAAGCACATATGGAAATATTCTACCTCGCAGCAATCAAATAAATACAAATTCAGCATCAGTGTTAGAGAAAATGAGGAAATGTAAAAGTCAGAATATTTAATATGAGAATGCTTACAGTTTTACCTTGATGGTGAGGCAAAAAGTGAGGTAAACGTATCAGAAAATGTCACAAAATACATCAAACTTTTAGATATGTCCATAACCCTTAACATTTAATCTTATTTCTGGCAATAAATCCTGAGAATTCGACAAACAAAAAATCAAAATCAGCTAAAAGTTAAAATATTCACATTAATATACACATTGTATAGCCTCCTTGAAATTTTTGGACACTTGGAAATGGCATATATGATTGAAAGAAGAGAACAAAGAAATTATGGCATGCTTTATATGAAGAAATAGTATGCAAGAATTAACTTTGCCTTTGCAAAATATTTTAATATCATGGAAACATGTTTGCTTTTTGTTATATAAAAAGATACATATTTACAACATACAGTGCTTCATATCATCTCAAAATTATGTACAGGTTAGAATATAAATCATGAGAGAGGTACGGATTTCCCCACTATTTAAAAGTAGAGTTTTCCTATGAAACCTTTTGTAAGCTAAAATGGCATAAAGCAAAAAGTGCAATTACCATTTCGTAAAAGTGAAAATTTTCTTCAGATTTCTTTTGGTTAGTGAAAATAGGTAGTTCTAATGTAGGTTTTTCATAAAAGCGAGGTGGTATAAAGCAAATGAGGGATAATAATAGCAGGAAATAGCAGGGAAACCTGTATACCAAAAGTTATAAAATTATTAGTGACTGCATCTGACATGATAGGTACTCTTTTTTTCCTATTTTTCTATTTTCTGTATCCCAAATATTTTCTCATGAGCACATATCAATTTTTAAAATGAAAAAAATAAATCTCATCAAAATTATTTTTAACATGAACCTTAGCATTTGGAAGGCTTTTTGAGTAGGATCTATCATTTTATTAAAATCTCAAATAATCTAATCACTGCCACCTCCCTTCCCCCCGACCCCCCAGTATTAGAAGATGTCATCTGAATCACATGGATTACTCCTCCACAAAACTAGATTACATCCCTAATTCATTATTATTTTAGAAAACTCACCTTTCAACCACCTACAACATGGGCCATCACTCATATCGAACTTAATTAGAAAACAGTTTGGATGTTGGAGGAATTCCTAATTTAAATCAATTAAAGGGAAAGTTGTCAAGTTCATTTTGGGTTTGCTTTTCTCCACTCTCACAGCAGGACTGAAGAGATCTGTCTTCCCCAATCTCCTTGTCTTCTTCCAGGATTATGTCATAGTGTTCAGTGTGTGAATCTCAGAATTCATGGTGGCAATTAGCATCTGAGACTCCTGCCACAGCTAGATGGAGCCTGGGTGACAAACGAAGTCATCCCAGGATCTCACGGTGGAAATTCTTTGATGGGTGCTTTCGTTCACCAATGACATATCTCTGGTTGGTGGGGCACGGCAACCCCGAACTCTAGCCCTATTTCTGTTCTGTGTTGAGAGCTCTTCTTCCTTCCCTCCCCATACCCTAAATCCTATTGTGTCACGGTTAATCTAGTTATCAAATGGAAAAAGCATGTCAGATAGCGACTATTTAAGGAGCACATTCCTTTCACTGAGTAGATCATTACAGGTCCTTTACTTCTGCATTGCTAAAATAAGATTCTTTGCCTTATCTGTCACCTGCCCATATCCTTGCTGCCTTAAAATATGTGCTCCCTCTCCACCCAACTCAGATAGAACTATTTTCTGTGTACTAATTTCAGTCATTTTTATGCCTGTTAAAATCATTATCTGCCAAGGAAAGGGGACAAGATAGATTCTATATAGTGATGATATATGTATTCTAAAATTGGAGCATATGATCGTGATCATTTATATATCTGCCTTCTCTCTCAGGCCCATAAGAACAGGGCCTAAGTTTTAATGATCTTTAGTATCCTAGGATATAGATTACTCTCAGTTTATTACTTTGAGTGAATTAATGAAAAAATAACAGCTGTCTTATCAAAAGCAATAGAAGATTTCAAAATGATGGAATTTCTGGAATCCTTTAATGAATTGAGAAAATAATCCAGGATATTTGAAAGGCAACATACCTTTTAATTCTAGATTTATAGTCTGTTAGAGTAAAGTAAAAGAAATTTCTAGACAAGAGACTAGAAAATCCAGACTAAATTATGATTATGCATTTAGGATATTTAATGGAAAATCCTGGACTGCAGATTAGAATACTCTTCCGAGTTTCCACCTCTATAGTCAAAATAGGTGTAAGGGGTGCCTGGGTGGCTCAGTGGGTTGAGCTGTTGCCTTCTGCTCGGGTCATGATCTCAAGGTTCTGGGATCAGGCCCCACATCAGGCTCTCTGCTCAACAGGAGCCTGGTTCTCTCTCTCATGCTCCCTCTGTGCTCTCCCTCTCTGGCGCTCTCAAATAAATAAAATCTTAAAAAAAAAAAAAAACTAGATGTAAAAGTTAAAACAATTACCCAAGGAATTAAGGTGATTATATATTCTTTTTCTCCTTACATAACTTATGGGTAGCCTTGTCTTCTATCAGATTATAAACTCTGATAAGTTAGAAATCTCACTCTTCTTTGAGTTTTTTTTTTTTTTAAGATTTTATTTATTTATTTGACAGAGAGAGCAATCACAAGTAGGCAGGGAGGCAGGCAGAGAGAGAGGGGGTAGCAGGCTCCTTGCTGAGCAGAGAGTCCCATGTGGGGCTCGATCCCAGGACCCTGAGATCATGACCTGAGCTGAAAGCAGAGGCTTAACCCGCTGAGCCACCCGGGTGCCCTCTCTTCTTTGAGTTTTGAGAACTGCCTCTTCGGAGCTGGGCTTAGTAGAACTCATTTGGTTGATTATTGTCAGCTAGCTCCTGTAGAAGGAACAGGCTCCAGAGACAGAAGGCATTTTCCTTCTTGGTGACTTTTTCAGGTGTCTCAGTACCCGTTTACCAGAAGGGCTGGTCCAATATGGAAGAGCCCGGGATGGAGAGGGTGTCCTGCTGAAACTGGAGGATTCTAAGGCATACTATTAGCCTTTTTAAAACTTTACTCTGCTTTAAAATCATCTTGGATACTTTTTAAAGGAAGATTTCTAGGCTTGCCCCAGATACTCCGATTCAGTGTTCCTGAACTATAGCCCAGAAATACACATTTTATTTTATGTATTTTTTTTGTATTGATATATACCTGACATGCACCATTATATTAGTTTCAGGTATACAGGATGATAATTGGTATTTGTATATATTGCAAAATGGCCACAATAAGTCTAGGTATCATGTATCATATATGTCTTATATCCGGGAGAATACGGACATTTTGCTATATAAATAGCTACAGAAGGCTGGGATGACTGAAGGGAGCAGCTGTTGTCTCCCTCTGCACAGGTCCTAGGAATTCATGGGCAGGGGAATTGGGAGGCGGACTGTAGTTATGACCAAAGGGAGAGAGGTTCCCTTGTATGCTATCTGATGGGAGAAAAAGGGAGAGAGAGAAAGAGAAAGAGAGACTAACAGCTGTTGACTGTCAGCTAGGCAGCTCCAGCAGGCAGGGTGTCCAGGGTCAGCAGGACCAAGCATCCTCCCTTCCTCCCTTCAAACCTGCACTTGTCAGATGTCCCACAAAGGACATTAACACGCAGGCACTTTTGTACCACCGTGTGGTCACTTCCAACAGGTGTCTGGCGGTTTGAGCTTCTCTGTTTTCATTCATGTCCATCAGTTTCCCCGTACCTTCTAGAACTCATTCTCACTCATGAACACAGGGGCCACTACTCATTGGGTGGCTGAATGGAGATGTGGAACTGTTGGGTTTGGATTCACAGCTGGAAGTTGAGCACCTAGGTTGAGTCACAGAAATTAATGCCCATGAAGCAGCGGCAGATTCTCTGGGTGCTAGGCCCTCAATTTCAGGATGCTAATGCCAGCAGACAGTTTAAGGGTGACCACATGCAGGCCCTTGGTGGGGATATGGGAGTTCTTGGAGCAGTGGGTATGCACAGATACTATGTGGGGCCCGCTGGGACAAATGCAGGCTGCGGAAGGTCTAGTCCAGAGCCAGCCCCTCACCAGCTACAAGGGGCAGCAGCTCCTGCCTTCCAACCCCTGACAGTGGATTCAGCAGCAAGGGCATCAGGGAAGAGTCCATGACTGTCACACCTCCCATGTCAGCAGCCAGGCAGGTGAACACAGCCATGGTGGGAGACACAAGGAGGACAGTAGGAGGGGGAAGTTCTCTGGATCAAACAAAGGCATTTCTTTGGCTGCAGGAGTACATGATCCACTGGGAGGTTTTTCTTCTCCTCCTCCTCCTCCTGCTGCTTCTCCTCCTCCTTCTCAGGACCCAGATTCCTCCTGCCCTTCCTTGGGATCCGATGTCATCTCAAACTCTGATGAGCTACGGCTGGAATCCCTGCCCTCCTCCGAAGACAAGCCTTCTTCTTGTCCTCTGGTTCCTTCTTCATCTTCCTCTTTCCCTCTTCCTCCTCATTGTGTTCACTCTCACTCCTTCTCCCTTTCTCTTCACCCTCATCGTGGTCTTCATTATTAGACTCACTGCTGGAGTCTTTGGCGGCTCTAGCTGCTGCTCTCTCGCGGACTGACTCACTCTTGGACTCTGGGAGTCTATCTGTGGACTCTGTGGGGCGTGACTCCTCCTCTTCTCCTTCCTCTTCTCCCAGTTTGAGCACTTGGTCCATTCAGGCACCTCCACATTGCACGCAGATGTGTCTGGAGCTTCCTCTGGCCAGTGTGGGAGCTCTGGGTAGCCTGTGGCCTTGGCATTTAATGGGTGGGATAATGAGTCCAGCTGGAAGTGGTCTGGTCTTTGAAGGATGACTCCAAGCCTGGGGCTGGTTTGGGTGCCAGGAAGAGCTTCTTGGCATGGTGGCTGAGGGCTCCACCCTACTCTGAAGAGAGGATAAACTGCCAGGTGACAGGTCGCAGATATCACAGTTCTGGTGGGACTTGGGCAGATTTAGCGTATACTGGGTCAACAGTTTGGTCTGCTTGGGTTTGGTCAGGTAGAGCTTGGCTGCCAGGTTGATAACCTGGAGTTTGTGGATGTCTTGCTCTGCTGTGAGGGGCTTGGCCATTTTCCCCAGGACATCAGGTAAATATTGGAGACATGCTCACTGTATTCCCCAATGAGCCACAGGATGCTGGCTCAGGCCAGGAGCGCCTCGGTGTTAATGTGAGCTTTGCCAGCTTCTGACATCCTCAGGCTGTGCTGGCTGCATCTGCAGCAGCTTCTTAATGATGACCACTGACTCTGGGATGAATAGCTCATCACATTAAAATAGTGGCTGCACCAGGCCATTGAGGCAGGTGTCACAGACTCGTCCTATGTTAGTTGATCAGCATCCAGTGGCCTGGATCATGATGCCGTAAAGTCCCTGTCCATGCTGTGAATATAGGTCTGGAACTTCTATAGGACAGGAAAGATTCTAGTTTCATTAACTAGGATGTTCAGCCCTTCCAGCTTTAGGGTTCTGATCTGGGTGGAGTTGATTTGATCTGATGCAGAAGCTCTTCAGGTAGGATTGAAACCCACTGGATGCTCGGTGGGCATGGTGGCCGTGTACTGCCCCTCACTGTAGAGAGGACAGGGCCAGAGGTATGGGGAACTTGGGCTGGGGCTGAGGGTGATAGGTATGGGGAAGAGAGGTGTACTAAGTAGAATGGCATAGAAGACAAGTTGGAGGAGGACAACAGTAGGAAGTGGTCAGGACTGGGGTCAGTGTATGGGGAGGTGGGCCAGGAGAGAGAGAGAGGCTCGGTGATGTGCCCAGCATGCTGGAGAAGTCTTTTTTTTTTTTTTTTCTTTTCAGTACAAAATATTTTATTTAACAGTTTGCATTATGGACAAATAGAAACTCCTGCCTCAGAGAAAGCTTTTTTGAATCAAAAGTCCTGGAAATTGCCACAGAGAGCAATGGGCAGGGCTGGACTGGAAGAAGCTGAGGGAGCCAGGAGGGCTCACATTTTAGGAATCATCACATCAAGTGCTGACCAAGGATACAAGAGACTGCTCCATCAATGAGGCCAATTTTTTCAAAGTGACAAGAATATGAATCCAGTCATACGTATCTCCAGAACATTTTGGAAAACATTCTGTGGGCCTTTCCTAGATGATCCAGTGAACCAGAAAAGTGGGAAGATCTGTGCTAATTACACATTTATAGTTTCTATACTTTGATTAAAAATACTAAGCAAACTGTATTCTCCCGGAAGAACATACAGTAATTATTACCTAATGATTTTATTTATTTATTTTTTTAAAGATTTATTTGAGAGAGAGAGAGAGCATACATGCCTGGGCAAGCACTTGCGTGCACCAGCTTGGGGGATGGGTGGGCTTGGGGGGTGGGTGGTGTAGGTAGGGACAGAAGGAAAGGAGAGGCTCTTCAACTAGATTTCCCCCATTTTGCACAGACCCAGGGGCTGTGCTTGATCTTCCTAACCTGAGATCAGGGACTGAGCCAGAACGGAGAGTCAGACGCTTAAGGGACTGAGTCACCCAGGCACCCCTGCTAATGATTATTGTAAATATTCAAACCTTTTCTTCAGTCTGTCCAGACTTAAGAACGTAACTAGTTTTGTTTTGTTTTTGTTTTTTTAAGATTTTATTTATTTGACAGAGAGATCACAAGCAGGCAGAGAGAGGGGTGGGGTGTAGCAGGCTCCCTGAGCAGAGAGCCTGTTGTGGGGCTCCATCCCAGGACCCCTGACCAGAGCCGAAGGCAGAGGCCCAACCCACTGAGCCACCCTGGGACCCCAAGAGTGTAACTAGTTTTAAGAATAGTCTGTGAAGTCTCAAAACTTCAGCCCACTCAGAGGAGGTTTTCCTTTGCAGTGTAATTTATGCCTAACAGTCAACCTATCAGCTAATGACCATCTTAGGGAGGAAGGAATTGCCCGTATGTAGATGATGGATGGCACCTGGCAGGGGGAGGGGCCCAGAGTTATAAAGATGGTGGCGGCTGCTAGAGCCGGGCACGAGGAGAGCGTGGAGTTGCTGTCCTTCCACCAGCACCCCCTAAATGGGTCTTAAATTACAGGCCGCCTCTCCTCGCGCGGATGCTTTCAGATTAGCAAATAAGCGTCTTTCACAACAGTTTGGACGCCTCGGGACCTGCCGCCACTGCGCCGAGCCCTGGGGCAGGTGAGTCCGCGGTTCTCGGATTGTTACGTCGTAGCCTTGTGGGCCTCGTGGCTTGGAGCCCTCCCGGTTTTCAAAGTCAAATGTTTTGGGGGCTCTTCCCCCAGCTGCCGGTCTTAAAAGTTGGGGCAACTGGTGTGGGGTTCCAACCCTTTGCATTCAGCGAGAAGTTGCAGGTTCTGAGTTCGGTTCTGACTGTAGGTGGCTTTGGACGGGGGTGGGGGTGGGGGTGGGGGTGGGCGGTCTGCGGTGAGATTGTGCCTCAGGCTTTTGTGCTTGCTTTTGTGTGGACCTTCTTTCACGGAGGAGTTTCAGGTGCAGATTTGGTTTGTCTGTGGTATGAAGTGAGTTTAGGTTCTTTTTACGTTGCCGTCTTGAACCCAGGCAAGTTCTAGAGGCGGGAAGCCCTAGATCAAGGTGCCAGCGTGGCTGGGTGAGGGCCCTACACGTTTTAAGTAAGTGTTAACTGTTCTTTTAAATATGGATGGTAATGCGGAGAACAAAGGCGAAAGAAATAAAGAAAAAAATTAAGTTTCCTTACAATTTACAGCCCATTGACAAATACTTGAGACTGGCAGAGTGACCATCCTTAAGGAGCTCCATTATCTCCATGTTAATACTTTGCTGGAGGAAAAGACAACCTTAGCTTGGCTTTAGCCCGACCTCTAGGATCCTGTGTTGTCTTTAACATACGAAATCCCTTTGGAAGTTTCCTTTATATCTACCCCCCACCCCCACCAAGATATATGTTAGCAGTTATCCTCCAAACATGTGGTCTGCTGATAGCATCTAAAGGGTCTCATGACTGAGGTTTTTGTAGACAGTAGTAAATGACCTTATCTGAATAATAGCTAGCCCCTCAAGGTCCTGGAAATCTTTCCTCCAAATTCCCTTAGAGACTTAGGCTCTCATAACTCCCTCCCAACTTGAAAATCTATGATCAGTCACCCCTCACAACCCCAGTGCTGCTCTCTCTGCCCATGGGGCCTGTCCCTGTGCTTTAATGAAACCACCTGTTTAGGACACCTGTGTTGTTCAGTCGGTTAAGCTTCTGACTCTTGGTTTTGGCTAAGGTAATGATCTCAGGGTCATGAGATGGAGCTCTGCGTAGAGTCTGCTAACGACCCTTTCCCTTCCCCTCTGCGCCTCCCCTCTCTCTCAAGTAAATAAATAAAACCTTAAACACAAAAAAAACCCCCACACAAAACACTTTTTTAAAAAGATTTTATTTATTTATTTGACAGACATCACAAGTAGGCAGAGAGGCAGGCAGAGAGAGAGGGGGCAGCAGGCTCCCTGCTCAGCAGAGAGTCTGATGTGGGGCTCGATCCCAGGACCCTGGGATCATGACCTGAGCTGAAGGTAGAGGCTTCAACCCACTGAGCCACCCAGGCTCCGCATCTCAAGAATTCTTTCTTGAACTTTTACTCCCAGACCCCAACATTTCACATCATAATGTTTGTATTCTACCTCTCTGGTGCTAACTTACTAATTTACTAATATATCTATCTATCCATATATCTGTAAATAATTCTGGAATATCCTTTCTTCTACTCCTTCTGCCTCCAGTGTATAGCTCAGATCTTTCTCCTTCCTCTCTGGAGTGATATAGAGAAAGCAGGGTGCGATCTTGCTCAGGCAGTCTTGGAAAACAGCAAAATAGGACTATTAATGAGATGGTTTAGTTCTAGCTCCAGAGAACTTGACTTGAAGTTTTGTTCCATCATCAGATTGACATCTGACTCCATCACCATAACAATTTATGTCCCATTAAAAACATTCAGGCATTACCTGAAGAAGTAAATGGGCTTTTCGTCAGCATCTCATCTCAAGCTATGTTTTCTTGTGACTTTTGGCATGAATTAATGCTCCAACAATGAGCTATGTAAGGGTCTAGAGGCAGGGGGCTTCTCACCATCTTGGTACTGCAATGATAGAGAACAGACATAGCAATTGAGGAGGAGTTAACAAAAACCAGAATTGTTCACAATATAGTGACCATGTGTTTACTTGTATTTGTAAATGCATAAGGACATCCCTTCCCCCCCCCACCCCCCCGAAAACATAACCTGAACTTTCCTGCGCTTTCCTCAGGGAAGGGAGGTAGGGTTTGGGAATTGTCCTCTGGCCCTTATTATTTTATTAGTTTTCTGTTAGTGTCATTATTTCAAAATTTATTTTAAGTTGCTTTCATTTTGTTTTACAATTGTCACTTGTTCTAGTATATCCTGAATATAATTTTAAAGTTGGCAATGATAATATGTTTAAAAATAGTTTACATTTATGTATACTAATAACAGTGGGGGATTTATAACAAGAAATGTCCCCAGCCTAAAAACTTTTTTTTTTTTTTAAATAAACAGGTTATAGGAAGATGACGGGTTACAGTGAGAGATATCTGCCCATTAAAGTGTGTATTAGGCAGAATTTATTCCTGTTAAAATGAAGCATTTAAGCCTCTTTCACAAATTTATCTATAGAAATTTCCTGGGAGCATTTTTTTTTTTTTAAAGATTTTATTTATTTATTTGACAGACAAAGATCACAAGTAGACAGAGAGGCAGGCAGAGAGAGAGGGGGAAGCAGGCTCCCTGCTGAGCACAGAGCCCGATGCGGGGCTCGATCCCAGGACCCTGAGATCATGACCCGAGTCGAAGGCAGAGGCTTAACCCACTGAGCCACCCAGGCGCCCCTCTGGGAGCATTTTTTAAAAAATATTTTATTTATTCATTTGACAGAAAGAGAGGGATCACAAGTAGGCAGAGCAGCAGGCAGAGAGAGAAGGAGAGAAGCAGGCTCCCTTCCCAGCAGAGAGCCAGACTCAGGGCTTGATCCCAGGACCCTGAGATCATGACCCGAGCCGAAGGCAGAGGCTTAACCCACTGAGCCACGCAGGTGTTCCTTTGGGAGCATTTTGGAAGAGGCTTCCTCCCCCACAATGTCTCACCTGGAAGGAGGTGAGGTAGCTCTCATCTGAAGTACAGCATCTCTGTAAAGATCCGGAGTTATGAACAGATATATGGATAGAACAGATAGATGGATGTATTAGTAAGTTGTTATGAAACCACCTTGACAGATGTTAGGCTACATACATACATACATATATCCGTACGAACATGACATAGCATGGTATCGACTTCTTCTCATAGTAGGCACTCCTTATTGGCTGGGATCTACCTGGGGAATGGTAATTGCCACCAGAAGAGTAGAATACAAACCTCTCTCTCTACAGCATGACCGAGAGAGAGAAAGGAGTTGCTGAGCCATGGCACTTGGGTTGAAGCCTTAGGTCTAAACCTTGGCTGCACATTGCAATTGCTTCTGGAGCTTTCAAAAACGACATAGCAATGCCCCACCCCCCCTAGATTCTGATTTAATGCTCTGGAATGGGGCTTTGGCAGTATTACCTTTAAAAGCTCCCCCAGTGGATTCTAATGTGCGAGTAGGGTTGAAAATCACTAGATTAGAAAAAGAATATATCGTACTGGGTGACAAAGTATGTTAGTTGAGCAAACACGATAGTGATCAATCGATAAACATTGCAAACTGGAAAAATACTGTGATCAATTAGAAGACCAGGCATAAGTCATGCTAGTAACTATTATTCTGAAGGCTGAAAGAAACCAAGTTGTAGGACACACCAGGACAGCGCAGCACTTGAGGACACATTAAAAAGGAGAAGACAGACCAGACCAGCACGGAGATAATGTATTCATTGTGCAATCTGGACACCACTTTCTCAACTACATTGGCTCACCGTTCTTCTCAGTTTCCTAGCAAGAAAGAATTAGATAATGGTTTTGGAACTTGGCTATATACCCCCATGTCGTCTGTTATCTATATTTACTGTCGGATTAACATGGAGTAAAATGGTTCGCATTACATATCTGGGCATATTGGATCTCCGTAAATCTTTTCTGTTCTAGTCTGGGCAGGTTACTTTGTAATAAAAACTGTCCTGAATTCTGGTTGATACGGTTCAGTAAACATTTACTGGTCACCTAATAGGAGTTGAGTATAGAGCATCTATTATTTTTTTTTTTTTAAAGATTTTATTTGCCAGAGAGAGAGAGAGAGTACACACAAGCAGGCCGAGAGGCAGGCAGAGGCTGCGAGAGAAGCAGGCTCCCTGAGGAGCAAGGAGCCCGATGCGGGACTCGATCCCAGGACCCTGGGATCATGACCTGAGCCGAAGGCAGCAGCTTAACCAACTGAGCCACCCAGGCGTCCCTTTATTTATTTATTTATTTATTTATTAAAGATTTTATTTATAGAGCATCTATTAAATAAAATAATAAAAATTCCTGCAGTCGAAGAGGTTGCATTGTAAGTGAGGGCAGATCAGTTCAGCAGGGAAGGCACTTCTTTTTGAGGTATTTTTACCTAGTGATGAGTACTATGAATTAAATGAAGCAGAGTCATGTGGTGGAGCCCTTGGGGTGGGAATGATTCTGGGGTCTCTAGATCGGTTGGTGAGGGAAAATACGTGAAATGAAGCCTGAGTGACTCTAACAAAAATCTGGGACAAAGGATGTTTCAGAGAGTACAACAGATATAAAAGCTCCAGACAGAAATGGAGTTATTAACATCAGCTGGGTCAGAGGATTCACCTGAAAAGGAGTTCGGTGGCCAAATAAGTGCTCATCCCCCAATCCTCTTCTGATACATGAAATAGGTTCAGCGCAGTTCCTGAGAACTTCGTGTTTTGCTTAATCAAGAACTACCCAAATTCAGATGTCCTAAATAACTCCTCCCTCTAGGCTGAACACACACACATATACATAAAGTCTCATGTTCATGTATTTATTGCACATAGCCTCACAATGCTCAGTGGGATGCTAGTTTGGTAATCACACCTGCGAATCATGGATCTGGATGATTCTGTCTTCATTATCGAAAACATGGCCTTAGGACTATCTCAAGCAAGTACTAGCTTTCTGTAATTCTGTGTTTCAAATACATTTCCCACATGCTCTGCCCTGGCTTCTTTGGGTCTCTCTGTTCCCTCCCTGTCCTGTGCACTGTTTTGTTCGTTGGGGGAAGTGAGAGTGGGGATTTTACGCCTTGCATATATCAGGTTGTATGTGTGCACATCATAATCATCCTGGTCCTCTTGTTGACTCAGATCTCTAAAGGCATGAAGGTTTTAGAAGTTTATGCTACTATGAACAAAATAAGCAGATAAATAAATAAAGGATTTGCTAGGCTCCAGAAGCAAATGCACTATTCGTAACTTGGATGATTTTCCATGTTATTAAATAAGGGGCAAGTACCTTTTTACATTTTGATTTTCCATGTTTTTAATATAACTTCCTTCATGTCGTTTGATGGAGCTTGATATTTTAATACTCTTTGTTCTCTTTGTGTGTTTTTAACTTTAATCCTTCTTGAAATCATCCTAGAGACAAGCATGAGGCTTTTGGATTACTGTTTTTTTTATTGTTGTTAACTTTAATTGTAATGTTAAAATTTTGAGAACATGTTTACTGTGTAATAACCAAATAACTCAAATCATATTTTTGGCTTAGAAGGTTGAATTTTTAAAGGAACAAGTTGAGGATTATCAAGGTCTATGATGATTTTATCTGGAAAAGTTCAGTACTGCCATGCTGGTATGGGCTATTATGATTAAGTTAAGCATCTTGTCAATTGAATCTGTTAAAAACAAACAAAAGTCTTAAGTATGGGCTCTGTGCTCAGTGCTGAGTATCCTTGTTCCTCTCCCCTCTGTCAGTCTGTCTGTCTCTCTCAAATAAATAAATAAAATCTTTTAAAAAAAAGGGCCTTAAAATACAGAGTGTAGAAATGTGTTTTGTTGATGAAGGAGAGATACAGTGATTTTATAGTAAAAAAATAACTAAAGAAAATATAAATTTTCCTTTATCTATGATATAGAGTTGTCTTGTGGCAACCACCTATAATAAATTTTAAATTTTTTAAAAAAATGTATTTATTTGTTAGAGAGCGAGCGAGAACAGGCAGACAGAGTGGTAGGCAGAGGCAGAGGGAGAAGCAGGCTCCCCGCCGAGCAAGGAGCCTGATGCGGGACTCGATCCCAGGACGCCGGGATCACGACCTGAGCCGAAGGCAGCCGCCCAACCAACTGAGCCACCCAGGCGTCCCCACCTATAATAAATTTTAAACTTGAAAATGCTTAGCTTCTTGGTTCAGACAACAGTATGTCTTCACCTTCTGCCATTTCATATTAAAATATATCCAGGGTGAAAACCAGTAATTTCTTTTCCTGAGGTAATAAAGATCACTTTATTCTTCTTAAGGCTTTCATTTATTTTTTTTTTTTTTTATTCTTTGAAGATAATTTTCTAAGTTATGTCTAGTAGCTGTCTGTAAATAAATCCCAGAACCTGTATTTATTAAAACTTCTATCAGCAGTCATTCCAAATTATTTTAATTCTACTATTTATTGTTAGTCTAATACTTAGATTATACTTAGCAATTTTTGTAGATTTAAGAAAATAATTCATATTTAATTCTGACCATAAAATGTTACTAGAATTTTTTGTAAGGTGAGATAGTGATGGTCAGCATATGAAACTTGAATATAAGGAGTTTACGTTTTGAACCTACAGTAGTTTTTGGCATATATTTGGCACTCAGTAACTGGGATGGTTGGAAGGAAGGAAACTGAGTTCTGTTACTTTCTTTCTGATAGTGTTTTTTTTTTTTTAAATTTTTTTCCAAAATAGGTGCACCTGAAGTTTATTATATGCCCTAAATAATAAGGCTCTATTGTCCAAAGTTTTTGTTATATTTTACTGGAATAGCCATCTTTGCAATATATGTGGTAGCTGATATAAAGAATAAGAGAGACTAAAAAAGTTTTTCTATCTTATTTCTGTAGCTGGTTCTTAAGAGAGTAGTAATTTTATTTTCTTGTTGAAGTAATAAACATCTCTGTCAATTATGGGGGAAAGGGAGTGGACACATATCTGGGAGTTTCACGCATAAGTAGTTATTTCTGGATTCAAAAATTCCCAAATAGATCAAGTTCAGTACTAATGTTGAACACATAGCTGCACTTTAAAAGTTTAAAGAGTCAATTGAGTTATCTGTTTATCAAAATCATATGCTTTTTTCCCCTTGGATTTCAAAACTGACTAGGCCTATCATGAAAACAGAATTTTCATAAAGATTGTAAAATATATAGACAAAAAAAGTCTAAGCAAATGAAAAATAAAATTGTGTTTCTAAATCAATAAAAGCAATAACAAGAAAAATTCCAAATATAGATAAAGTTTTGTTTCATGCCTTCAATCAAGTAGTCTGTGCAGTTTAATGAGCCTTTCATATTATTGAACTAGCTTACCAATTTATAACAAAGTAGAATATAGACTGGGTCTACAGAACAATATCCATGTGTATGATTGGTTAAAAAAAATGCCTTATACATCAGGAAAGTAGGAAATCTAGGGATAAAATAAAAGAAGAGCTTTCCCTTCTTCCCTAATTACTTTTGTCCACTTTTTGCATCAATATGAATTCATGGAGTCATAGTTGATTTAATGGATTATAATATATTTAGATGCTCAAATTTTTTCGGAATGGGAGTCCCATCAATATGCTTTTGTGTCCTTTTGAGAAGTCTTCATCATTTCTCATTGAACATCTTTAAGTTATAACTTAGGTAATATTATATAACTTCCTGTATACTTCTGTTCCCCCCTGCTGGCCTTGGTAACATTGTTGTCATATGTGTAACTTCTAAATATGTTATAGGTTTTACAAAACAGTTATTATTTTTTACTGTACACATTTGATTCCTTTTATAGGTATTAAAAAGAAAAAATAAAAAGAGGAAAATATGTTATAATTACCATATATTTATAATTTTTGGTGCCCTTAATTGCTTTCTGTAGATATGTATTTCCATCTGCTACAATTTTCCTTCTGTATGAAGAACTCCTTTAGCATTTTCCTGTAGCATAGGCTTGCTGGTGATGAATTCTTTTAGCTTTATATATCTGAGAAAGTCTTTATTTCATCATTTTGGAGGCATATTTTTCTATGTTAATTCTAGTTTGACCGTTTTCTTTAGTAGAATTGTTGTTCTGTTCTGGTTTGCATTGTTTCCAATGAGAAATCTAATATTCTTCATTCTTTTGTTTAAAGTCTACTACTTTTGGGGCGCCTGGGTGGCTCAGCGGGTTAAGCCTCTGCCTTCAGCTCAGGCCATGAGCTCAGGGTCCTGGGATCGAGCCCCGCATCAGGCTCTCTACTCAGTGGGGAGCCTGCTCCTCCCTGTCTCTCTGCCTGTCTCTCTGCCTACTACTGTCAAATAAATAAATAAAATCTTAAAAAAAAAGTTAAAAATAAAATCTACTACTTTTCTGTAGCTACTTCCAAGACTTTCCCTTTGTCATAGTAACTGAACAATTGGCTTAAGATATGCTATTGTGTTGTTTTCTTCATGTTTCCTGTACTTGGGATTTATCAAGCTTATTGGATCTGTGGGCTTATAGTTTTCATTAAATTTGGAAGAACAGCAGCCATTATTTCCTGAAATATGTGTTTTTTAATTTTTGTTTTATTTATTTATATTATCCTGCCCTGATTTATTTTCCTTTGACTCCAGTTACACAGGTAGTAGTCCACTTGTAGTTATCCCGTAGCTCACTGAAGATATATTCTTTATTTTTTTGTCTTTTTCCTCTCTGTGTTGCATTTTGCCTAGATTCTATTGCTATGTCTTCAGGTTCATGAATCTTTTCTCCTGAAGCATCTACTCTGTCAATGAAAACCAATGTGTTTTTCAAGGCAGACACTATAGTTTTCAGGTCTAGAAGCTTAATTTGTTTTGCATATTTATGTTGCTACTTAGCATTTTTAATGTTTCCCATTTCTTCTTGAACATAACAGAAATTTAATCATAACATCTTTAATGTCCTTGTGTAGTAATTCTGTGGGCACATGTTGGACGTATTTCAAGTTCAGTTTCAGAATACCTCGATAAAGTGAATATCACAGTAAAGTGAGTCAAAATTTTTGGTTCCCAATGCATATAAAAGTTGTGTTTATACTATACTGTAGTCTGTTAAGTATGCAATAGCATTGTGTCTTTAAAAAAAAGTGTACATATTAATTTAAAAATTAAGTCAAAATGCTTTAATGCAAAATACTTAATAGAATTATAAATATAAAATAATATAAATAAATATAAATGTAACCATTCCAGGAAGTCATAATCACAGATCACAAATCACCATAGCGAATGTAGTAATGAAAAAGTTTAAAATATTCTGAGAATTACCAAAATGTGACACAAAGACTTGAAGTGAACAAACACTGTTGGAAAAATGGTGCCAACAGATTTACTTGATGGAACATTGCCCCAAACCTTCGATCTGTAAAAAATGCAATTATTTGTGAAGTGTGATAAAAGGAGGTATGCATGTCTCTGGTTGTTTCTTGGTCTGTTTCCATTGCTGCCCCCCCCCCCCCTTTAAGGATTAGACCTTCCTGATTCTTTGTTTAACTGGCAGTTTTTAATGAAGTATCCTACACTATGACCTTTAAATTTGTTACTGGATACTTCTGTATCTCTTTAAATATTCTTGAACTTTATGCTAGAAAACAGTTAAATTACCTGGAAAGATGATACCCTTTTGAGTTTGCTTTTAGGTTATATGATAAGTATCCTTAGATTAGACTAACCTACATCTAATTTTGCCCTCCTACTGAGATACTATGGAGTTTTCTAAGTATTCTGATTTCCTGTGAATTGTGAGGATTTAACTTTCTGGTTGCATAATTCTTTTTCTGCTCTCAAGTAGTCTTGCCTCTATGTGTGTTTATCATTGATGAGACAAAGATTTAGAGAAATGCTCCAAGATTTCCATTGCCTTTCTTCTGTGTAAAATTACTTTTCTCCAGTACTGTGATCTGCAAACCTTTCCCATCTTGGCCTCCTGCTTTTAATTACCTCCTATTTACCCCATTGGTGAGGAAGGGATTTTCACCCTAGACCTTTTGAGGGTAACCAAACCTGTGTCACCCAACACTGGACAGAGGAGACTGACCATAGTCACATGTGTTATTAGTCACATATATTCACAGTCTGGAGGAGGGGGATGGAGCACACCACACAGGGCCTTACAGAGGTGGCTCCTGGGAGCAGTGAACAACCAGAGGCTATGGGAGGCAGGCTTTGTAGTACTGAGAGGGTGTGGTAACCCCCCAGTTCCTATGAAAAAATGTAATTGGTTTGTTGGATAATTCCAGGAACTGTCAGTGGAACCCACTATTCCACTGTAAGCCTGAAGGTGGTTTGGCTAGGAGATCTCAATCCACGAGTGCAGAACTGGGAGGTGAACTTGTGACTATACCATTTGAGAACCTCTCAGTTTCACCAGATACAAAGGCAGTACATAATACTGGATCTTAATTTTAGGCCTCACACCACACACCCGACTCCGATATCCATGTTCTCAGCTTAGTGGCATTGGTGAGCTCTGACTGGGTCCTTCTCAGTACTGCATCTGAAATCCCTCACTAGGCCATAACCTGGGGATAATCATAGAGTTCACCTCTTTCCTATATCACTGTCCTCTGCCACCTTATGTGCATGGCTAGAAAAAAATACTTCATTGACTTTGTTCATTGTTTTTATTTTTAGTGAAATGATAAATCTGTCCCATTACTCCTTCTTGGCCTTAGCTTCTGTTTTAAAGAACGTTGGCATGGCACACTTGATAAATTGAAATTTAATGGAAAGTTTATCATTATTAAGCAAATGTTAAGTATTTGATCAGCAAGAGGAGGGTTTCACCACTATTACTTTTAAAAGGTTCCCTATCCTTCCAGAATCCTAGAAAAAGTATTATTGTAGTATGATTAGAGGAAGCAAGGCATAAAAGGGTGAAAAGAAAAGGGGGGGGAGAATACATTACATACCAGTAAACAGTGTTCTTACCATTAGCATTCCCCTTTCATTTGTAACTTGAATCTGAAGGCTCACCATTTTGAAAATGAGACAAGTAAGCAGTTGATTTTTTTTTTTTTAATATTTTATTTCAGAGGAAGAGAGGGAGAGGTAGGATAAGGGAGGGAGGGAAAGGGAGAAAGAGGGAGGGAAAAGAGGGGAGAGGGAGAGAGGAGCCTAATGTGGGGCTCAATCCCAGGACTCATGACCTGAGCTGAAGGCAGACACTTAACTGATTAAGCCACCCAGGTGCCTCTAGGCAGTTGATTTCGAATAAGTATTTAAACTCTTTCAACACAATGCTCCTGCCAAAAAAAAAAAATTTTTTTATGTGGGAATAATATGGACATCAGTGATTTTTTTTTTTCCCCCCCAAAGACATTCTATGATACCTACGCAGGTACTTTATACAAGGTTTGGCACACAATAGGTGCTCAATTAATATCATTTCCACTTAAGCCAGTTTGATTACTTCTGAAAAGTTTCATGTTTCAGAGTTTCCCTATCTCTCTCTCTCTCTCTCTCTTTTTTTCTTTTACAAACTAAACTTACTTTACCAACTAGCTGGTTTTGATTTTGTTTTGACCATTTTCCTTTTCCATTTCCTCACTCTGGGAGGCTATAAACCATGCTGTGTCCATAAGTAAATAAAGTCCTCAGCTTCCCCAACAAAGAGTATTTTTGGCAAACTCACTGTACTTAACACAAAGTGTCAGAATTTCAAAGCCTCCCTAAGGAGTCTGGCAAACATATCTAAGGGAAGGTAACGGAGTGATTATGAGTCCTTTTCAAGGCAGTAAGGCCACTCTCCAGAAAGAAAGGCAGTGTGAAGAGTCACTTGCTTATCCTACAAGACCTGTAGCAGCAGCAGAAAATACGTGCAGGCAGAGAATAAGATACTTTGGCTCAAACAGGGGAGTTCACTTGAGAGCCATGAATTACTTTTAAAACCTTACTCTAGTAAGTATATAGGAAAACTGTAATTCTTTTGATTATGTTCAATCCATATGATAGTCAATTGTGTTAACAAGTTTGTATTGAGCAAATTAAATTGTTTTCAATATACTGTACTTTAATGTTTGGACATAAAGATGCTGTGAACTGCATAGATAAGGTCTTGTTAGTGTTAACATTCCAACTTCTCAATTACTAATTCCATAACCATAGCCAATTATCTAGGATCTCTGCACCTCGCTTTGCATCTCTGGTTAATAACGGACATTTCATAGGATTTTTTCTGAGTGTCACATAAACCAACACAAGTAGATGATCAGCCAGGATCCAAAATTCATCAAAGGTCCCCAGTGAAAGATAGCTCTGCTCTTGTTACCACCACTGTGAGTAAATCATGAACTAGTACTACATTTATCATTACATGTTTGTTTTCAAACAATGGACATTTTTAGATTCTTCCATTGCTTGCCAAAAGCAGAGCTCCAAAATCAAGACAGGAAACGGAAATGAAATATTATAGGCACAATGATGGAAACTCAAAAAAATCTATCATTTAAGAAACCATGACATTTAAAATATAAAGAATTATTGCTCATATTGAAAAATAAGGAGCATAAAATAGCACTCTACCACTATAACAACTTTTTGCCTTGTGTATTCACTCATTCATTCATGAAATACTTATTAAACCCCTGTAATATTTGAGCCATTATTCTCGGCATTGTGGATAAAGAAGTTAATAAAACATACAAATTTGGGCTCTCATGGAGATTGCAATTTCTTAATGGGAAAAAGAGAATAAATCTCATGCTGTGTCCTTTCCTATCTTATCCTGTTCCTCAGAGGGTGATATCTATCTATCTCTCTATGGAAAAATAAGAATGAGAAGAGGAATAAGGAGTGTGTGTATGGGTAGAAAGGGCTGTGATTTTAAATAGGACGGCAAAAGAAAAGCTGAGTGAGAGATTGCGAACGAAGACGTAAAGAAGGTGTAGTTTTGACCTTCCTGGATAGATGAGGAGACTATGGAAGGCAGAAGAAGCAAGCAGTGCATAATCCTGCATGGGACCATGCCTCTAGTATTGATAGAACATAGAAGAGATGAGTGTAGTTAAGTGAGCAAGGCTCCGTCCTGCGATTTGAATGTAGAGAGTTAATGAAAGGAGAGTAAGTATTCAGAAGACAGGTGATCTTACAGATTGTTCTCAGGGCATTGACTTTTTCTTTTAAAGAGATGGAAGAATCATTCCAATTCTGTGCTGGGAAGAGATTAAGAGAGGAATAGGGAGGGGCGCCTGGGTGGCTCAGTCATTAAGTCTGTTGGTTTTGGCTCAGGTCAGGATCTCAGGGTTGTGAGTTGGAGTCCCATGCTGGGCTCTGTGCTCACTGGGTAGCCTGATCGAGACTCTCTCTCTCCTTCCCCCCACCCTCCACATCACTCTTACATGCTCTCTCTCAGATAAATAAATAAATAGATAAGTCATTAAAAAGGATAATTAGAGAGAAAATTTAGGAATTGGGGAGCAATTGGGTTCCTGATACGTTTTGATGTGATTAAATATGGGGTATAAGAGAAGGCAGGAAATCATGAGTAACTCAAGGGCTTTGGGTTGAGCAACTGGGGGGGGGGTGGAATTTCCAGGTAGAGAAAAAGACAATGCAGGTGGAAATTAGAAAGAGTAAGATCAAGAATTTGGTTTGGGGGATATTAATTTTTAGGGAATTATCAGACATTTGAGCCTTGGTGTCATGCAGGTATTTGGATACAAGCCTGGAATCCAGGGTGAAGATCCAAGCTAGAGATATCAAATGAGGGTCACCAGGATATGGAATTTTTTCCCATGTTTTTTTCACTCCTTGCCTGTAGACATTTTGAATTTATATATCCTGTTTCTCAGCATTACACTAACATTTAAAAAAAAATATTGCCTCACGGCCACATGTAGTATTATTTTAAGGACAATGGAAGGTATGTGCCGGATCTAGAGGTAAATGGTTAATTTCACCAGGTATCATTTTGACAGCTTTGAGCTTGGATATGCTCTTTTAGATTTGTGATCCTCAGTTCCTCACTTGCAAATAAGAAACAATAATACCTATTTTATGATTTTTGTGAGGGGCATGTTTTATACCATTCTTGGAAATTTTAGTTTTTAATTAAGTGATATAGGATGTACAATGTACTTAGTGCTTCATATTCATTACCTACTTTAATCCTCACTAAAAATATAGAGGTAGGTGGAATTATCCCAGTAGGAATACAGAGCCTCAGGAAGACTGAATAATGTACTCATGTTAACCTAGCTAGCAAGTAGCAGAATCAAACATATCTATTAACTGTTTTTGTTTTGCTTTTGTTGTTTCTACATGGATTTTATATAATACAATCTAAAGTCCTAGGAATAGAATAAGCACACAATGATTCCTCACTATTTTCATTATTATGCATGTGAGGTTAGTTATCAGTTTTAGAGTAGTATCTAATTTTCTATGAGGATCAAATAAAATTTCACTTGAATGAATAATGTATGTATAACAGTTCTGGTAGCAAAATTCTTTCAAATGCAGTACATTAATTAAGCAATATTTATAAATATATATCAGTACGTGAATTTCAGTTGCTCAACCTATGAATTAGTACAGTGTACTCAACATCGTACTCAATGAATTGCTTTAAGATCAATGCAGAGTGGATCCATGGCATTTGTCTTATTTACTCAATGTGTCTGCGTCTCCAGTGTTCTATGGAAGACCCACTGGGACTCTTTACTGTTCCCTTCTAGTACCTTCCATTGTGAAGACCCTATCCCAGATATCTAGATGTAATCTGGATATATTTACGTCCTGAGTGAAACCAGCCTATTAACTTCCAAATGCAGTTGAAAAGGTATGGATGGTGAACTTTTCTTTGAATTATCTGTATTACAGCCAAACCCAGTTTAAATAACTCTTGATTCGGTGGATAAGTAGTGTCTGTTGCTAGTGTGCTTTTTTGTATAATTATTATTTATCACATATTTATTATATATATATCATATATATGATATATATAATATATATAGTAAAGTAAAAGTAAAATTTAATAAATAATAAAGTAAAGTAAAATGTGATAATATAATAAATATATATAGTATCTCCCTTGTAACATTGCTCTCTCTCCATATATATATATAATGTGATAATATAATAAATATATATATTATATGTATATTTATATATATATTATATTATATTATCACATTTTACTTTACTTATACAATGTTTATTATATCATACATGTCATAACATACATTATCAAGCCAAGTCATATATAAGTCAAGCGTGTGCAAGAGCACAAGTGTTTTGCATGAGTTGTGCATTCAGTGTCCCACTCAGGTGAATCTAATTTGGGTAATTTCTTGTAAAATTTAGCATTCTCATCTGTGAAATGGAAAGGGGACACTTCTCTCAGGGTTTCTCATGTGCTTTGCAAGATTATAAATAACGTCATTAGTGACCTCTATGACAATAATTTTAAAGCCTAATATTTATTGGGCACGTACCAACTAAGTAGGTGCTCCAAATGTTTATGTGAACTAGTGAAAATAATTCTTATAATGCCCTCAAAGGCAAGCATTATAATTATATTCCTTTTATAGAGAGATTAGAAACTGTGGTATAGAGAGGCTAAATATCCTGCCCAAAGAGGCATAGTTGGCATTTGCCTCCTTGCTACAAGAGCAAGATAAGTTGTTGAGAGCAGTCATATCCAATAAAATTTTCTGCAGTGCCTGAAATACTGTATATCTACTCTGTCCTGTGTGAACAACTAGCCACACGTGGATGTTGAGCATTTGAAATGTGATGAGAGGGGTAAAGGGACAGAATTTTTAGTTTTATTTAATTTTAATTGCAGTTTAAATTAAGTAGCCGTATGTAGCCAGTGGCTAACATATTGTACAGTGACGCTGTGGAGTAAAAATCTATTACACTGTGAGACCCTCCAGGGCTTGTACTGTGTCTCATTTGGCTTTGTGTCAGGGGCCAGTACTGACTTGGAACACAGAGGTGCACAGTGAATACTTGCTGCAGTAAGAAGAGATTTATTTATGGGTTCTACTCTCAGCTTGTGGGTCTAGTTTCTGGTTTGTGGACATCCCGTTACAGCTCTACTCCTCCATACCTCCACTGTCTTTTTACAGTCTTGCTTAGTGAGCCTTTCCTTGGCTTCATTTCAAGCTCCTTAGCTAGGTTTAAACACCAAAAGGGTCACCATTTGCCAGGGAGAAAATAAAAACACGAGTTGAGAGTGTGTTTTGGAGTACGGCTGATCTCTTTGATACCCAGTCTCACAACTTCTGAGCTGACTATCCTTTCTTAGAGAAATCATGTACATCTGTTTTCTGTTCTTCTATCAGGTGTATATAATAAATGTTCTCTTTGCGTGAGGTTGTTGGGAAAGTAAATGGATATAGTTCTTGAAACCCTTTGCAGAATACCTGGCAGGTAGATTTCAATCAACAAATACCTATTTTTATTATTATTTTGCTAAATTTTTCCTATTTTTGCCTTTCCTTCAAACCTCCAACACATCACAAAGGTAAAATTTCAGGAGAATGTTTTATGGAAAACATTTTGAAACATTTAGACTGTATCTACAGGATGCTGATTTACATCTTTTAGTTAAACAGTCATTTCTCGAGCTACAATAACTTGCCAAATCCTTGAGGTGGAACAAGGAGTATATATAAGGATAAGTAAGACACATCTACTGCCTCCAAGGAGTTCACAGTGTGGTAGGAGAGATAGCTGACAAAATGATTACAGAGTAGTGTGAGCATTATAGAGGGAGTAAGTATGAGGCAGTGATCATCATTATTGGATAGATGGGGATTGTCATGGAAATCTTCATGGAAGACGTTATGTATCACTGAATTCTAAAGAATGCTTAGCATTTGTTGGATGCATATGAAATATAAACTTCATGATCAGTCTATCCTTTGATATTAGGAACTTAATGAATAAATTAAGAAAAGTAGTTTCTCCTCCTCCATCATCTTCTCTTCTTCCTCCCTCTCTTCATTCTTCTGCTCCTCCTTCTGATTCTGCTGCTGCTGCTTTTGTTTTCTTTGTGTAGGTTGATTTAAAAAAAAAAAAATCTAGAAAGTGAAAGTCAATCTTGTATCTAGATCATGCTTTCCCTACAGAGTGTTAAAATGGGTACTAGGAAGAAAGAGACAGTAATTAGTACGTGATTATCCTGGAGGTCTCATACTATAGCAGATGCCATATTAAAGGTTTAAATTTTTTTTTTTAAGATTTTATTTATTTGACAGATCACAAGTAGGCAGAGAGGCAGGCAGAGATGGGGGGGAAGCAGGCTCCCCGCTGAGCAATGCGGGGCTAGGGCCCAACGTGGGGCTCCATCCTGTGACCCTGGGATATTGACCTGAGCCGAAGGCAGAGGCTTAACCCACTGAGCCACCCAGGCACCCCTAAAGGTTTAAAAAATCCAGATAACAGGAATAACTCAAAAAAAATACAATTCTTTTAAATATTAAAAAAAAGTATATCAAATAATTGCCACAGCTGGTAAGTTGATCTGCATTTTTGGGGGTGAGCATGGGGTGCATTGAAGTGCAGCTCGAGCCTCCATCACTGTAATTATGTATGAGTCCCAGACAATCTACACAGCCTTGTCCTGCCAAGACTCCTCGTATAACTGTGCACAACCTGTGCCACCAACAGAGTGCATTGCACAAGAAATTATGCATTTTAAATTAGATGCCAGAAAGAGGGTTTCTAACTACATAGTGAAGGCAGCTGTGCTAAGATATTTGGCCATCTCTGTTTTCTATGGTTTAGCTCAATATATTAAAAGTCAGTGAAATATTTTAGATCTGTTACCAGTGCACTAGGGCATGTGATTGAGAGTTCCTTAGATAGTTTTTGTTCAGATCCTATCTCTGATCATTCCTACTAAGCTATTTAAGCTATATATGCCTCAGTTTTCTCAGCTGTAAATTAAGACTAATAATAGTATCTCCCTTGTAACATTGCTCTAATAATTGAGGCACTGTATAAAGTGATTAGCCAGGGGCTATCCTAATTTGTGGCCAATGAAAGTTAGATACTGCCTCTTCTACTATTCTGTCGGTGTGGACTGTGTCTTCTTGGTATACTGTGTTCTTCTAACTCCTAAAACTTTTTTTTTTAAGATTTTATTTATTTATTTGACAGAGATCACAAGTAGGCAGAGAGGCAGGCAGAGAGAGAGGAAGGGAAGCAGGCTCCCTGCTGAGCAGAGAGCCCGATGTGGGGCTCGATTCCAGGACCCTGGGATCATAACCTGAGCCAAAGGCAGAAGCTTTCACCCACTGAGCCACCCAGTAATTTGAATGAGTGATGCCTTTAATAATAAAATTATATTATTAAATGTCTGTAATACTCCATATTGGGGACAAAAGATGGTGTGTGGATTACTTTTAGGAATTATTTTAATGTTCCCATTGATATTCATTGCTTAGTCATTTTGTTATTGGTAAATAATCATTTGCAGAAATACATTTGCCAGTTCCAAAACTTATGTACACACACATGCAACTTCATAGATGGTCATTGTGGTAGTGTTGAAGTTGGGATTTAAGCAAATGATGGAAAACCACTTTTTCACAGGAGCAGGCATTAAGAAACACTCTCCAGTTACCCTGACAGCAATGACATAAAATTTTTCTCCTGCATTTCTTCACAAAGGGCAGGAAAGTGTCAGGGTGGAGTGAGAAATCAGAAACCAGTAGAATGTGGCTTTCCAATTGGATAACACACACTTTCCCTATTAATTGTAATGAAGATAGAACAAATCAATAAGAGAAGAGAGAAGAACCACGTGGTCCTCTCAATTGATGCAGAAAAAGCATTTGACAAAATCCAGCATCGGTTCCTGATTAAAACGCTTCAAAGTATTGGGATAGAGGGGACATTCCTGAACTTCATAAAATCTATCTATGAAAGACCCACAGCAAATATCATCCTCAATGGGACAAAGCTTGCAGCCTTCCTGTTGAGATCAGGAACACAACAAGGATGCCCACTCTCACCACTCTTGTTCAACATAGTATTAGAAGTCCTAGCAACAGCAATCAGACAACAAAGAGAAATAAAAGGTATCCAAATTGGCAAGGAAGAAGTCAAACTCTCTCTCTTCGCAGATGACATGATTCTTTATATGGAAAACCCAAAAGACACCACCCCCAAACTACTAGAACTCATATAGCAGTTCAGTAACGTGGCAGGATACAAAGTCAATGTACAGAAATCAGTGGCTTTCTTATACACTAACAATGAAAATACAGAAAGGGGAATTAGCAAATCAATTCCATTTACTATAGCACCAAGAACCATAAGATACTTGGGAATAAACCTAACCAAAGAGGTAAAGGATCTGTACTCGAGGAACTGCAGAACACTCATGAAAGAAATTGAAGAAGACACAAAAAGATGGAAGACCATTCCATGCTCTTGGATCGGAAGAATAAACATTGTCAAAATGTCTATACTGCCTAGAGCAATCTATAGTTTTAATGCCATTCCGATCAAAATTCCACTGGTATTTTTCAAAGAGCTGGAGCAAATAATACTAAAATTTGTATGGAATCAGAAGAGACCCCGAATTGCTAAGGAAATGTTGAAAAGCAAAAATAAAACTGGCGGCATCACGTTACCTGATTTCAAGCTTTACTACAAAGCTGTGATCACCAAGACAGCGTGGTACTGGCATAAAAACAGACACATAGTCCAGTAGAACAGAGTAGAGAGCCCAGATATGGACCCTCAACTCTACGGTCAAATATTCTTTGACAAAACAGGAAAAAATATCCAGTGGAAAAAAAGACCGTCTCTTCCATAAAGGGTGCTGGGAAAACTGGACAGCTATATGTAGAAGAATGAAACTCGACCATTCTCTTACACCGTGCACAAAGATAAACTCAAAATGGATAAAAGACCTCAACGTGAGAAAGGAATCCATCAGAATCCTAGAGGAGAACATAGGCAGTAACCTCCTTGATATCAGCCACAGCAACTTTTTTCAAGATCTGTCTCCAAAGGCAAAGGAAACAAAAGCGAAAATGAACTTTTGGGACTTCATCAAGATCAAAAGCTTCTGCACAGCAAAGCAAACAGTCAACAAAACAAAGAGGCAACCCACGGAATGGGAGAAGATATTTGCAAATGACAGTACAGACAAAAGGCTGATAATCTATAAAGAACTACTGAAACTCAACACACACAAAACAGATAATCATATCAAAAAATGGGCAGAAAACACGAACAGACACTTCTCCAATGAAGACATACAAGTGGCTACCAGACACATGAAAAAATGTTCATCATCACTAGCCATCAGGGAGATTCAAATTAAAACCACATTGAGATACCACCTTACGCCAGTTAGAATGGCCAAAATAAGCAAGACAGGAAACAACGTGTGTTGGAGAGGATGTGGAGAAAGGGGAACCCTCTTACACTGTTGGTGGGAATGCAAGTTGGTGCAGCCACTTTGGAGAACAGTGTGGAGATTCCTTAAGAAATTAAAAATAGAGCTTCCCTGTGACCCTGCAATTGCACTACTGGGTATTTACCCCAAAGATACAGATGTAGTGAAAAGAAGGGCCATCTGTACCCCAATGTTTATAGCAGCAATGGCCACGGTTGCCAAACTGTGGAAAGAACCAAGATGCCCTTCAACGGACGAATGGATAAGGAAGATGTGGTCCATATACACTATGGAGTATTATGCCTCCATCAGAAAGGACGAATACCCAACTTTTGTAGCAACATGGACAGGACTGGAAGAGATTATGCTAAGTGAAATAAGTCAAGCAGAGAGAGTCAATTATCATATGGTTTCACTTATTTGTGGAGCGTAACAAATAACACAGAGGACTTGGGGAGATGGAGAGGAGAAGGGAGTTGAGGGAAATTAGAAGGGGAGGTGAACCATGAGAGACTATGGACTCTGAAAAACAACCTGAGGGTTCTGAAGGGGCGGGGGGGGTGGGAGGTTGGGGGAACCAGGTGGTGGGTATTAGGGAGGGCATGTATTGCATGGAGCACTGGGTGTGGTGCAAAAACAATGAATACTGTTACACTGAAAAAAAAATTGTAATGAAGAGCGTACCATGAAGATCTGAATTCCAGAGAAGTTTTATAAAATGAAAATAAAAAGAAATACAGCATTTCCTTTAATGAATACACTGGGTAGTATAAGAAAGGAAATAGATCATTTCAGATGCCTTAATTAAAGTGTTAGTAAAATCAGTTACTGCACTGGAATTGGTCAGGAATATTTTGCAATATTTGAATTGTTTTTCTGTGCGTATTTGTTCATTATAACCCAGCACATGATTCCCAGCAAATGTATGGAAATGATAAGGTTTACCAGAATTCATGGGTGTGTTTGTGTGCATTTTCATTTCTCTGCTCTCTGGAAGAGGCCATTTCCCCTTAAACTCACCTACCTTTTTTGCTGCATGCCTACTCTTTACCCCTTGGAGGATAATTCCCCTTGTTAGCTTTATCGTTTGAACGGGGCCATTCTACCCTTTTTCCTTCAGTACATTCTACCACGGATAAGAGGGAGGCTGTGACCCTGCCAATTTTGTCCTCTTGCAGATTTTCTTCAGGTGAGGCAGAGGATGACTAGCCTGTTTGTATATTTTACTGCCGCAGAATAAGTATCAGCTTTATTATTCAGAAAACACATCTTCATTTTCCGAGGCTCTCATTTTTTGCATAATTTGGGAAGGTTTGTTTTAAATGACCCCTTTCCAACCCCAGCTCCCCAGCTCTCATTGTTTTCTTAGAGAACCCTTGTGTCTGTGGGACTTCTTTTCTCACTCAGATTAATGTCTGCTTTCTTCAGCATTATCCCTGAGTAGAGAGACTGGTAGTACAAGGATGTCTCTGAAGGTCTTATGTTAAAATGCAAGATGTAGTAGGAGGGGAAAAAAAAAGAGAGAGAGAGTTGTCAGTAATAAGGTTTTATCTTAATGTCGTCAAGTGACTTCTGGAGTTATCGCTGGCACATTTGTGAGTATTTGCCTCAACGACGGAGCCTGCGTTACAAAATCATTTTGTGCCAGAAGAGGCTATTTAAAATTGTGCTCATGGTGCTGTCTCCAGGCGGGAATTTGTTATTAGCAGCGGTGATAAGGAAGGCTGCAGACATGTCATGACATTGGTTACCCTCAGGATAAGAGCAGATCAAGGCGTTCCAAGGAAAGGGCAGAAGGGGTGAATTACTCCTCGTCACTGCCAGACTTTGTGGCTACCAGCAAAGGAACATTTTAAGCTGCTTCCAACTCGGGAAATTGGGGAAATTGCAGCTCCTGCACCGATCACTGCTCCCCTCCATCTGCCCTCTTCCGAGCTGTCCTTTACGGGGACTTCACTCAGGTCCAGGGTCATGGCAGAGTTTTCCCTGCAAGTAATTGAAGAATGACTTCATCTGAGTGTACAGGGGTCTCAGGGTCGTATGTAGCGAGCTGAAGTACTGGTAACACTGTTTCTACACATCTCTGCACACACACTCAAAAATGCATACATGTTGTTTTGACAATACTGGCTATGGAATCAGTGCTTGAGACTAGGAGGTGTGTGGACAGGTGAGGTGGCCAGGTGATTTTCCATTGATCGGAAAAGTTTAAAACCCAACCAGATAACACTGACTTGAAGTGAAAAGACTTAGGTACTCACAAATTTGAAACAAATTGATACCTATTAATCAGTTTCTTCCATCTCTGAAGTAAAGCACATGAAATGACGACAAAATTTTTGTGTTGCATTGTGTATAATTGTTGTCATTCGCTGCTATTCTGGGATATTGTTAACACAAAACAGGGAGCTATTAAAAAATGGGAAAGACTGAATTCTAGCAATATGCTTATTTTAGACCGAAATCTAAGCATTATTGGATATGAAACTTGCAAATCTTTAGTTATATTCCCTTTTATTCAAAGATCAAAATGTCCTTTATACACCACAGAAGAAAATGCTGGATACATTTGAATTCAGTAGATATCACCGACTCTTTTTTCAAGTGTTCTGACTTTGGCAGAAGCCAAGAAGCAGTTTGCAAAGCACTTTTCCTTAATATTTAAATTCCCTTTGAGGTTTAAGAGAAATTTAATCCACATGTTTCTAATTCATTTGCACTCAACTCATAAAAAAATGTTCTTCAATTTGATCTCATTGTGGTCCAGGGGCATTAAAAAGCTTTCAAATGAGCCTTCCTCCTTGAATTGAAATCCAGATGTTGTGTTTTGTCAGCTCTAAGCAAATTCAAAACTCAGAAAAGTCTTGGTCATAAACGAGAAGGCACAGATGGTTTTGGATCTTAGGGAGGAAAAAAAATCCACAGATAATAGAAACTCTCTTAAAATATAGGGAACTATCATTTTTAAGGATTTCATTCAACTGGTGAGTAACATTATGCTCATTTAAAGATGGCAGTCTCTGCTGCTAAGGGAAATCAAATGATCTGAGGCCAAACTGTGAGTGAGAATATAGCTAGGAATAGACTCTCAGAGACCTTCTTTTTACTAATCACGAGTAGTGATTAAAATAAATAAATAGTAGGAGGGTGAAAAGGATGGAACCAAATGCTAAAGCCATATGGTAACACCATCAGGGATAGAAAAAAATAAGGTTATTTTTCACATTTCAGATACTCCCTCACATTAGCCACAGAGAAGATGGGCGGGGGAGGGGGACTGAATTCTGTGCAATAGAAGGCAACAACAGTCACATTCTAAATAATCATATTCCTGGCATTTCCCAGAGAGTTCGGTTTTTCAGCATTCAAATTTTCAATCTCAATTTACTGTATCTGGAGGCAAAATGGGATTCCGTCCCTCTTAAATATGAATTCTATTTGAGAAGTGCTAAAGTTTTTTTTCTGTATCTTTAAACCAGTGTGCTGATCTGCACACACATAGACAGGTCGCTGAATGCTAACCAGTAATCTTTTTCACCTTAGCACTTAGATCATTACCTTTTCTGCCTTAATTACAAATTTCTTCATAACCAGGATGAATTTACCAATGCACTATGCATTTTTTGCTGAAAACTTCCACCTGAGAACTTTCTCATGGTTTTGAAAATCTTATATTTGGAAGATACTTTTAAGATCGACTGATCAATTGATTTGAGAAAGAAAGAACATGCATCATGTGGAGGGGAAGCACAGAGGGAGAGAGAGTCTTAAGCAGACTCTGCACTGAACTTGGGGCCCCAAAAGATGTTCCATCTCAGGACTCTGAGATCATGACCTTGAGATCAGGACCTGAAACCAAGAGTCGAACACAACCGATTCAACCATCCAGGAGCCCCACTTTAATATAACTCTTTGGCTAAACATTTTTTCCTTCCCTTCCTCCCTCCCTTCCTTCTTTCCTTTTTATTTATTTTATTTTTTTAAACAAAATGAAAGGTTTTTTTTTTCCTTTAAATTCAATTAGCCAAGGTATTTTACAGATGTAGTAAAAAGAAGGGGTGCCTGCACCTCAATGTTCATAGCTGCAATGTCCACAAGAGCCAAACTGGAAGGAGCCAAGATATCCTTCAACGGATGAATGGCTAAAGAAGATGAGGTTCATATGCACAATGGAATATTACTCAGCCATCAGAAAGGATGAATAACTAAACATTTTTCAATACTTTGTTTCATAGGATGTGGATCTTAGTTCTAAGATTAGAAATTGTTTTAGAGTCAGCCCAATCTAGGTTCAAATTCTAGCTCTGCCCCTACTAGCTGGTTTATTTAGGGACTTTACATTGCTTCTCTTATCTTCTATTCTCTCCCCTCTGCAATTTTGATAAAATAGCTACATTCAGGAAGTTTGTGGTGAGGACTGAGATGTGCAGTATTCATTTATTCCTTTTCTGTTCACTTTTCTCTCCCCAGTACTATGAGTCACACTATATGGTTATAGCTCATCCTTGATAATCTCATGAAAACAAAGAGAACTTGGTGGGAGTTTGTTCTTGAATTCTTTAAGCCCTCTTTACTTTTGTTTTAAATGTGTACTTTGTAAGAGAGTACTATGCAACTCCTCTTGCATGTAAGTGTTTTTTAAACATTGGTTCCTGGTCTGAATTTAGCGTCCTTCAGATCTAGCGTCCCAAACTCTTCTTTCTCTCTCTCTTTCTGATAGACTAGAGGGTCTCTGTGACAGTCTAGCAATCATTCATCCAAACGCATAGCAGCATCCCAAGTTCCACGTTGAACCCTCCCCTCCCCACCCCCAACCCCACCCCCACCTCCCACTTTCCTCTTCATTCCACCTAAGTCAAATGTGGTAGACATCAGGCCAGACCCAGCAGGGCACTGGATTAGTGTCAGGCAAGAGACCCAAGAACGATAATCAGGACTACTGGATTTCAGCTGTAACACCTTTGAGTAAAAGAATCTGGAGCTTTCTTTGGGTCTTGTTGAGAAGATAGCTTTGATATCTGGAGTTGCTTGTAGCTTCTGCCAGTATGAGGGGGGAACGTTTGTCTGTAAATGGAGCCCCATATAAGAGAAGAGAACAAAAACATCTGAGTTCTGATGGCATTGGTTATATGCCTGGAATCAGCCATACCTGAAGCCTTTCCATGGCAAAAGACACATTTTTCCTTTCACACCAGCCACTTTGATTATAAGTGTTTTATTTAATACTAATATGAAAAGAACACACAGATAAATAATTTTACAATGCATAATAAGATGCTTTTCATAAAAACAATGACTAATGGCAGTTAATTTTCTTCTTTTTCTTACTGTTAGTACTATGATTATTACTTGTGGCTGAAAAATAACATAAAAGACAGTTTTCTCATCTTATGCAGACTTGAAATGGTTTATTTTTATTATTTTGTTAGAAGTGTTCAGTCCCAACCTCAAGACCTCATGGTGCTTGCAGACATAGGCAACTACTTTGTTCAAAGAAAAAAGTCATTCCTCTCCTTAGATATGCCCAGCGGGTCTATTAAACTCCTGTGATTTCTCAGCCATTCACAGTTACTGCATGATGCTTACAACTGTGTTTCAACAGATCCTTCACACGTTTTATATCTTTTTTTATTCTCTTTCTGCAGACAGGTTCACTATTTAATACCTGCTCGGGTAGCCTGATACTATGGATTCTAAATGAGTTCCACTGCCTAGGGTGGTTGGCGCTCCGATAGCGGCTTTTTCTTTTGAGAACGGATCCTAATTTATACCTCAACTTATATTAGTAATGTTGACCAAGGAGCCAGAGAAAGGTCTATAGATGATAATTTCATTAAGAAATTAGAAAAGGAAAGAAATGGATGGTAAAGAAAAATAATAAATAAATGGTGCAGATAAACAAAAAGGATGATGGAAAGGGACGGTAAGCACCTTGGGAGAAGGAGTCACATTTGAATTGCCTTCCTTTGTACCCCAGGTGCTAGCATTGCAACAGGCATTATCTTAAATTCTCATCTCCATTTGGTTAAGGGCCGGGATACTACTGAGATCCAGGTCCTCGGCAAAAGACATAGTAGGAGTAGGTTTTGATGTTTATCCTTGTTCGGTGAGTTTCTACATGCAGTTATTTAAGGATTTACATAAAGAGGGAGGGTTTTGCAAACGTTTATTTGGGCAAAGGCAGTTTCCCTGCAGCTCTAATGTCCTAAACAGATAATAAAGTTGCCTCATTTCGTTCTTCTCGCAACTATCTAAACATCTTTTTTCTGAACCTAGGAGATCAGGAAGGAGAACTCAACTATTTGTGCAGTTGGTTCAGTGGCTGGGGGGAAGTGCAGAAAGCATTGCTGCAGACAATGCAGACTGTTGGTTAGATGTGGAGGATAGTAGTGGAAAAACACAATCTGGTTTCTTTGAGTTGAATGCCCTGTTGTGACGGCCAGTGCATCCCTGAAACATTCTGCCGGTCAGAGTGACATTCACAAATAGCACCCAGGGCTGTATTTTTGGCACTTTCTCCGTGCCCACTAAGTTTTATTGCTGCATGCTGCTATGTGATTCTTACGCTGCTCAAGAAGATCACCAGTTCTTAGCACAACATAAACTTTACCTAATGTTTCTCTGAAATGGTGATAAGTGACCTCTACCTGACCTTTCCTGCCCATTCTGTCCATATTTTTGAAGTGCAGAGGTAGCAGCTGCATAGTGGAATTTGTATTAGAGTCATGTCTTACAGTCACTCTGTATCATATACAGTATTACAATTATTTATTAAAATAAATATAAATAGTATAATTAGTATAACATATAATCAGTTTTCCAGAGATACTCTGCCCCCTCTGCCATTGATAAAACTAGCGGATTTAGTTGGATAATCAGCGGTTCTCTGAAGAGATGAAATTTGGTGGCTTAGGCAGAGAATGCAGGGACCCTTAAAGCAGTTTTGCTGGAATGGAATATACCACGCGTAGACCCTGCAAAGTTAAAAAGTTCTAAACTTCCAGTTGAATTGTTCATTTCAAACCCCCTGTTCTTTCTCACTGATGCCACTAAACAACTGTTTTCTTAAAAAAAAAAAAAGATTTTATTATTTGATAGAGCATATAAGCAGGGGTAAAGGCAGAGAGAGGGAAAAGCAGACTCCCCATCGAGCAGGGAGCCTGATGCAGGACTTAATCCCAGGACCCTGGGATCATGACCTGAGCTGAAGGCAGATGCTTAATGACTGAGACACCCAGGCGCCCTGGAATTGCTTTTAAACTAAGACTTAACCATGAGTCTAGGATGGCGTTGTGTTGTGAAATAAGGGACTATATGGTTAACTTCTTTAAAAATAAGTTTTAGCAACAAACTTGTTACCAGAAGTTTATTGCTATTATCTCTTTATATTTTGAGTGTTTTCTGAGTCTTAATAATCTTAATAACTTAAGGGAGTTGACAGCAATCCTAAAATGCATAACTCCAAATAGCAAAAGTCATTCTATCAGTTGTTAAGAGAGAGAACATTTCATTTCTCCAGAATATCTAACTTAACAGTATAGCTTTTCTATGATCTGGTTTGTTTTACCTTTAAAATTCTAAACAATCACTTTGCTGAATTTTTTAATGATGCTAATTTGAGCATTACAAATGTCTTATAGTCATTTTCTGTCAAGTTCCCATGTAGTCATCACTGCTATGTCTCTTTCGTAGCTGTGCTTTTTTGCTTTTGTGGGATAACATATTTCTTATAATTTAGGAGGATTGCAGAGATGAGCGAGTTCCTGTCTCATATGACTTGTTTGGTAACAACGATGTTAAATCACATTCATTCCAGTCGTTTGATATAGAGACTGTCATTCATTTATTCTGCCTGTTCACCTGTATTGAAAATTTGCTCGGTGAAAGGTACTGTTTATGGAGCTGGATAGAAAGGCAGTAGGAGGGTAGGCATGACTAAGACCTTTTTGGGGGTGGCAAACGTTGAAAGCGCATCATTACATTACAGAGTAGTATGGTCATAGGGTGGTATAGGAGAAGTACATGGTAAGGAGAAGAGAGCTCACTCCGTTGATGGAAGGTTGTGGTTCCATGGTGCCTTTGCAGGGGATAGAATATTAATTTCATCTCTCTTTTTTTTTTATAAATTTACTTATTTATTTGACAGAGAGAGATAGATCACAAGTACGCAGAGAGGCAGGCAGAGAGAGAGAGAGGGAAGCAGGCTCCCCGCTGAGCAGAGAGCCCCATGCGGGGCTCGATCCCAGGACCCTGAGATCACGACTTGAGCCGAAGGCAGAGGCCCAATCCACTGAGCCACCCAGGTGCCCCTTAATTTCATCTCTTAATGCCATTCATCTTGGAGGGTTTCTTTTAACGTTTTTGGTTGTCAGTGTGATTTTTAGGCTTCTCTGAATTTATTCAAAGAATATTTATGCTACAAACTTACCCATTTAGAAAATGCAGATGTGTTCCAAACAACCCATTCCTCTCCATCTCCACTGCCATTATACAGTTCCAGTCAGTGTCTTTTTTGGTTCTTCTGCCTCTATTCTTGCCAACTTTGGTGCATTCTTACTCCACATAAAGAGAGGAACTCTAAATCAATCTGTTGTCCTCCTGCTACTGACTTTCTAGAGGTTCAGTTCACCAAGATCTTGCCTCCTCTTGGCCAGCACCACACCCAGGGCCCAGTACCTCAGGGTCCTCTGACAAGAGTTGTCTTCCTTCTACTTTGCTCCGCTCATTCCTTATTCTTCAGAGTCTCAGATTAAATATTAATTCATCAGAGTACCCTTACCTAATGCTTAGCTATGTTATTTCATAGTGTTCTGCACTTACCCAGTATAATCCGCTTCATTATTTGTAATTTGCATGATTGTTACCTATTTTCTTAGATCATCAACCTGAAAAAGGTTGGAGACTTTGCCCTTACAGTAGTGTCTGCCAGGTATGAAACATTCAGGAAAGCTATTTTCTGGATGAATTAATGTCATAACCCATTTGCATCCAGGCTAAATATTTCATCAGTATGTTTGTAGTGTATATCGACCATTTATACTTGGAATTTAACTCCCTAAGGATTGCGGGGGGCGGTGGAAACAAAGGTCTTAGGCACAGAGTTAATTGGAGAGCATGCTATTTATTGGAATAGTCTTACTTGTCTATTCTGTGCAGCTTGAACCTAAATTCAATATGTTCAAACTGTAGGCTATGTTTACTACTAAAATCAAACTACATTCAGCTATGGATAACCTGTCTTTGAACATTGCTATAGGCTGCGCTCTATCAGAGGAGTGGGCAACAAGCTGTGAGCCTAAACTTTTATCATCATATCTATAAGTCAAGATAACAGCCAAGACTTCCTCCTGTGGACCTCACACTGCCTTTAGAAAAATAGAAACGTGAAATATTTAGATTGGAAAAAAAGGAAACATGAAAACAATTACTTGGCATTGATAGAATACCATGGACTATCCCATTTCCTTAAAAAGACCTGGACTACAGAGAATTATCCAAAATGCTAAAAAGCACAATTGCAGATACCTGGAAAAACATAACCAACATTTTAATATCCTAGTTTGTGATGCCAATCCCAATGTAAGATAAGTTCCCTCACAATCTTTTTTTTTTTTTTTTTTTTTTTTTTTTTTTTTTTAAAGATTTTATTTATTTATTTGACAGAGAGAGATCACAAGTAGGCAGAGAGGCAGGCAGAGAGAGAGAGAGGGAAGCAGGCTCCCTGCTGAGCAGAGAACCCGATGCGGGACTCGATCCCAGGACCCTGAGATCATGACCTGAGCCGAAGGCAGCGGCTTAACCCACTGAGCCACCCAGGCGCCCCTTTTTTTTTTTTTTCAATTGAAGTTACATGAACATTTTTTCAGTTTCTAGTGTACATTATAATGATCTGATACTAGTATATATTGTCAAATCATCACCACAGTAAGTCTAGTTAATATTTGTTCCCATACATAGTTACAATCTTTTTTTCTTACGAGGGGGACTTTTAAGGTCTATTCTCTTAGCAATGTTCAGTTTTGCAATATAGAATTGATCATTATATATAAAATCTTATTTATATGTTTAGTTTCATTCAGTTTTTCTTGAACATAAAACTAATTATAAGCCACTTAAAAGCTATTTCCATCTTGCTCATCTTTTTTTTTTAAGTTTACAATAAACACATCCACTGCCAGAATAAAGTAGTCTTTATTTTAGATTTGGAAAAATGAAAATAAATTAAATGGAATACAAACCAGGACACATACCAAGTTCCATATTAAACACAGGAAATGCTTACCTTTTTTTGAATATTGTTGACACACAACCTTACTTAGTTTCAAGTGTGCAACTTAGCAGTTTGACGAATTTAAGTATTACGCTGTGTTCATCACAAGTATAGTTACCATATGTTCCTTTGCATTGCTATTACAGTATCATTGACGGTATTCCTTATGCTCTGCTTTTCATTCTTGTGACTTACTTATTTCATATCTGGAAGCCTATCTCTCCTTCTCCCCTTCACTTGTTTTTTCCCAATCCGCATCTGCATCCCCCTTGGCAGCCATCAGTTTGTTCTCTGTAGTCATAGTTCTCATCCTGCTTTTTGTTTGTTTACTCATTTTTTAAGATTCCACTCATAAGTAGAATCATATGGTATTGGTCTTAGTCTTACTTATTTCACTTAGCATATACCCTTTAGGAGCATCCATCTTAAATGACATGAGCTCATCCTTTTTTATGGCTATATAATATTCCATTGTGTGTATATATACCACATTTTCTTTATCCACTCATCTGTTGATTAGATACTTAGATTACTTGCATGTTTTGGCTATTGTAAATAATACTGCAGTAAACCTAGGGATGCATGTGTCTTTTTTAGTTAGTATTATTTTCTCTGGGTAAATACCGAATAGTGGAATTAATGGATCATATGTTATTTCTATTTTCAATTTTTTGAGGAATCTTCATACTGTTTTCTGTAGTGGCTGTACATTTGACAACCCCACCAACAGTGCACAGGAATTCCATTTTTTCAACATCTTCATCATCTTTTGTTGTTTCTTGTCTTCTTGATTGTAGTCATTCTAAGAGGTGTGAGAGGATGCCTCATTGTGTTTTTGATTTGCATTTCCCTGATAATGAATGATGTTGAACATCTTTTCGTATTCTCTGTCGGTCATCTGTATGTCTTTTTGGGGGAGAAAAAAATATCTACTCAGGTCCTCTGCCCATTTTTTACTTGGAGTGTTTGTTATTTTGGTGTTGAGTTATATGAGTTCTTGATATATTTTGAATATTAATCTCTTATTGAATATATCATTTGAAAATACCTTCTCCCATTCAGTAGGTTGTCTTTTTGTTTTGTTGATGGTTTCCCTTGTTGTGCAAAAGCTTTTTATTTTGACACAGTCCCGTGCTTGCTTCGGCAGCACATATATATATTTTTTGACACAGTTCCAGTAGTTTATTGTTGCTTTTGTTTTCTTTGCCTTAGGAGACAGCTAGAAAAATGTTGCTGTGGCTGATGTCAGAGAAATTACTGCCTGTGTTCTCATCTAGGACTTTGATGGTTTTAGGTCACACATTTAGGTCTTTAATTGGTTTTGAGTTTATTTTTGTGTATGGTGTTGAAAAGTGTCCCAATTTCATTCTTTTACATGTAGGTCTCCAGTTTTCTCAGCACAATTTATTGAAAGACTGTCTTTTCCCTATTGTATATTTTTGCTTCCTTTTCATAGATTAATTGACCATACAATTGTGGGTTTATTTCTGGGTTTTCTATTCTGTTCTATTAATCTGTGTGTCTCTGTTCATCAGTACTATACTGTTTTGATTACTACAGCTTTGTATTATGTCTTGAAATCTGGAATTATGATACCTGCAGATTTGGTCTTCTTTCTCAGGATTGCTTTGGCTATTTGAGGTCTTCTTTGATTCCATATAAATGTTAGCATTAAGTGTTCTAGTTTGGTGAAAAATGCTGTTGGTATTTTGATAGGGATTGTGTTGAATCTGCACATGGCTTTGGATAATATGGACATTTTGACAGTATTCATTCTTCCAATCCATAAGCCTGAAATACCTTTACATTTGTTTCATCTTCAGTTTCTTTAATCACTGTTTTATAGTTTACAGAATATAGGTCTTTCATCTCTCTGGTTAAGTTTATTCCTAGGTATTTTGTTCTTTTTGGTGCACTTATAATTGGTGGTGGTGGTCTAATTTCTCTTTCTGTGACTTCATTGTCAATGTATAGAAATTCTACCAATTTCTGGGTATTAATTGTGTATCCTGCCACTTCAGTGAATTTGTTTATTCTAATAGTTTTTGTGGAATCTTTAGGACTTTCTCTGTGTAGTATCATGTTGTCCACAAATAGTGATAGTTTAACTTCTTTACCAATATTAATGTCTCATTTATTTATCTTGTCTGATTGCTATGGATAGGACTTCTAGTATTATGTTGAATAAAGTGATGAGAGTGGACATCTTTGTCTTTTTCCTGATCTTAGAGGGAAGATCACAGTTTTTCACCATTGAGGATGATGTTAACTATATTTTTCATATATGGCCTTCATTATATTGAGATATGTTCCATGTAATGCATTTTATTGAGAATTTTTTCTTCATGACTGGGTGTTGAATCTTGTCAAATGTTTTTCCTGCAATTGACATGATTGTATGATTTTTATCTTTCATTTTGCTGTTGTGGTGTATGCTGTTGGTTGATTTGTAAATACTGAATCATCCCAGGAATAAATCCCACCTGATCATGGTGAACGATCTTTTTAATGTATTTTTTGTATGTTGTTTGCTAATATTTTGTTGAAGATTTTTGCATCTGTATTCATCAGAGATATTAGCCTGTATCTTTTGTTTTTGTTTTTGTTTTTGTTTTGTTTTGTGCTGTCTTTTTCTGGTGTTCTTATCAGGGTAATCCTGGCCTCATAGAATGTATTTGGAAGCTTTTCTTTCTCTTCTCACTTTTGGAGTAGTTTGAAGAGAATAGGTATTAACTCTTATTTAAATGTCTGGTAGACTTTACTTATGAATCTATCTGGTTCTGGACTTTTATTTTTTGGTAGTTTTTTTGATTATTGATTCAATTTTGTTTCTTGTAATTGGTCAATTCAGGTTTTCTGTTTCTTTCTAGTTCAGTTTTGGAAGAGTGTATGTTTCTAGGGATTTGGCCATTTCTTCTAGGTTCCCAGTTTGTTGGCATATATTTTTTCATAGTATTCTCTTAAAATTTTTTTTGTGTTTCTGTGACATCAATGTTATTTCTTCTCTCTCATTTTTTAATTTTATTTATTGGAATTCTTTTTCTTTTTCTTGATGAGTCAGGCTAAGGGTTTGTTAATTTTATTTATCTTTTCAAAGAATGAGTTTCTTGTTTCATTGACTTTTTTCCTTTTTTTTTTTTCTTTTAATCTCTATGTCATCTCTTTATGTTCTGCTCTTTATTATTTCTTTTTCTGCTTGCCTTGGGCTTTAGAACATATGTATCTTGAAATCTAAGGGCCACTAAGAATTCTAGATATTCTTTTTTTACAATAGTCCCAAAGATAGTTTAAAATTACCTTGCTTATGGGTAGTAGGTAAAACAAATATACACTTACTGTAGTGTATGTTACATTTAGTAGGTAAACATTAAAAATAAAGGTATATGTTTCTAATAATTATCTTTTAAAAGAAGAAATGGCTACTTTTAGTAGCAGAGAAAGTATTTTTAATTAAATTCAGTAACACAATGAGAGAAGGCTACACTTACCTCAACTATAAAATGAAAATTAGAACTATATTTCATACTTCCAACCTTTGTGTACATTAATATAATTTAAATATAATATAATTTAAATGTTGTTTAAGTGTGGCTTACTAGCTCTTCATTTTAATACTAGAGTGTTGGAAAGTAGACTTAATTATGGCATACTTAGCTTCTACATAATAGCAATGTTTTCAATTATATTGTTTTCTTTTTTTCTGAAGTATTTCAAATACTTCTATGTATTCTGTTGTATTTCCTCCTCTCTGTGTTTTGTGAAGTCAAATACAAAAATAAAACTTTGTTAAAATCCAGGGAATTGACTTTTAATTTTATTTTCTTTCTACCTCCTGATTGGCTGTATTTTGGTGAGTAAATCATTCATTAAATCAGTCAGTGCCTTAATTTCTCCACCTATGAAATGGAGAATTATCTTTTGCTATTACTTCCTTTTTGTTTGATCAAATGAAGTATGAAATTAAATACCTGTGTCTACAGAAAATGATGTGGCATAAACTCAAGTATGCAAATCTATATTTTCTAGTTAACAAACTGGTTTAGTTCCTACCCTAGTTATTAAAAGAGATTCAATATTGATACCTTGAATCTTTGATGATAAGAATCAGAAATTCCTTTTCTTATTCCTAGATGGTGCTCACCAAAGAAAAAAATAAAATGCTCCCCTAATGTATGGCTTGAAAAAAATTAAATTTTGACTCATTTGACAGTTAAAAAATGAGTCCTTGGGTGGACCATGGAACTGAAATGTAGGAGGTAGAGAGGGAAATAAATTCTGTTCAGCAACAAATCTGTGTCAAGCATTTTATTGCCAGATAAAAAACAGGACACCCATTTAAATTTGAACCTCAGATAAATAACAGATCATTTTTAGTATAAGTATATCTCATGCAATATTGAGACATACTAAAAAAAATGCTGTTTATCTGAAATTCAAATTTCACTAGGAGCTTTGTGTTTTTATTTGTCAAATCTGGCGACTGTATCCCCATGGGAATTCTGCAAGGTAGGCTAATACTGCCCTATCTTACAGTTGGAAAAAATAAGGTTCAGAGAACTTTCATTATATTCCTTGGATCACGTAGCCAGCAAGTGGCAAGGAGGGAGATTAAACCCAGGCCTGCTTCCCCCAATTCTAGTACTCATTCCAATGTGACCTGCTGCTCATAAAACACACTAACACATTTGACTGCAGAATCACTAACAGTGTCTCCACCAACACATACATTTCTCCCTGGCTAAATAGATCAGGATAAACAAATATTTTATTTTATTCTACCTCTTCCCCAGGCAAAATCCCTCCACTCTCCAAGTTCTGTTAGAAGAGAAAAGAGCACTCTCATTTACTCCCAGCACATAAGACAACTACAGCCACATTCCCTTGAGGTAAGAAACCCAAAGTACATTCAGCGAACTGAGGGACATATTTACAGTCTCCCAAGATCCTATTCTTGCTTCTTTGCCACTATTTATCATTTTTGTGGTGAGACATATTTGGGGAAGCACTGCGGTAATTCCCTCAAAGCAGCAGTTCCAGGACTCCATACGGCCATAGGTGGTCATCCGTGGTCTGTAGATTCTGAAGGATGGAAGAAAAACTGAGTTTATTCGCAGTTAAAGTGATAAAAGTGGCAGCTATTAAAGCTATTAGTTACTATTTTCTGTTCTGAAAGAAAAGGAGAGAGGATATTAACACTGGGGGCAAAGAAAGATGTATTGCTGAGCTTCAAGCTTCAGGATCCTTGCCCTGCAGCCTGTGCTGCTGCTCCCACGCAGTTTGGCAGGGGCAAATAGTGAATAGCGTTCTATTTTTAATTTTAAACTTTTAAGCAGAAGGCCATCAGGAATAATCTGCTCAGTAAACAGTTGGTCTGGAGTCTTAGCATTTCTCTTCGTTCGGCAAACAGTATCACAAATGTTAAATGTTAGAGAAGAACCAATGGCATGTGTGTTTTATCAAATGAGTCTTTTGCCAAGAATATCTCTGGATTTTTTTTTTTTTTTCCTGATGCAGTTTAGGAAAGAAATGATAAACATAGCTGGAAGGCAGTGAATTTAGGTATAAGGCATGGACTTTCTAGCTAGATAGACACAAGTTCCAGATAGGTTCAAGTGCCAGCTCCATAATTTACCTGCTGTGTGACCTTGAGCACATTACTTAAATTTACTACATCTGTTTCTTCTGAGAATTAAATTAATAGCAATACCTAGTTGGTGCTAGCATTGCAAAGATGAAGAGATGGAGTATGTGAAATGCAAAGCAATACCATGGACATATTAGATACCCCCAAATGCTTATCAGTTCCCCTTTACTTTCATCTGTTTTTTTTTTTTTTTCTAATTTTGAAAATACAGTTGATTGGGAGAGAAGAGAACGGTGTTAAGGAAAATCAAATTGTAGATTTAAAGGCACCGTGTGCTTTTATTTAAAACTATATTATGTCTTAATAATTCTCTTGTCATATAGACATGTTATAGATCCAAAGGCGACAGTATTGGTTGATATAACCATAATACTTTTCAAATTCCTACAAACCATCATGGATGGGTTCAGTGAGAGGGAGCTGCAAGGGTCATATTATACTTCAATATCAGAAACTCTCAGATATTGTCACTTAATGTCTTTGGAATTAAGTGATCCATGGGATAATGAATTTTCTTTCCAGAGATATTGAACTAGTATCAAAGTAACTACACATCAGGCACTCAGTGGAAAAGATTAATTTTCAGGGAAAAGAGGTAGATCAGATGGCTTTTAGGCCAAGATTATTTTCCAACTTCCAGATTCTGCATTTCTCAGTGTACGTTCTATAACTGGTTTACTGAGCCTGATTTAATTAATCCACTCATTTGTTCACTCCTAACAATACATTTATTGTGTCTCTACTATGTGTTCAGGATTGACGGAAGCACATGATTAACTAACACTATGTGGAAATCCTAGAGAAAAACATATTGAAATGTAGTGAGGAGAGAAAAAAAAAATTGTCAACCAATAGTTCCTTGTTACTGTACATTGAGCAATACATTTTATCCCATTACATTTTATTTGTGTCACTTCCATTCTGCTCTCAGTATGAATAGACAAGGCTAATATTGTTTCCGGTGAAGGCCTGACAGCTATTCTTTTGATTTGTTTGGCATTACATTTGAGCTGCACTCATGCAGCCCCGATTGCTGAAGGATGGCTTGGCTGAAAAGAACAGGCAATACGCCCTAGGGAGAAAGGGCAGGGTTTTGGAAAAGAGGAATCTGGAAACAGTATTTGTACATCTATGTACTGCTAAAGGCTCTGAAAATTCCCGCATAGTGGTTGAGGTAGCCAAAAGAGAAATGATCTTTTCTCTTACGACAGAGCCTGGAGCCTCAGAGGCTAATTTTAAAGAATACCAGCTTTGATGTCACATGATCCAATCCCTGCTTCTCAGTGGCCTTTTCCATAAAATGTAATCTAATTTTATTTCCAGAAGATCTATTCTTGCCCAATTTATGTTAGTGAATGGATGGGGTTGGGCCTTCTCTCTTGCCAGAGGTGTAGGCCATCTTGGATGTTAACAAATATGGGTAGCTATCCCAGACTGGATAAGGAGAGAGATTTTTGGGGACTTCTAGGGAAGCTTCTAACTTGTTATTCCATAAATTATAAGAAGCCTTCCTAACAGTCAGTGCATTCAGCTCTGGGTGATGTGGGATGTAGAGGGGAGGTCTGAATATCAGCAACTATTTGCTATTACAAGACAGCCATCCTGATGAAGAAGTCTGTAAACAGAGGATGTGACAGTTAAGGTAGTTTTTGAAAAATAAATCAGAGCTCATACCATGAAACTTTGTATCAAATCATCCCCAAGATTGACCTCCCAACATTTTAGTCTAATGAGCCAATACATTTCATCTAAGTGAAATGATTTAAATTGGATTATCTGATAACTTCAAAGAGAAATATTCAAATGACGAATTCCTGTCCTAGCTGTGTGACTGTGGGCAAACTGCTTATCCTTACTGAGTTTTCTGAGTGTCTATTCTGAATTTCTTGCTAATAAGTTATGTGACTTTATTTCCTCTTCTATAAAATGAATATAATGTTTTGGATATATCTTCTGAATAATACATTGCACAAGATATTTAAGCACCTGGCACAGTCCCTTGAACTTCCTCAATGCAATATAGTTATTATCATTAAGTTTCTGCGTATGCATTCACGTTTTCACACATACATGCTGAATTTCCAGTAGTGCACAATTCAGGTTATATGTGGTAAAGCTCAAAAATGGTGATGATGATGATCTTATTTTCTTTTTCAGGGAAAGAAAAATATGTCAAAATAATGATAATACATAGTAATATGTAGAAAAGTACTTTTCTTTTTTTTAAGGGTCGTGAGTAAAGTACACTGGGTGTCAGACTGGAGAGATGCTGTTTTTAAGTGGAAGGATCAGAGAACGCCTTACGGTAGTAGAGATAGAAAAATTGGATGCATTTACATAGGTAGATATTGGTAAGCAAAGGAACTGCATCATATCTTATCTGAGTCTTTTTTTAATAGTAGAGATGCCTATAGGGAGAAAGGGTGTATGGTAAGGAAAGCAAAGAGTGAGAAAATTGACAAGAGATTGACATTTTTTTCTGGATTTTGAAGCTACCCTAGATTTCCTGTGCTCAGGGTCTGTAGCTTGTTTTGTCTTAGCTTGTGTGTGTAAGGTGATGTCTGCTATGTGAAGGTGCGAATACATGTGGTGCTTGGAGGTATTCCGAAAAATTACTTTACTTCTCAAATCTAGTGTATGTATGTGTGTGTATAAAATTATACTTATTATTTCTCATTTTCTTCTGCAGTCCCTCACCAAGCTCAGAGGAATAGAAAGTTAAAAGTTTATGCATGAATAAAAAATGTAATAAGGAAACTGAGAATACTATTGGGTGTCTATAATATACTAGTCGTTCTAGATGCTCACTCTCTTTCTCTCTCTAATCTTATTTTTGATTAATCCTCTGATACAATTATTGCTATCCATATTTTATGAATGGGAAGGGAGACTCAGTTTAAATTGTCTGGGTTTATTACAGCTAACTAGTGGGGTCAAAGAAAATGTACATAATTGGTGTACTTTAAGTTTCATAGAATTGAGGGTCATGGCATGGGAGAAACATTGACTGCTTAACCGTTCTCTTTGAGAAAGATGGTAGCTCTAGAATCTCTATTATTGCTTGTTGTTGTTTATTTTCCTTTTGTTTTTGCCCACTCAGACCACAATCAACCTGTTACTGGTAATGCCCACAGTTGTCTTGATCTACTACCACTAGCTAACTTTTCATATATCTCCCTTTCACTGTGTTACAAAGATAGGGGTACTTCATCTGTATTGAGAATCTGTTTTGTACTAAGGATTACCAAAAATAATTCAATTTTTCTCTTGATCTGAGTTTCAAATAGTGTGAGGTAGGTCCTATTTCTTTAATATTAAAAAAAAAAAAAAAAACAGTACTAGGCTATTTATTTAGTTTCCTGGCCTCAAACATCTAGTCATAGGGAGACATAATCAAAATATGGGTCAATTTGAGTAAACATTTATGGTGGAAAGTAGTGTTCTTCAATGGAGAGAACTAAGAGAACATATGTAGAACCATTAAGATACAAGTAAAAGAAAAACAATAACTCAAGGAAAAAAGCCAACTGATGACTTCATTTCATAAACTTGCCAGTAACTGAACACAGACCATGTTAGTGAGCTAACATTTTATACTCCAGCTTGCCACTGCATAGTCATAAAATGGCTCTGCTATATAACTCCAAGAACTATGTGTCATATAATGGCATCCGCCGTAGGAAGGCTCGTATCTTGGTCAAAATGGGAGATCCTTTCAGAAGCTCCTTTATCCCAACAGATACTCCTTCACATGTCATTGGCCATTATCGGATGATGGCTCACCCTGGAGAAAAAAAAAGGGGATGGCTTTTGAGTAGTAACCAGTGATTTAAATCATAATAGTTTTTCTTCTTTTTCTTATATTATCAAAAATTAAAAAAGGAAAGAATGGAGACGATTGGTAAAACATATAGAACATATTCAGAGGACCATTATATTCTAAAGATGGAAGATATAGAATAGATACATATATTTAAACCCATCATTTTTTTTTTTTCATGGTGACTTTATATTTTAATAAACATATAATGTATTTTTATCCCCAGGGGTACAGGTCTGTGAATCGTCTGGTTTACATATTTCACAGCACTCATCATAGCCCATACCCTCCCCAATGTCCATTTCCCCACCACCCTCTCCCGTCCCCCTTCCCCCCCGCAACCCTCAGTCTGTTTCTTGAGATTGAGTCTTTTATGGTTTGTCTCCCTCCCAATCCCATCTTTTCATTTTTTCTTTTCCTACCTCCCCCCAAACCCCCCCACCTTGCATCTCCACTTCCTCATATCAAAGAGATCATATGATAGTTATATTTCTCCGATTGACTTATTTCGCTAAGCATGATACCCTCTAGTTCCATCCACGTCGTCGCAAATGGCAAGATTTCATGTCTTTTGATGGCTGCATAGTATTCCATTGTGTATATATACCACATCTTCTTTATCCATTCATCTGTTGATGGACATCTAGGCGCTTTCCACAGTTTGGCTATTGTGGACATTGCTGCTATAAACATTCGGGTGCACGTGCCCCTTCGGAGCACCACGTTTGTATCTTTAGGATATATACCCAGGAGTGCAATTGCTGGGTCGTAGGGTAGCTCTATTTTCAGTTTTTTGAGGAACCTCCACACTGTTTTCCAGAGTGGTTGCACCAGCTTGCATTCCCACCAACAGTGTAGGAGGGTTCCCCTCTCTCCGCATCCTCGCCAGCATCTGTCATTTCTTGACTTGTTAATTTTAGCCATTCTGACTGGTGTGAGGTGGTATCTCATTGTGGTTTTGATTTGTATTTCCCTGATGCCGAGTGATGTGGAGCATTTTTTCATGTGTCTGTTGGCCATCTGGATGTCTTCCTTGCAGAAATGTCTGTTCATGTCCTCTGCCCATTTCTTGACTGGATTATTTGTTCTTTGGGTATTGAGTTTGATAAGCTCTTTATAGATTTTGGATACGAGCCCTTTATCTGATATGTCGTTTGCAAATATCTTCTCCCATTCTGTCAGTTGTCTTTTGGTTTTGTTAACTGTTTCCTTTGCTGTGCAAAAGCTTTTGATCTTGATGAAATCCCAATAGTTCATTTTTGCCCTTGCTTCTGTTGCCTTTGGCGATGTTCCTAGGAAGAAGTTGCTGCGGTGGAGGTCAAAGAGATTGCTGCCTGCATTGTCCTCAAGGATTTTGATAGATTCCTTTCGCACATTGAGGTCCTTCATCCACTTTGAGTCTATTTTCGTGTGTGGTGTAAGGAAATAGTCCAATTTCATTTTTCTGCATGTGGCTGTCCAATTTTCCCAGCACCATTTGTTGAAGAGGCTGTCTTTTTTCCATTGGATATTCTTTCCTGCTTTGTCGAAGATTAGTTGACCATAGAGTTGAGGGTCTATTTCTGGGCTCTCTATTCTGTTCCATTGGTCTATATGTCTGTTTTTGTGCCAGTACCATACTGTCTTGATGATGACAGCTTTGTAATAGAGCTTGAAGTCTGGAATTGTGATACCACCGACTTTGGCTTTCTTTTTCAATATTCCTTTGGCTATTCGAGGTCTTTTCTGGTTCCATATAAATTTTAGGATTATTTGTTCTATTTCTTTAAAAAAAATGGATGGGATTTTGATAGGGATTGCATTAAATGTGTAGATTGCTTTAGGTAGAATAGACATTTTCACAATATTTGTTCTTCCAATCCATGAGCATGGAATATTTTTCCATTTCTTTGTGTCTTCCTCAATTTCTTTCATGAGTACTTTATAGTTTTCTGAGTATAGATTCTTTGCCTCTTTGGTTAGATTTATTCCTAGGTATCTTATGGTTTTGGGTACGATTGTAAATGGGACTGACTCCTCAATTTCTCTTTCTTCTGTCTTGTTGTTAGTGTAAAGAAATGCGACTGATTTCTGTGCATTGACTTTATATCCTGACACTTTACTGAATTCCTGTATAAGTTCTAGCAGTTTTGGAGTGGAGCCTTTTGGGTTTTCCACATATAGTATCATATCATCTGCAAAGAGTGATAGTTTGACTTCTTCTTTGCCGATTTGGATGCCTTTAATTTCTTTTTGTTGTCTGATTGCTGAGGCTAGGACTTCTAGTACTATATTGAACAGCAGTGGTGATAACGGACATCCCTGCCGTGTTCCTGACCTTAGCGGAAAAGCTTTCAGTTTTTCTCCATTGAGAATGATATTTGCGGTGGGTTTTTCATAGATGGCTTTGATAATATTGAGGTATGTGCCTTCTATCCCTACACTTTGAAGAGTTTTAATCAGGAAGGGATGCTGCACTTTGTCAAACGCTTTTTCAGCATCTATTGAGAGTATCATATGGTTCTTACTCTTTCTTTTATTAATGTATTGTATCACATTGATGGATTTGCGGATGTTGAACCAACCTTGCAGCCCTGGAATAAATCCCACTTGGTCGTGGTGAATAATCCTTTTAATGTACTGTTGGATCCTATTGGCCAGTATTTTGGTGAGAATTTTCGCATCTGTGTTCATCAAGGATATTGGTCTGTAATTCTCTTTTTTGGTGGGATCCTTGTCTGGTTTTGGGATCAAGGTGATGCTGGCCTCATAGAATGAGTTTGGAAGTTTTCCTTCCATTTCTATTTTTTGGAACAGTTTCAGGAGAATAGGAATTAATTCTTCTTTAAATGTTTGGTAGAATTCCCCTGGGAAGCCGTCTGGTCCTGGACTTTTGTTTGTTTGGAGATTTTTGATGACTGTTTCAATCTCCTTACTGGTTATGGGTCTGTTCAGGTTATCTATTTCTTCCTGGTTCAGTTGTGGTAGTTTATACATCTCTAGAAATGTATCCATTTCTTCCAGGTTGTCAAATTTGTTGCCATAGAGTTGCTCGTAGTATGTTCTTATAATTGTTTGTATTTCTTTGGTGTTGGTTGTGATCTCTCCTCTTTCATTCATGATTTTATTTATTTGCGTCCTTTCTCTTTTCTTTTTGATAAGTCTGGCCAGGGGCTTATCAATCTTATTAATTCTTTCAAAGAACCAGCTCCTAGTTTTGTTGATTTGTTCTATTGTTTTTTTAGTTTCTATTTCATTGATTTCTGCTCTGATCTTTATGATTTCTCTTCTCCTGCTGGGTTTAGGCTTTCTTTGTTGTTCTCTCTCCAGCTCCTTTAGGTGTAGGGTTAGGTTGTGTATTTGAGACCTTTCTTGTTTCTTGAGAAAGGCTTGCACTGCTATATATTTTCCTCTCAGGACTGCCTTTGTTGTGTCCCACAGATTTTGAACTGTTGTGTTTTCATTATCATTTGTTTCCATGAATTTTTTCAATTCTTCTTTAATTTCCTGGTTGACCCATTCATTTTTTAGAAGGATGCTGTTTAGTCTCCATGTATTTGCGTTCTTTCCAAATTTCCTCTTGTGATTGAGTTCGAGCTTCAGAGCATTGTGGTCTGAAAATATGCAGGGAATGATCTCGATCTTTTGGTACCGATTGAGACCTGATTTATGACCCAGGATGTGGTCTATTCTGGAGAATGTTCCATGTGCACTAGAGAAGAATGTATATTCTGTTGCTTTGGGATGGAATGTTCTGAATATATCTGTGATGTCCATCTGGTCCAGTGTGTCATTTAAGGCCTTTATTTCCTTGTTGATCTTTTGCTTGGATGATCTGTCCGTTTCAGTGAGGGGAGTGTTAAAGTCCCCTGCTATTATTGTATTACTGTCGATGTATTTCTTTGATTTTGTTACTAATTGGTTTATATAGTTGGCTGCTCCCATGTTAGGGGCATAGATATTTAAGATTGTTAGATCTTCTTGTTGGACAGACCCTTTGAGTATAATATAGTGTCCTTCCTCATCTCTTATTATAGTCTTTGGCTTAAAATCTAATTGATCTGATATAAGGATTGCCACCCCAGCTTTCTTCTGATGTCCATTAGCATGGTACATTGTTTTCCACCCCCTCACTTTAAATCTGGAGGTGTCTTCGGGTCTAAAATGAGTTTCTTGTAGGCAGCATATTGATGGGTTTTGTTTTTTTATCCATTCTGATACCCTGTGTCTTTTGATTGGGGCATTTAGCCCATTAACATTCAGGGTAACTATTGAGAGATATGAATTTAGTGCCATTGTATTGCCTGTAAGGTGATTGTTACTGTATATTGTTTCTGTTTCTTTCTGATCTACTACTTTTAGGGTCTCTCTTTGCTTAGAGAACCCCTTTCAATATTTCCTGTAGAGCTGGTTTGGTGTTTGCAAATTCTTTCAGCTTTTGTTTGTCCTGGAAGCTCTTTATCTCTCCTTCTATTTTCAATGATAGCCTAGCCGGATATAGTATTCTTGGCTGCATGTTTTTCTCGTTTAGTGCTCTGAATATATCATGCCAGTTCTTTCTGGCCTGCCAGGTCTCTGTGGATAGGTCCGCTGCCAATCTAATGTTTTTACCCTTGTATGTTACAGACTTCTTTTCCCGGGCTGCTTTCAGGATTTTCTCTTTGTCGCTAAGACTTGTAAATTTTACTATCAGGTGACGAGGTGTGGACCTATTTTTATTGATTTTGAGGGGCGTTCTTAGCATCTCCTGGATTTTGATGTTTGTTCCCTTTGCCATATTAGGGAAATTCTCTCCAATAATTGTCTCCAATATACCTTCTGCTCCCCTCTCTCTTTCTTCTTCTTCTGGAATCCCAATTATTCTAATGTTGTGTCGTCTTATGGTGTCACTTATCTCTCGAATCCTCTCCTCGTGTTCCAGTAGTTGTTTGTCTCTCTTTTGCTCAGCTTCTTTATTCTCTGTCATTTGGTCTTCTATGTCACTAATTCTTTCTTCTGCCTCATTTATCCTGGCAGTGAGAGCTTCCATTTTTGATTGCACCTCATGAATAGCTTTTTTGATTTCAACTTGGTTAGATTTTAGTTCTTTTATTTCTCCAGAAAGGGCTTTTATCTCTCCGGAGAGGGTTTCTCTAATATCTTCTATGCCTTTTTCGAGCCCGGCTAGAACCTTGAGAATTGTCATTCTGAACTCTAGATCTGTCATGCTACCTATGTCTGTATTGATTAGGTCTCCAGCCTTCGGTACGGCCTCTTGTTCTTTTTTTTGAGGTGAGTTTTTCCGCCTTGTCATTTTGTCCAGGTAGGATTTGCTTTCTCCTGCTGTGGAATTCCGCTGTTCTTGGTGACTGAAGTTGGTTTTGGATCGGTTTCTTGTTGATCTTCTGGGGGAGGGGCCTGTTGTAGTGATTCTCAAGTGTCCTTGCCGCAGGTGGAATTGCACCGCCCTTGCCAGGGGCCGGGCTAAGGAATCCGCTCGGGTTTGCTTTCGGGAGCTTTTGTTCCCTGAGCGCTTTCCGTAGAGTTCTGGAGGACGGGAATGAAGATGGCGGCCTCCCAATCTCTCGGCCCGGAGGAGCCGAGAGCTTGGGGTTCCGCTCCTCAGTGCGCTCTCAGAGCAAAGCGCCCAACAGTCCCGCCTCCCTGGCTTGCGGTCGCGCCTCGAGGAAAGCAGTCAATTGTTGGAGCTGGAGAAAAGCGCCGGGTCGCTTTTGTCTCTGTGGCCTCCGGCCGCGCTCCGAGCCCACCCAGCCTGACCGGCACAAGGTAACCCTGGGCTTAGAGCTCACTCCTCGGCTTTGTCGCTATAGCCGGCTTCCCCGCTCTAATACCTGCGAGCTCTGCGGCACTCAGACACCCCCAGTCCTTCTGTGACCCCGCGGGTCCTGGGGTTATGCTGACCCCGCCTGGGTTTCCCCCCAGTTTAGCCTCTGGAGCGATGTCTCCCAGTGGAGCCGACTTTTAAAAGTCCCGATTTTGTGCTCCGTCGCTCCGCCGCTTGCCGGGTGCCGGCCCCTCCCCCCGGGGTCTATCTTCCCGTCGCTTTGGATTCACTTCTCCGCAGGTCCTACCTTTCAGAAAGTGATCGATTTTCTGTTTCTGGGATTGTTGCTCTTCTTCTCTTCGATTTCCCGTTGGATTTGTAGGTGTTCACAATGGTTAGATAAGCTATCTAGCTGATCTCCTGCTACCCGATGTCGTCTCAGCCTGCTACTTCTCCGCCATCTTGACTCCTCCTCTAAACCCATCATTTTACAGAAGGAAAGAAAGACCCTGTCCAAGGTCCCATACATAATAAGACACATGCTAGCATATCTCGTCCTCTCTGGTGTGACATGGGCTGTCTTCTTCTTGGCAGCTAGCTACTATTTCCTTCCTTTGGATTGGTCTCCACAACTTTCATGGCCACTCACTTTTCACTGAGGTGCTTCCAACTAGTGTCATATTCTGTTTCCTAAGCCAGTTTTACAGCCGATGAAATGGAGTATATATTAGAGGAAAATGAATTCTCCCTAAAAATATTTGTATTTAAAACAAAAGTTATATTTAAACATAGAAAGAGATATAACAATATCTATTCTTGTAAAAATCTTGGTATTTGGGAATTCAGAACATTTAAAAAATAATACACAGAAATTAGAGATAAGGTTTTCTTTTAGATGCTCCTCAATCACATTTTCACATAGGCATGCTAGTTTGAATATAGTCTATATCTTCCTGGTCAATTTTTAGTAACATGTTAATTAGCATCATATTACTAACAATTTTAGAACATATTCATATATAGGTAAACTATATTGACTGCTAATTTATAAAAATTGTATCATTGTATACTTTTAATTTTGCAACTTAAATTTTTACCTGACATAGTTTTTGAGATCTATTCATATTGGTATGTCCTCCCTCCCTCCCTACCTCCTTTCCTTCCTTCTTTCTTTCCTTCCCTCCCTCCCTCCCTCCCTCCCTTCCTTCCTTCCTCTGGTGTACAGCATTCTGTAAAATGATATATATGGAGTATTATGGAGTATTATGCCTCCATTAGAAAGGATGAATACCCAACTTTTGTATCAACATGGACAGGACTGGAGGAGATTATGCTAAGTGAGATAAGTCAAGCAGAGAAAGTCAATTATCGTATGGTTTCACTTACTTGTGGAGCATAAGGAATAACTTGGAGGACATTGGGAGAAGGAGAGAAGTGAGTTGGGGGAAATCGGATGGGGAGACAAACCATGAGAGACTGTGGACTCTGAGAAACAAACTAAGGGTTTTGGAGGGGAGGGGGGGTGGGGGGTTGGGTGAGCCTGGTGTTGGGTATTAAGGAGGGCATGAATTACATGGAGCACTGGGTGTGGTGCATAAACAATGAATTTTGGATTACTGAAAAAAATAATAAAATAAAAGATATATATGGTTACTTGTGGGCATGTATGAAAGTTAACATACAGTGAATGCCTAGAGTGAATTCTGAGTCAGAAAATGTGTGCACATTCTCAATTGTACCAAATATTACTAAATTCATCTTTAGTTTCCCACTTTCCAAAATTATATCTAAAAATCTATCTGAATTAAACAATAATGATAATGATAGTGCTTTGTTTTTGAATTGGATCTACTTAAGAAGGTCAAAATGATTCCACCACTTTCTTCATATCCTCTCATTAGAATCAATTACTGACTAGCTGGAACTGATCAATACGTGCTTAAAACTTCCTTTTTCCTGATCTGTAGTAAAAGCTCAGGTTAAAGGAAGTGGATTTTTCATTTTTAAATGGTATAGCCAAAGTCTAACTCCCAGGTCTTCCTAATGTTAGGAAATCAGAGGATGAAGTAGAAATAAAGAATCAAATGTTTTTTAAAACGTCTGGTAGATGGGTCACATGTTTTCTTCTTCCTGCAAAAACCATCAATCGTTACTTTCTGTTTTTGAAACAAGGAATTTTACCGTATGTCTGAGATGGTGTCTGAGGCACTTCCTTTAGAGTCTGCTGTAGCTGAATTCAGTAATGATATCCACTCAAAATAATTTCTTGAATGCTTCTACTGTACCTGCAAATGCACCTGGCTGGGAATACAGATATGATTGTCTTCTGATAGACTTCATCATCATCTACGGAGGAGGCAAATAATTGCAGTTGTTAATACATTTTAATAGAATATATAGAATGGAAAGAGCATTTCCAAGAAGAACAGAGAAGGACTATTGATAGGAGTGTGCTTTAGAAAGGATTTTGCCTTAAATTTATATTTTGAAACTATTTGTAAGTCTATAAGAAAATAAATTAGCCAATTTTAAAAGGTGAATATCTAAACAGGCAGTTGACCAAAGAAGATAGACAGCAAATAAACATATGGAAAGATGTTCAACATCATGTCATTAGGAAATTGCAAATTAAAACAGCATTAAGATATCACCAGACTCCTACTGGAATGGCTAAAATCCTAATCTCTAACATCAAATGCTAGTGGGGATGTGGAGAATAGGAATTCTTACTAATTGCTTGTGGGAATAAAAAATGGTAAGCTACCTTAGAAGACAATTAGGCAGTTTCTTACAAAGTTAAACGCAGTGTTACCATTAATACCTAGCAACTAGTTGTTTATCCAGATGAGTTGAAAACATGCCCATTCAAAAATCTACACATGAATGTTTATAGCAGCCTTATTCATAATTGCCAAGACTTAGAAGTAACCATGATGTTCTTCAATAGGTGAATACATAAGTCAGTTATATCATACGATGGAATATTACTCATTGGTAGAAAGAAATGAGCTATCAAGCCATAAAAAGACATGGAAGAACTTTAATGCCCTTTCAGAAAAAACTGTCTGAAAAGACTGCATACTGTATGATTCCAACTACAAAACAATCTGGAAAAGGCAAAACTATAGAGATAGTAAAAGTTCAGTGGTTGCCAGGAGAGAGGGTGGACAAAGCATTATTAGGACACTAAAATTATTCTATATAATAGTTTAATGGTGAAGACATGGTATTATGCATTTATCAAAACCCATAGAACTATACAACACAAAGTGGGAATCCTAATATAAACTACTTTGGTTGATAATAATGTATCAATACTGGTCTATGGATAGTAAACAATGTATTGCACTAATTCAGGATGCTAATAATAAGGGAAACTGTACGCCAGGGCTGGGGGGAGTGTATATGGAAACTCTACTTTCTGCTCATTGTTGTAAACCTAAATGTGCTCTGAAACATATATTCTGTTAATCGAAAAAAAAAAAAAAAAAGGATTGTGTGTCTACTAAGAAAACAAGGAGGGGTGGTGGATCCCAATCAATGACATTATTTCCTGCTAACTGGGAGCAAGGAGTACATAGACATTAAAAGCCTAGAGAAGAATCTCAGAAGAGACTGGTTAGGTGAATATGAACTCTATAGGAGATCTGTGATGTGGGTTTAAGCCCAAGTTAGGTTGTGGAGATGAGTAAAATCCAGCAAACTATAGGCAGAATGGAGGGAGGAGGCAGAATCTAAAATATATCGATTCTGAAACAAAAATAAATATGCAAAACCAGTAAGAATTTATATTTCTGCTTCTGTCTCTCCTACTCTGTAGAGTAAAACAACACCACCACACCTTGAGCTTCTCTGTATTTTAAAACCTACTCAGGAATTTGTTACAACTTTAAATTTGAGCATTAATAAATTACAGAGACTATAGTAATTACACAAAATGTTATTAGTAATTGAAATAATTATATCCTTTTATTGGAATAATTAAAACTTACTTTTAGAAAGAAAACAATTAGTATATTCCTATAAAAAAATCTTCCTTCTGACATAGTCATAGGTAAAAATGAAAAACCTGATTACATAGTTTCAGTGGTACATAAAAGGAATTATGGCATAAGTGGGTTAGAAAAGAGCATCAAAATTTCAGATTATTATTTATATATATATATATATGCACATTTTAAGACATTTACCCTTATATCTTGAAATTGGGAAAACACAATATATTTTTGGATGAGCAGTGAAAGATATTTCAGAAGGGGTGTTGTGGTTTTAGAATTGCCATAAATGTTGATGAGTTTGGCTGTAAAATGGCTAGAATGAGAAGGAATTCCAAAGGTGAATGATAAGTTTAGGAGACTGGGAAGGAAAATGATTATATTTCAGATTCTGATAAAATCAGGATCCAAAAATATCTTGGCAGTGTGCTAAAAGAATGAGTCAGAAATCAGCAATAAAATTTAATAGGGCAAAACATATGTCTGCTAAAACAATTTGGTAGTGTCAAGGTGGGAGAGAAAGGAATGAGGAAAAGATGCAAATAATAAAAAATGTTAAGGTTCCAGCTGATGGAAATTTCATCAGAATCCAGCACTGATAGACTATTGGATCAGCGTAAAATTGATCCAGAACTTAGTGTCCTAGAATATATTTGGCACAAATTTTTGGTATCCATGAGGCTACCCTACTGTTGAGTTTGGGTGTGGTCATTAACAAGAACACAGACTTAATTTATCCCAAGATTATCATTTAAAGACTTCAGTATGAAAGTTTATAAAACATAGTGGAAAGAAAGAAGATTTTTTTCTATGATACAGTATCAAGGAGTACTTATTGTCTTAATGCCACCTTTAGTAAAAAGCAGGCTTCTAAATAAGAAGAAAGTAATGGAGCTCTGTATAGAAAGCAGGACAGTTATGCAAGAATTTGTTTACATACTGCCTCAAAGGTAGGAAAATCATGAAAAAGAAGCTGTGAGCCAAGTTTTACAGTTACCTTTTTAAAGTAAAACTAATTTCATATTTTTGCATGAAGTGAGACCATTTGATCATGTGGTATAGACCGAAAGCTAAGAAAGAAACCAATTAAATTTAAAAGTTGCTCAGTGTTGAGATTTAATTTTGAAACCAACCACTAAGCCAAAATTAAACTTTGGAGAAATCCTGTTAAACTCTGTGCTTAAGGTTTTTAAGAGAAATAATAGTCTTTATAATTTTGAAATTATGAATCCATGTAATACACCTTGGTATAAAAAATTGTGAAAAGATACTTAAAAATCAGTGCATTTTATAACATAAAAGAAGAGTTACCTTCATTAGTTTAGGTAAAAAAAAAATTCTCAGTAAAAAATTTTTTAAGTAGCTGCTGTCATTTTACGGGAAAATAAGAGATCTTTTTAAATGATAATTCTAGTTTATTATCATTTGAACAGCCTTGCTAGGAGCCAAAGGAAAATGCATCTCTTTTATTTCATAAATCCACAGTTGCCAACGCTATGTCCATACATTTAGGTGGAATGCAATTTTATAAATCTTAATTTGTCTTGAATAATGGAAGCTTGTGACTTGAGCACAAAATATCTCTAGAAACTAAAAATGGATTGTTGCTTGTCTTTTTAATTTGTTTCTCAAATTGTCATCTCCGTGTTTTGTTTACTGACATGGAAAACCAATTTGAAAATAAATGTTAGAGAATACTGTGGGATGTGAGTAAGAGATAAAAGGCTTCTTGAATCCTAGATTCACCCAGGGGTGGAAATCTATAAAATGGCACAATTCCAGCAAAGGAAATGAAAGGCCAAGTAGCTGGGTACCATAAAACAGCTATAAAATCTGTGGTGCAAGATAAAAGGAGAGAGAAATTCAATAGTGGAATTTTACATATTGGTGATAAATAAAAATGAAAAACAACCAATGGAAGTGACTAAAAAAGACTTACTTCAAATCCTCCAATATTGTTGAAGCTCCACTGGACGAAGACTGGTAAAATCCATAACAAGAAGTGTTGAGGGAAACAAGACCATGCAGGTGTTGTTTACAATCCGTTTGCAAGTCCAGCATTTCGTGTTTTAGACTAAGTTCTGCCCTCGTGAAACCCGGAAGACATTATGAAAAGTGAAGTAAGTTAGTTACAGTGGGATGAATGATTATGAATAATTCCTCTTTAATGAGGCACTGGAAATTGTTAAATGCATGGAAGTAGACAATGGCCAATAGATGATTGGTGCTTACTAGGGGAATTCAGGAAGATGGGTATAAATTTATACAAGATGAGTAAATTTCAGAGATCTCCTGTATATCCCAGTATCTGTATTGGGCAAGAAGGTCACTGAGCTTAAAAATTTGTTAAAACAGTAGATCTCATGTTCATTGTTCTTACACACCACCTCCCTGTTTAACAGAACAAACACAAGGAAACTTTTTTGAAGATGATAAATATATTTATTACTTGATTTTGGTGATGTTAACATGAGTGTGTGTGTGTGTGTGTGTGTGTGTGTTATATAGCTCCAGACTCACCAAATTGTTTACATTAATTAGGTAGAGTTTATTGAGGTATAACTGATATTTCTTGTAAATTAAGGGTGGGGGAACAAAGAATAGAACTAAGAAAGTAAAAATAAGTTGCCAAGAAGATAAAAAAGGAAAAATATATTAAATCAGCATAATAATACTTAGCAAATATATAATTTATATATTATATCCTCCCTTTCTTCTTTTTCTTCCCTTTCCCTCTTCATGTGCCCCTTCTACTTCTCTCTGCTCATATTGAGAAAAAGAAAAAAATAAATCATAATTGTGAGCATCAACTTGTTTACAACATTTAGTAACTTAAAAAGAAAATCCGGAAAAAGATCTTTCGAAAAGTTTGCAGATAATCCAAAGCTAGTTTTTAAGTGACAAAGTTCATCTATGATCCTGCCAAGTATGCTGCTTATAATATATTCAGTGCAAGAAAATAAATGACAAGTGACATAATGAATAGAGACACACTTATCCTTAGAAAGCACAAGGAGAAAGCAGATTTGTGAGGAGGCTGCTAATGACTGCAGTCAGTTGCCTGCAAATCGAAATGGCCAAGGTCAGCAGTGAAATAACGTTCAATGTGCTAACCTAGAGACACTTCAAGTAGGAAAGAGTGAGGTTGAAGTGCATTTCTCCCTGGTGGACCCATCAAAAGGGACTGTTTTTAACAGGTGACCTGAGTTCATCTACTGGCCAAAACCAGAATTTTACCAGTGAAGCAATTAATCAAAGAACATTTTGTAGTTCACCCTAATTGGAGAAACTTTTTGTTAAACTCGCCTCTACCCCAGACCCCCTCCTGTGAAAGCATTGAGTACATGATGAATTTAAATTAGCCTTTATTAAACAACATTATGTCTGTGCTTCGGAGGCTTTCATTTTGCATAAAAGGCCAAAATTGACATATATTCCTTTTTTTAAAAAATGAGCTCTAAAGTCTGTTAACCTTAACTTCAATTTTAGTGCAATATTTTACAACATAAAACAAGACTCTAAGAAAATGTCATGCAGCTTTGAAATATGCACCCCCAAAATAAAATGACCCTTCTAGACTTTGGATGGCATTTTTAGGAAATGTTTAATTTGGTTTATGAGTCAGCTCTCTGAGTTGAAATGAAACTTCAAGGATTTTAGAGTTATTTCTCAACTTTCAAAAATGTATTTTTTAATAATGATGCTTGTGAAACTAAACTTAATATTGGCTCAAATTTAAGCAACTAAAATCTTACATATCTTAGTGAGAATATTCTAATTTAAATTCTAACATTTACGCCATTGTGTTAGACTCTTAATGTCTAAGAAGTATATAAAGAAATGCATGCAGTTCTAGAATGAAAAATTCCAACCATTCTGCCTGACGTTTGAATATTCTCTGCTGTAGCCCTAAATTGTAGTTGCCTACTCTCTAAATATCCCAGTGTCCGGGATGGCTCAGACATCCTTTACTTTGGTAATACAAATTTACTGTTAAAAAAAAAAAAAAAAAAAGTTCCTCACCTCAGGATCTCTGTAATTCCTATGTAATGTAGTATTAGGAGCACAATATTTGGATCAGCTTATGTAGATTGAATCAGTGGTAGGCAGGTGCATGATTAACAACCTAACTGATTTAAAGTTATAGGGGAAGGGTTGGTTTGTAACATTTGGAAACATTTGCAGTATAAATAGTTCCCTCATGTTTAGTTCAGGCTATCAACATGACCTTGCTAAGCATAGAATTGGGAAGAGGTGTTCCACAGTCACTTCTTGAGAGCCATTAAGAGGTGTCTCCAGAAGCCACCCTCTTAGCGCAGTAGGCAGTATCAGTCTCATAATCTGAAGAGGTGTCTCCAGGACATCACTTTTTTTTTTTTTTAGGACATCACTTTTTAAATCTCAACTCTACTAACCAGAAATTATGTCCTCGGGTATAATTTACTTAAATATTAATTGTTTAACTTTTCTCAAACACAAAGTGATCTAAAAAAGTACTTATGTCATGTATTGAGAATTAAATGATCTGATCTGTCTGGCACAGAGTAACGGTACATAAGTGCTCATTATCATCATTAGTGTTCTGTTCATTTGCTGGGGCCTAACACAATACTTTAGATCCTCCTTCTACTTCATGGTCATGCAAATATTTGAATCCAGATGTAATGCTTCCTCAAGATCATCCCTTCTGAAGTAAAAATCTTACTTAGTTTTTGGTAGTGTTCCTCAAGTATATTTTTATATGTTCTTTGCATTCCTCTAATTGGTTGCTCAAAGCAGATTGTACATTACAGCCTTTCCCCCACACCCCACTGCCTTATATGCCAAAATTTTCATGATAATCCAGTTTCTTGCTTATCTTAATGAAAATTGGCAACAATCACTTCGACTGCCCTTTTAAGATAGAATATGTACCCAATGTCTCCAACACTGTTTACTTCATCTGGGATGCTGGCCATGTCACTGATTAACTTTTTCTGTTTTGCTCTCAATAATAGATTTGAATTTTCATTCTCCCAACTTAGTAGTTGTTTGTCCTAATATGAGGCATCCTAAAATAAATACAGCATTCCAGGTGTGATGTAAGGAGGTTGAAGTCAAGCAAGACCGTCATTGTCTTTGTGCTGGACAGTGAATTTGTGGTGGCAGGACCTAAATTTACTCATATTTTACTTTTGAATCATCTGAAAAAAAGAAAATTTATCTCCTCCAGAATAATTCTCCTTTTTTCCTGGACAATTATTTTTTGAATGGATTTTTTCCAATATTCCTCAAATTTAGTATAAGGTGGTTGAAAGTAGAGAATGTTTTTTCTTAACCCAAATTTCAAAAACACAAACCCCAAACCTAAGCTGTGTTTTTATTAAAGGGATTGTATTTGTAATCAAAAACCTTCCTAGGAAGAATAAAAGCCTGGATGGCCTCATGGGTGAATTCAGCCAGATATTTAAGGAAGAAATAATAGGAATCCTGCCTAATTTTTCTTTAGAAAATAGAAAAGGGGACTCTCCCCAACTGTTTTTCATAAGAACAGCATAACAACCCAGGTACTAAAATTTGAGGTCATTACAAGAAAAAGAAAATGACAAACTAAAATCCTTCAGAAACATAAATAGACTCCTAAACAAATTATCAGTAAGTAAATCTAGGAATATATTAAAAATGAATTTATTGCAGGAATGGTTTACATTAGAAAAAAACAAATAATGTGTGTCACAGAATTTCACAGGATAAAGAAGAAAAATCATATCATCTTAGTAGACACAGAAAAAGTTCAACATCCATTGATGATAATAACTTTTAGTGATTTGGTATAGAAAAAAAAGTTCTCAGTTTGATAAAATGCTTTAGGAAAAACCTACAATTAACATACTTAGTGGTAAAATAAAGCCACCTAACTGTCAGGGGAAGAATGCTGGCACAAATAATTTAAAGTATATTTCCAAAGCTGGGTAGGAGCTAGATAGACAGATTTAAAGAAATTAACCAACTAACTTAAAAGATTTATTGCATTCTTAGACAAATCCTTTCAGTATTTACTATGGAGAAGACAATGTCCCTGGATTTATTTAGGCAAAATAAGTAAAACTATAGCTGGCCTCAGACTTCTCCTCTGAAACACTTAAATTCAGAAGGCTGTAAAGCAACTGCCTGGAGAATTTTGTCAGAGGAATTGAATCAGCCTTAAAGAAGGTATTCTTTCTCCTCAAAATTAAGGGGAACAAAGAAGGTTCTTTGAAATGTGCAGAGCTGCTTAAAAAAAGAACAATAGAGCAATTTAATATAGAAAGGATATCTTGGTTTGATTTTGGGCTTGGGTTTACATTAGAAAATATTTACTTATAACTAAATCTGGATAGGAGTGTCATTTATATAGAATTACCATATTTGAAAGCATAAAGGTCATTTTTGCATAATAACTGCACTTAAGCTTTAGAATCAGACGCTTGTCATTTAGATATGGCTCCTGTGTGGATTTGCTGAATTACTTCCATCTTTTGACTTGGGCACCAAAAAGAAGCATATCAGTTGGGGGTAGTTTTGATGAAGGCTGTGTTCTCAGCGACCATATGCATGCATTCCTCCCCCTAAAAAGGATTCATCATTTTGTATCAGTAATAACTTGTCTACTTGAAGAGACCCAAGTTTTTTTTATTCTAATTATTTTAACTCATGATAGTATATCTGACTAGTTTCCCTGTACCATTTCTCTGATAACCCTCACATACATGGCCTTCAGAAGCCTTCAATGTAACCTAATCTATCATTTGTATAATATGTATTTTTCATAGTATAGACCAAACACAGGTTCTCTTAAGAAAATTTATAAAATATTTAAAATGTAGGAAAAAGAACAAAATTAAAAATACATATCCTCGCATCCAAAGTAAAGCAAAATAAACCTGAAAATTTATGACATATTTATGCCATGTATTTTTTTCCTCATTGATCATTAAATTATGTGGAGTTACTATTCTCAGGACATAAAGAAATATTTCCATTATTTCTCCAGTTTAATTCCTCTTGTTTTACCTAATTGTTTTGTATAATCCACCTAATGTTTTCCCCAATATGCAAGTAATTTCTTATCACGAATCTTTGCCTAAGATTATTATTCCTATGTAATCTTTCATTTGCCCACGAGACCTAAATAGATGACTTTGTAATTACCTTATCTTGTCCTATTGGACTTTTGTGTAATAGTGTTCGGGTTACTTGTCTTACTTCCCTTGTACCTCAAGAATCTGAGGAATAGAGGCCAGCAACCTTCCTAAACAATACCAAGACAGAGGCTTGGCGCATCGTAGACATGCTAATCAATGTGTATTAAAGGATAAGTGAGGAGGATTCAAGTCAAATACAGGCATCCAAACATCTCAGACTAAGTCTGACAAAAATAAATAAAACCCATACACGTGTTTAAATCTGCCCGCTAAAGCCCTCTTCCCATGACATTTCATATCTTGGCTTACGAGAAGCCTTTGCCTATTTCTATGAGAGCTGGCATCACATCATAGACTATGATCCCCATCAGATGGAAGACAGAATAATTCCTTTTTTTTTTTTTTTTTAAAGTAGGATGCTGTCAGAGAATGCCTATCTGAGCATCGGACTGTTGAGATGAGTTTCTTATTTAGTATTTGTCTTTATGTATATCTTCCTCTCTCTCACCCATATAGGACATTGAATTTCAAAGAAGATAGAGAATCCCACAGTCCCTTGTACTATGAAAAAGCATCAGAAATGTTGTAAGAGACTTTGTCTAGAGAACAGAGCTCTAAGACACCAGATATGGTAACAGGATTTCGTTAGAAGTTACCCAGTTGTTTTCTTTCACACCTCTGAGCCCTGTGGTGGGTGACACTGTTATTTCCCTTACGGGACATGCATTTTTGCATTGGGCCTTTGCTAATTGCCTCCTTTTATTGCCCAACTCTCAACTCCTCTGACTGGGTGAATCCCTTCCTGTGTGTTCCTAAAGCATCATGGGTGGGATTTTTGCCAAACCTCTCGTCACAGAGTCTTGTGGTTGCCTTTGCTGTTTAGGGGTCAGTCAGCCCCAGGAGACACTGAACTCCCTATGACAGATGGGTGGGTCTTACTCAGCAGTCTTTCTCTAGCTTCTCACACCACCACCAGAGCACAGTGGACACTCAAGTTTCCACGTGTCCTTTCCTACTTCTTCCCTCACCGAACATTTCCTGCTTGGACTAGTTCCAGGGAAAAGGGAAAATTAACCACAGGTCACTTAAAGCAAAGTGAGCAGACCTACCACGTGGGAGGAAGGTCCCAATATAGCTGAGCAAACCAACAAAGGGTCTTTGAGATTTTGTCAACTCATTCTTCTGCAGGCCTTTTCCTATTCCAAAAGGAGTCAGGTGTTTGATAATCTTGTTTGGTGCCGATATTAAAACAGAAAAGAAAACAGAACAAAATCTACATAAGGAAGAAGTAGGCTTCTAGAGGGAAAATCAGTGTTTTACAAAACCCCTCATTAAATTAACCCAACCCATTTGGTTAGAAACCGGTTATATGCCTTGAGTTAGATTATTTCCCATTGCTAGACCTCAGTTTTCTCATTTGTAAAAGAAAAAGCGTTGAACCAAATATATTTTAGTCCCCTTGCAGCACTAACTTCTTATGATACAGGGCAAGAAATTTACCTGCACAATATATATCTTATTAGTTCTTTAAAAGTTGGTGGTATATGTTGTAACAAAAAACTACTTCTCCTGCCCATCTTTTAAAATTCTTTTCAGTTTTCACATATAACCAGAGCTACATTTTCTCCCCACTGTCTCACAAAATTACCATAAAGTTGAAAAGAGTTATTCTTTCATACACGTTTTTCATTGTTACTCGTTGAGGACCTACTATGTAACAGGCACTATGTTAGATACTGAAAATATAAAGGTAATGGAAAATTGAGTGATCTCCATTTAATAAATACTGAAATCAAATGATTTGCCAGGACCTGAACCTGGGACTACCAAACCTGATCTCTCTCTTAAGTCAACCAATAAGTCAACCATTATTCCATAAAACTTTGAAGCTTCTCTTATTTCTGGGTTCTGTTTTGGAAGTCAAGATTAAAAACAAAAAATCTAGGTATTTTTAAAGATGGTGCTTAGCCAGAAATACATGTACTCATCTGAAAACTTGGCCTGGAAACAGATTCCACTTGGAAACTGGCTCTACTCCCCAGTTGCCAAAAGAGCCTCATAGCAGGAATGTGACCCCAACAAGAGAAATATCGAGTATGTGTGAGTGAAATCACTGTGGGGTTGGTGCGAAACAGCTGTGTGATTAAGGAGCCAAACTTTCAAGTTAAAAAATAGAATTAATGGGATAGTTAGCCTTGTTGAAAAAAATTTAAAATGAAACATGTAACAGGCTTGATTTTCTTTTGTAAGTGCTGGAAAATGAGCATGTCACACCTGGTGCAAGGGCGATGTACCAGTACTGTGAGCAGTGCATGAATTCTGCCTGTATTCTGCTCTAGGAAGAGACAGAAGATAGACGTTTGCCCATTCTTTGTTTCTCACCTTGCTTAATCCTTGCCTTCCCATCTACCTTCTTCCTGTTGTATCTCTTCTCCTCTCGTCACTTTTTATTTGTTAAAATGAATATTGAGAACCTATTTGCAAATTCTGTGTTAGCGACGCAGAACAAATATGTAATATTGAGTCCGAAAAAGACCCTGCTTTCAAGAGTGTCATGATTGATAGGGGAGATAAGACATACACATATGTGTGACCTGGGTGTAACTATGGTTCCTCATGGTCAGTCTTTGTTGATTATATGTTAAAAAACAAAAACAAAAACAAAAAACAACCCTGATGTCTAAAAACTATAAGTAGGGTACACATATTTTAAATAACTTTAACATCTAACAAGTTATTAGAAAATTAGTATAAGTATTTACTTGGATCATTCTCAAAAACTGGTGAGTGTTTAGGCATTTGAGTGGCATATGTTTGGTACCCAGAAAAAACCTTTCCTATAATTTTCTGGTGAATCTGTTTCTCTCTCTTTCTCCAATTATTTATATCCCCTTCCTTAGCATTTTGCTAATCAATTTCTTTTATTTTCCTTCTATTCTGGTTTTGGCCACTAGGAATTTTTCCCTAGTTACCAACCCGTCAAGTTGCTCTAGGATCACCAGACACCTTTGAACTCCAGCTACCCTGTCTTTCCTTGCTTCTCAGGTAGGAAATGATCTAGGACACTCTAATTATTCTCTCCCTCACTGCTCTTTCTGTGAGAATTTGCATATCATTTCCAGTGAATAGAAGGCTCCGCTTTCTTATTTCTTTTTACATTTAATTACATTTATATTTCATTGTGTCCAAGAAGGAGGAGTGATGTGGGAGTGGTTGTTAATGGTTCCTAGTGAACGTGACCTTAGAGATTGGAGCAGACCCTGAAAAGGGAAAGGGATAATAGCTCAGAAGAATTTGTCAGTGCTTGCTTTTATTTAATGGAAACCTTAGTCAAATCTATAGTGAACTGCTGTTGGATAATATGACCTTGCATGTTATTTTCTGGGAATAGCTTTCATCTACTGCAGAGAATCAGATACATGAAGTACATGTGGAAAGATAGAGAAAAAAGAGAATCTTGACAGTATCCCTCATTACACATACCCCTGAAGCCCAGTCATTTCTGCCCATCTATGCTGTGGAACAAATCCACTTCACCACAAGAAGGTTCCCATTTTTGCTTAAGAGAGTGAATTCCTGTCACGTTTAATTCAGAAGGTTTTAACAGTTTCAAAAATAGTTACCACAAATCCTGGTAGGATGGCATTTTCGTCCTAATTTTATAGGTGGCGAAATTGAGGCTGAGAGAAATAGGAAATTATAAATCATTTGGAAGGATTCATTCTGAGTGTGTTGTGTAGACATATGTAAGTACAGAATTTGTTCAAGGAAAATACCTCTTCCTGCAGTTCAGGCTGTGTGTGTGTGTGTGTGTGTGTGTGTCAGTGTAATCGCATCTCTGTGTCCCTTTCTGTGTGTGCGTGTGATGAAAAGGTGAGGAAGAAAAATGAGAAGGGGAGGGGATGAGGTAAAATTTGGAGCAGCAGAAATGAAGGTTATGTGTGAAATAATGCAAATCTTGTGCTTGATGAAAAGAAACACACAAATCTGTAAGTCATTGTAAAGGTGTCAGCAATGTCCTTATTTTTCAAGTCACTTGATCTTCATGTTACTTCTTTCTACCCATCTTTCAAGTACCCAGTAATCTGGGAAAAAAAAAAAAAAAGATGATAGACTCAATTCTCTCTGTCCCTTTTGACAAATGAAGACAGCTCTCAACAAGATGGTAATGGCAGCTTCTCCAAATTATCCTAAAAATACTGCCTGGGTATCAGCCTTTCCCTGAACTGCCTTGTTATCCTAATGCAGTTACGTAACTTTCTAATCTTTCTGTCAGTGCAGTAGTCAGGAGGCAGAAGAAAAAAAAAAAAAATCCTGCAAAACCAGAAGGACTGAACATTTAAAGTAGAGGTGACTGATTAACCGCTGTTTCTGCTTTAATATCAAATCTTTTAGCTCCTGGTGTCTGGACCTATAGCTTTTTAAGGTTCCTGAGCTCATCAACAATTTTATACTCAACAAATTCATTTTAATGCCTACAAATGTTATAACTTTCCTAAGCCAGATTTCTAACACCCCCTCCCCCCGACTCCGCGTCCTCTACTCTAATCATCCTAAATGTAGCCAGGGGCAGGTGATAGAGCTTCATGTTCGGTGGTCAGTAAAATGAAGACGATCCAGGATACGAGGAATGGATGGGTTGTCATGAAACCTACAAAGAGACACTTTTCCTGGCTTAATATCTTCCTGTGCAGGACAGATTGAACTGTCCATGGAAATCTGCCTGTCTTTCTGTGTGGATACATTTTTTTTTTTTAAACATTAAGGGAACTAAAGTATGAGAGGAAAATCACTTGAAGTATAAAATTGTAAGATTTTAAAGCTGTAAGGAACTGAAGAAACACTATTGCTTTTGCTTCAAATTGAACAGACGAGAAGAAGTGAGGATCTCCGGGGTTCAGTGAGGGAGGCTTCTGTACTGAAAATAATCCGGAGGATGTCTACCTAGTGGCTATCTCTAACAGGTAGATTCAACATCATTTTGACTTCCCTTTTATCTGCATTTCAGAGGTTTTCTACAATGAACATGTATCATTCTTTCAGAAGTGTTATTGTTTAAATAACTTAAGCTTGGCGACAGATCTGAGTGTGAGTGTTCTCTCTGTCATTAAGTGTTGGGTGATATTAAGAGGTTATTTAACCTCTTTGATGCTTGGTATTATCTCCATTTTATTTATTGTTTACTTTTATTTTTTATTTTTTTATTGTCTCCATTTTATAAATAAAAGTACTTGCATCAGTCTTGCAAGAATAGTGTGAGGACGTTACAGAATAAAATACTGAGATAAATAGCACATGATTCATTTTTCCTGTTCCCTAACTACTTTCAATAAGACACCCAGCTTAAATGTCCCTAGTGCTTACTCCATGTCTCTCTCTCTCTCTCAAGTCAGTGAAAGTGTCTATTTTGGTTATGAATGAAAACTGTAAAGTTTTCATTTCCTCTTTGGGCTTCCAGTCCCCTATTACAACCAGGGAGCTTTTTCCAAATCCCCTGCACCACCCAGGTTTAGGCAGTGCCTATGAATGATTCTGTTTTCATCACTAAGGGAGAAATCCCCAATTAAATCATGCTTGGTAATGGCAGCTGATTGAAGACCAACAGATTTCTTTTGCTGTTAAGAACTGGATCTGGGGCGCCTGGGTGGCTCAGTGGGTTAAAGCCTCTGCCTTCAGCTCAGGTCATGGTCCTGGGATCGAGCCCCGCATCAGGCTCTCTGCTCAGTGGGGAGCCTGCTTCCCCCTCTATCTCTGTCTGCCTCTCTGCCTGCTTGTGATCTCTCTCTGTGTCAAATAAATAAATAAAATCTTTAAAAAAAAAAAAAACCAAAAAACTGGATCTTCCTTTCCATGGACATGGAACATGGCGCCCAATGTATAGGTCCTCTGGGACACTCAGTGTGTTGTAAGTCATAATTAATATGATAATAAAAATAGCTAACATGTATTGATCACTTACATGTTCTTGGCCCTGTGCTAAGTACTTCAATGGTGTCCATGTGTAATCCTTCTAATGCACCTCCAGAGCAGTTAGTAAATCTCTGCCTAACTAAGGATTAGGGAGATAAAATGAATCAGTCAAGGTCCTGCAGCTCTGAAGTGGTAGATATAGGAAGGAGCCCTGAGGTGTTGGACTCCAGATACAATGCTGTTAACCACTGATGTATAACTTAACCTTGTTCACTGTGATTCGAAGGCTTAGGGGGGCAAGATAATTGGGGACAGGATTCTTAGTCTGACTTGTAATGTGTCAAGGGAGAAAAAAGAATACGGCTAATTAGAGTGTAAGGTTAATTTTGAAGAAAATGTCAGTACAGGGGTCTACTTCTCATCATTCATTCAGTTTTTTTAACTTTGTATCTGTTCATTGAATGTTTACTAATCATCAAGCCTACATCTAAGAGCTGGCGATACCACAGAAAATAAAGTATGATCCATATTTTTAGAGCTTACTCAGTGTGGAGCCCTTAGTATTTACTTGCTGGTGTCAGAAGAGAACTACCTATTGTATTTTAACTCATTTTCAAATACTACTCATCTCTCCTAATGACCATATGAAGTATACAGCTTTGTCCTCATTTTATAGATGAAACTACAGGAATTAAAAATTTTGCCAGTTCACTAGGTTGCAACTTTTAGAGCTATATTCTCACTACTCATCTGTGCTTGCCTCCTGGGGAATGTTGGAGCAGGAACCCCCAGGTCTGTGCACTAGTTCTGTTACTGTCTGGTTTAGTGAGGCTGGCTTTGCATTCTCTCTCTCTATCGCATCCATAAATGGAGAAACAATGACCTATACCACATGCTTAGTGCACAGCGGACATCTCATTGGATCCCCACTATAGCGCTCCTAAATGAACACTTGTACATTTCGCCTATTTTCCCTTCATAGATGAGGACTGCTAAATGTCACAAAGTCAATAAGAAGCAGAGTCCAAATTCATTCTCTACCAGTCTGATTCCCAAACTCACCCTCTGTTTTTCTACTGCTGTCTCCTTCATTATTTTTAACCCATTTGATCAATGCAGGAACCCTGACATCTTTAGCTAAAAAGAAACAAACTTTGATCCCTGGGTTGGTGTTCTTATACCAGAGCCATGCTTAATTTAGGAAAATGTGTGTCTGCATGCCCACAGAGACAAAATGTAGAGGCAGACCTGGATGGAAATGCATTTTGGAATTAAGAATTTGTGATGGTCTGTGGGTGTAGTGACCAAGCGTGCTCTGGGCTCCCTGCTCAAGTATTGTGTATTTTTTCTTTGATAACTACCTCCCTACCCAGTGTGCTTAATTCCTTGCTAACTCTTAGATAATTCACAGCAATGTATTTGAAAAATGCTCCTTGGTAACTCATTTCTCAGTATGGATCCATCGAAAGATACTCCCTGTAAACAATGCAAACAACAACAAAATTACAAAGTAATTAATTACAAAGAAGTAAATAAAAAGTTATCCTGACCTCCAGCACCAGAGCCGCCACCTATGAACGTGTGAGTAGCATTCCTGAGTACCTTGTCTTGTCAATACACATGCATGGATGGGAGGTAGGAGACACAACTGTACAGAAACAGGATGCACACAGCTTAATAACATTGTGCGGGTTGACGTGAGCATTGGTATGTCTGGATGCCAAGCCCAAGTCTGGTTCTGATACGAACTGACTATTTCTTGTAGGCAAATAAATTAGCATTTCTGGTCATAAGTTCCCTGATTTAGTAAAGGCAAGGCACATTCTTTTGCCCAGGAACTGTGTTTTCTCATTCAGTCTGGAGGAAGAAATGGGGTGAGAGGGGAAGTTTTATCTAATATCAGATCCTGAAGCAGGGGAGCTGAAATTATGTGACAGTTTCTAGCTCAAGTATTCTATGCATCTGTGGCTTCATAGTAATCCATTTATTGCTAAACAATTTGTTGTTTTAGTTATGTATCACTTCAGTAATAATGTGCTAATATCCCAGATGAAGTAGTAGTTTCAGAGGTAAGAGTAAAAAGAATAATTCAGGGTCAACTAAGACAGGCAAAGTGCAACATAATTTTGCCCTGCCATGTCCTCGGGTTTATCTGAGTCTATGTATATAGGATCTGAACATATAAATATGAAAGATAATGATCTAGAAAAGGCTTGGCAAGTTTTGTTGTTGTTTTTTTTTTTCTGTGAAGGGCCAGATAGTAAATTGGAAGGTCATATAACCTTTAAAATGTAAATACTTAAAAATGTAAACATTCTTAGCTTCCAGGCTATAAGAAGTAGGCAGGGGATGATTTGGACATGGATCATAGTTTGCTGACCCTTGATCTAAAAGATTAAAATTTATTCCAGAGACCTTTGCAGAAAGGTTTTTAGCCGATGAAGTAAATAATATGTAGGGAGAATTAAAAAGTTCAAACAAAAATAAAATATTTAAAATTCATAACTAAACTGTTTGGAAAATGTATTTATTTAAAAAATTCAAATGCATTTTCAGTTTTGTTTTTTTTTTCCCCGCAACTCACTTGCTCAAATGAGGTTGTTCAGCCTTCCCATTGTGAAGCTTGTTCCTGCTACCTGGGACTGGAAAAAGTATGTGTGCAGCACTGTATCCCAAGTGAAGCCAGACTGCTGAAGCCCACGTTTCATGGATGGTCCACTCCTTTCTTGATAGGGCATTTCTAGAGACTGCTCTCCACGTTCCACACCATGAGCGTCCTTTCCACAAGCAATTTCCTCTTTAGCTTTCAAGTTTTGTTATTGGAAGTCTCATGAATATATTATTTCAAAGTCTTGGGACTTTAAACAGCCTCTTGATAATCTATCACCTGGGGTAAAAGGAAAATAGTTGGAATGGATGACGGTTTATGCTGTGAAAACTCCAAGGGCAGATAAGAGATTTTGCCTTTTATTTTTCCCTTTCTACAAATAGAATTACTGAATTTAGGATATGATGATTTCTTCCTTGAATACCTTTTGGGAAAGTGTGTGTGATTTGAACGTGCTATGACTAAGGAAACTGAAGCTTCATTTAATTATTGCATTTTTTCCCTTATGACATGCAGAATTAATGGATTAAGATTGATGTTGAAAAATATATAAATTCTGTTGCTCAAGATTCTGTAGCCCAGTGGAGAGTCCTCTGCACTGACTTGACTAGATGTATTTATATCATCTCAACTAAAACTGCTTTAAAATATAGCCTCATGTCTGAATATAATACAAGTACCTCCTTTTGCCTTGATTCTATTCATATATATTTGTTCCCATCTTCAAAGATTTCCTGATCCTAACTTGGCTTTGACATTACCCTTTTAACACCATCATTGATCTCAGGCCAATGATCCACTCAGTCAGCCACACTGTGTTGGAACTATCCCTCAGACAAGCTGATGGAATTACCTGCCACAACTTAGTCAAGGTGGCCACTTCCATCCCAGAGCTATAAAACACGGACTAGAACAACCTGACCATTATACCTCAGTGGGCAAGTTACAAGCAAGCAAGGCCAGATCTTTCTTACTCTTTCCTTAAGCTCTTCCCCCTCTTTTTTTTTTTTTTTTAATCTATAAGACTATAAATAAAGTCCGGTTGCAGTAATTATTGAGCTGAAGATCCAGAACATTGTCATGGGCAATATTGTTAAAATAATAAGGAATGAAAGTTTTGGACTCTCATAAAATGGCTTTACAACCAGCCAAATAGTGAATCTCTCTACATTCTGTGGCATGAGGGGTGTGAGGTAACAAAACCTTACAAAACCTAGAAATTACCAAGTAACTGCCAAATGACTATATTCTGAGTATCACTGCTTAGCATGAGTTTTAGTTCAAGACAGCCCCCCTCCCACACACACTGATAGGAATATTGTCCTGCTTTGGTCTCTAAACACTTTGCTCCTCTTGTCATTTTTTCAACTCTCTTAGTCTTTCCTAACAAAAAAAGATTTATTCACTGCCTTAGGCGTCCCAGGGAAATCATGATGAAAGAAACATGCAGAACCTAACCTCATGGAATGTGAAGATTTTCTTCTTCCTGCACCCTCCTTTTGCTACTTCTAGCAACCTTCTTCTCCTGGCTTCCCTTATAACGCTTCCTTCCAGTTCTTCTCCTTGTGATATTCCTGCCCTGAGCAGAGCTGCAGTGCCTCAGTACCATATATCTCTGGGCATTTCTGTTGATAAGTGGTTTCACCTGCTGTGGTTATACAGTGTGAAATGCACACATATTTTTGAAGGAATGGAGATAATTGGAAGAGAAAGTGAACAGCAGTTGAAGGCTATGCCATTCAAAACTGGGAACATTCTGGGGCGCCTGGGTGGCTCAGTGGGTTAAGCCGCTGCCTTCGGCTCAGGTCATGATCTCAGGGTCCTGGGATCGAGTCCCATATCGGGCTCTCTGCTCAGCAGGAAGCCTGCTTCCCTCCCTCTCTCTCTTTGCCTGCCTCTCTGCTTACTTGTGATCTCTCTCTGTCAAATAAATAAAATAAATCTTTAAAAAAAAAAAAAAAAAAAAAAAAAAAAAAAAAAACTGGGAACATTCTGTTCAAAACTGTTACCGTTTAAAAACACAAAGTCACCTCAAATCACTGACCGATTCCTCCTTCCCATCTCTAGTCCAGAGTGGTCATAATGGCATAATATAACATGTTCTTAGACTTCTATACTCTAAATAGATTAAAATGTACATATAAAAAGTAGAACATATGAAAAATGTTGTGCCTTCAGTACTAAGTGAAGTTGTGGGTCAGAACCAAAGACTTCCTGGGAGTACATTTTGAGTGTTATCTGTAGTTAAATTATAGTTTGACAAAAAGCAGCTGGTCACTGCATGAAAGATAGTAATAAAAGGTACAAGGCTAGAAACAAAGTTGACAAAAGAGTATAACAGACCAAAAATATAAGAATTTCCTAAACCTCTCTGTCCCTAAGGTCTTGCTCTTTGATGTGTATCTAAGTCATTTTTTTTTTTTCTCAACAACTAAATCATTCTTTGGTCACAGGCCAGAAAACCAGCACTGGGGAGTATTCATCTGGGAGACACGAAATAATGTGGTTTGGGAATGGCACTTTTTATTTTTGAAGAGAGAAACTATCTTAAAGAAAGAAACTATCCATCTGGGGTACAAAAAATCTGTCAACCATTATCAAAATGATTTACTTAAGAGCCATTTAATGAGATTCATTAATTTAAAGAGATTAAAAACAGTCGGTATTAAAGGACATTTTGACAGAAAAAAATAGGTTATAATAAAAGCTGAAAATCAGCAGTCTCTCTTTTTATCAAAGACGATGCACAACTTTCCGCAAAGTCTTCTTCATTCAAAGTGAAATTCAAGATCTGATTCAATTAATAGCAGTCTTTAAACAGAATATAAAGAAAGTTTGCAGTAGGTCAGAGTACTAACTGTACTACTGACAAGAGCACACGATATTCAGTATTTTCCTAGAAGGACATCTAAAATGAGATGGAAAGTTTCAAAGTGAAGGGGTAAACCTACATACGTTTAACAATGAGAAAGCAACCGGGCCTAGAAACAAAGCTGACTTTTAACAAAGTGAAGAAACAATTTCCCTATCCCTCCTTACCTTTAAGGAAGCAGTTGTTTATAAAATTAGTGAGAGTATCTTTTCCTCTCTGAAACCTGGGTCTTGAGAGTGTATTAAATACATTAGCCTCCTTCAAACAATAAATAACATCTACTCTTTCTTTTAGATACCATTTAAAAATATATAATAAATATACAAGAATGACTGTGAAGTTTGTGATTTTGGGAAAGGGAAGTATAGGAATAAGTACATGAAATTTAAAAGGGACATATATAGAAATAAGACCATTTATACTCATCCAGAATACATAAATACATATGTACGTATCAACATACGTATGTACAAATGACTGAAGAGTTGAGGTACGTGGGTCTTTAAGAATCTAAGTGAATGGGGCGCCTGGGGGGTGAGGTTGATGAAGCATCTGCCTTCCGCTAAGGTCATGATCCCAGGGTCCTGGGATTGAGCCCTGCATTGGACTCCCTGCTCCTCCCTCTCCTTCTGTCTGCTGCTCCCCCTGCTTGTGCTTGTGCTCTCTCTCTGTGTCAAATGAACAAATAAAATCTTAAAAAAAAAAAAAAAAAGAATCTGAGTGAGTAACTTCAATCACAGAAGAAGCAAAGATAGAAGGCAAGGTCTTCTGGGAAGCAAGTGCTGAGATGGATATAGAATTGTAAAGGCGCTTTGCGGGCTAATTTTTTTTAAAGTTTTTATTTAAATTCATTAGCTTACAAAGTAATATTAGGTTGAGGTACACAATCCATGGCTTCAAAACTTCCATACACCTCCTGGTGTTCATCACAGTGCCCTCCTTAATCCCCATCACCTACTTTACCCATTCCCGCATCTACTTCCCTTCTGGTAATTAACAGTTCTTTATAGTTAACAAGAGTCTGTTTCTTGGTTTGCTTCTCTCTCTTTTTTCCCCTTTGCTTCTTTGTTTTGTATTTTAAGTTTCATATATGATCGAAATCATATATTTGTCTTTCTCTGACTGACTTATTTCACTTAGCATTATACTCTCTACCTCCATCCATGTTGTTGCAAATGGTGAGATTTCCTTCTTTCTTATGACTCAACAATATTCTATTGGATATACATACCATATACTCTTTATCCCTTCACCAAATGATGGATACTTGGGCTGTTTCCAGGATTTGGCTATAGTAGATAATGCTGTTATAAACATTGGGGTACATATATCTTTTCAAATTAGCATTTTTGTATTCTTTGGGTAAATACCTAGTAGTGTAATTGCTGGATTATAGGGTAATTCTATTTTTAACTTTTTGGGGAACCTCTGTACTGTTCTCCAGAGTGGCTCTACCAGTTTGCATTCCCACCAGCAGTGCAAGAAGGTTCCCCTTTCGCCACATATCCTCGCCAACATCTGTTGTTTGTGTTGTTGATTTTAGCCATTCTGGCAGGTGTGAGGTGATAACTCATTGTTTGGATTTGCATTTCCCTGATGATGAGTGATGATGAGCATCTTCTCATGCGTCTGTTGGCCATCTGTATGTCTTCTTTGGGAAAATGTCTGTTCATGTCTTCTGCTGATATTTTACTTGGAGTATTTGATTTTCAGGTGTTGAAATTTATAAGTTCCTGATAGATTTTGGATAGTAACCTTTCACTGGATATGCCGTTTGCAAATATCTTCTGCCATTCTGTGGGTTGCTTGTTGGTTTTGTTGATTGTTTCTTTCTCTGTGCAGAAGCATTTTATTCTGATGAAGTTCCAGTAGTTTATTTTTGCTTTTTTTTCCCTTTGCATCAGGAGACATATCTAGAAAGAACTTGCTACGACTGATGTCAAAGAAGTTGCTACCTGTTTTCTCTTCTAGATTTTTATGGCTTCAGATCTCACATTGGTCTTTAATCCAATTTGGATTTCTCTTTGTGTATGGTGTTAATAAAGTGCTCCAATTTCATTCTTATGCATGTTGCTGTCCAGTTTTCCCAGCACCATTTGTTGACGAGATAGCCTTTTTCCATTGGATATTCTCTCCTGCTTCGTCAAAGATTAATTGACCATGTACTTGTGGGTTCATTTCTGTTTTCTATTCTGTTCTTTTGATTTATGTGTATATTTTTTATGCCAGTACCTCACTGTTTTCATCACTACAGCTTTGTATCGTAACTTAAAGTCAGGAGTTGTGATGCCTCCAGCTTTGCTTTTCTTTTGCAAGATTGCTTTGGCTGTTAAGGGTTTTTCATGGTGCAGACAGGATTCTGGTTCTGTGAAAGATGATGATGGTATTTTCTAGAAATTGCATTAAATGCATAGATTGCTTTGTATTATAGACATTTTAACAATATTCATTCTTCTAATCTGTGAGAATAGATTGTCTTTCCATTTCTTATTCTTTTCAGTTTCTTTCATCACTTGTTTTATAGTTTTCAGGGTCTTTGATCTCATTGGTTATGTTTATTCTTAGGTATCTTACTGTTTTTGGTGCAATTATAACTGAGACTGATTCTTTAACTTTTCTTTCTATTGCTTCATTATTGATGTATAGAAATGTAACTGATTTCTGTGCATTGGTTTTTTTATCCTGAGACTTTACTGACTGCGTTTATAGCAGTTTTTTGGTAGAGTCTTACATGTTTTCTGTATATACTATCATATCACTTGCAACTAGTGAAGTCTTGCTTTATTCCTTGCCGATTTGGGTGACTTTTTTTTTTTTTTTCTTTTTGTTGTCTGATTGCTGCGGCTAGGGCTTCCAGTCTTGATTTGTATAGAAGTAGTGAGACTGGACATCCCTGGCTTATTCCTAATCGTAGAGGAAAAGCATTTAGTTTTCCTCCGTTAAGGATGATACTAGCTGTGGGTTTTTTGTTGATGACCTTTATTATGTTGAGGTATGTTCCCTTTAAACCTACTTTGTTGAGGGTTTGTATCATGAATGTATGTTGTACTTTGTCAAATGCTTTTTGTCTCTTGAAATGTTCACATGGTTCTTATCCTTTCTTTTACTGATGTGATGTATCATGTTGATTGATTTGCAAATATTGAGCCACACTTGCCACCAGGAAGAAATCCCACTTGATAGTGGTGAATGATTTTTTTTTTTTTAATGTATTGGTGGATTCTGTTTGCTAGTATTGTTGAGGATTTTTGCGTCTGTGTTCATCAGGGGTAGTGGCTTGTAGTTCTCTTTGTCAGCGGTGTCTTTATCTGGTTTTGGTATCAAGGTAATGCTGACCTCATAGAATGAATTCAGAAGTTTCCCTTCCTTTTTATTTTTTGAAATAGATTAAGAAGAATGAGTAATAACTCTTCTTTAAATGTTTGGTAATATTTGCCTGTGAAGTCGTCTGGCCCTATGCTTTTGTTTGTTGGGAGTGTTTTGATTACTGATTCAGTTTCCTTGCTGGTTATCGGTCTGTTCAAGTTTTCGATTTCTTCCTGCTTCAGCTGTGGTAGTTTATATGTTTCTAGGAATTTTTATCCATTTTACCTAGGTTGTCCAGTTTGTTGGCATATTATTTTTTATAATGTTCTCTGATGATTATTTGTATTTCTGTGATGTTGGTTGTTATTTCTCCTCTGTCATTTGTGATTTCATTTATTTGGGTGTTTTCTCTTTTCTCTGGATAAGTCTGGCTAGAGGTTTGTCAATTTTACTGATTTTTTAAAAGAACCAGTCCTTGATTTCATTGATGTGTTCTATTGCTTTTTTAGTTTCTCTATCAGTTATTTCTGCTCTAATCTTTATTTCCTTCCTTCTGCCTTCTTTAGGCTTTATTTGTTGTTCTTTTTCTAGCTCCTTTAGGTGTAAGCTTAGGTTATTTTTTTGAGATTTTTCTTGCTTTTTGAAGTAGGCCTGTATTACTATATGCATCCCACTTAGAGCTGTTTTTGCTGTATCCCAAAGATTTTGGACTGTTGTATATTCATTTGATGTGTTTCTATGTATTTTTTTTATGTCTTCTTTGATTTCCTTCTTGACCCATTTATTATTTAGTAGTATATTGTTTGAGCTCCATACATCTGTGTTCTTTCTAAATCTTTTCTTGTTCTTGGTCTCTAGTTTCATACCATTGTGGTCAGAAAAGATGCAAGGTATGATTTTTATATTTTTGTATTTGTTGAGGATTGTTTTGTGGGCTAATATGTAGTCTTGGAGAATGTTCCATGCGAACTTGAAAAAAAAATGTGTACTTTTCTGTTTTCCAATAGCAAGTTCTGAATGTATCTGTTAAATCCATCTGGTTCAATGAGTCATTCAAACCCATTGTTTTCTTGTTTATTTTCTGCTTTGATGTTCTGTCCATTGATGTAAGTGGGATATTAAGTCCCCTGCTACATTATTATTGTGTTATTTTCAGTTAGTTACTTCATGTTTGTTACTTTTATGTATTGGGGTGCTCCCATGCTGGGTGCATAAATATTTTCAATTGTTCTATCTTGTTGAATTGTCCCCTTTGTTATTAAATAATGTCCTTCTTTGTCTCTTATTGCAATCTTTGTTTAAAGTCTAGTTTGGGGTCTCTGCCTGGCTAAGTTGGGGGAGCATACAACTCTTGATCTTAGGGTCATGAATTCAGGCCTCACATGGGGGATACAGATTAGTCAAATAAATAAAAAATTTTTTTTAAAAAAGTTGAGTTTGTCCAATGTAAGTATTGCTACTCCAGCTTTCTTTTGACATGCATTTGTATGGTGAATGTTTCTCCATCCCTCATTTTCAATCTGCAGGTGACTTTAGTTCTAAAATGAATCTCGTTTCAGCAGCATATAGAAGGGTCTTATTTTTTTTTAGCCATTTGATACCCAATGTACATAGTCAGTTTACATTCAAAGTAATTATTGAGAGATATTTGTCAAAAATATTGCCAGTGTATTTCTTGTTTTGTGGTTGTTTCTGAAGCTTTTCTCTGATCCTTTCTTTCATGTTTTGCTGATTTTCTTTAGTGATATATTTGGATTTCTTTATCTGTATTCTTTGCTTATATTAGTTACTTTTGATTATGGTTACACTTAAGTTTGTATATAGCCTTTTCTGCAAAGTCTATATTAAGCTGATGATTTTTCAAGTTTGAACCCATTCTGTTCTCCCCTTCTCTCCACATTTTATGTGTATGTTACTGTATTTTATGTCCCTTTTTGTTGTATGAGTTTCTTGTTTGATTTTTATAGAAATATTCATTTTTACTGCTTTTGTGTTTCCTGCCTTTATATTGTCATTTTTGGTCTCTCCTTTCCACTCAAGACCCCCTTTTAGTTTTTCTTATGGGGCTTGTTGAGTGGTTGTGAACACCTTTAGTTTTTGTTTATCTGGGAAATTCTTCATCTCTCCTTCTATTCTGAATGATAGCCTTGCTGGATAGAGTATTCTTGGTTCCAGATCTTTTCCATCCCCCACTTTGAATAGGTCTCTCTGCTCTGTTCTGCCTTGCCAAGTTTCTGCTGAAAAATCTCCAGCTAGCCTTATGGGTTTTCTCTTATAAGTTAATGACTTATCTTGCTGTTTTTAAGATTTTTTTCTTTATCATTATATTTTGCATTTTAATTACAATATGTCTCGGTGTTGGCCTGCTTCTGTTGATTTTTATAGGACTTCTCTGTGCCTCCATGATCTGGATGTCTGTTTCCTTTTCTAGATTAGGGAAGTTTTCAAGTATTATTTCTTCAAACAAGCTTTCTGCCACCCTTTATCTTTCTTCTTCTTCTAGGTCCCCTATAATATAAATGCTATTATGTTTGCTGGATTACTGAGGTCCCTAAATCTCTTCTCATTTTGCAAAATTCTCTCTTTTGTTTAATTTCATTGCTTTCCATTACTTTGTCTTCTAGGTCATTAATTTATTCCTCTCCTTCCTCTAGCTTGCTGTTCTTTGTATCAAGCATGTTGTTAATCTAGTTTATCACAGTCTTCATCTTTGCTTCATTTTTTTTAAACTCTTTTATCTCTGTGATAAGGATGTTACTGATGTCTTCTATTATTTTCAAGTTCAGTGCATGTATTTACCATCATTGCTTCAGGCATGTTACTTATAATCTTTTTCACTTAGATCTCTGGCTGTGGCCTTATCTTGTTGTTTCATTTGTGGTAAATTTTTCTGTATTTGAATTTTATCTACTTTTATGCCTTCCTGTCTCTGTTAGAAACCCTGTTAAGTCTCCTGCTCCTGCACGTAATGGTCTTATGAAGAAGAGATTACATAGTGCTTAGGGCCTGGTTCTTCAGGGAGTGTGTCTGGTGTGCGCTGTGTACACTCTGCTGTTGTGTTCTGGCTGTTTTATCCTTCCTGCCATTTGTCTGTAGAAGCTCTCTTTGCCTGCTATGGGCACTGTTTAGTCTCTGGCCTGAATGCAGTGAAGTTTAACCAGGGGTGTTTTGGTCTGCTTGTGAAGTGAGTCCTATCACCACTTCCATTAGAACTGAGGTCCTGCAAAAACTCTTTGATCAGGAGACTTGGTGTGGGCAGTGGTCTTTGTTGGTCTTCTTGAGGGACTGCCCTACTGGGGCTGAGGCAAACATGACTGACAATGGCAGTTCCACCAGAGTGCAGAGGGGTGAGGCTTGGTGTAAGCAAATTTGGTTGCCACTGTTGATGTCATGCTGCTTTCCACAGGTGGCTTTTGGTTATGCTGGGGGACAGGGAAGGAAATGGTTCCAGCCAGCTCCTTTGTTCTCAGAGACATGTCTCTGTGATTACTGCTTCATGGACACCTTCTGCAAAGAGCAAATAATCTCTCCTGTCTGTGCCTCATGCACTCTTCAGATCACTGTTTCCATGTTGTATGCTTCTAGGTTGTTTGTCTGCCTTGTCTCCAGAAACAGTATTGTGCCCTCTGGTCTCTATGCCAGCCATACCTGTTAAGTTATAAAACTTTAGACTTTAAGCCCTGCTTGTTGCAAAAACTCAGAAAATTCAGCCCCTCTTATTTTCCAAGCCAGTGGCTCTTGGGAGATGTTCTCTTTGCTCATTCCCTTGTGTGCTTCTCTTTCTCTCACCATTCTTTTGCTTCCTTCCTTCAAGGAGCCATGATCCATTTCTCCCCTAAACCACATCTCCACCCTTCCTACATTCTTCAATGTGGCTTCTTTCCCTTTAGTTGTAGAGTTTCTTCTGTCAGTCTTCAGGTTGATTTCTGAACTAGTTAGGGTGATTCAATAGTTACCTAGTGTGTTCATAGTTTAAGCCTAGGATTTTCCTATTCCACCACCATCTTCCAGCTCCTTGAGGTAATGTTTTTAAAAGGTAAAAGAAGACAGTAGTGGGATTGTGCAGGGAAAGCTCCAAACCATGATGTAGATCCTTTCCTATGGGAAAGAAGAGGCATGGTGATAAGATTGGACAGGAGGAACCTCAAATTGAAATGTAGATTTGGAAATTTCTTAGGGAACCCACAGGAGAATCCAAAGCCACAGTTTCTCACTGGATAGCCCCGAGTTTGGATAGAAATAGCCAAGTCCCTGTGCCTGTCTTGGGTTCATTCATTTGTGAGGGTTGCTGAGGAAGAGCATGGCCTTGGTCGGAAAACTGAGATAGATCCTGAAGACATTAGCAGGCGAAGGCCGTTAGCTCACTGCACTTGCTGCCCTTGGACAGAAAGTTCCTTTTTCAGGGGAGGTCTGAGCAGGACATCTCCATAGCTGTCACTGCCACAGAAAAAACTCTTTTCCTTTCAGTTCCATCACAATTTACTTTCTTTGACTTCAAAGAACATTTTAGATGGGGAACATGCTCTTAGTCTATGCTTTATTTCTCATTAAAAACCTGCATTTCAGGGGTGCCTGGGTGGCTCAGTTGGTTAAGCAACTGCCTTCAGCTCAGGTCATGATCCCAGGGTCCTGGGATTGTGTCCCTCATCGGTGTTTCTCCTTCTCCCTCTGCTTGCTACTCAACCCACTTGTGTTCTTTCTCTTTGTGTCAAAGAAATAAATAAAATCTTTAAAAACAAACAAACAAAATCTGCATTTCAGGCAGATTAAATGCGTGGACAGGATCTCACATCATTTGTTGGAATCCTTTAAGTAATTTTAAGGTCATTTTTCCACTTCATCACACTTCTTTCTCAAAAATACACAATGTATTTGATGCTCGTGAGTCTGTTTCTTTAAGTATTGAGTTTTAACTGTGCCTTTTGTCCTATTTTCCTTCTCTTTTACTTTATTTACTATATCTTTACACCAAACGTCTTGCTAGAAACTATGTCTATATTAACATTTTTCTTTGTTAAGATTCCTGTTATAATATTAAATGTCCACACAAGGGAATTACATTCAAGCAGTGAAGAAATAATTTAAATGAGAATGCTCCTTGACTGACAACTACATTATTTTCTGTAGCAATTACTACTGTGACCATTTATCCTTTTAATTCTTCTGGTAGTTCCAACACAATTCTAAAATAATACGTTTTTTTTTCTGTTTCTTGTTATGTTATACTTTGTTATAAGCTATGAAGGATGATAGATTTCTCTCTCTTTAAAACATTCCATCTCCTCTCCATGCCTAGTGTTTGCAGTTTACAAATAATATTTAAGTGATAAAATGTTACTATTTCCTTGTCTCTCAGCTGTAGACAATTCATCATGTCTCCCTACTATGTAATCTGTAAACCTCTTTTCCACTTCTCCCTTTTTTTTGTCTTCGGAGCTTTGTCGGTTATATGATCATTTTTTAATTTTATGGCTTATGGCATTTACATTCTCTGCTGCAATCTAGAACAATTGTCACCTTTTCTCTGAATTTTGAATATCAAAGTACCAAGCAAGAAGGTAATAAAATCTTATGTTTCTAAATCTGTGATGCTCACATGAGAAGGTTTAGGATGTCAGGGTGAAGTAATTCTCTTCTACTACTCAGTAGGTGAAAAATTATGCAACATTTTGTTTTGATTTATATAAGCACCACACATTATTTATTTGGATTTTTCTTATCTACAGTTCTATTTTCATCCCCTGTGGACAGAAATATGTAAATACAGATACATTTATTCATTATATAGGTATAATGTGTATTATCATTTTCAAAAAGTTTATTTTGTGCATGTCTCTCTCTTTTTTAAGGATTTATTTATTTATTTTAGAGAGTATGTATGAAAGTGGGAGGGGGGCAGAGAGAGAGGAGAGAGAGAGAATCTTGATGTAGATCCCCACTGTGTGCAGAGCACAATTCAGGATTTGATCCCAGGGCTCTGAGATCTTGCCCTGACCTGAAATCAATAGTCAGACACCAGCTGTAACACCCAGGTGTGTCTCTTTAAAAAAAAAAAATTATGGGGCGCCTGGGTGGCTCAGTGGGTTAAAGCCTCTGCCTTCAGCTCAGGTCATGATCCCGGGGTCCTGGGATCGAGCCCCACGTTGGGCTCTCTGCTCAGCAGGGAGCCTGCTTCCCTCTCTCTGCCTGCCTCTCTGCCTACTTGTGATCTCTGTCTGTCAAATTAATAAATAAAATCTTTAAAAGAAAAAATTTGTTTTACTCATTGTTACTGTTGCATATTTTTAAATATGGTTGTTTTTATTTCAAGGGTTATTTTAAGTCTAGGGTCTCTTTTTGTTGTGCTTCTTTTTTTTGGATAGCATTTTAATTTCAAAACCATTTCAGTTCTTGTTTTTCAATATAATCCTCAACAATCTCTTTTTTTAAGTTCAAGTTTTTTTTTAATATTGTGATAATCATAGATTTGTATATATGACTGTAAGAAATAATTCAGAGTATAATTCTTGTGCCCTTTCCCAAGTTTACTACAATGTTAGCATTTGCAAAACTATAACACAGTATCACAACCAGGATGTTGATTTTGTTACCTACACTCAAGATAAAACACTGTCCATCATAGCAAGGATCCCTCCTTTTGGTTTTTCATAGTCACACTTCTCTTTCTTCCATGTCTGCTGCTGCTAAATCATGGCAACCACTGATCTCTCCTCCATTTCTATAATGTTACTGCTTTAAGCATGTTATATAAATGGAATAATACAACATGAATCATTTTGAGGTTGCTTTTTTCACTTAGCATAATTTTTTTGACATTCATCCAATTTGTTGGATATATCAGTGGTTTGTTGTTACTACATATTTATTTCTGAACAGTGTTCTATACTATGGGAGTACTATAGTTTGCTTAACGATTTACCCACTGAAGTCCATTTCTGTTGTTTCCAGTTATTGGTTATTACAAGTGAAGGTGTTATGAACACTATTGCCCTTAAATATGAATTTTCGTTTCTCTAGGATAAATGTGCAAGATTTCAATTGCTGCTTTGTATGATACCTTCATGTTTGTGTGTGTGTGTGTGTGTGTGTGTGTATATATGTACATGTACATATATATATATATATATATATCTGCCAAAATGTTTTACAGAGTAGCTGTAACATTTTGCATTCTCACCATCAATGTATAAGTGATCTATTTTTTTCCCATATCCTTGCCAGCTTTTGGTTTTGTCATTTTTTATTTAGTCATTCTGATGGATCTGTAGTAGTATCTTGTTGTGGTCTTAACCTACATTTATCTGGTGGCTAATGATACTGTACATTACTTTTTGTTTTAATTTGCCAACTCTGTACCCTCCTTGATGAAATGTTTGTCTATGTGTTTTTCCTATGTTCTAATGGGATTGTGTGTGTGTATGTGTGGCACTTTACTGATGACTTTTATGTGTTATTTGTATACTCTAGAACTAATCCGTTTTGGGATAAGTGCTTTGTAAATATCTTTTCTCTGTAGTTTATCTTTTCATCCTCTTAGCAGGATCTTTTGCAAAACACGTATTTTAATGCTGATGAGGTCCAGTTTCTCATTTTTCTCTTTCATGGATAGTGCTTTTTTCTAGGCTTATATACCCTGAAGATGTTTCTTCTGAATTTCTACTTCCTAATATATTTACAATTTTACATTTACAATTTTGCATTTAAGCTCATGATTCATTGTGAGTTAATTTCTGTATAAGATGTAAATTTATGTTGAAGTTCATTTTGAATATCTATTTGCCCCAGGACCATTTTTTTTTAAAGGCTGTCCCTCCTCCATTGAGTTGTTGGCATGTGTATCAAAAATCAATTGAACATATTTGTGTGGATCAAGCCACTGTTAAAGAAGGAGTGGCTATGTGCATTTTACGGTTAGAAAAAAGCATGGGAGATAGTTCATGTTCATACAATTAATCAGTGCAACATTACTTTCAAACCTGTCTTATTGAAGTCAAATGGGTTTTCCTAACTTTTATGGGCTGTATCTAATGCTTTTTTCATGTTCCCACAGTGAATTGCACATGATAGATACTCAAAAATGGGGGAAAATTGACTGAATTTATAGTCAAGTGATCACCTAGAGTACAATGCATGTTTTAATTGGTAAGGGTTCATAAAAGGAATTTGACCTCTGTCTCTATGTCTATGCATTACAGCTAAAATATCTACAAAAGATGTCTAGTTTCAGAAATTTTCTTTCACTTTACTTGAATGGTTTCTCTTTGGAGGTTGCTTTACAATGCAGGACTTTGTTTTTGTTTTGTTTTATTTTGTTTTTCCTTAGAAACCTGATAGTACTACTTCATCTTGAAGACAGACTATGAGAATAAAGATGAAACTGACTGATTTTCCAAAGTGAGATTCTTATAATCACTAATTGAATAAGTTGTCTCATATTGTGAGACCAAACTTGAATTTTATATACATATACATATGTGTGTGTGTATATATATATGTGTGTGTGTGTGTGTGTATATATATATATCTGTATATATATATATACACAAGTGAAGCTGTTATATAAATATATTTATATATAAATATATATAAAGCTGTTTTTTATATACATATATATATATATTTTTTAATTATCAAGCCATACAGTCCTCTATATTCAGGTAAATATTGAGAATGGAGAAGTAGTTAATACCTATAAATGCCACTAGGACTATCTGCTTCTAGACTCTTGGAGTGTTATTAAAAATGAAAATTCAGTGGTTCTACCCAAGACTACTTAATCTGAATATTGGTATTAGGCCCTGAAATAATCATAAATATATTAAGCAGGTGATTTTTTCATTACAGTTTTACATTTTTTCATTACAGTATTTGAAAAACATAATTGCACAGGACTGTACTAGGAAAATGAAGTTCCTTGAGATTAAGGTATCTGGGTTATTTGTTGATAAAAAGTACTTAAATAACTGGACATCAATAGGAAACTGTGAATATCATGTGGCATCCAGTTTTTCCAGAACAATCTACTGTATGATATATGTTTAGTGTTGAGGCTAGTGCTACAAAATCAAAGAGCAAAAGAGATAAATTAAAAAGGTCACACAAATTGTCTTTTTTTTTCTCCTAGTAGTAACAGCCTTTTTAACCAGACAGACAAATACAGTGACCTTTTTCACAGAAATAGGAAAAAAACAATCCTAAAAATTCATATGAAACCACAAAAGAACTTAATTCACTGAAGCAGTCTTGAGTAAGAAAAACTGAGATGGCAGCATCATACCTCCCAACTACAAACTAAATTACAAAACTAGAGTTATCAAAACAGTATTATTTGGGTATTAAAAAAAAACAGGCAGATAGACCAGTGGAACTGAGTAGAGAGCCCAGAAATAAACCCACACATATGCAACCAACTAATTTTCAGCAAAGGTGCCAAGGAATATACAGTGGGGAAAGAAAAGTCTCTTCAGTAGACAGTGTTGGAAAAATTGGGTATTTACATGCAAAAGCACGAAGTCAGATCCTTATCTTACACCATGTACAAAAATCAACTCAAAGTGAATTAAAGACTTAAACATAAGATCTGAAACCATAAATAACCTAGAAAGAAACATAGGGAAAAGTCTCCTTAACATTAGCTTTGGCAATATACTTTTGAATTTGACATCAAAAGCACAGGCAACAAAAGAAAAATAAGTGGGATTACATCAAACTAAAAAGGCTTCTGCACATCAAAGGAAACCATCAACAAAAAGAAAAGGCAACCTACAGAATGGGAGAAAATATTTGCAAGTTATATATTGGATGGGAGGTTGATATTGAAAATATGCAATGAACTGATATAAGTTGATAATGTAACTAACTAACCAAACCACCTGATTGAAAGTGGGCAGAGGAACTGAATCCACACTTCTTGCAATGTCAATAGGGTGACTACTCCATTTGGTCTCTGACTTGGTAGTCTGAAATAACATTGTTCCATAAGTTGAATCTCTTCCTGTGGCTTCATCTTAAATAGTCAGATAGAGGATAAATGTGTAATGAGTGTCAGTTGTGTTCCAACCATTTTTTGTCCTTTATCACACTAATCTTCATCGTAATTTTCAAGTAGGTATTATCTCTGTATACAAATAAAGATGCTAAGACTCAGCAAAGTTAAGTAATTCCTCGAAGGTCACACAGTTTGTAAAGGATGAGGGTATCCAATTGTCTGACTCTGAAATTCGTTTTCTTTCTACTACGTAATCCTACTCTTCTCATTCATCCTATCAAGTGGTCTTCTCAGAAAATCACCTTTGGCAAAATTTCCCTCTCATGTTATTTAGAGCAATTTCCTGTGAGTTACAGTTTAATAGAGAAAGCCAGTGCTGCTGTCACTTTGCTTGAATTGGGTTAACTAAAGTCCTTAAACTGAAGCTGGGTGGATGCCCTGCTCCTTTGTATTTTCAGAGGATCAGAAGCATTTAAACACAAAGTAAACATAGGTTATACACAAAATTAACCACTTAATATTTTTTTTTAATTTTTTTTTTAAGATTTTATTTATTTGCCAGAGAGAGAGCGAGTACACACAAGCAGGCAGAGAGGCAGGCAGAGGCAGGGAGAGAAGCAGGCTCCCTGCCGAGCAAGGAACCCAATGCGGGACTCGATCTCCCAGGACTCTGGGATCATGACCCGAGCTGAAGGCAGCGGCTTAACCCACTGAGCCACCCAGGCGTCCCAACCACTTAATATTTATCAGCGGTATCTTTATAAGAGGAAAAGACCACTGATCCTTGAAGCTAGCTAACTTTGTCACCAGATACCTGCATTTTATAATTTTATAGCTGCTTTCCTTTATTTTTGTCTTTTTCTTTTTTTAAATTTAACAGAATTCTCCTGTTTGATCTTTTTAATGAAAATCTGTAGATTAAAAATAAGTATGCTTTTGAAAGCGGTTGAGAGGTTTGGCAGTGTTGTTACCTTAGCATTTATAAAGAGTGCACCAAAACTATTAAGTATCAACAATAACGATAAATGATATACTACTACTTATGAGGAAAAAAACAAATAAGAACTTCCAAAAAACTTCACTGAATTTATGAGAGAAATAAATTTACAAAGTGGAGCATCTGACAAATTAACACTGTACAGTGAACATTAGTAAATTTCAGTACAAGTGCTACTACATTGTTATGACACCATTAATAGCAATTCTTAATTCTGCAGACCTAGGTCAAGTAAAGGCAAATGTATTAATAACAAGTGCATACATTTTACACAAGAGATGTATGGAATTATATTCCAGTTAAGACTAAATTTGGAAAGGAATCCTATTTTGAAAAACTTAAATGAACATCATGGGATAAGAGCTTATAAATGATTTTGAGAAGTTTTTCTTTTCTTTCTTTATTCCATTCTTTCTTTCTTTCTTTAAATACTTCACACTCTACCCACTTTGCCCACTTAAATAACTAAGAGCACATCATTTCCTGTAGAGTATTTCTACAAAACTTACCCTGGACGCTGGTTTTTATTTTTATTTATTTAATTTCACTATATATCTATGTCCCATAGAACAAAGAATGTATTTTATTCAACTCTGCTTTGTGTATAGCCTTTAAGATTTAACCTATTGGTAAGAAATAAATATGTAATGGAGAGAAGTTAGGTTGCACCTCTGGGCTGCTGATCCACCAGGAAGCAAAGGTTGGTAATCTGAACCAATTAGCATGGACTGTCAGTGGGTCACTATCATCCATTGGCTCTGGGACAGATCATTCAGGTATTCTCTGCTGATGGGCTCAGACTTAAAAACAAGCCTATAAACAGTGAAACAGCGTGGGTTGGAGCTAATGGGACAGGGAGTTTAAAAGAAGTCTTAGCATTTGCTCCTGGTTTGTCAAGACCAAACATTGGACATCATGAGAGGGTATCTAGGATTAAGGGAACTAAAGAGCCATTAAAAACAGCAGATTTAAATAGTAACTTGGGCAGAAAGACAGCATATTTGTTATGGGCAAATACTTGGAAGGGAAGATAGTCACCAGAAAGAGGCAGAAAGAACTACCTGCTGTTTGAAGGCAAGAAAACGTATATTTATAGAGAGGAAAAAGGCCTTTTTTCTAGGGCTCAGGAATTTGATGATATCCATGTAGGAACATGGGATATGGTGAAATACAACCATAAAGCTAGAAGTCTGGAGTTAGAGTCTGTGGCTTTACTTGGTCTTTTGGTCGGAGATGACCTCAAACTAAACCGAGGGCTGGAATACTATTGACAAGGTCTGAGAACAGGCTGGATTGAAGATAAGGAGATTCAAAATCCTATTTCTGGATCTCTCCCCACCCTCCTTCCTGCCTGGGTACAGTAATCTGTATACTTTAAACTGTTTTTCTCCTTCTTTTATTTAGCATTTTCTAGCAAAGTCATCTTGATCTAAAGTATTTCATCCTACTGGAGAGATTGGAATAAAAAGAGAGAAGATGCATAGCACAGATTGTAACTCAACGAGTCTTGTGTAATTGCAGTGGGTGAAAAGTCTCTGTGAATCCCAAAGATTTCTCCAAATTTATATATGTACAAACCTGGGTGGGGGGACTATTTATCTCAGTACTATTGTTTCAACTCCCTTTTTTTCACACAAAATGAATCATTGTGAAGAATTGCTAATTAGTTGATGATTTTTATCCTTTTTTTTTTTTTTTTACTTTATATTTTTAAGTAAACTCTACCCCCATTGTGAGACTTGAACACATGACCCCAAGATCAAGAGTCATGCTCTATTGACTGAGCCAGCCAGGTGCCCCCATCCTTAAATTTTTAAACTTGAAATTAATAGAAAGTGATTGATACTGGAAAATGCGTGCCTGTAACCTGCTGCTTCAGATTGGGGGACATAGACAATAGGGTGTGAGAAATAGGGAGACATCATGGTTATGTTTGCAAGACTAGGTTCAAGTTAAAGCTTCAGCCATTTACTGGTTGTGTGACTGAGCTAGCCTCTCAACCTTTCTGTGCCTGTATTTTTATGTATGTGTGTATGATTTGTAAAATAGGATATTAGTGACACTTGTGAAGCTAGAAGGAGTTAATCTGCATAAAGCATTTTGATTGGTACCTGGCACAGAGTTTACATACTGAGTGCCCAGTAAGGATAAGTGTAATTATTACTTTGAGAAATGAATGGCTTACATATTTCAAGGTACTGGTCTTTTTCAGGCACGGCTATGCTATGCCTACCAGGTCATCAGTCACTCTGGTTAAAAATGTTATGTGGTGGTTACATTCTAAGCACCAGGAGTTGAACAAACAGAGGCAGTATAATTTAGCTATGTAAGGGAGCATCTCTGGCCTGCTGAAGAGCAAATCCCTCCTCTGTCATTTGTCTTATTCTCTGTATCTGTAAGATGAGGAGCATAAGAGCTTTACTTTTTGATGGATTTGTAGGGAGGATTAAATGCCGAATTGAGTGCCTTGTATTTATTCTATCATTTAATCATCAACCATGTGAAGTAGGCATTGCTGATGTCCCCATTTTAAAGATGTGGAAGCTGAGGCTAAGAGTAGTTTTTCAGGTTTATTAGTGTCATATATCTAATAAGCGCAGGATTCAAATCCAAGACTGTCCTAGTTCAAATCCTGTGCTCATAACAGTGGCTTGAATTGCATCCAAATGTTAGAGTACCCAAAGTTTTGGGGGAGAATCAGCTGGTCTAATCTTCACTTGTTACAGATCTGGGAATAGGATTAGGTTGACACAAGGTAAAACAGTAAAATGAGTAGCTGTTTCATCACAGCACATCAGGTGTTAAGTCTAGGTTGGCTTGTCCTTTGATCTGAAAAGGATGAATAATGGTGTTACTGAGGACGGATCTAGTAGTTCCATTCCAGAAGTAGTTCAGGATCATTTGTCTTTAAACCATTCTTGGCCATGGCATTCTGAGAGAATCATTCACATGGCAGGTGCTCAGTCCATTCGTTCCATGTGTGCTTATTAGAATCATTCATTTCTAAACACTTGATAGAGCTATTAGCATCCTAAATTAGCTCCTGTAAAAGGGTAGGTGCTTATTTCTGTTTATTTTACATGGACAGGGGTTGTGTAATTCTCCTGTTTGATAGGTCTAACAGTTTGGTCACACAGGAACCCAGAAGCTCTCCCTTGCTCTTATTTGGACTTGGTTATTCAATAAAACTTAATGATGATAATATGGGATGTAAAGCCATAATTTCAGATTTAAATCTTAGACTCCCGACGTAAGAACTGTGTCAACGTGCGTTATATGTTGAAACTGTTGGTACATCAGTATCCCTAACTAGAAAATGCGCTAGTTAGCAGTACCAACTTCATAAGACTATGTGAGGATCACATGAGTTACTGTCCACAGAATGTTTTTACAGTACCTGGCATGTAATTGCATACCTGGCATGTAGCAAGGTCTCAATAAATGTCCACTATTATTATTAACTCACTGATCCTAGGATATCTTAATTTCATGTATTTACTGATGTCAAACACTTAAATATAAATATAAAGAATACACAAAATGATACAAGCATTTTTGTATTTGGATGCCATGCGTATTGAAAAACAGAGCTGGCCTTCCAGTGGTTTACATGAGAGCAGGAAAGATAGATATATAAACATAATTATATCACAGCATACATCCCGAGTCAGATTCCATAGAATGTTACTAGGAATGAAGGAGAAAGAGTAGACTTTGACGGAGTTTGGAAATGATTATTGGAAAATGTAATATACGAACTACATGTGCTAGAGGAGTGAATTAAGTAGAAAGTCATTCTAAAGAAATAAAAGATAAAAGACATAAAAAAAAAAGTCTTGTGTGTTTGGTGAATGTACAGTTGATATTATTGGAGAAGTGGGAGGAGGGCTCGGGACCAGTGAATACGGGCTGCAAAAGTAGCCTGGGGCCTGATGGGGGGACACCTCTGCCTCACTGTAGATATACGTGATTTCTCATGAAGCTTCTTTGAGATTCATGATAGGAGTTCTTAGTGAAAGCACTGTATTGGCTCTTTACAGAGCTAGACTTATTCTTGAATCCCCATTCTGCCACTTCCCAAATGTTGGCAAATGATACTCTTTCTGCCTCACACCCTCATCTATAAAATGAAAATGATGAAAAGAGTGCCTATCCCAAAGGGTTCTGTGAGGATTGAATGACATAAAAATTCATGCAGGTCCTGGGGGTATATTGTGGTCTTCTGTATTAGTTATTTTGAGTATAACTCCAGTCATGCTAGTGGCATAACCAAGGATATGTATCTTAAAAATGTTGAAGTCAAGATTGGAGCCAAGAACTAATGCCAAAACTCATGGTATTTTTTTTTTTAACCAAATGCTAGCTTTAAAAAAATATGCGCTTTATGTGTTTCTTTTTTCTTTTTTCAAATGAAGAGACATTAACCTTTCCCCAGAGCCTGGTGAGGAATCTGATTATTTTTCCTCCAGAGCAATTTCTAGTGTTATTGTGATCCATTCAGTGAATAACATTTGGCCACTTCAGAAGCATTTTCCCACTTCCATGTAAATGGTATGATTAGATGTGAAAGGTAATCTTGAGTGCTGCCATGTTATGACATTAAAATAGTAATTCAATTGTTAGCAACCCCTCACAAATAACTGTTTAATCCACTTGTGTTTAATACCTCAGCGTCCTTGCATGCCTTTCCTTTTTGAAACACAAAGCAGTATTGATTTCTCTTCATAACCAACTAAAAAGTATTTTGAGCAGTTATATCATTTCATTATCCAGCAATAAATAAAGAAAATAACCTACAGAAATGAAAAAAAAAAAAAAAACCTCAGCAAACTGATGGGCTTTTATCCTTTTCCCTCCAAAACTCCAATGCAGACAAGGGTGACTTTTTGATGGATTTGAATGTCTGTATTTGAAGACATCTTGGGAATCATCATGAAAGGCAGCTTACAGTGAAGGGATGTGAGCATAGAAATGGAAACCCCAGTGTATTAATCTGCTTGGGCTGCTATAACAGATTATTCTAGACTACGTGGCTTAAACAACAGAAATTTATTTTCTCATAATTCTGGAGACTGTAAATCTAAGATCATGGTACTAGAAAGTTTGGTTTCTGGTAAGGTATTTCTTCCTGATGGGCGGCCACCTTCTCACTTATTTCTCACATGGTCTTTTCTTGTTTCCTCTCTGATTGTACATGCAGATATAATGTTCTTGTGCATTAGATTTGAAGCCCGTGAGGGGCTAAGAGTCCACGTTCAGTTTTGAATCCAAAGTGCATATGCAGTTGACAAAAAAAGTGCCTGGGAATGTGAGTGCCTGGGACGTGGAGTAGATGTTAAAGAAGACTCTAGCCACCTGGTAGTCCTTCCCTTCTGTTGTAGGAGAAAAGTCATACCAACTGTTACTAGCCCTTAAGCCACACCCAAGAAGTAAAGAGGAATTAATGAAACATATTCTCCTTATATAGAATATAAGGCTTGGAGATTCATTAACCCTGGACTTGTATAAGCCCGTGCTTCCTCAACGTGGAAAATGGAACAATTTTCTAACTCACCAAGAGATTGTTTTGGCTACGAAAATATACAGACAAACCAAAGCCCTTTTTAAATGTAAATTTTAGTACTAGGTAGGCATCCTGGTCAACTAAGTGTTTAATTATGTTATTGTCCAGTATTTGCATCAATATCCTAGGGTAAATTGCCCATATTGTTGTCTTTAATTCTTATGTGAAGTAAAAGAAAGGAAGGTCAAACCCCCCTCTCAGGGGTCCAAACTTGAATGCCAAAAGTGACTAGACAGAAAACGTAGATGAGTTGGCTGTAGTGATAAGGAGTGTGGTAAACTTGAAACTGTAGGTTTCATTAAAAGGGGCAGATCCTGGGAAGCCTATATGGCTCAGTGGGTTAAGCATCTGCCTTTGGCTCAGGTCATGATACCAGGACCCTGGGATGGAGTCCTGCATCTGGGTTCTTGTTCAGCAGGGAGCCTGCTTCTCCCTCTGCCTGTTGCTTCCCCTGCTTGTGCTCTCTAACATATAAAAATCTTTAAAAAAGGAGGGGGAGAGAACTGCAGATCCTACTCCTTTCCAACTGAGAATTGCTGTGTAGGAATGTTGACTCATTGTTTTCTGATCTTCTGACCTTTCAAGTAACTGGATATTGGGTTTCTTAACTAAATGCAAATTTGCTTGGCAGCTAATTAAATTTCTGAGAACATTGGAAACACCAAAGAACCTATCTGTTCTAGTTACTATGCCTTCATAATGAACCAATCCCAAATTTAGTAGTTTCAACAGTGTTTATTTTGCTCATGAAACAGTAATTCAGGTAAGCCTCAGTGAGGTCAGCTCCTTCCTATTCCATGTAGCTTTAACTGAGGTGGCTCAGAAGATGGGGGTTAGAATCATATAAATGTGTGTCTACTCCTACCTAGTACATGGACTGGGAAAATTCGAATAGATAGAGACTCTCACAACATGAACTCTTTGAGACATCTCTGAGTGGTCTCACCACATGGTCTCAAAAACAAGATGGCTCTTGAGCACCCAGCTTTCTTACATGTCAGCCTAGGACAGCTCAAGATAGATGTCTGAATAGAGAGCCATCAGAAGCCATATAATCTTTCATAAACTAGATTTGTAAGTCACTCGGCATCACTTTTGTATTGTCATACATCATGTTGTATTTATTGAAATAGTTATAAAAGTCTACTCAGTCAAGGAGAAGGACTACAAACCCCTCTCTTTCGATGGAGGAATCTTAATACTACAGTTCAAGAAGAATATATAGGATGTGATAAGTATTAGTATGGACATGTTTGGAAAACACAATTTGCCATGGCATACATACACTAATTTGGCTCATTGGCCATCAGTTGGCACTAGCTTATGCTTGAGAAGTCTTGGCATGCTCTAGGATTTGAGGACATAGTACTGAGCATTCACTGGTGGTACCTGAAATTTTGTGTTCCTTTCTACAACCTGATTTTGCAGAAAAACATGATTCTACCTAAGTGTATTGAGTAGTCTGATTGCTTTTTGGAAGAGGTGTGGACAGTTCTAGTAGTTACCCGTAAGTCTAGACAGATGCTACAATTAGTTTTGAATAGTGGATTTGATCAGATCAAGAAGTTGTTTCAGACAAAAGTAGAAGGATAACTAGGCTAGTTACTAATGCATTCCTTGAGGTGAAGTAGGTCAGACTGAAAAAGGTAATTACATTCTTAGCTCCGAGTGGGTGGGACAGGTACTGGACAGGAGTGTGAGGTGAAGTTAAAATAACAAGAGACAAGCTGGCAATAACAACAGACAAATATTGGAATACTTTAATGCGCATGGTGTTGTGTGGAAGCGAATAGAGAGCAAGAGGCCTAGATGAGGTTTCTTGTGGGGACATTACAAGAAAGTTGAGAATTCTTGGTAGGATCCACACTGGGGTTTCTAACTCTGCATCTTTCTGTAGCCCAGCTACATGCATTATGGTTGAACTTTCCAAGCAAATGACACCAGAGGTGGTCTTTCTCATGAAGGCAGGCAACATTTAGGAGAGTTTTTAAGATGCCTGAAATAAAAAAGCTGCAAATTAGAGTCAAACGATAATGCAGCTCATGTGCCCACGTTACAAAAACAAAAATAAAAACAAGAATGACAGTAGGTTCCTGATGCAGTAGATGTACCCTATAGAAATGAGATCCTGATTCTGGAAATGTTTTGCTGTCCCTGTACATTATCACTATATAGATATACATATATATTCTTCATAAATATTTATCTGGTTCTCAAAGGCAGTGTAACTAATCACTACACTTTCTTCTAAATTAAAAAAAAAATCAGGCTTAGGAGAGAGGGAGATCATATAAGACTCTCAGGAGGAAAATCTTTATGAAATACTTATGTAAATTGCCTTATCTTGTTATAGTGTTATTACTTTTTGGTGGATATGTTTGATGTTAACATTTTTATTCATGATATACTTCTTCGTCGTGCTTTGCTCTGGAAGGAGAGCCTGCTTTATTATGTCTTGCTTTGGCTTGGGAGAAATCTCCCAAATTGTGTTGTTGTTGTTATCATTGTTTTAAAAATACAGCAGAAATGGTTTCCTTTGAAATGGGTTCTTACTGAAAACAAAATGTAGTGCTTACTTTTATACCCAGCTTTTGTCCATGGGATGAAGAAATCCAACTTAGGATTTTTTTTTCCTTAATTGCTGCTGCCTTCATGAATGCATCCAAATGGAATAGAAAAGTAAGCAATATTCTAAGAATCAGAAATCTTTGGTTTGGGCCCTTTCTATGCTCCTTATTAGCAGCATAAAATTAGAAGAGTTTTATAGATTTTTAGCCTCAATTTCCTAAATTGCAAAGTGAATGGATGGCCTTGGATGGTCTGTAAAATCCATTATTTTCTAATAGGCAATATTATGTAATATATCATTAAATGAGAAGGTGCCAGAATTTCTTGCCATCATAAAAATAATTGACTTCCTTGACGTTCTCATTTAATTTCCCAAATTTAGTTTCTAATAAAGGTCAGGAGAGAAAAGCTAGCATTTGATATAAGCAGAGGGGTAAAAAAAGACCAAAGGTAAAACTAAAAGGTGCCAAGATGAGTGAATTCCCTTAATTGCAAGGAGAAGCACACAAACATTTAGGTCTTGGCCACTATGAGGCAGCTTTCTCTCTAGTTGGGACACTCTGTCTTTTTAACTCCAGAAAAATATCTCTTGAGAGGTCTACAGTGATAAATAATATTTGTGCTGAATGCCTTTAAGATTTGTGACAAATTGGTTTTCTGCAATAAAAATCAAGGATGAATTAGGGCCCTCTGAACCAAAAGTAGTATCTCTGTGATGATTCCCTTCATTCTGCCCAGTTTTCTGACAAAACATCAATGCATAGTGATAATATGTGAGTATAGACACTCACATGATTACATATACATATAAAATCCACCTATAAAATGCTGTGCTTGTCTCTCTCTCTCTCAAATTCTAGGTTCTTTAGAAGATAAACTAGCAAGAGGTTCCAAATATTACCTAGGGGCCAAGGGGGGAGAGTCAAACTAAGCTGTCTCTTATTTAACTTATTATAGAATAAGCTCAATAATATTAGGGAATTAACCTAAATTGCAATTGGAAAACTTTAGATACATTTGACCAAGCAGTAAGCATAGAAAGGGAATGTGACTCAGAATATTGTGATGTAAAAGATGGTAGGATTATTAGTTGTTCATGTAGGAGTCTATCCCCAGGCCAACATTTCTCTCAACCAACTCACTTTTTTAACTGGTAATATTTAAATTGTTTACCCATATCTCTGAGGAATAAATAATCAAGATTAAGAAACTTTGTACTGAATAGAGACCCACAGGTTCCTGAAATGTTTGTGTATGTACCTAAGCACTTTTTCATTGGTACACAGAAAACTCAGTGGTATCAAAAGGCATTGTTTAGACTGCCAAACCCAGAATTTCTACATTAATTTTGTACCTGTACATTGAAGAAATACAGGAATGACAAGAGAGCAAATGGGAATATGGAAGAAATAAGAGAGTCTTACCAGAAAGATGAGTGATGGGGGCAGGGGGAGTGGGAGGGGAGGGAAGGGAGTCAGGGATGACAATTTATGTTCTTAAAATGACAAGAAGGAGAAACTTAGTGAAGTAACTTAAAGGGGAAAAATATTTAAAATATATTAAAATAACAGCTTTCTCAAAGTGTCAGTGGTATTTGAGCTGACTAGGGTGAAAATGTTCCAGAAGTGATGGGACCCATTTTATGATGCTCAGAAACTGTGATTTCAGTAAAGTAACATAGAAGCAGGAAAAGAAATCAAGGGGACCTTCCCTACCCACCCCCACATTGGACTGTTTCTCCTGTCACTCGCTAAGTTATTTTTAAAAATGAATGACTTTTTCACCTTACATGCTTTGCATATTGAAGATACCCATGTATTAGAGTTACAACATACTTGAAGCTTTTATATTAACTGTTCCTCATAAATTAAGTTCTTAAATTAAGCCTTATTCAACAGTAGCTGTCAGTATATTGGTGTTGAGTATCAGAGAGAGGCCAAGAATCTGGAAGGGAAGGAAATGTTTGCAAATTAATCTAAAGGGCTTAAATACATTACGGATGTCTCAGTAGACAATTAGGATCCAGACATGAAGTAAACAATCAAAACAAATTACTGAAGGCTCAGCATTGAAATCCAAATCTTGATATAGCAAGACTAAGCAATGCATCAGAGTTGGATGTATCCCAAAAAGGTCATTAGGAGAATGAGTTATCTATATATTTTTTTCATGTGCACAATTTACTCCTGAGGAAGCTTTTATTTCCTAAGGATAACCACAGGATTCAGACATGATTTAGCTAGTTCTTAATCATAATTTTGAATAAAAGCCAAAGTTAGATGCTTTAACTATGTAATTCTTAATACAGAAAGAGATCATAGACATAATCTGTGAAGAACCCCTCCCTCTCCCCTTCCTCCTCCTCCTCCCCCTCCCCCTCCCTCTCCTCCCCCTCCTCCTCCTCCTCCTCGTCCTCCTCCAGAAATGGGCTTATTCAACTGGAAGAACTCTCTGTGGTTAGAAGGTTGTGGTCTTCAGATATTGTGGGGAAAAACTGTCAGCAGGAAAAGTAATACATCTACTTCTCTGCCTTAATAAGACAAGAATAATCATTCAGTAGAAATTTCTGAAGTACAAGATTGTTAGAATAGGACCTCACCACCTTCAAAGACAGAGAATTAAAAACAAAACAACAAATTAAAAACTGGGCAGCTTTAGTAGTTAAGAAATTGGGTTTATAGGCTGAACATAGACAGTAGGCTTTTTGGCCAGAAACAGGAATTTGGGCCCCTGGGTAGAAGTTAAAATCTTGTGGACCAGTCTGAAAAGGCTGGAACCACCAGCGGATGCCCTCATGCTCAGAAATGCTATGCATGTCATCTCTTTCCTTTGCCTTTCCTTCCTATCAGTACCTTCCATTGTCCAAACCCATCTAGAAGCGTGCGGACCAGAGAATTGGGAAAATGCAGTCAATGAAACTACACTTATTCCTGACACACAACAGGGCAGAGAAAAGGCAAGGCTTCTCATAGCAAACATGCCAAGGATTGGACAGGTAAACCAGAGAATTCATATTTTCATTCCCTTCGGATTGCATTCCTGAAACTTGGAGGTGACATTTGAGCTGACATATAAAGATACTATCAAACTGTATTTGTCCTGAAGGCCTTTCAAAGAGCATTCTAGGTTGAGGAAACCACAGGTACAAACTCCCAGTGACAATAAAAGGCTGGAGGTGGGGCACCTGGTTGGCTTAGTAAGGTAAATGTCTGACTCTTGGTTTTGGCTCAGGTCTTGATCTCAGGGTTGTGAGACTGAGTCCCATATCAGGCTCTATGCTCAGAAGGGAGTCTGCTTGAGATTCTCTGTCTCCTTACACCCATCCCCCTATGCTCTATATTTCTCTCTCTCAAACACATATATAAATATTTTTGTAAAAAAAGGCTAGACACAGGTGAGGAGCGGAAAGTCTATCCAGTGTGGCTGGGGCAGTTTGTAGGGGTGTCAAGGGGATTGTGTTTAGGCAAAGCCTATAAACAGAGTGAAACTGGATTATTACAGTAATGATGAGGTGTTCACACTTGCTCTAACAACAACAGGTGTTCCCTGAAAGGGAGAAAAACAAATTCTGGTTATTGTTTTGAAAATATTACCCCAGCTGCACAGGAAAAAAAAAACAAAAAAAAACAAAAATGGCTGAAGGCACACAAAACAGGAAGAATTGTAGGTCATATGCAATTTTTCTTTGGTATTTGTAAGTATACTTTATAGCAAGTTAGTTTATTCAAAATATAGTAGAAATAATCAGTTAAATTTGTAATCCCAAATGTGAATAAAAAAGTATAGCATTTCTATGATTTGGAAGTATTTTATAATTTTTATGTATGTATAATATAGTATGTTTTGTTTTTCCTCCATAGTTAATAAATTGGTGCACCATAAAATTGTTTTTAGAATTGACTTTTAAGTCAGGTTATAGTTTTCAAATGTTTTAATATGTGGTAATATAAATTCATGATTTCAGCAGTTGAATAGTATCTGTTTGATTCCAAGATCAAGTGGATCATCGATGTATTTTAAGAATCATATTTTAAAATACATACAAACATATTTTGGTCTTAATTGTTATTACAGGAAAGATAAAAACAGAGGTTTACTTGAGGGCTTATTTAGTGGTAATTTTTTAACTTTTTGTGTTTTTTTTCCTACCACATCTTTTTTTAAAATGTAGTATTTTTATAGTTAAAAAAATTCATTTTGACTGTTAACAAGGTGTGCATAGTTGGACCATGAAAATGCAGGAATTGTGAGTAGAGCTTTGGATTAATTTTCAAATCAGGATTTTAAGGTTCTAGTGGAGGAGAATGTCATGTTTTTCTTAAAAGCGGTTAAATATTGATCAAGACATATTCACCCAAAGGAAGCAGATAGCAAAGCCTTCTTATCTTCCTGGTAAACTATAAACAAGTATTTATTGAGATTCTGTTAGATCTTGTTAGTCATTCTTATGCAGGTGCATAAGTCTAGGTCTTATCTTTTACATAAACTTAGCAACTGTGAAAAGAGCTTATCTCCCTACTTAACTTTCTATTATGGGGAGGACATAGGTAGTCATTCAGTGATAAAACTTTTCATTTAACTCTTGAAATCTACTAGACCTGAGGCTTAGGCAAGACACTGTTGCCAGAACAAACTGTCCAGTTTTTCTACCTGGAGGCAGATGAGATATCTCAATTGATACCTCACAATTTTATTAAAACTAAAAAAAAAAAAAAAAAAAAAAGAGAGTACATGGGAAATTTCTTTAAATTATTAAGTCTACACCAAATATAACAACTTCTCCCTAGTGGATTGGAAGTCTTATTTTGCATATCTTACCTTCACTCCCCAGTTGAACATGTTTTGATGGACTTGAAGTTGGGAGTCCCTCTTTCACTTGCCCTAGGAAAAGTAATATAGCTTTAATGTGGTCTCATAGCTGATTAATCCTCCTCCTCTTCTCTTGTGGTATTTTCCTCTCTCCTGTATCCAGCCACACTAACTTACATTTGTCCATCAAATGCTTTGTGTATATACCATTCAGCAGCAGTAGAGGTTCGGGGCTTAGGTCTTCTTCTGGGTTCTATAATGGGGGCACAGTAGTGAAGGATTTAAGGAATAAAGATCCCTCCTTCATGGCACTTGTATACCAGAGCAGTAGTGATGAATGCAGTTGTCCATGCAGGTAAGTGCATAAAATGAGTGTAATGGGACATACAGATTGCGAGAAGAGAGACGGAGAATAGCACATCTAAAGGAGACTTTATACTATTCAGTTAATCTGTGATTTGCAGGGTTGTGGCTCCAGTATTGTTCCTTCCTCTCATTTTCCAATTGAAAGCAGATAAGCAGTTTTCTGTGTTGTCTCCTAGCATTTAAATATAATATAATGACTAATAGAAAACAACAAAGCAACGAAGTACTGTGCTATAAAAAGAAATATGTTTGCCTACAAGATGTGGTCTTCACTCTAATTGGTTACCCCTGTTCTAGAGGCATCAGGTCTCTGTCTCAGGACCTTTGTCCATGTTGTTTCTTTCACTCAAAACAAACTTCCTCCCACTTTCCTACCTTCTACCTTCCTTCCTTCTTTCTGTCTCTTTTTTTCCTCTCTCTTCTGTTAACATACAGTTTTATATATAGTAATTCAATATTTCCATACATCACCTGGTACTCATCCCAACGAGTACACTCCTTAATCTCCATCACCAGTTTCACTCATCCTTCCACCAATCTCCCTTCTGGTAATCATGTTTTCTGTAGTTAAGAGTCTGTTTCTGTGGTTTGCCTCTCCCCCCAACCCCACTCTATAACTTTGTTTTGTGTCTTAAATTTAACATATGACTGAAATCATACAGTATTTGTCTTTCTCTGACTGACTTACTTCACTTAATGTTATACTCTCTACCTCCATCCATGTTGTTGCAAATGGTGAGATTTCCTTCTTTCTTATGACTCAATATTCCATTGGATATATATACCACATACTCTTTATCCATTCACCAATTGATGGACCCGTGGGCTGTTTCCATAATTCGGCTTTTGTAGGTAATGCTATTGTAAATGTTGGGGTACATGTATCCCTTAAAATTTGTAATTTTTTTATTCTTTGGGTAAGTACCTAGTAGTGCAATTACTGGATCATAGGGTAGTTCTATTTTTAACTTTTTGAGGAACCTGTGTAGCTTTCCAGAGTGGCTGCAACAGTTTGCATTCCCACCAACAGTGCAAGAAGGTTCCCCTTTCTCCACATCTTTGCCAACATCTGTTGTTTCTTGTGTTGTTCATTTTAGTCATTCTGTCAGGCGTGAGGTGATACCTCATTTTTTGGATTTCCATTTCTCTGATGGTGAGTGATGATGAGCATCTTCTCATGTGTCTGTTGGCCATCTGTATGTCTTCTCTGGAGAAATGTTTGTTCATGTCTTCTGCTGATATTTTAATTGGATTGTTTGCTTTTCGGGTATTGACTTTATAAGTTCTTTATAGATTTTGGATATTAACCCTTCATCAGATATGCCATTTGCAAATATCTTTTCCCATTCTGTAAGCTGCCTGTTAGTTTTGTTGATTGTTTCCTTCACTGTGCAGAAGCATTTTATTCTGATGAAGTCCCAGTGGTTAATTTTTGCTTTTGTTTCCTTTGCCTCAGGAGACATATCTAGAAAGAACTTGCTACGGCTGATGTCAAAGAGATTACTGCCTGTGTTTTCTTCTAGGATTTTTATGGCTTCAGGTCTCACATTGACGACATTGATGTCTTTTTTTTTTTTTTCAAAGATTTTATTTATTCATTTATCACAGAGAGAGAGAGAAAGAGAGACAGAGAAAGCACAAGCAGGTAGGGGGGCAGCAGGCAGAGGAAGGAGGCTCCCCGCTGAGCAGGGAGCCTGATGTGGGACTCCATCCCAAAACCCTGGGATCATGACCAGAGCCAAAGGCAGACGTTCAACTGACTGAGCCACTCAGGCATCCCTCGCATTGAGGTCTTTAATCCATTTTGGATTTCTTTTTGTTTATGGCGTAAGAAAGTGGTCCAGTTTAATTCTTTTGCATGTTGCTGTCCAGTTTTCCCAGCACCATTTGTTGATGAAACAGTCATTTTCCCTATAGGGGTTCTTTCCTGATTTGTTGAAATTATGTAATTGTGGGTTCTTTTCTGGGTTTTCTATTCTGTTCTTTTGATCTGTGTGTGTATTTTTATGCGAGCACCTCACTGTTTTGGTCACTGCAGCTTTGTAGTATAACTTGAAGTTGGGAGTTGTGATGTCTTCAGCTTTGCTTTTCTTTTTCAAGATTGCTTTGGCTGTTAAAGGGTTTTTCATGGTTGTGTACCATGAAAACTCTAAGATTGTTTGTTCTAGTTCTTTGAAAGGAGGTGTTGGTGTTTTAATAGTTACTGCATTAAATAGGTAGATTGCTTTGTGTAGTACAGGCATTTTAACAATATTTGTTTTTCCAGTTCATGAGTGTGGAATATCTTTACATTTCTTTGTGTCGTCTTCAATTTCTTTCATCAGTGATATCGTTTTTGGAATACAGTTCTTTGACCACGTTGGTCAGGTTTATTCATAGGTATTTTATTATTTTTGGTGCAATTGTAAATGAGATTGATTCCTTAATTTTCTGTTTAGATGGTCTGTCCATCGATGTAAGTGGGGTAGTAAAGTCCCTATTGTTACTATATTGTTATTGATTAGTTTCCTTTATGTTTGTTAATAACTGCTTTATGTGTTTGGGTGCTCTATTTTAGGTGCATAATTATTTACAATTGTTACATCTTCTTGTTGAGTTGTCCCCTTTGTTATTTATAGTGTTCTCCTTTGCCTCTTGTTTCAGTCTTTGTTTTATTATTTTAATTTTATTTTTAAAATTTTATTTAAATTCAATTAATTAACATATAATGTACTATTGGTTTCAGAGGTAGAGGTCAGTAATTTATCACTCTTATATAATGCCCAGTGCTCATTACTTCACATGCCCTCCTTAATGTCCATCACCCAGTTACTCAACCTGCCACCTTCCTCCCCTCCATCAACCCTCAGTTTATTTCCTAGTAGTTAGGAGTCATTATGGTTTATCTCCCTCTCTGATTTTATTTGCTTTTATTTTTTCCTCTCTTCCCCTATGATCTTCTGTTTTGTTTCTTAAATTCCACATATGAATGAGATCTGATAATTGTCTTTCTCTCACTGAGAGAAATTAAAAATATATTTTGCTTAGCATAATACCCTATAGTTGTATCCACATCATTGCAAATGGCAAGATTTCATTTTTTCTGATGGCTGAGTAGTATTCCATTGTATATGTGTACCACATCTTCTTTATCCATTCATTTGTTGATGGATATCTCGACTGTTTCCATAGTGTGGCTATTGTGAATATTACTGCTAAGAACATTGAGGTGTAGGTGCCCCTATGGATACTACATTTCTATTTTTGGGGTAGATGCCCAGTAGTACAATTGCTGCATCATAGGATAGCTCTATTTTTAAATTTTTGAGGAACCTCCATGCTGTTTTCCAGAGTAGGCTACTCCAGCTTGCATTCCCTCCAACAGTGTACAAGGGTTTACCTTTGTCCACATCCTCACCTGTCGTTTCCTAACTTGTAAATTATAGCCATCTGACTGGCATGAGGTGATATGTCATTGTGGTTTTGATTTGTATTTCCCTGATACTGAGTGATGTTAAGCATTTTTTCATATGTGTGTTGGCCATTTGTATATCTTTTTTTTTGAGAAATGTCTATTCGTGTCTTCTGCACATTTCTTGATTGGATTATTTGTTCTTTGGGTGTTGAGTTTGATAGTTCTTTTTTTTTTTTTTTTAAGATTTTATTTCTTTATTTGACAGAGGGAGAGATCACAAGTAGGCAGAGAGGCAGGCAGAGAGAGGGGGAAGCAGGCTCCCTCTTGAGCAGAGAGCCCGATGCGGGACTCGATCCCAGGACCCTAGGATCATGACCTGAGCTGAAGGCAGAGGCTTCAACCCCCTGAGCCACCCAGGTGCCCCTGGTAAGTTCTTTATAGATACTAGCCCTTTTTCTGATAAGACATTTGCAAATATCTTTTCCCATTCTGGTGGTTATCTTTTGCTTTTGTTGACTGTCTCCTTTGTTGTGCAGATTTTTATCTTGATGAAGTCCAAATAGTTCATTTTTGCCTTTGTTTCCCTTACCTTTGGACACTTGTGTAGCAAGAAGTTGCTGCAGCTGAGGTCATAGAAGTTGCTGCCAGTGTTCTCCTCTAGGATTTTGATGGATTCTGTCTCACATTTACATCTTTCATCCATTTGAGTGTATTTTTGTGTATGGTATAAGGAAATAATCCAGTTTCATTCTTCTTCATGTGCCTATTCAATTTTCCCAACACCATTTGTTGAAGAGACTGTATTTTTTCCATTTGATATTCTTTCCTGCTTTGCGAAAGATTAGTTGACCATAGAGTTGAGGGTCCATTTCTGGGTTCTCTATTCTGTTCCACTGATCTATGTGTCTGTTTATGTGCCAGTACCATATTCTTTTGATGAAACAGATTGGTAACAGAGCTTAAAGTCTGGAATTGTGATGCTGCCAGTTTTGTTTTTGTTTTTGTTTTTTTCAATATTCCTTTGGCTATTTGGGGTCTTTTCTGGTTCCATACCAATTTTAGGATACTTTTTTCAGCTTTGTGAAAAAACTTGATGGTATTTTGATAGGGATTGCAATTAATGTATAGATTGCTGTAGGTAGTATAGGCATTTTAACAATATTTGTTCTTCCAATTCATGAACATGGAATGATTTTCCATTTCTTTGTGTCTTCCTCAATTTCTTTCATGCGTGTTCTATAGCTTTTGAGCACAGATCCTTTGCCTCTTTGGTTAGGTTTATTCCTAGGTATCTTACCATTTTGGTGCAATTTAAATGGGATTAACTTCTTAATTTCTCTTTCTTCTGTCTCATTGTTAGTGTATAGAAATGCAACTGATTTCTGTGCATTGATTTTATAACCTGCCACTTTGATGAATTCCTTTATGCGTTCTAGCAATTTTGGGGTGGTCTTTTGTGTTTTCTTTTCTTTTATAAAAATATTTTAATTATTTATTTGAGAGAGAGAGAGTTTGAACACAAGCATGGGGAGGAAGAGAGAGAGGGGGGAAGAAACAAACTCCCTGCTAAGCAGGAAGCTGGATGTGGGGCTTGATTCCAGCATCCTGAGATCATGACCTGAGCTCAAGGCAGACACTCAACTGACTGAGCCACCAGGCACCCCTTGGGTTTTCTACCTAGAGTATCATGTCATCTGCAAAGAGGAGTGTTTGACTTCTTCTTTGCCAATTCAGATGTCTTTTTTTTTCTTCTTTTTGTTATCTGATTGCTGAGGTTAGTACTTATTGTACAATGTTGAACAACACGATGAGAGTAGATATCCCTGTTGTGTTTCTTGACCTCAAGGGAAAAGCTCTAAGTTTTTCCCCACTGAGAAACATATTTACTTTTGGCTTTTTGTAGATGGCTTTTATGATATTGAGGTATATTCTCTCTATCCTTACATGGTGAAGAGTTTTAATCAAGAAAGGATGCTGTACTTTGTCAAATGCTTTTTCTGCATCTATCGAGAGGATCATATGGTTCTAATCTTTAATTAATGTAGCATATCATGTCACTTGATTTGCAGGTGTTGAACCACCCATGTGGCCCAAGAATAACTCCCACTTGGTCATTGTGAACAATCCTTTTAATGTACTGTTTGATCCTATTGGCTAGTATCTTGGTGAGAATTTTGACATCCATGTTCATCGGGGATATTGGTGTGTAATTCTCCTTTATGGTGGGATCTTTGTCTGGTTTTGGGATCAAGGTAATGCTGGCCAAAGAAAAAAATTGGGAGTTTTCTTCCCATTTCTATTTTTTAAATCAGCTTCAGAAGAATGAGTTTTACTTCTTTAAATGTTTGGTAGAATTCCCCCCGGGAAGCCATCAGCCCTTGACTGTTGTTTGTTGGTATATTTTTGATTGCTGCTTCAATTTCCTTCATCGTTATGGATCTGTTTGGGTTTTCTCTTTCTTCCTGCTCCAGTTTTGGTATTTCATCTCTCTCTAGGAATGTGTATCCGTTTTTTCCAGATTTCTTAAATTGTTGGCATATAGTTACTTATAATATGTTCTTATAATTGTTTGTATTTCTTTGGTGTTGGTTGTGATCTCTCTGTGTTCATTCATGATTCTATTTATTTTGATCCTTTCTCTTTTCTTTTTGATACAGTCTGGCCAAGAGTTTATCAATCTTATTAATTCTTTGAAAGAAGCAGCTCCTAGTTTCTTTGACCTGTTTTGCTCCTCTTTTGGTTTCTATTTCATTGATTTCTGCTGTAATCTTTTTTAATTCTCTTCTGCTGGGGTTAGCCTTTGTGTGCTGTTCTTCCTCCAGCTCCTTTGGGTGTAGGTTAGGTTGTGTATTTGAGACCTTTCTTGTTTCTTGAGAACGGCTTGTACTGCTTTATACTTCCCTCTTAGGACTGCCTTTGCTGCATCCCAAAGGTTTTGAACAAGTTGTGTTTTCATTTTCATTTGTTTTTGTGATTTTTTAAAAAATTTTTTAATTTAGTGGTTGACACATTCATTCTTTATTATAATGCTTTTTAACCTCCATGTATCTGAGTTCTTTTCCAAATTTCCTCTTGTGATTGAGTTCAGTTTCAAAGCATTGTGGTCTGAAAATATGCAGGGAATGATCCCTGTCTTTTGGTACTGGCTGAGACCTGATTTGTGACCAAGGATGTGATCTATTCTGGAGAATGTTCCGTGTGCACTCAAAAAGAATGTGTATTCTGTTGCTTTAGGATGTAGTGCTCTGAATATATCTGTGAAGTCCATCTAGCCCAGGGTTCATTCAAAGCCCTTGTTTCCTTATTGATCTTCTGTTTAGAAGATCTGTCCATTGCAGATGAACATCTGTCCATTGCAGTGAGGTGTTAGTCTCTTATTATTACTGTATTATTATGGATGTGTTTCTTTAATTTTGTTATTAATTGGTTTATATAATTGGGTGCTCCCATTTTAGGGATATAAATATTTACAATTGTTAAACATTCTTGTTGGGTGGTCCCTTTAATTATGATACAGTGTCCTTCCACATCTTTTATTACAGTCTTTGTTTTAAAATCTAATTTGTCTAATATAAGGATTGCCACCCCAGCTTTCTTTTGATGTCCATTAGAATGATAAATTGTTGTCCACTACCTCACATTCAATCCGGAGGTATCTTTCAGTCCAAAATGAGTTTCTTGCAGATAGCATATTGATGGGTCTTGCTTTTTTTTATCCAGTCTGATACCCCGTGTCTTTTGATAGGGGCATTTAGCCCATTTACATTCATAGTCACAATTGAGAGATATGAATTTAGTGCCATTGTCTTACCTGTACACTCACTGTTTCTGTATAATGTCTCTGTTCTTTTCTTGTGTGTGTTACTTTTGGGTTCGCTGTTCACCTAAAGGATCCCTTTTAATATTTCTGGCTGGGCTGGTTTAGTGATCACAGATTCTTTTAGTTTCTATGTGTCCTAGAAGCTTTCTATCTTTCCTTCTATTTTGAATGACATCTAGCTAGATAAAGTATTCTTGGCGATATTTCTCATTTAGCCCCCTGAGTATATCATGCTAGTCCTCTAATCTGCCAGGTCTCTGTGGGTAGGTCAGCTGCCAGTGTAATATTTCTACCCTTGTAGGTAATGGACCTCTTATTCTGAGTTGCTTTTAGGATTTTCTCTTTGTCTCTGAGATTTACAGGTTTCACTATTATATGTCAGTTGTTGACCTATTTTTATTGATTTTGAGGGGAATTGTCTGTGCCTCCTCGACTTGAATGCCTGTTTCCTTCCCCAGATTAGGGAAGTTTTCTGCTATAATTTTCTCCAATATACCTTCTGCCCCTCTATCTTTTTCCTTTTCTGGCTACTAATTATTCGAATATTGTTTCACTCTATGGTATCACTTACCGCTCAATTTCTCCCCTCACTATCTAGTAATTGTTTATCTCTCTTTTTCTCAGCTTCTTCTCCACAATTTTTCTTCTATATCAATAATTCTGTCTTCTGTCTCATTTATCCTAGCAGTTAGAGCCTCCATTTTAAATTACGTCATTAATAGCCTTTTATATTTTGACTTGATTAGATTTTAGTTCTTTAATTTCTCCAGAAAGGGATTCTCTAGTATCTTCTATGCTTTTTTAAAGCCTAGCTAGTATCTTTACAATCATTATTTGGAACTCTAGTTCTGACATCTTACTTGTATCCATACTGATAAGGCCCCTGGCAGTCAGTATTGCCTCTTTTTTTGTTGTTGTTGTTTTTTGTTTGTTTGTTTTTGTTTTTGTTTTTGCTTTTGTTTGTTTTGGGGGGAATTTTTCTGTCTTATCATTCTGTCCAGAGAAGAATAGATGAATGAGAGAACAAAATATTAAAATGGCAACAATGAACCCAGAGAAATGTACACTAAACAAATCAGAAGAGATCTGAGAGCAAATATATCTATATATAGATATATAGATATAGATACAGTCAGATAGAAGAACAGAATGGAGCAATATACTGGATCCTGTGTATATTTTGGTCTGTTTGTTAGAAAACTGTATCCCAAATTTGTAAAGAAAGAAAAACTTACATACGTACAAAAATAAAATATAATGAAAAAATAGAATATCTGTAAATGAAAATTAAAATAGAAGTAAAAACGAGAAAATAAAGAAGGAATATAAACAGACAGCTGACTAGAAGAGAGTAATACATTATATCCTGAGTATATTTGGTCATTTTGTTGGAAGAAACAACATCTCAAAATTGTAAAGAAAACAGTATATATATACAAAAAGAAAATTGAATACATTGATAGGATAGAATGTAACTAAAGATCAAAATTAAAAATGACTTTAACAAAACAAAAGAAAAAAAGATTAATAAAAGGAAAAAAATGAGAAAATATGATCAGACAAGTGAAGGGAACAGAACCAAATACTAAATTCTGGATGAATTTTGATCTCTTATAAGAAGTACGTATCAGGGGCACCTGGGTGGCTCAGTGGGTTGAGGCCTCTGCCTTCGGCTTGGGTCGTCATCCCAGGATCCTGGGATCGAGCCCCGTGTTGGGCTCTCTGCTTGGTGGGGAGCCTGCTTCCCTTCCTCTCTCTGCCTGCCTCTCTGCCTACTTGTGATCTCTGTCTGTCAAATTAAAAAAAAAAAAAAAAGTGCATATCAGGGGCGCCTGGGTGGCTCAGTGGGTTAGGGCCTCTCCTTTCAGCTCAGATTATGATCCCAAGGTCCTGGGATCAAGCCCTGTGTCAGGCTCTCTGCTCAGCAGGGAGCCTGCTTCCCCCTCTCTCTCTCTGTGCCTGCCTCTCTGCCTACTTGTGATCTCTGTCAAATAAATAAATAAAATCTTAAAAAAAAAAAGAATATAACTGTAAAACTGAAAATTAAAAAAGATTTAATAGGAAGAGTTGTTGAGATAGGAAATTGGTTGAAAAAGGAATGAGAAAAAAAAAATAAAACTGAAGAATTGTAGAGAAAAAACCCATGAATTCTATATGCTATAATCCCCTGGTGTGGGAGTTTTGCAGTTCTCAGTGACTGGTGAACTTGGTCCTGGCTCGATGTTCTTGCTGCTCTTCTAGGGGAGGGGTCTATTGCATAGATTCTCAAGTGTTATTTCCCCAAGCAATATTGCATTGCCCTTCCTGGGGGCTAGGCTAAGTAAGTGGTACAGATTGCTCTATGTGGCTTTAGTTCCCTTATGGCTTTATAGGATGAGAATGAAAATGGTGGCCTTCCAGTCTCCAGCCCCAGAGCTGAGACCTCAGGGCTCCACTCCTCAGTGTGCCCTCAGTGAAAAGCAGTCCATCACTCCTGTCTCCCTGGTCTCCAGCCGCACTCTGTGATCATCCAGACTGTCTTCCTTTGACCCTGGAGATCCTGAAACCATACTGTCCTACCTAGGATTCTCCCGTACTTCACCACCTGAACACCGTTCAGGCAGGGAAGTCCCTCACCAGAGCGGACTTCTAAAAGTTCTGATTTTGTGCTCTACTGTTATGTCACTTTGCTGTGTTGGCTTGTGGAGGCTCACTCTCCCTGCAGTTTATCATCTTTGATATATCACCTTGAATTCACTTTTCTGCACCTCCTACCATGCAGAACATGGTTGCTTTTCTATTTGCAGAGTTGCAGCTCTTCTTTTCTTAGAGCTCTGGTGGAGTTCACAGGTGTTCAGAATGATTGGATAGATATCTAGCTGAATTCCTAGGACTAGATGAAACTAAGGTCTCCTTCTCCTCTGCCATCTTGGACTATGTTTCACTCTTTGTTTTAAAGTTCATTTTGTCTTATATAAGTATTGATACTCTGGCTTTCTTTTGACATCCATTTGCATGCTAAGTATTTCTCCATCCCCTCACTTTAACTCTGTAGGTGATTTTAAATCTAAAATGAGCCTCTTGTAGGCAGCATACAGATGGATCTTGGTTTTTTACCCATTCTGTTATCCTGTGTTTTTGATTAAAAAAATTTTAGTCCAGGGGCGCCTGGGTGGCTCAGTGGGTTAAAGCCTCTGCCTTTGGCTCAGGTCATGGTCCCGGGGTCCTGGGATCAAGCCCCGCATCGGGCTCTCTGCTCAGCAGGGAGCCTGCTTCTCCCTCTCTCTCTGCCTGCCTCTCTGCCTACTTGTGATCTCTGTCAAATAGATAAATAAAATCTTAAAAAAAAAAAAAATTAAAAAAATTTTAGTCCATTTACTTTCAAAGTAATTATTTATAGGTATGTGCTTATTGTTATTTTATTACTTGTTTTGTGGTTATTTCTGAAGATTTTCTCTGATCCTTTCTTCTCTTTCATATTTTGCTGATTTTCTTTAGTGATATATTTGGATTCCTTTATCTTTATTCTTTGCATAGTTGTTTGTGGTTTTGGCATATAGTTATCATTAGGTTTGTTTATAACCCCTTCTGTATATAACTGTCTATATTAAGTTGATGACTGTGTAAGTTTGAACCCATTCTTTACTGCTCTCCTCCTTAAGTTTTAGGTGTATGTTGCCATATTTAACATCTTTTTTATTTTGTGAGTACTTTGCCTGATTTTTTAATGTAAACATTAATTTTTACTGCTTTTGTGTTTCCTGCCTTTATACTGTTGCTTTTGGTTTCTCCTTTCTACTCAAAGAGCTGCCTTTAATATTTCTTGTGAGACTGGTTTAGTGGTCATGAATGCATTTAATTTTTATTTGTCTGGGAGACTGTTTATCTCTCCTTCTATTCTGAATGATAGCCTTGTTGAATAGCATATTCTGACTCCAGATTTTTTTCCATTCAGCACTTTGAATATATCATGGTACTCTGTTCTGGCTTGGAACGTTTGTGCTGAAAAATCTCCTTCCTGCCTTATGGGGGTTCCTTTATATGTTACTGTTTTCTTCGGTCTTGATGCTTTTAAAATTTTTCTTTATCATTATATTTTTACTTACAAATTTACTTACAAAATGTCTTGATGTGGATCTGCTTTTCTTGATTTTATTGGGGGTTCCTGTGCCTCCTGGATCTGGATATTTGTTTCCTTCTCCAGACTGGGGAAATTTTTAGCTATTATTTCTTCAAGTAAATTTTCTGTCTCCTTTTCTCTCTCTTTTTATTCTTTAATACAAATGTTACTGTTGGATGGGGTCACTGAATTCAATAAGTATATTCACATTTTGCATATTTCTTTGTTCTCTCCTTTGTTCAGCTTGATTACTTTCCATTACTCTGTCTTCTAGGTCATTAATCTGTTCCTCTGCTCTTCCACTCTGCTGTTCATTCCAACTAGCATGTTTCTCATTTTGTTTATTGATCCCTTTATCTCTGCTGTTATTCCTTATCTCTTTGTTAAGGGTTTCACTGTTTTCTCCAAGGGTCCTCCACTCCTTTCTCATGTCCAGAGGATATCATTATTATTGCTTTAAATTCCCTGTTAGGCATGATACTTTTATCTGTTTCACTTTGATGTCTGGCCATGGCCTTGTCCTGTTTTTTCCATTTGGTATAAATTTCTCTGTCTTCTCATTTTGTCCAAGTATCTGTGGTTTTTGCTGTGTGTTAGGAAGATTAGTTACATTTCCTGTTCTTGAGGATAATGGCCTTATGACGAAGAGGTCCTCTATTGCCCTGCCATGTAGTGTCCCCTGTTCTCTACGGCATGGCACTACCAAGATGTTTCTAGTGTGTACTGTTTGTGTTCTGCTGTTTTGTCCTGGCTGCTTTATCTTTTAGGTCAGTGGTCTGCATAGACTCTCCTTGACTATTGTGAGCACAGGTCCCTGGCCTGAATGCAACACGTTTTAGTTAGGTGTGACCTGGTCTTCCCATCAGATGGGAACTGTTACCACCACCACTAGAACTGAGGTCCTGCAAAACTCTGTACTCAGGAACATGGTATTAGCAGAGGTTTAGACTGGTCTTCTGGAGGAAGGGTCTTGCCACTCTGGACCTGAGGCAGGCATGACTGAGATGGGCAGTTCCGCTGGAGCATGGTGGGGATGGGCCTTGGTGTAAGCAAGGTTGTGAGTGTCAGCACACTACACTGGTTGTCACTTGTGGCCCTGTAATTATGCTGAGGGGTGGGGAAGGAAAATAGCAGGTCCTTTTTTACTGGAGAGGCCTTTCTGTGAATGCCGACTCTCTGAGATAACACTCCACAATGAGCAAATGACCTCCCCACGGTGTACTCCCATTGTGGTCAGATCACTGTTTCCCATGCTGCTTAGCCACAGGTTGTTCATCTGCCTCCTCTCCAAGAGCAGTGCAATGCCCTTGGACTCTATCTCAATCAAGTCCACTGACTTAAAACTCCAGGCTTTACACCTCACTGGTTGCAAGAATTCACAAAATTTGGCCCCTCTTGCTTTCCAGTCCAATTGATAAGAGTTTTAATCTCCCTTTGGGCACCCCTGTGTATTAGTTTGCCTCTTGCCCTTCTCTGCGACCATAGTTCGCTCCATAATACAGTGATCATGATCTGTTTCTCTCCCAAACCAGATCTCAGCTTTTCCTACCTTCTTCAGTGTGACCTCTTTTATACATCTGGCTGTGGGGTTTGTTCTGCCACTGTTCAGGTCAATTTCTGGGATAATGAGGATGATTTGCTAGTTATCTAATTGTTTTCATGGGATGAGGTGAGCCTAGTGTCTTCTTACTCTGCTACCATCTTCCATTCTCCCATCTCAAAACATCATTTCTGCAATTAGCATCATCCTCTACTTCACTTGGGTGATTACTATTCATCATTCAGGTGTCAGGCAAAGTCTCCCTGATCTTCTCTCCCAGTTATTATTGCATCTCATAATTTTTTATTTATCGTTAGAATGATCATGTTTTTGGTTATTAATTATTATCAGTCCATGTGCATAGTTCCATAAGTTCTTCAAGACTGGGTCTCAGTTTGTCCTGATCACCAGCCCTAATGTCGTCTTCTCAACAAGATTTCAATAAAAATTTGAAAGCCTGGAATTAAGGGGTATCTGTTCTATATAAGGAAAATATTTTCCTTTCTAGCATTTATCATCAAATGAGCCCATGGTCAAGTTACGGATATAATTTTTGACCCAAATTAGGCCACTTGATGTGGTGTGCTCATTACTGTGTGATTCAACTGGTGACTTGAGTAAAAAGTTAAAAGCAATGATTTACTGAAAGATGATTCTCAATGAATATCCCAGTCTCTATACAACATCATAAAGATTACAGAACATTCAGAAGTCCACCAAAATACAACCTGCTTTTATCAGCCTCAGGAAAATTTCCATGTATTTGGAACAACTTGGAATCTACCTGCCATGTATAAGGTTTATCACATCTTAGATCTTATTCAAAAGAAGAAGGGTACTTTTTCAGAAAGACAGTGTGACCTATGGTTTTCAAACTGGATTACAACACACCTATAGAGATATATTGTTGCACATCAGGGTATGAAAGTCACAAAAGACCCTGGAGGATTGGGTCACCTTCTTGGAGACTCCATTTTAGCATAAGATATGAGAATAATCTATTTTAATATTGATTAGAAAAGTATTATTTTGTAGTATACAAATTTATTAAGTGAGAAGTACATAAAATGTGCTCAGTTAAAGGCTTTCCAGAGGAAAATATATAATTATACAGTTCTGGGTATATTTGGAAATACTTTGTATTACATTAGTGCAGGTGGAATATACTAAATCAGTAGAATTAGGGGAACATGACTCAGTCAGCAAGTTATGCCTGTCTCAGTCAGCAAGAAGTTTAGAAATATAAGGTCGACTGAGGAAGACTTTTTGGTTTTTATTTTCCAAGCTTCACATGAAGTAAGAGGGACTGCGTTGGATTCTGGCAGGAGCTTGTAGTGAGAGCATAAAGGCAGTTGAATAAGAGACCATATGAAAGGTAGATCTATAGGAAAAGTGGGTTGTAAGCTCAGCAGTTTCTCAGGCACCATTTCTGTCTGTTTTTCTTCCCAGTAGCATCAACACCACAAGTATAGGAAAACCAAATACGAATGGATTGTGTCTCATCCGTCCTGCCTGGCTGTCATGGTATTTGGAGGAAATTTTGGATTGGTCAGCTTAATTCCCTCAGTGACTTTTTAAAAAAATACTTATTTGAGAGGGAGAGATCATGAGAGCAGGATGAGGGGCAGAGGAAGAAGAAGACTCCCTGCTGAGCAGGAAGCCTGATGTGGGGCTTGATCCCAGGACTCAGGAATCATAATCTGAGCTGAAGGTAACCACTTAACTGACTCAATCACCCAGGCATCCCCTCAGAGACTTTTGTAATTTATCTGGATTAACAGCTTTGAGAATTGACATCTATCTACCTATCTGTCATCTATTTGGTTCCTCTATCAGTATCTGTCTAGCAAAATAGGAACATTTATCATTAGTCAAATAAATAGTACTTAAGGGCTTCAATGCAAAGCGTTTTGCTTACCTTACTTCTCATTCTCCATGGGTAAATTATTTTAATATCTGTAGGTTCATTTCATATCTACAAATATGTCTTAATTTACATTTCTCCCAGAAGCAGATCCTGAGACAAGGAGTGAAATTCAAGTTTTTTTGAAAGGTACAAGGAAACGAGGAAGAGACACAGGGAAGGAAAAATGGCTAATAGAGATTGTATTGTTGAGTCAGTCACCTTGATGAGTGAGTAGAGATTAATTCTATAGGAAAGATCCAAGAAAGAAAGGCAGCATGTACCCCTAAAATAGCCTACTTATTGGTGGAAAGAGCTGTTATATTGGTGTACCTTCTTCCATCAGGTAGTTGAATTTTCCTGTGGGTGGTTGTTAATTCCTTTGCACTTCTGACCTACCCCAGCAGTGGTCAGTGTGACCTTCTGGTAAAAGTTCTGAGGCAGATATGCAGGTGGCGGTTAAATGCAGCATTCGGAAACTGTTAAGTCCAAAGGTATATGGACAAAACACTGACAGCATCCAATGCAACATATCTTAATGTTTAGTATTTTTCATAATTGATTATTCTGCTTTCACAGTAAGGATTGAAATCACATCATAGTCTTCACTTATTTTTTTCTTCCCAAAAATTCATTATAATTTTCGTTTCTGTGTTGCTTAGCCTTGTGTCTTTTAGATAATATACATTCTCTCTGTCTTCTGTAACTAATATGTTTTATACTTCCCTTTACAAGATGAATATATTGGGACCCGCTTACTGTCTTCCATAGTTTTCTATTTTTTTCGCATTTCAGCTCCTGTCTTTTGTATATCTACTTTTATAATCTAATTTTCTTTCGTATTTGTGACATTACATGCTGTATTTATATCCTCTTTTGTAACGTGTTTACCTCGTAAACAGTTTGCTTATAAGTTGAGTCTGTAAGTTGAAAATTAACAAATAATATCATCGAATATGTGTAGTCACATTCCAAATACCTTCCAGTATAGATGGTTCTGGAATCTCTATAACCTTCTTTGCTACTCTGGTTTGATCACTCTTTATGCTTGCTCTATAGTTTTCATCCTGAGAATTTCTTTTATTACATTTTTGTAATCAGAACTGTTATTTCTTATATCCAGTGTATTTTTTTCTCCCTTCTTTATTTTATGGGGGCATCTTCTCAAATTAGTTCCCAAGGAATGGTGTGTCATTGGAGGTATCTGACTGCATAAGCCTGCATGTATATGAAGATAGATTTTTTTTCTTATATGTTTGATACTTCAAATTAGCATACAATTCTAACTGGGACATCACATAATCCTTAAAACATTCAACACCTATTTCCATTCTGTTCTAACATTCTAATTTATTTGTAAGGGACTTATTGTTCCACTCCCCGTTGACCTCCATCTCAGAATAATTTAGAATATTCCCTTTATTCCTTGTGGTTCTGAAATTTTGCAGTGGTGTCTGAAAATGAACCATTTCAATGACTAGGCAGACTTTTTAATTCTGATGACTGATGTGCTTTAGCTCTGGGGGAAAATCCTTTTTTTTTTTTTTTTTAATTCTTGAATCCATTTTTTTCTCTTTTGTGATGACTGTTAGTAAGATATATCTTAGATTGTTCCTCTGTATTCTGTTGTCATAATTTTATTTTCATAATAAAATCAGAAGATTTTGTTAGCTTTATCTTCCAGCTTATTTATTTTTGTTTTAATTTTAACAATTTAAAGACTTCTTTTTTGTTTTGTTACTTTTCATAACATTTTGTTCTTCCTTTATAGATGCTTATATTAAAGACCCTTTCACAGATAACACAAATAGGGAGAAAAAACACATTGAGGATTCAACACAGAGATTTATTGGCTTATAGAGCTTGAATTTTTTTAAGTTATTATTATTAGTCTTTCTTTAAATGTCTGGTAAGCCCTAGGAGTATTTTACTCATGTTAATGGGTGAGAACATACCACATGTTATTTGAAACAAAGTAGTCGAGAAAAAGATATTCTATCAGGTGAAGGAGACAAGAAGCCATCTAATATGCCTTTAAAACCCACCCCACCTTGTTCTTTTCATTTTGAGTATTAAACCATTAAAAACAATTTTATCATTGTTTCATTAGTATTTTAGATAAGTTAAATCTGTGTCCTCAGTCTGGTTTTTTGATATAGAGGTTTTATATATTTACAATATAATCTTTAATTTTGACCTGAGGAGGACATTTTTGACTTCACCATTCATAGCTTCTGGGGATGTATGTTTCACTCCTCTCTGGTAGGGATCCTTTAGCAGAAATAAATACCAACAAGTACTATGGGATAAAGAAGGCTGGGAGCTCATAAAGTTTCAGGTTCTCTTTTTAAGATTACAGCTGACCCTTGAACAACATAGATTTGAACTGTACAAGTCCACCTAAGTGTGGATTTTTTTTCAATAAATACAGTGTAGTACTGTAAACGTATTTTCTCTTATGTATGATTTCATTAATAACATTTTCTTTTCTCTAGCTTACTTTATTCTAAGAATATATTATATGATACATATCAAATATGTGTTAATTGACTGTTTATATTATCAGTAAGGTCTCTGGTCAACAGGAGTCTATTCATAGTTAACTTTCTGAGAGTCAAAAGTTATACATGGATTTTCAGTGTCATGGGGGTGGATACCCTAAACTCCTGTGTTGTTTAAGGGTCAATTGTACTTACTTTAGAATCTTGGATTCCTCACTTTTCTGAGATCAGTTTCTTAATTTGACAAAAGAAGGTAACAATATTTGCCTACCTCAGGAATTTTTTGTGAGTATCAAATAAAATGTATGAAATTATTTGGAAAATTTTTAATATTATGCACTATATTAGGGATATAAAGATAAATATAATCCCTCTGAAAGTTCATGTCACTACCAATCTTAGAAGACTATCCATAATGTCAGAATAGAGAGCAATACATATTATTAGAAAATAATAATATTTCAACCATTATCACTTATAGAAATTTTATAGTCTATAAGCTACCTACTGTAGGGAAACATATCCTTTTTGTAACAGATTTCTTCTGGGTAAATTTTCACTTTATGTATAAGTAGATAAATATAGCCTCAAAAAAGTAAAAGAGCTTCCTCAAAACCAAAAACCAAATAAGTGATAGAACTGGTGCTTAAAAATAATTCTGATTAAATCCTTCCTTCTTGCTTCCTCACTAAAGCTTTACAAGAGCATATTATATTTCAAAAGAAAATTTGCAAGATTTACAAAATGTGTTACAGAGTAGACAGGAAAGAATAAGCTATAAAGAGCAAATAAACGCTTGTCCTAAAATGAAATGAAATTAATAGTAAAAAATAGCGTTGATTAGTGAGTTTCTTTCAAGTAATGTCAAATAGAGATGTCAGGTGAATTTCTTCAGTGATGATCTTGGCTTTTCTAGCTAGGAAAGTAAAATTGGGAAGTCAGGCTTGCAGTCAGGATGATCTGATGATTCAGACTATAAGAAAAATAGTGAGAATAGCATTAGCTAAAAGCAGAAAGCTGCTGTCCCTTCAGTTCTTAAATATGAATCCTATCATTAGAGATTAGATAGGATCATGTGCATGGATATCAAAATGGGAGTAATTTACGAAGACAGGTATGTTCTCATGAAGATTCAATGCCTGTGTTCTCCAGAAGCTGCATCGGAGAAATCACCATGAACAAAATCTCTGGAAAATGAGAATTATAATAATCCAGGCCTGAAAAATCAGAAGCATTTCCCTGTAAAATGAAAGTCTTTGTGCTAATCTATAACAACACCCTGGCTACGTTTATTTTAGCATGGAAAGTATAAAGAAATAATATTTCAGCCTATACAAATGATCCTGGAGAAGACGAAAAATCAGGTGTTTAGTTGACTATGACCTGATGAATGTTTTGCTAATTGCCCTTGAAGTGGGCCATTATAAAAACAATGATGTAGATTACTAGATCATAACTGCTTCTGGGAGAAAACTTACTATTTATTAGTTTAGTAGTAGTGACTCCTCAAATAACTGGTACATTATGGTATGGTTTGAGATAGACAGTTTCTAATTACTAGAGTGCTAATATATTTTTGCACTAAAATACCTCAATCAAAAGGAAGAGGAATCAGGTAGTTTGGAATTATATTCTGCAAACCATAGTTGTACACACAATCTTCTCTTTGTAAAACGCTTTGAATGGTTTGAGGTTGATAATGAAGCAGTGTGCTTTGTGTGGCCGAGGCTATGTGCAAGCAGAGGCTTGAAAGGCACTTGTGCATTGTTTCTTGCCTTCTTGGATCACTGACCTGTAGCTGCCACTTAAAAAATCCAGTCCATCTTTTTGAAGGATAAGGGACTGATGGGGAAGCAATGAGGCACCCCAGCTGATAACCATGATCAGTGATATGCAACTGAGGTTTTCTTGGACCTTCTAGCCATGAGAGTGCAGCTACATGATCAAGCCCAGGGGAAATCAGCAGAGAAACCCCCAAGACAACTAAGACTGTCATGGGAAATAATCAGTCACTGTTTTAAGACTCAAAGTTTCTTGTTACTGAGCAATGAATATCTGACACACCATTCAAAGAGGGTTTCACATAAATAGAATACTGAGCTATTTCTAAATTTAGATTGGACAGTTTTTATTTGATTACTACATATGAGCAGTTAAAAAAAGAGAGATCTTTCTCATCACTACATTGCCCGCCCTTAATGCAGTGTTAGCACTATATTAGTTATGTATTAATTATGTATTACTTTGTAACAAATTACTCCAAACCTTGTTAGTTTAATACAACTCCTATGTATTATTTCACAGTTGTTTTGGTGTAGGAATTCTGGCATAGCATGTCTGGGTCCTCTGTGAGTCTCACAAAACTGCAGTCAAGGTATTGAGGAAGGTTATAGTTTTATCTTAAGGCTTAAGTGGGGGAAAGAGCTAGATCCTAGCTCACTCCCATGGTTGTTAGAAAGATTCAGTTATTTGTAGGCTGTTGGCCCATTATGGCCCACCATTTTTTGCCTCATGGACCCCTCTAACATTGCACCTTGCTTCTTCAAAGCCAGAAGGAAAGAGAGGGTGCCAAGAAGACAGAAGACTCAGTATTGTATGACTTGAACATGGAAGATACATTTCCTCACTTTAGCTGTATTCTGTTTGTTAATCTCTAGATATAACCTTCACTCAAGGGTAAGGAATAATGCAGGAATATAGATTCCAAAAAGGAGGGATCATTGTGGGTCGTCTAAAAAAGTTTTCCTATTATTGGTCCATAGTAAATGCTGAATATATTTTTGAAAGATTTATAAGTAATTGAATAAGAAAGCATGCTTAGATCAACAAATATGCGTTAGGCACTGTGTTTTCTGCTGCTGATACTAAGGTGGTAATGGCGTAGGCCCTGAATTTTAGAGCATACAGTGAAGTAAGGGATACAGAGGTATAAAATGTAGTGCCATACAACAAAAAATGCTAACCTATATTTCTTGTGGAATGAATAAAGTACAAATGGAACTCAAATAGAACACAATTTTGTTGAATAAGTCAAGGTGTAATTTTAAAAAAGTATGGTATCTAAGCTATGTTTCTAAGGATGACTCATCATTTTCCATCTCTGGAGTTGGAAATAATGGAGAGAAGTATATTTCACATACAGTAACATTTTGTAAGGTGTGTTTCTGTGAATCAGAGAGTGAGGGACAGATAGATATTTGGACTGGTAGGAATTTTCCCCTCGATTTTTCCCAAACGATGTGCTCTCTTACAAAGTTTGTGGAAGAACCATCTGTCCCATACTCTTTAATTGACCCAGTGAAGGTCTATAAGGGAAGCCACATAGCCCAGTAGATGAGAAGATAGGATACAGATGCAAAGAGGAACCCAGGTGCCATTGATTGCCCAGTTGCCCTTATCTCCAGAATTGTTCAGGTTAATTACACATTGGAGAAAATTGGCTAAGTTAGAAGTTTTGAGCAAAACTGTGCTAAAACCAGTCCTTTCAGATGGAAAAGAGGAGGTCCTTTGACACCAGGGCATTTCCGAGGATGCGTGGTGGAGGAGAATTTAATGATCTGTAAACTTTCACATCTGTTGACAGTTGCTCTCCACTGATATCACAGAGAGCAAAATGAAAGTGTGATTTTTAAAATGAGTCTACTGAAGTTTTTATTAAAATTATGAATAGAAATAAAGTGCATAAAACTGTGGAGGTGTCATTTGGGAAGGACTCTCTTACTGTGTTTTACATTGGATAAATGAGATTGGTAAAAGTAGATTGTGAATATTCAAGAGCATGATTCAGATTCATAACTAAATTCAAATCCTGGCTCTATTACTTCCTAGCTATGGGTTCTTGGGTAAATCCCTTAGCATCTACGAGCTTAAGAATCCTTATCTATAAAATTGGGATATAACTACGAACAGATTTGTGTTGAGAAGTCACTGAGTATTACTGTAAAAATGCTTCAAGTTAGTAGGCATCTGTGTTTCTTTCTTTTTTTGTTATATGCCCCAAGGTGTAAGGAAATATATCTCAGAATGCTTCCTGTCCTAGCCTCTTCATATACTTCATAATTTGACAGTGTTGTCTTTGACAGTGTTGACATTTAATCAGGATTCCTTATCAAGACATTCCCCCCAAACCTAGATTGACTCCATGTCAAGTCAGCAAAAGTGACTGTCTCCCAAGATTCCCAGCACTATTTAAGTCCAGAGTTAAAAAGATGATCTACCTAATCTAAAGAGAGACGCCTTGAGTATCCATTCACAGGTGGCCAATATTGCAATTTCCAAGACCAGGTATACACTAAAGTTTTGGCTGTCTAGACCAAAGATTCTGAAGCTCTTATTGGACATGACGTTGGTTCTGGTGCCTTCTAAGAAGAGGTGATCTATTCATTCTCTGAATCTCAGAATTGTGCCACATGGCTTTTCAAATAGCACATATTGTAGCTAAGAGAAAAACCTCAGGACTAGCAGGTAGAAGGTGCCTGAGTTAAGGATTTGGAGTAGGGCAAGGCTCAGGAGATATTATACCCTCTTGAAACCTCATATAACAATAGGACATGATTTGTGAAGGGAAAGGCAAGAGACTGGTAAGAAATTCAATCAATCAGATATTGTTAGAAAATATATATGCATGCTAGCCATAGCTGAAAATGAATGAGATATGCTAGTGGATAGCAATTAGGGGCAATAAGGAATTTTCTTCCAATTTCTCCAAATAATTGTCTAGTCTCATAGGTAACATTTTTAGGCAGAAAAAATAAAAGTTAAAAAAAAAAGAAAATTCATAATTGTCAATGAAAAGTTCTTACTGGTTAAATCTCCCATAGAAACTACCGTAAGGACCATGAGCCCATAATTCTTGGTTCTTTCTTTCTCTTCCATATGACAGCTTTTTAGGTACCTTGTGCTCTTCTCCATCACCACCATCACTACCTCCTCCATACTCATAATTTTTTCTCATTCAGGGTTCTTACCTCACATTCTTTACCCAGTATATATATATCATGGCTTTAAGATATCTCCTTATTCTGGTCATGCACCTGTCTTTGTCCAGAAAAAGAATGAAAAGTGAAGTATTCTGACTCTGCTACTTCTAAACATGGTTCCCTTAACTTTCCTGATTTTCATTTCCATATGAATAAACTATGTAGAAATTGCCTATTTTGCATCTGAAAGTTGTTGGAAGGGAGGATACAGAAGCCTGTGTGTGAGGAAACTATAAAATGGCTAGAATACAGTGAGAGTGAAATAATTGTTGGTTTTTACTGTTGTTAGTAGTATAATATTACCAGTGTTATAACTCACTGCTTTCCTTTCTAGACTCCAAGCTTCTTAAGGATAGAGCTTTGGTTTTCCTTATACATGTCTTACTCTGTACCTAATGTAGGACTTTAACAGATAAGGTGACCAAATATTTTGACATCTTGGGTAACAGAAAAAAAAAAGCTTGAATATGAGTTGACAATATAGGAGGGGAAAAAAAGGGGGGGGGGGTGCTGGGAACCTTCTCCAAAAGAGTCTGCAGAATAATTCAGAAGGTTAATGCCCAACTCTTAGCACAGAACCTCCTTTAATTGTAAAGCACAGGATATGAAGTCAAAGCAGGTATCATGAATTCTGAGCCTGAAGCAGCAGAGAGTTAGCACTTTGTGTGGTTAGGTGGAGCCAAAGTTTGAATACTCCTGACTGGCAGTCCATCTTATATTCAGATTTGTTTAGCAGCTCCACAGGCTTCTCTCTCTTCCTCTCTCTCTCTTTTTTTTGGAAGGAAAGCCCTGGCTTGAGGATGCAGATGAAGTCATACTTTACCTATTAGGCAGCGGAGGACAATGTTACAGTTCATCCTCACACATGGGTCCCCTGGGCTGTTGAGGTAGAGACAGAAACCACACATAAGCAACTCTCCAAGCCAACATGTGGTGGTCCATTTTATTGATAATTATCTTTTACATATCTGAATAAGCTTAGGCTTCTGGAGGTGTAAAAAAATGCCCTGGAGGTATAGCTAGCAAAAATTAACACTCCACTACACATCCTAATTAGGATTTAATTAGGGAATTAAAAAAAATGCCGAGCACATGTTTTTAACAAGTGCCTAATCACTGACTTATTGCTTGTAGGTTTTCTATGTATTTTTCATTGTAAATATCCAATTATAATCGTCATTTAGGTCAGGCTTTAAGAATTCAGATTCTTATTCAAAATAATGAGAATTTGTTTCTTTAAGCATAATGTCCTCTAGTATAGTTTCTACATCTTTTAATTTACTATGTATTCTACCCAGTTCCTTCTCCTAACATGGAATCTGGGCGTTGTCCTCATGCTGTGATGTATTACTCTTCAACAAAGCCCCGTGTCTTGTATTTACAACCAGTGCCTAAGAAAAAAAAAAGTGACAACTGCATCTGTGTTCTTGTTCCTGAGAGATTTGTAACAAACCGTGACTGTAAAACTACAGTCTCTTTTTCATAGTGAATGTTGTGTGTATGCCTCCGACTCTGACCAAACTTCTGGAGTGATTTATAGCACATCTGTTTTGACCTGCCCCTGATAATATTCAAATTAAAGTCACAGTTGGAAAAGAAAGTGGTCTGTGCCATACGAGTTCCAATAAAGGTATAGAAACTGTTCCAAGTTTGATTTGTGACCACTGTCATCAGTTTTTAAAAGCCACAGCTGATGGAGAATAATGTCTGATGTTGATTTCTTAATCACACCACCATTATAGAAATAATAGGTTGCTACAGTGATAATCATTACCCCCTTTCTGATGGTATTTCAGTGCTTTTTACAGCCACTTCTAATGACCATTGAACTGTTTGGTCTAATGAGTGAGAAGACTCCAACATCTTTATTCAGAAGTCACTAATGATAATTGCCACCTATCACCCCATTCTCCAGAGCCCAGAACGTATGTCCACTGAATCCCATTATCATCACTGCAGGTCCACATCCCAGTCTTACTAGATTCGAGTAATTAGGCCTAATTTATATCTGATCCTGTGATGGCTGTAGTCATTTTTCTCAAATTCATGTTTTTTGTTGTGTCTGAATATCACTCAAGTCTAGAAAAAATTTTAAAGCTTTTATTGGAGAATCATAAATATGATTAGTGACAGTTTTAATGTCAACAAATCAATGAAAAATTCACAACTATATTCATTTTTACAGTATGGAGTAATGTTTAAGAGCAAGGCTTTTGGTGTGTAATGGAATTATATTTAAAATCTTTGTTGTGCTGCTTAATAGCTATTGTAACCTCAGGCAGTTCAACACTGAAGCTCAGTGTTTTGTCTCTAAAATGGGAATAAGAATAGAGCTTTTTTCTTGATATGGTGGTTATCAGTATTAAACCCAAATAGAATAGCTATTATTATATTATCATCACTGTCATTACCGTTATCATTCTCACCCTACATGCTTCTCCTTTTTGTAGACAATGAAGACCCCCACCCAGTTATCAGAATAAGTACATAATCAGGATTCCCTTGATGTGAAACCAGTAATTCAGGTGTGGTTGTTGAGTGGATGGTGTGGGTCATTGCTATGGATCTCTCTGTGAGAAGCAACTGAATCTTCAGGCTTTTATTCTTAACGTGTGGCATGAGATAGAAGAGCTGGTAAATGGTTGAAAAACAAATAAAGGGAGACAAGGAAGGAAAGAGCTAATATTCACTTACTCTTTCTTAGTTTCATGAAAATCACATGAAGGAGATAGCAATATTTCTTTTTTTTTTAATTTTTTAATTATTATTATTTATTTATTTGACAGGCAGAGATCACAAGTAGGCAGAGAGGCAGGCAGAGAGAGAGAGAGGAGGAAGCAGGCTCCCCGCTGAGCAGAGAGCCCAATGTGGGACTCGATCCCAGGATCCCGGGATCATGACCTGAGCTGAAGGCAGAGGCTTTAACCCACTGAGCCACCTAGGCGCCCATTATTTCTATTTCATAGGTAAGTAAGCTGAACTTAGAGAAGTGAGCTAAGTCTCATTTCAAAGAGCTAATAAATGGTAGAAATTGTATAGCTCAATCCAAGTCTTGATTAAAGATACATAAGCTATATGACCTTTTGATGAATTCATGAAGTGCAATCTAGTTAAAATACATACTTGGAGATGAGCCCAAAGAATGTATGGAGGAAAGTAACGGTGTCATATGCTGCACAAAATTTGCGGGTGTTAGAGGACATCAGAAACTAGAATGATTTTCTGTGTACTTTTAAAGCTAAAAACAGAGTCATAAGTGACATGATGGGAGTTATGCCATGTTGGAGATTGTGAAAGAAAACATCTAGAAGGGAGACTGTTTAATTTTCATGACAGAAGTTTTCACAAAGGGACCTAGATCTAGCCCCAATATTCTGAAGTTAGAAACACAGACATGTTTTAAATTCATATTTAATATATGAATATTTAGTAATAAATTCATATTTAATAATAAATTCATATTCATAATTAAGGTAATTTATTGTAAACTGTAGTTCTCTCAATGAAAATATTAAGACTTAGCTAGAAAGCGATGATATCGTTCACATCTCCATTCTAAGAGTAATTCAGCATTAATATTATTAATTATTACTTTATAGTTATAGACACTGTGAAATCATGACATCATTTTACCTACTTCCATCAAGAGTTGGAGCTTATTTCCCTAGCACATAAATATGGCTGGCTTTGTGATGTCTGATCATGTGAGGATTTTCAGATCAAGACTCAGGACATCTTGCAGCTTCTACCCTGGCTGCTCTTGGACTCATTTCACTACAGTGCGAACAAGCCAAGGCAAGCCTACTAGGGGATGGGGGACAAAATGGAGAGAGGTCCCAGTCATGCCCGCCATCCCTATCCCGGCATATCATAGACCATCCAGCCCCAGGCACCCTACAAATCCAAAAGCCTAGGTAGTTTCCGCTAAGCCAGGCCCAAATCTGAAGAACTGTCTATATGATCTCAACCTAAATTGGTGAGTCACAAAATTATGAGCTACATAAATAGTTGATGATTTAACTAAGTTTTGGGTTTGTTTGTCATACGGCAAATGCTAAGTGATATAAATTAGTCCAAACTCTTCTAATGTCCAACTTTTATGAAATGCTTCCTTAATATTTTGATCATTTTAGAAGTTCTTCTCAATTTTCTTATAAAAATATTTTTGTTTATTCAATTTTTGAATAAAAATACATTCACATGATTCAAATTCTTACGTTACAAGAGGATCTAGCATACAATTATACTGTGTATTTCCCAGATATACCTTTTTTACCCAGAAGAAAATTGTGTATAATTCACTACTCTGAAGTATCCTTCCAAAAGCATTTTAACCTTATAGAATATGTGTATATTATATGATACACATATTTTGTACCCATTTTCTCTGAGCTGTTTTCTAGACCAACTTCCTCAAGTCATGATTCATTTGTTCCTTTTTATTTTTTTTTTTAATTTAGACTATGTATTTAGAGTAGTTTTAGGTTCACAGCAAGATTGAAAGGAACAGAAATCTCCCATATACCTCCTGCCCCCACATGTTTGTAGCCTTCCATATTATCAATATCCCCTCATCAGATTGGTACATTTGTTACAATGCATGACTTTACATTGACACATTATAATCACCCAAAGTCCATAGTTTATTTTATATTTCACTCCTGGTGTTGTACAGTCTACCAGTCTGGACAAATGTGTAATGACATGTATTCATAGTTACAGTACCAAGTACAATATTTTCACTGCTCTAAAAGTCTCCTGTGATCACATATACATCCTTGCCCCTCTTCCCACCTCCTAATCCCTGGCAACCACTCATCTTTTTACTATCTTCATAGTTTTGCCTTTTTCAGGATATCACATAGTTGGAATCATATGGTATGAAGCCTTTTTAGACTGGCTTCTTTTATTTAATAACATGCATTTAAAATTCCTTTGTGTCTTTCATGGCTCAATAGTTCATTTTTTTGTTTTTAAGATTTATTTGACAGACAGCAATCACAAATAGGCAGAGAGGCAGGCAGAGAGAGAGGGGGAAGCAGACTCCCCTCTAAGCAGGGAGCCCGATGTGGGGCTCGATCCCAGGACCCTGAGATCATGACCTGAGCTGAAGGCAGAGGCTTTAACCACTGAGCCACCCAGGCACCCCTCAATAGTTCATTTCTTTTCAGTGCTGAATAATATTCCATTGTCTGGATGTACCACAGTTTATCTATTTACCTGCAGAAGGATACCCTGGTTGCCTCCAAATTTGGGCAGTTATGAACAAAACTGTTATCAACACCTATGTGCAGGTTTTTGTGTGGACATAAGTTTTTAACACCTTTGGGTAAATACCTGGGAGTGTGATTGCTGGATCCTATGGTGAAAGTATGTTTAGTTTTGCAAATAAAGCTCTGTCAGATTGTCTTCCAAAGTGGCTGTAACAATTTTGCATCCTCATTGACAATGGATGAGTGTTTTTGTTGCTCCGTGTCCTCACCAGCATTTAGTGTTGTCAGCACTCTGGATTTTGACCATTCTAATAGATGGGTTGTATCTCATCATTGTTATTATTTTAAAAGATACATTTATTTATTTGAGAGAGAGAGAGAGAGAGTGTGTGTGTGTGTGTGTGGTGGGGAGGGGCAGAGGGGGGAGAGAAAGAGAAACTCAAGCAGACTCCTCACTGAGTACGGGTCCTGACTCGGGGCTCAATCTCATATGACCCGAGCTGAAACCCAAGAGTCAAATGCTTAACTGACTGAGCCACTCAGGACCCCATCTCTTTGTGTTTTAACTAATGACATATAATGTGAAGTATTTTTTGCATGAGTATTTGCCAGTTGTATATCTTCTTTGATGAAGTGTCTGTTAGTCTTCAACCCATTTTCAATCAGGTTGTTTGTTTTCTTATAGTTTTTTAAAAAATATTTTTATTTACTTATTTGAGAGACAGGGAGAGAGAGGATGAAAGGAGAGACGGTCCAAGGGAGAAGCAGACTCCCGTGGAACTGGGAGCCCAATGCGCGATTTGATCCCAGGACTCTGGGATCATGACCTGAGCTGAAGTCACTTAACCAACTGAGCCACCCAGGTGCCGCTGTTTTCTTATAGTTTTAAGAGTTCCTTTTATATTTTGAATACTAGTCCTCTTCCAGATGTCTGTTTCACATATATATTCTTGGAGTATGTGGCTTGTTTTCTCATCTCTTCATAGTGTCTTTTACAGAGCAGAAGTTTTTAATTTTAATCAAGTCTGGCTTATCAGTGATTTCTTTCATGGGTCATACTTTGTTGCTATATCTAAAAATTCACTGTTATCCCCAAGATTATTTAGATTTCTTCCTATGTTATCTTCTAGGAGTTCTATAGTTTTGTGTTTTCTATTTAGGTCTGTGATCCTTTTGAGTTAATTTTTGTGAAGGGTGTAAGATCTGTGTCCAGATTCCTTTTTTGCATGGGAATGTCCAGCTGGTCCAGTACTATTTGCTATTTGCTTCATTGTATTGCCTTTGCTCCTTTGTTAAAGAACAGTTGACTATATTTTTGAATGTCTATTTTGGGGTACTTTATTCTGCTTATTTTATCTCTTTGTTTATTCTTTCACCAATACTGTAGTATCTTGATTAATGTAGCATTATAGCATGTCTTGAAGTTGGGTAGTGTCAGTGTTTTAACTCTATTATTCTTCCTTCAATATTATGTTGACTATTTTGGGTCTTTTTCCTCTCCATATATACTTCAAAATTGTTTTGTTACTACCTATAGATAACTTTCTGGAATTTTTTTTTGAGATTACATTTTTTTTAAGATTTTATTTATTTATTTGACAGATAGAGATCGCAAGTAGGCAGAGAGGCAGGCAGAGAGAGAGGAGGAAGCAGGCTTCCTGATGAGCAGAGAGCCTGATGTGGGGCTCGATCCCAGAACTCTGGGATCATGACCTGAGCTGAAGGCAGAGGCTTTAACCCACTGAGCCACCCAGGTGCCCCTGAGATTGCATTTAATCTATAAATCAAGTTGTGAAGAACTGACATGTTTATAATACTGAGTCTCCCTATCTATGAAGATGAAATATCTCTATATTCTTAAGTTCTTTGATTTTATTCATTACAGTTTTATAGTTTTTGTATCAATTTGTACATATTTTGTTATCTTTATACCTAAATATTTCACATACTGGGTACCAATGTAAATGAGATTTTTAAAATTTCAAATGTCATTCCTTCATCACTGGTATATAAGAAAGGGATTAACTTTATATATTAACCATGTGTCCTGCAACCTTCCTTTTAATTGCTTATTCGTTTCAGAATTTGTGCGTGTATGTGTGTTTGCATGCATGTCTCTAGCCTTTTAGATTTTCTATGTAGATGGTCTGTCATCTAAAAGGAAGACACCTTTACTTCTTTCTTTTCACCAATAAGAGTACCTTTTATTTTATTTTCTTGCCTGCTGTATTACCTAGAATTTCTAGTATAATACTGAAAGGGAGTGATTAGTGGTGATATTCTTGCCTTGTACCTCATCTGAAAGGGAGGGCTTTATGTTTTTCACTAACTATGATCTTAACTATAGGCTTTGTGTGTCTGTGTGTGTGTGTGTGTGTGTGTGTGTGTGTATTCTTTATCAAGCTGAAAAATTCCCCCTCTGCCTAGGTTATTGAGAGTTTTTATCATGAAGAGTTACTGAATTTTTTTCTAATGCTTTTTCTGCATCTTTTGTTATGATCATGTGATTTTTCTTTTTTAACTGATTGATATTGGTGATGGATGACATTAGTTCAGCCTTACATATCTGAAATAAATCCCAGTTGATCATAGTGTATAATTCTTTTTATATATTGTCAGATCTGATTTGCTAATATTTTATTCAGAATTTTTACATTTATCATCGCTTCTTATAATGTAGTTTTCTTATAGTGTCTTTGTCTGGTTTTGGTATTAGGATAATCCTGAACTCATTGAATGAGTTAAGTATGCATCTGCTTCTGCCTCTGAAAGAGATTGTAGAGATTTGATGTAATCTCTTCTATGAGTGTTAGGTACCATTCAACAGTCCAACCAACACTTGTTGAATCAGTGACCACATCCTGAAAATGAGAAAAACATCTTAGGGAAAACTTCATTTAAAAAAAAAAATCAAAGCTATCACTTAATATCCTATTCAGAGTAAGTATGTATGGCTTTGATTCATTTTACAACTAATATTTACTAAATGGATGGTAATGTTCCTTGGTGCTATGAGGAAAAAAAAATTACTAAATAGACATTATCTTTTCCCTCAAATTGATTGATTGAAACTGATGGCGTGATAGATATATCATAAAATGCTTGCCATTTATTTTTTATACAAAGCTGATAAAATAGTGTTTATTACTAATAACTCAGTAATTAGAAAATGTTAAGTAACATAAGAGTGGTACAAATTGCTTCTGATTCAGGAGAAAGTGTACTTGCTTTTTATTGAAATAACGGGGGCTTTTCATAGAGGAGGGGGTAACATACGATTTGTGCTTTTGAAGAATATATAGAACTTAGGTTAAGAAGAAGAGAGGTTAGCTGTTGAGTAAAGAAGTTGTGGTAGTAAAGAACAAAGCATATATAGAGAAGAAATTGCTGAGGGTGGATCATAGAAAAGTCTAAAAACTAGTTTAACACATTGATCTGATGAACATTGTCCTGCATGTGCTTTTTGTAAGATACATGTTGAGCGTGATACCTTGAATATGGGTAATTAACAAACTCTCATTATGTTAATGAAAATGTTCTTAATTTTTTTTAGGGACATACTAGTCACCCCAAGCTATGGTGTCTTTGTTTTTAAGATCTTCCATTATTAAATATGAAATACAGAGGTGTATGTGTGTGTGTGTGTGTGTGTGTGTTGTGTATTATACTGATTTTTGAGCTGGGTATTAAAAATATGAGTGAAATGGCTTGATATTAGAAAATCAAGGTGTTCTTGATTTTGTAAGGTCATGGTGAAGGTGACCAGTTGAACTGCATTTGTGATATAAATGATACAAATGGATTAAGATAGTATTCTCTGACTGAAAAAAGTTATTTTTGCCCATTCCTGTGGTGGGGATTCCAATTTTGTTGTTGTTCCTTTTGATAACGACATTCATTGTTTTCAGTCCTGCTTCTAAAGGAAGACGTTGTTATTTTCCTACGTTTAGAGAATGTGCTGACCAAGCTGATGAATAAGAGCAACACCCTTTATATTTATAGCTTTAAGCTAAAGCCCTGGCATACAGGTATATGGCAAAACTTGGAAATGAAAGAAAACAAATGGAATAACGTCCCACAAGAGAAAGAAAACCATATCTTCACAAGATCCTGTTTTAAACGAGGGATGGTTTTCAGTTAAGATAAATATTTTCTTTGTTTCTTTCTTTCTAAATTTAAGAGTTTATTTATTTATTTATTTATTTATTTCAGACAGAGCGCAAGTAAGAGGGAGGGCAGAAGGAGAAGCAGACTCCATGCTGAGCAGGAATCCCCATGGGGGGCCCTGGATCCTAGGACCCTGGGATCATGATCTGAGCCAAAGACAGATGCTTAATGACTGAGCCACGCAGGCATCCCAAGATAAATGTTTTTCAAGATCAATTCTTGTCACACTTTTTATTAGATAATTAGAACTAGAAGGGTAAATTGGAAATTAACTGGTTGAGTGTTTCTCATATGGGGATGAAATAAAAGAATGGTTCAAAAAGATGACCTGTGGGCCCCAGTTCAGAGAATATATTGGCAGTAGAGCTGGAAGTAAGTGTAATGGCAAAGTTGCCTTTGAGGGATGAGGCAATGAATAGGCAATGAGAAGAGGGCACTTTTTCCATGGGTACCAGGCAAAAGAAAATCTTGAGAAAAGCTGAGACTAATGGTTTCATGATTAACGTTGTGCATCAGGTTTTGATGCAAAATATTTTATGGGAAAGCTAAATGTAGTTATTTAAAAGTTCTATAAAAGTATTTTTACATGCATTCAAATTTATCCATTGTAAGTATATAATTTGATGAGTTTTGGTTAGTGAATGTAGCCAAGCAACCACCAACAAAATTAAGATAACACTTCAGTTGATCATTGGTTCAAGACAGCAGCATATTTTCTTCTGTACTTTAGTTTTGCCCTTATATAACTGTCATATAAATAGAATCAAACAGTACATAGTCTTTTGTGTTTGGTGTCTTTGCTTATTATATTTTGAGATTTACCTGCATTATTACACTTAGTAGATGTTTATACATTTTTATTACTGAGTAATGCTCCATTGTATGGGCATACCACAGTTTATTCATTCTCCACTTGATAGCTATTAGCTTGTCTACATATTTTTGGCAATTAATTATAAGGCTTCCATGAAAGTGTGCATGTATGTCTCTATGTGGAGATTTTAAAAATTTCTCTGTAACATATACTTTGGTTGGAAATCTTTTATCTATATTTATTTCTCAAATGGGATTACTTATTAAGTTGCAAGTTTTAGGGACGCCTGGGTGGCTCAGTGGGTTAAAGCCGCTGCCTTCGGCTCAGGTCATGATCCCAGCATCCTGGGATCGAGCCCCGTTTCGGGCTCTCTGCTCAGCAGGGAGCCTGCTTCCTCCCTTCTCTCTCTGCCTGCCTCTCTGCCTACTTGTGATCTGTCTGTCAAATAAATAAATAAAATCTTTTAAAAAAAAAGTTGCAAGTTTTATTTATATATTTTGCATTTAGGTCCTCTGTCAGATATATTTTTTTTGAGTCTGTGGGTTACCTTTATGTTTCTTTTTTAATTGTATGTGTGCATCAGCAAAACTTTCAATTTTGATGAAATCTGAATTTTTCTTTTAAGGTTTGTTCTTTTTGTTTACAATTCAAGAAATGCTAGATTTACCCAAAATCATAAATGTATTCTCCTATGTTTTCTTCTTGAAATTGTATGCGTTTTGCTCTCACATTTCAAGCTATGTCCCATTTTGAATTTTTTTTTTTTTTTTGGCTGAGAACACTTAAATTCTACTATCTTAGCAAATTTCAATTATACAATATGTTGTTATCAAAATAGCTACCATGTTATCATTAGTAATCAAACCTTACTCATCTGTTTTTAATAACAAAGTATTTTTCAAAGAATATCATAAGGTAAACATGCAATTTTAGATCTGGAATATATTCATAAGGCAGATAACAGATAAAAGTAGAAGATAAAGGTACAAGAACTACTCAGATGATAATGGAATTTCCAAAAATTATTTTTCAGTGAAAAAAGTAGCATAATGTAAATAATACAGTGCTCTTGTTGTAAAACTAAAAAATGTAAAATTGAAAAACTTGATGTCTCTATAAGCATATGATATAAACCTCTACAGTTTTATGTCAGTGAGGAAAATCTGGTTGATTAACCCTGTTTAAATGCTACATGGGGAACAAGGCAAAAACATGACTAGGAGGAAACAAAAAGGGAACTTAAAATAGATAAATTAATAAAATTATGCATTTATGTAATATAAGCATACTTTTCTATATAATAAAATAATAAAAAATAATAAATATATAATAAAAAATAAATAAAAAAGAAACATCAATAATGATAGCTGTTATTTGTGTATTGTTCATTTTTTCCTGGGAGCATGCTTCCACATTCCTCTCAGTCTTTACCCATGTTCCAGGGCATATTGTTATTTTCCACAGTTAACAAATGAGGAAAATATGTTAGAGCATTTCCTTCACTTGTCAAAATTCACACTGCTGGAAAGGGGTGGAGTTGCATTACACCCAAGCAGGCTCAATGTAGTCTATTGTTTTTCTCAACATTGTCCCAATATTTCTTTTCTTTTTCCAGTTTTATTGGGATTTTATTGACAAATCTGTGGGATATTTAGAGTATACAAAGAGATGGTTTGATACATAAAATGTGAAAGGATTCCTCTTAAGTTAGAACTAACACATGCCTAGACTCAGATGTTTATTTTGGTGAGAGAGAGCGAGAGAGTGTACACGGAAGTTCTACTCTTCTAGCAAACTTATACGATAAAATGTTAATAACTATAGTCACCATGTCACACATTAGATGCTCAGAAATTATTCCTTGTGTAACTGGAAGTTTACACCTTACCAGTCTGTCCCTATTTTCATCACACCCTGTCCCCTGGCAAACACATTTTTACTCTTGGTTTCTGTGAGTACAGCTATTTAAATTTAGATTCCATGCATGTGATACTATGCAGTATTTCTTTTTCTCTTTGTCCTATTTCACTTAGTGTAAAGCCCTCTAGATTCATCTGTATTGTTGCGAGTGGCTGAGTTTCCTTACTTTTTTTTTTTTTTTTTTTAAAGATTATTTATTTATTTATTTGACAGACAGAGATCCCAAATAGGCAGAGAGGCAGGCAGAGAGAGGAGAAAGCAGGCTCTCCACGGAGCAGAGAGCCCGATGCGGGGCTCGATCCCAGGACCCCGGGATCATGACCCAAGCTGAAGGCAGAGGCTTTAGCCCACTGAGCCACCCGCGCGCCCCCTGAGTTTCCTTACTTTTAAGGCTGCATACTAATGCCAGGTGAGGTAACCCACTGAGGCTCAGTGGGTTAAGCCTCTGCCTTCGGCTCAGGTCATGATCTCAGGGTCCTGGGATCGAGCCCCACATCGGGCTCTCTGCTCATCAGGAAGCCTGCTTCCTCCTCTCTCTCTGCCTGCCTCTCTGCCTGCTTGTGATCTCTGTCTGTCAAATAAATAAACAAAATCTTAAAAAAAAAAAATAATGCCAGGGTGAGTGTGGGTGAGAGACATTTTCTTGATCCATGGCTTGGCTATTGTGAATAATGCTGTAGTGAACATGAGTATACAGGTATCTTTCAAGATAATGGTTCTGTTTCCTATGGATGTATACCCAGAAGCAGGATTGCTGGATTATATGGTAGTTCTCTTTTTAATTTCTTGAGGAACCTGTATACTCTTTTCCATAGTAACTGTATGAGGTTACAATCCCCTCTGCGGTATATAGGGTTCCCTTTTCTCTACAACCTTCCAGAATTTTCTAGCTCTTTACTTTTTGATAATAGCCATCCTAACAAGTGTGAAGTGATATCTCAGTGTGGTCTTGATTTGTATTTCTGTGGTGATTAGTAATGTTGAGCACTTTTCATGTCCCTGTTGGCCATTTGTATATCTTATTTGGAAAACTGTTTATACAGGTCCTTTGCCTGTTTTTGAATTGTTTTTTTATTTGTTTTTGCTATTGAGCTGTTTTAGTTTCTTGTATGATGATATCCTAAAATTCATATTTTAGAAAGAAGTCTTTTTTGAGCGGGTAGATTCTCATAGGTTAAAAATTGGAGCTAGTATGGTTATTTAGGTTAATATATTTCCAGAAGAAGTAGAGAAATATAAAATATCTCCTTAAGAAATAACACTAAAGAGAGAAATAAAAAATGATTTTAAGATACTAATATGCAACAGTTGATTTAGAAGTAGATGGGAGAAAGATGTTGAGGATGATTTCTAGGATTCTAATTTGAATGACTATTGCAGTATCAAAACATGATATAGAGAAAAGGCAGGGAGAGGAACAAACTCAGACACTGTTTTGGAGGGGTAGGTAAAGGGTGTTTAATGAATTCAGTTTGGTCTTGTCAAATTTGAGTTGCCAGTAGGATATGTGTTTGATGATATCCACTGCACAGTTGGAAGCAAGTGCCTAAAGCAACACATAGATTGAGGTGTCAATTTCCAGGTCATCAGCATAGAGAAAGTAGTGGAAACTGTAGACAGGGATGTACACTGAACAAATACTGAGATCAAAAACCTAGAAACCACTGCCAAAAGTCAGACCTGGGGGAAAATTCAATGAAGACATAGAAGACCAAGTCTGAATGTTAGGAGGGAAACGGAGAGGAACTTTTATCCCAAAAGCAGATTAAGATTTTTAAGATGAGGAGTAGTGAAGTTAGTCAGTATGGTGGACTAAGCTGATTTTAGATATCTCTTTTTTTGCAACAAGACCACATTTGTACTAGATAAAATGTGTTTTTAAAATACTCAATATTGAAAGCAAGAAAAGAAGTCTCAGGGAACTAGAACGTAGAAGAAACTAAAATTTAAAATACAAAAACCTTTAAAATAAACAAAAAAGATCAGAGTGTCTCCAAAAGAAAATTGCATTATTTAAACACACTCTTCTGTGCTATCTGACCCAAATCTTTCATTGCCTTTGAGCTATTTTATAATTCTATAAATTGAAAACTGATAGTGATGCAAAGTAATTCTTGTCTGTAGACATGCAAATTTATTCTTTCATGGGAGGTTTAAATTGACTCCCCTTAACTCATGGGGAAAAAAAGCTAACTTTGCATCCCTAGGTAAATTCATGCCAGTGTTTCCTTATTTTATAGAAGTGATTTCTTCTTTAATTTGTACTTAGAAACTTGTGTATCTTCTGCCAGGTTTACTCATTAAACACTGAGTAAAATAAAAATTTAATGCAAGTTTGTTTTATATCCATAGGAATCATTATCTTACCTTTTTTTTTTTTTTTTAAAGTATCCTTTAAAAAGGTGAGAAAGAATTCAACCTGAATAGCCAGGCTGTTATACGATCACATAATCTTGAGAGTCTAAGGCATTGATTTCTATTTAAGGCTGGGAGAGAGGATCTTAGATCCATGTATGACAAGAGCAGGAGCCTACAGAAGTCTTTCCTGTCCACATAAAGAGACTGTGAGGAATTCACACTGGTCATGCTTGTGACAAAGAAACTAGAGAATAGCCAGTGCCAAAGATGAAAAAATTGATGGATGTTTACAAGAAAGAATCTAAGCTTGCTCACTAAGAAGTTGTAGATTTTTCTTTCCCGTTAACCATGTGGTATTGAGGATCTGAAGGGGAGAATAAGCATAAAATCAGAATGTGAAAACACTTGCACTGACAAATGTGAAGCCATTCTATAGGAATGTATCCATAACCCAGATGAGTGAATTCCCAAGAAAACTGTTCCCCTGAAAGCTTACAGCCCAAAATTACTAGATACTGCAATAATCAGCAAAAATCACACCCTAAAATTAATGATGATACAACCTCTAAGAGATTGCATTTTTCTGAGTATCTAAAAAATTTTTTTTGTTTCCAAAAAGAAGAATTCATGAGGCAAGAACCCATTTCTGTGAAGGGTAATATGGATTTTTAAATACAGAAATGTTTTTAGAAATAAGAAAGGTTAGTGGAAAAAATCAAAAGCAGTATTGAACACTAGATTAAAGATATAGAGAAAATTAATGAATTGTCTGCTGGACATAAATCACTCAAAAGAAGGAAGAAATAAATAATGTGAAACCATGGAAAAGAAATTAAGAAATAGAAAAGAGAACGAAATGATCAAAGAGGAGCAGAATTTACCAATCCAAATATGCCTCTTTGACTTAAGTACTTTTTTAAGGCTGGTTATTTTTAAGAAATAGCATTGTTTCCTATCCTTAAGATAAGGGTTTACACATATCTATTGGATTATAAATATAAAATTAACTATAGAACACAGGCTAATTTTTATAAAGCTTACTTTACTTTTCTTAGCCTATTATAAATTGAAGCAAAATACTTATTGCTTTTGTTTCCCAAAGGGCTTGAGAGTTTATAGTTGATAATTGAGAGAATATGAGACAAAATCATGTGGCTTCTGGATAATAATACATAGAGTCGAAAAGGAAAATAATTGGGGCGCCTGGGTGGCTCAGTGGGTTAAAGCCTCTGCCTTTGGCTCGGGTCATGATCCCAGGGTCCTGGGATGGAGTCCCGCATCGGGCTCTCTGCTCAGCAGGGAGCCTGCTTCCCCCTCTCTCTCTGCCTGGCTCTCTGCCTACTTGTGATCTCTGTCTGTCAAATAAATAAATAAAATCTTTAAAAAAAAAAAAAAAGAAAAGGAAAATATTTATACAGATAGGTGAGAGAGAGATTTAATATGGCCGGATAAGTAATAGAAATTGATACCTGTTATAACTAAAGTAAAGATTGAATCTTGATGTTTTCATTTTCTACTAAGCATGAAAATCATGGGTTCACCAGGAAGGAGTAACATTCCTGTCCAGAAGAAGAATTTGTCCTGAAGATGTTCGTGTAAGGATCATTGACCAAGGTTATTATTGATTACCTTGATTATAATATATGCAATATTATACCCAGATTATAATATATGCAAAAAATATAAAGATCCTTTTCTTATATACCCTATGGTCACCCAGAATGTACTGTCGTACCACAATTCTTGAGTGACAATTCATGGGAGGTGAGATAGAGAATGTAAAAAGTAGGTAGGTTTAAATATGGTATTCTCTGGTTATGTTTTTTTTTTTTTTTTTTTTTTTTTTTTTTAATTTTTTTATTTTAATAAACATATAATGTATTTTTATCCCCAGGGGTACAGGTCTGTGAATCGTCTGGTTTACACATTTCACAGCACTCATCATAGCACATACCCTCCCCAATGTCCATTTCCCCACCACCCTCTCCCATCCCCCTTCCCCCCCGCAACCCTCAGTCTGTTTCTTGAGATTGAGTCTTTTATGGTTTGTCTCCCTCCCAATCCCATCTTTTCATTTTTTCTTTTCCTACCTCCCCCCAAACCCCCCCACCTTGCATCTCCACTTCCTCATATCAAAGAGATCATATGATAGTTGTCTTTCTCCGATTGACTTATTTCGCTAAGCATGATACCCTCTAGTTCCATCCACGTCGTCGCAAATGGCAAGATTTCATGTCTTTTGATGGCTGCATAGTATTCCATTGTGTATATATACCACATCTTCTTTATCCATTCATCTGTTGATGGACATCTAGGCGCTTTCCACAGTTTGGCTATTGTGGACATTGCTGCTATAAACATTCGGGTGCACGTGCCCCTTCGGAGCACCACGTTTGTATCTTTAGGATATATACCCAGGAGTGCAATTGCTGGGTCGTAGGGTAGCTCTATTTTCAGTTTTTTGAGGAACCTCCACACTGTTTTCCAGAGTGGTTGCACCAGCTTGCATTCCCACCAACAGTGTAGGAGGGTTCCCCTCTCTCCGCATCCTCGCCAGCATCTGTCATTTCTTGACTTGTTAATTTTAGCCATTCTGACTGGTGTGAGGTGGTATCTCATTGTGGTTTTGATTTGTATTTCCCTGATGCCGAGTGATGTGGAGCATTTTTTCATGTGTCTGTTGGCCATCTGGATGTCTTCCTTGCAGAAATGTCTGTTCATGTCCTCTGCCCATTTCTTGACTGGATTATTTGTTCTTTGGGTATTGAGTTTGATAAGCTCTTTATAGATTTTGGATACGAGCCCTTTATCTGATATGTCGTTTGCAAATATCTTCTCCCATTCTGTCAGTTGTCTTTTGGTTTTGTTAACTATTTCCTTTGCTGTGCAAAAGCTTTTGATCTTGATGAAATCCCAATAGTTCATTTTTGCCCTTGCTTCTGTTGCCTTTGGCGATGTTCCTAGGAAGAAGTTGCTGCGGTGGAGGTCAAAGAGGTTGCTGCCTGCATTGTCCTCAAGGATTTTGATAGATTCCTTTCGCACATTGAGGTCCTTCATCCACTTTGAGTCTATTTTCGTGTGTGGTGTAAGGAAATAGTCCAATTTCATTTTTCTGCATGTGGCTGTCCAATTTTCCCAGCACCATTTGTTGAAGAGGCTGTCTTTTTTCCATTGGATATTCTTTCCTGCTTTGTCGAAGATTAGTTGACCATAGAGTTGAGGGTCTATTTCTGGGCTCTCTATTCTGTTCCATTGGTCTATATGTCTGTTTTTGTGCCAGTACCATACTGTCTTGATGATGACAGCTTTGTAATAGAGCTTGAAGTCTGGAATTGTGATACCACCGACTTTGGCTTTCTTTTTCAATATTCCTTTGGCTATTCGAGGTCTTTTCTGGTTCCATATAAATTTTAGGATTATTTGTTCTATTTCTTTAAAAAAAATGGATGGGATTTTGATAGGGATTGCATTAAATGTGTAGATTGCTTTAGGTAAAATAGACATTTTCACAATATTTGTTCTTCCAATCCATGAGCATGGAATATTTTTCCATTTCTTTGTGTCTTCCTCAATTTCTTTCATGAGTACTTTATAGTTTTCTGAGTATAGATTCTTTGCCTCTTTGGTTAGATTTATTCCTAGGTATCTTATGGTTTTGGGTACGATTGTAAATGGGACTGACTCCTCAATTTCTCTTTCTTCTGTCTTGTTGTTAGTGTAAAGAAATGCGACTGATTTCTGTGCATTGACTTTATATCCTGACACTTTACTGAATTCCTGTATAAGTTCTAGCAGTTTTGGAGTGGAGCCTTTTGGGTTTTCCACATATAGTATCATATCATCTGCAAAGAGTGATAGTTTGACTTCTTCTTTGCCGATTTGGATGCCTTTAATTTCTTTTTGTTGTCTGATTGCTGAGGCTAGGACTTCTAGTACTATATTGAACAGCAGTGGTGATAACGGACATCCCTGCCGTGTTCCTGACCTTAGCAGAAAAGCTTTCAGTTTTTCTCCATTGAGAATGATATTTGCGGTGGGTTTTTCATAGATGGCTTTGATAATGTTGAGGTATGTGCCTTCTATCCCTACACTTTGAAGAGTTTTAATCAGGAAGGGATGCTGCACTTTGTCAAACGCTTTTTCAGCATCTATTGAGAGTATCATATGGTTCTTACTCTTTCTTTTATTAATGTATTGTATCACATTGATGGATTTGCGGATGTTGAACCAACCTTGCAGCCCTGGAATAAATCCCACTTGGTCGTGGTGAATAATCCTTTTAATGTACTGTTGGATCCTATTGGCCAGTATTTTGGTGAGAATTTTCGCATCTGTGTTCATCAAGGATATTGGTCTGTAATTCTCTTTTTTGGTGGGATCCTTGTCTGGTTTTGGGATTAAGGTGATGCTGGCCTCATAGAATGAGTTTGGAAGTTTTCCTTCCATTTCTATTTTTTGGAACAGTTTCAGGAGAATAGGAATTAATTCTTCTTTAAATGTTTGGTAGAATTCCCCTGGGAAGCCGTCTGGTCCTGGACTTTTGTTTGTTTGGAGATTTTTGATGACTGTTTCAATCTCCTTACTGGTTATGGGTCTGTTCAGGTTATCTATTTCTTCCTGGTTCAGTTGTGGTAGTTTATACATCTCTAGAAATGTATCCATTTCTTCCAGGTTGTCAAATTTGTTGCCATAGAGTTGCTCGTAGTATGTTCTTATAATTGTTTGTATTTCTTTGGTGTTGGTTGTGATCTCTCCTCTTTCATTCATGATTTTATTTATTTGCGTCCTTTCTCTTTTCTTTTTGATAAGTCTGGCCAGGGGCTTATCAATCTTATTAATTCTTTCAAAGAACCAGCTCCTAGTTTTGTTGATTTGTTCTATTGTTTTTTTAGTTTCTATTTCATTGATTTCTGCTCTGATCTTTATGATTTCTCTTCTCCTGCTGGGTTTAGGCTTTCTTTGTTGTTCTCTCTCCAGCTCCTTTAGGTGTAGGGTTAGGTTGTGTATTTGAGACCTTTCTTGTTTCTTGAGAAAGGCTTGCACTGCTATATATTTTCCTCTCAGGACTGCCTTTGTTGTGTCCCACAGATTTTGAACTGTTGTGTTTTCATTATCATTTGTTTCCATGAATTTTTTCAATTCTTCTTTAATTTCCTGGTTGACCCATTCATTTTTTAGAAGGATGCTGTTTAGTCTCCATGTATTTGCGTTCTTTCCAAATTTCCTCTTGTGATTGAGTTCGAGCTTCAGAGCATTGTGGTCTGAAAATATGCAGGGAATGATCTCGATCTTTTGGTACCGATTGAGACCTGATTTATGACCCAGGATGTGGTCTATTCTGGAGAATGTTCCATGTGCACTAGAGAAGAATGTATATTCTGTTGCTTTGGGATGGAATGTTCTGAATATATCTGTGATGTCCATCTGGTCCAGTGTGTCATTTAAGGCCTTTATTTCCTTGTTGATCTTTTGCTTAGATGATCTGTCCATTTCAGTGAGGGGAGTGTTAAAGTCCCCTGCTATTATTGTATTACTGTCGATGTATTTCTTTGATTTTGTTATTAATTGGTTTATATAGTTGGCTGCTCCCATGTTAGGGGCATAGATATTTAAGATTGTTAGATCTTCTTGTTGGACAGACCCTTTGAGTATGATATAGTGTCCTTCCTCATCTCTTATTATAGTCTTTGGCTTAAAATCTAATTGATCTGATATAAGGATTGCCACCCCAGCTTTCTTCTGATGTCCATTAGCATGGTACATTGTTTTCCACCCCCTCACTTTAAATCTGGAGGTGTCTTCGGGTCTAAAATGAGTTTCTTGGAGGCAGCATATGGATGGGTTTTGTTTTTTTATCCATTCTGATACCCTGTGTCTTTTGATTGGGGCATTTAGCCCATTAACATTCAGGGTAACTATTGAGAGATATGAATTTAGTGCCATTGTATTGCCTGTAAGATGATTGTTACTGTATATTGTTTCTGTTTCTTTCTGATCTACTACTTTTAGGGTCTCTCTTTGCTTAGAGGACCCCTTTCAATATTTCCTGTAGAGCTGGTTTGGTGTTTGCAAATTCTTTCAGCTTTTGTTTGTCCTGGAAGCTCTTTATCTCTCCTTCTATTTTCAATGATAGCCTAGCCGGATATAGTATTCTTGGCTGCATGTTTTTCTCGTTTAGTGCTCTGAATATATCATGCCAGTTCTTTCTGGCCTGCCAGGTCTCTGTGGATAGGTCCGCTGCCAATCTAATGTTTTTACCCTTGTATGTTACAGACTTCTTTTCCCGGGCTGCTTTCAGGATTTTCTCTTTGTCGCTAAGACTTGTAAATTTTACTATCAGGTGACGAGGTGTGGACCTATTTTTATTGATTTTGAGGGGCGTTCTTAGCATCTCCTGGATTTTGATGTTTGTTCCCTTTGCCATATTAGGGAAATTCTCTCCAATAATTGTCTCCAATATACCTTCTGCTCCCCTCTCTCTTTCTTCTTCTTCTGGAATCCCAATTATTCTCATGTTGTGTCGTCTTATGGTGTCACTTATCTCTCGAATCCTCTCCTCGTGTTCCAGTAGTTGTTTGTCTCTCTTTTGCTCAGCTTCTTTATTCTCTGTCATTTGGTCTTCTATGTCACTAATTCTTTCTTCTGCCTCATTTATCCTGGCAGTGAGAGCTTCCATTTTTGATTGCACCTCATGAATAGCTTTTTTGATTTCAACTTGGTTAGATTTTAGTTCTTTTATTTCTCCAGAAAGGGCTTTTATCTCTCCGGAGAGGGTTTCTCTAATATCTTCTATGCCTTTTTCGAGCCCGGCTAGAACCTTGAGAATTGTCATTCTGAACTCTAGATCTGTCATGCTACCTATGTCTGTATTGATTAGGTCTCCAGCCTTCGGTACGGCCTCTTGTTCTTTTTTTTGAGGTGAGTTTTTCCGCCTTGTCATTTTGTCCAGGTAGGATTTGCTTTCTCCTGCTGTGGAATTCCGCTGTTCTTGGTGACTGAAGTTGGTTTTGGATGGTTTCTTGTTGATCTTCTGGGGGAGGGGCCTGTTGTAGTGATTCTCAAGTGTCTTTGCCGCAGGCGGAATTGCACCGCCCTTGCCAGGGGCCGGGCTAAGTAATCCGCTCGGGTTCGCTTTCGGGAGCTTTTGTTCCCTGAGCGCTTTCCGTAGAGTTCCGGAGGACGGGAATGAAGATGGCGGCCTCCCAATCTCTCGGCCCAGAGGAGCCGGGAGCTTGGGGTTCCGCTCCTCAGTGCGCTCTCAGAGCAAAGCGCCCAATAGCCCCGCCTCCCTGGCTTGCGGTCGCGCCTCGAGGAAAGCAGTCAATTGTTGGAGCTGGAGAAAAGCGCCGGGTCGCTTTTGTCTCCATGGCCTCCGGCCGCACTCCGAGCCCACCCAGCCTGCGACCGGCACAAGGTAACCCCGGGCTTAGAGCTCACTCCTCGGCTTTGTTGCTATAGCCGGCTTCCCCGCTCTAATACCTGCGAGCTCTGCGGCACTCAGACACCCCCAGTCCTTCTGTGACCCCGCGGGTCCTGGGGTTATGCTGACCCCGCCTGGGTTTCCCCCCAGTTTAGCCTCTGGAGCGATGTCTCCCAGTGGAGCCGACTTTTAAAAGTCCCGATTTTGTGCTCCGTCGCTCCGCCGCTTGCCGGGTGCCGGCCCCTCCCCCCGGGGTCTATCTTCCCGTCGCTTTGGATTCACTTCTCCGCAGGTCCTACCTTTCAGAAAGTGATCGATTTTCTGTTTCTGGGATTGTTGCTCTTCTTCTCTTCGATTTCCCGTTGGATTTATAGGTGTTCACAATGGTTAGATAAGCTATCTAGCTGATCTCCTGCTACCCGATGTCGTCTCAGCCTGCTACTTCTCCGCCATCTTGACTCCTCCCTCTCTCTGGTTATGTTTTTAAATAAAGGGATAAAATTGGAGTATCTCAAGGAGTGGAATATATTTTAAAAAATGATACGGTTGGCTAAGCTGGCTAATTCTGTACTATGAAAAATGTTTGTGTGAGGAATATTTTTTGAAATGTTTCCATCAAACCATATTTGGAATTATGTGCTACCATCCACAAACATTTCTTGGAAGTGTTTGTAATACTTTATATCACAAATGGCTAGGTGCATTTTTGAGTTTGAAATTGGGAACCTTGATTTTGCTATCTTTTAATTTCTGTAGATTCATATGGCATTGTTTCCCATCTCATTGAATTGTGTCAAAAATAGAGTAAGAAGAGACCCAAGTTACTTTCTTAATACATGAAAGAGATATCTAGGCTCAGGGATTTGGGAGACATTTGGAGATAATTACTAGGTCGCTTGAGTCAAGAAGGAAACTTTTCTAACTGAAATGTGGTGCTCTATTAAAAAAACCTACATTCTCTGCCTGACAAGTGAAGTGCGTTGTTGGATGTAGACAGAAAAGATATGCTAATTTAATTATCTTGAGCACTAAATACCCAATGGCAAAACTATCACCTGTTGATTTTTAAATTAACCTATTTTAAAAACTGGGGACAATATACTGGCTTGAGAGTGATTTTTTGGGGTTAGAAAAATCTGGATTTTAATCTTGGCTTCATTGGACATACCTGATGAAGTTATTTTATCAACAAAGTAAGAATAAAATACTTACCATGAAGTGTTCCTAGAGTGTTGAGTGAAATAAAAATTTAAAAGGGCCTCCTACTTTTTGTGAGCCCATGGTGACTATGTTTTTGAGAAACTGGTGTAAGCATTGTTTATATTTATGTTCCCATTACCCTAAGTGAATATCTTCAGACCCACTGTGTTTTGTAAATTCTCTCAAAACTGTTCCTCTTCTTTTCCTTCCTTGTGATTCTTTAATTTTTTAGGGGCATGTCCCTGTAATTTTGTTTTTATAAGGAACTTTCCTTTTCTCTTGAAGTATTCTAGTGTCTTTACTCCACTTCCTTCCCACTCTTCCATGTCCTCATTCTAGCATTGAATTATTCTGAATTTACACCAGTATAATCAAGTGTCGCTCATCTTATAGCTTTTCACTGTTGACTAATTTTTACTCTTTGCCTTATAGCAGCAGATTCTTCTTATTCCAGCTCTTAACCTTATCACAGCTATAATACAATCACTAATGATTTTAGAAAACATCTTATGCTTGCTTACAATTTACCACCCTTGTGCATGCCTACCTACCCCACTTTGCTCCAATTGTAAACTCATTACCTAAAGCTAGGTTTAATTGTGACATTCTCCTTCAATCAGTGTCAGGGATTCACATTCACACACCTCTCCGGGTTTCTTACACACTCATAGGGCATATACATAGACTTTATTATAATGTCTAGCACATGCATAGTTCTATCCTCCATTGCCATGAAACCCCTTGATGACAGGAAGTATAGGTATTCATGTCTCTCTCCTAGGATTTAGAATACAGCACACAATCATTAAATGTCTACAGTGCACAGAATGAACTGAAAGCCGTGTAAGACAGAATATATATTAATAATTGACTGTAATATTGCTACTTTAAGAGACATGCATATTTACAAAGTTGTCTATAAGCAAAGAGTGAAAATGTGGGTCATTGGTTTCTGACATTAGTATTGCTTTTTAAAAGTACGTTGAGTGTAATGATTGAGGAGTTATCCCAGACCTCTAGGTCTGGGTAGTAGTGATACTGTCACTCAAGGGGAAATTCGTCAAAAAAAAATGGAACTGTGCGAACTAGACTCCATTGAGCAATCAGTCCACTTTGTAGATGACCTCAAAGTTCCATAATCACTTCAGCTCACCTGGAAGCTCAGAGTGCAAAACTGAATGAATGTTTTGCCAAAGGTCAGGAAGTCTTCAGAATCAGCTTCTAAAATCAAAATCTCAGCTGTCTAGAAAAAAAATGAATAAGAACTCATTTTAATTAGGAAGCAGTATTTCCATTCCACAGAGGTCCATGGCATTAATTAAAGCCGTGACTCTGGGTTTGTCTCTCAGCTTTGAAGTTTCAGCAGTTTGACCAGGTTTGACTTGGACTGAATCGAAACTTTCTAAAGGGCCTTTTTAAATCTCCATAATTCTAAATTTCAGTTCTACAAAATATGTAGCACAAAGCCATTACAGGGAGCTGTGAATAGCATTTTATACCAATCTCCATGTACAAATATCTTAATAGGCTTTGCAAATTTGGAGCTGGATAACTCTCACCTTTTCTGACAAGTCTGCTTACAAAACTGGTTGGTTATTTTGATGACGTAGGACATCAGTAGGTTCTGTGATCCTATAGTATTTGGTGTTCACACTCTTCTCCACATTAAAACTCTCAGTTGTTCTATAAAGTCAGCTTATATAGCTCAAATAGGTTGCTAATATGTTAACAAATGGACATTTAGTTAAACATGAGAGCAGTGATTTATATCCTGATTTCATAACGATTTAAGTCAAATTCTTCTCCATTTGGTGGTACTTTCAGTCAGGGCTGGCTAGAGGCAAATTGTGATGTAGGTGAAGCTTCTTTTAGCTGTATCTATCTTTCTCTAAGGGTCCATGTAGGAGGGTGGATCTTTCAAACTGGAGATAATCCTTTATTTCTTTAAAAAAAAAAAAAGAAGAAAAAAAGAAAAAGAAAAAAAAAAGAAGAAAAAAAATTCAGAAGTCTCTTTCTTTACTCTCTAGATAAATTGTAAGGAAAATGACCACTAATGTCAGATGCATCTTAGAGATTCTATTGTATATTTTTATAAAGCTCAGAGAAGTTCTTCTTTATTAAGGAATGTTTGGATATAAAGGTATTAGGGAAACAAAACTGCTGCACGTTTTGCATTCTTTGATAATTGCCTCTCTGATGTGATAGTACTGATGCAGGGGATTCAAAATCAATAGGATATGGTTGCTCTCCAACAAAAGATGACAATCTAGTGAACCAGATGAACACAGAAGCTTGTAAATGGCCTTGCAATGCAGCAAATGCAATCATAAGAATATGGAGAGAATGCTGTGAGAACATAGAACACTAAGTGCCTATCTACACCAGTGTGAGGAAATTGGAGACAAGTTTTGAAGAAACTCTTGGAATTTCCAGGAAAGGTAGAGAGGAGATAGAATTCTTTATGGACAGAAGTAATGGCAGTAAATCCTCAACATTTCTGGCATGCACAAGGTATAGTTAGTCCATGTGATGGAAGGTGAAGCTGGCCATCTTAGGTCAGGGCCAGATTATAGATGATGAATATCTTATACCAGACATAATTAAGATTCATTTTACAGGCAACAGGGAGTTAAAAGTTCTAAGCACATGAGTGACACGATAAACTTGGTTTTATTAAGTTAATCCATGGCAGATAGGTGGGGCTATCTACACTGAAACATGGTAAGAGATATGGAGATGAAATGAGACTTCTAAGAGTTCATTTTGAGGTAGAGTTTTGTGGATTTGATAGACTGTGTGTGTGTGGGGGGGGGTGGTTCATGGTGAGGGTAATGCAAGGGGAGGGTTAAAACTTAGTTCAGGTTCCCCTGAGACTAACTAGTCAGATACAAAAAAATCAAATGCAAGTACCTTATTTGAGGGATAATTTAAGGAAACACTGAAGGGGGAGTAGAAGATGACAAAGAGAAGCCAAGGCTAACAAAAGAGGGTTTATTACCAAGCTAGCTAACACTGCCTGTGACTAATACTTAACGTGTTGGGGAAGCTCTGGGAAACAATATTAAATATATAACTCAAAGTTATCATAACTGAGGGGTGAAGGAAATAGAATATTTATAAAGGAACTCATTGGTGTCATTGTCCACCACTAAGGAGTGTTAATTTAGCAGCCCTTTGGTGCTTCTGCCTGGCATGATTCAGATAGTCTTCCAGCAAAGAGAAATAGGTATTCATGGTAGGAAACCGACTACAGGATATTTTAGTGATGAAGCCCCAGGTATATAAATTAGGGCACCAAAAGTGTCTACAAAATCTAGCATAGTTAAACATAGTATCCTCCAGTTATGGGGAATTTTTTTTTTTTTAGCTCTACAGTTTTACCAATATATATGTCCATTTCCTGCTAATCTTCTGTGCCCTTACACCTGTTGTTTATTTATAGAAGAATTTTTTTTTCCATTGAAGAGAATGGAAAATATGGGCGTTTTTTCTTCAATTACTTCAAGTTCAGTAATTTAAATTAGTCCTCATTATTGTATTCTTACAGCTCAACAGCCTATGTAGATTTCATCTTCTATAACAACTTAATTGTGAGGTAGCTGTTTCTTGGAGCACCGTAGTATGAAGGATTCTGATACTGCCTCTGGACTTGAAGGGAGATCCATGGGCTGGGATGGAGTGGAGTGACTGTTTGCTTTGTTACATGAACAATTTGTATTTCCCTAGGTTATTTTTAAAAATCATTAAAATCTTGCTTGTCTACCCAAGCTTGAGATTATGTACCCAATGACTAGGATGTAGTGACAAATTAATAAATGTTTGGTCAGGCTCTTCTAATAATTTTGGGAAAAAATGTATCCTTGTGTACTGTTAAAGTTGCATATTGCTGCAGATTTTCCTGCATATACCAAGATACCAAGAATATTTACCTTGCATTGCCCCCAAAATATCTTCCCCATTTCTCTGAGTCCCTTGAATTTTTGTTCATGTTAGCAGTCAGGAAGAAAACACCTTCCCCACTCCTAAACATATATAGTACACACATTGTGCCCTAGAAGGCAGGAAACAGGATGGAGTTAGAATTACATTGTTGTAAATGGGTGCTAAGAGTTTTTCCAGCATAGGGATGAAGATTGAAGATTAAGAATGGAAATGTCAGGTATAGGAAATGATTAGGGAAGGAATGAGCTAGAAACTAAGTAGGATTACAGGCTGGAATTCAGGACAGTGGAACAGTCCAGAAGCATCAGCATGCTCTGATGCCTCCTGTCATGTCGTGTTATGTGTGGTCCTGGAGTACAGAGAAAGCCTCATCAGACTCATGATGATCATTTCCCAGCCAAGATCGTCCTGCCACTCTGTCTTTGCTTTTATCTTTGATTTTACTTGACAAGAAAATGTTCCCAGTATAGCAGAGTGGTTTAAAAACATGGACATTGAGTCCCGGATACATGAAGTCCTATCTTTACTCGAAATCTTTTATCCTTATTGATTGTTTGAGGTGAGTTTTCATTTTTCTGCTCCCCTCCCGTTTCTTCAGCTGACAAATGAGACAGTATTTACCTCTTACAATTTTTTTGTTTTGAGAAAAATAACATGAAAAAGAACTTTAAAAAGCTTAGTTTAAAAAAAACAACAACAAAACATTTCAGCGATAGTCTTGCTTCATCAGCCCTTGATTTTCTTGCTTAATTTAAACAACCTGGTAAATGGGGCTCTCTTTTTTTCTTTATAACAGTCTTTGTGGCATATGGCATTGGAATTTACAGAAAAGACAATTAAGATGCAAGGCAGTGGTAAGTGACCTAATGTTACGCAGCTGGTAAAATACATTGGTATTTATCCTAGTTAGATCAGATCCCTCTTAGTCTCATTCTTTGCACTTTATTCACTCAACAAATATTTATTGGGCTCTTAAGATTTACCATACGTTATTCTAGGCTGTAAGGTTATAGCAATTAAAAAACCACAATTTTTATGGAGTCTATATTCTGGTGAGGGGAGATAGGCAATTAAGAAAAAAAAAGGGGGGGCACCTGGGTGGCTCACTCAGTTGAGCGTTTTCCTTCAGTTCAGGTCATGATCTGGAGTCCCGAGATTGAGTCCTGGGATGGAGCCCTGGGACTGAGCCAGGGGATCAAGCCCTGTTATCAGGCTCCCGCCCCCCCGCGCCCCGCCCCCTGCTCTACTCAGCGAGGATTCTGCTTCTTCTGCCCCTCCCCCTGCTCATGTTCTCTCTCTCTCTCTCTTAAATAAATAAAATCTTTTAAAAAAATAAGAAGAATACAAAGCCATGTGGTTATGTGTTATGGAGAAATCTAGAACAAAGAAGAAGAGAAACCATTATGCTCACAAGAAGAAGAAAATATGTGGTTAAAAACTTAAGTTTTGTGAAGCAATGAAAAGACCCAAGACTGTCCAGAGCACGGAACAAACACTGCCTTTTGACCATCAAATTGCAGATCTCAGAGCCTACATTGTAAGCTTGCTCATTTACATCACTTCCTGGTTATCATCTAGCAAATCAGTGTACGTCCCAAATTACCTCCAATATTCACCTTGTCATGACTCATTTTACCTCTGGCCCCCTGGCCTGGATGATTTTCTCCTTTTTTCCTCTCATATCTCTTTCTTTGTTTTACTTTCTTCCTAATAGGTATTTACTTTGTTAATTTACCCAAAACAAGTTTTTTTCTGCCTGTTCACTTACTTAAGTCACACATTCAAACAGTGATGAAAACATGGCAACAATAAGGCGGACAAGTGTTTTGAAAATTGTATTTTAAGGCTAATGCCTGATTACCTTTATAACATTCTAACTGGCCTTATTTCTTTTAGATACTGAAAATATGCTAATTTCCATGGCAGATATACTGTGTATGTTTGCAAAAAAGTAGCAGTATGCTCAGCTGACATGGGAGGAAATATTTTGATAGATACCAGCTTTTTCAACCTAATTACACAGACATAACTAATTTTACCCATCAGCCATGCATAAGTTCATTGCTATTTCTAACACTTTCCCAAACTTAAACTGAAAGTATTTTTGACACACTTTCCTTCCCCAAATCATGCATTAATATTTGCTCTGTTGAAAATAAGTAATAGGAAATTTTTTCAACTAGTTTAAAAAAAATTCTATAAATTATTATGATAGCTACCAATTTTAAATACCTACTCTGTGCTAAGAATTATCATAGGCATTTCTTATATTTTATTTCATGCTATTAAAAAAAAAAAAAACTTTAGAAGTACACACAACTATCCCAAGCAGAGAGGGAAAGAAATTGAAATGCACTGTGTTAAAGCATTTAACTGAATTGAACTTAATTTATGTATAGTCTCCTTTGGATTTGCAAAAAACAAACAGATTTGGCTTACAAAAGGGCCAGCCAATCAGTTTGTTTTTTTTTTTAAAGATCCCTTTTTTAAAAAAAAAGTTATTATGGAATTACTTTAATAAAACTTCCAATTTAGATTTGTGATTAAATTTGGGGACTGAGAGTAATAACCTCTAGGAAGGATGGAAAGATAGAACTGAGAAAAATTGAGGAATATATGGAAATTAAGAGTCAGAACTATATCTGGTGACTTCTATCAGTAGGAAATAATGTAAAGTGGGTTCCATAGTGGATTGGGCCAGTGTCATTTTGGTATATCCCTCCCTCAAACATTTCCCACATTGGGTTCCGAAAATACCAGTTATTAAAAGGGAGAGTAATAATTGTTATACAAAATTATAGTAGTACTAATTTTGGTACTTCTTTAGTAGTACTAAAGACGGTGATATGGGCTCAACCAGGTTTGACAAATGCTATGTCTTACATCCCAGACTCTCCTTTGTTGATTCATGATACATATTAAATATCTACTGACTTTAGCAAGTGTTGGAGTGAAGATGCCTATTTGATGAGGTTTCTTTTCACCCTTCAAGGTTTTCAAAATACTTTGGGGTATGGAACGCATTTCCCCTTATAAAACAAGGTAACACCTAATAATGTCATAAAATGAAGGATTCACTAGAACAACATAGTATGTGAATTCTTTGAGGCCAAATTCTTTAGGCTCACATAGATGCCCCTCACAGTTTGTCCTTCTGTATGTATACTATCACTCTTCCATATGTTGTTTCATAAAATAATTTAAGAAGTTACTTTGGTTATGCTCAGTACAGTTGGCTCATTTACCAAAGCCCGATTATTATCTCTCAGGTAAGAAAATAAAGTCCTATGGTTTTCATAATGTTTGCTCTAAAGTTTATGTAGAAACAACACATTTTTAAAATAATTACGATTCCCCATTCAAGAGTTAGCATAGTGAAATTTATTTTAATGGTGAAATTTTAATTGTGTAATTAATAATGTTTCAGTGTTTTATGTAATTACCAATAAATTGTCATAGCATCTAAAATTATGTATCTTCCAATTTAAAATGATAAAGTCTCATGGAAAAATACAATTTGCCATTGTTGCCACTACATTTTTGAGCAATTTGAGCTAAAATAAATCAAATTAACTCCTTTAGTGCATTACTAACTTTCAAAAAATAATTTGTCTCTATTTCACCAGATCTGTGCTATTCTTTTAATGATGGCATTTGGTAGCATGCTTCTAAAACTCTATACCATTTTCAAGGCTTTTCACAGTGGGTTGCAACTCAGGTGTCTATTTCTAGAACCTCTCTTCTTCGGTTGGCCTCTCAGTCACTTTGGATGGTGGAGATTATTAAAAATTTAAGCGATGGAAAAAATTATATTTAAAACCAACACAATATTTTAAGAATTGATCTCTCTCTCTCTCTCTGTGTGTCTCTCAGAAAAAAGGTTACTTTAAAAATTAAAATATAACAGGTTCTCAGTTGGGGATGGATTCTTTAATTCTTACTACGTCGAAATCTTTCCTCATAGACATTGGACCCACCTTTTCTAGACTATCTTCAGTAACTGAAATCTCTGAATGCTGCCTGCCTTTTGCTGGACAGCCCAACTAGGACATGTTTCCTGGGTGTGAACAGAAATATCTCCATTTAGAACCTTCCACGGTGATTTTTGTTCTCCATCACTTCGCAAAGCATACCATAGCCATACACATTCCGTAGAAAACACATGTTTCTGGAAAACTAAATGTTTCATTTAATGGAGGGGTAGCACATAATTCTTAAATTTGTGTAAAGAGCAGGCCTTGTCCTTTCGCAAGATAACACTTCCTCCATGCTCTTTGTAGAGGCTGAAACACCTTCTTGTGGTTCACTACTCCAATTCTCTGAGCTAATTTCAAGTTCATAGTCCTCCTTCAGGAACTTGCTAAAATGTTTCACCTGTCTGACATTTTCCTCAGTCGACTCATGAAATTTTTCTTTCTCACTCCCTTTCTGGAATATAGTAAGTGGTCTTGTTAGCCATTAAATATCCCAGTGCGTTTTTTGACAAAACAGATGCCCCTTAATTGTCTTTCTGGGTGAATATGACTTAAATTTTCCGAACGTCACCATGGACGTCCAAGTTAAAATCTGACAGATAGACTTTTGTGCTTTAACTATCTCATACGACTGCTGTCACCTTTATTAGCTTGCAAGCGTTCCAAGTTCCATCTAGGAAAGCAACAATAGAGACTGCGTAATCAATTCAGTATCAGCAATATTTTAGCTTATGTAAAAATTTGCTGTCACTTTAAACTGTGGGAAGAGTTTATTTCTATTTTTAAATTCTGGTTAGAACTGGTGCATTTAGTATCATTGAGCCAGAGTCAAATAGAACATATTACTGCTTTACTTTATGCAATGGCCAATTCTCTGTACACATTTGCTTTTATTAAAGCCAAGTGTTTAAAGCATATAACACAGTACTCAACACCTTAAGGCAAATAAACATAGTAATTCTTTAAGAATATATATATATTTTTTAAACAGGGGCAACTGGGAAAATTCACCTTCTGTGCTTCATAAAGGGCCTTTGTCCTCATTTTGGAGGGAAGAGGAAGCTGACTGCCTCTTAAGAAATTCTTGGGACCTGTCTATTATGGCAACATAATATGTCTTGCTTTCTAAATCGGACAATGTTCAAAGTGAGCAGAGGACCCCTTTCTGCAGGTCAGGTCAGTCAGTCCCAGTCCTTTGTCCTTTTTAACCCTGCATCCCCAGTTCTCAGCATTATGTTGTCCATTCTAGAATTGGCTGTATAAGCTAAGTAGATAAATACATGAATAAACCTTTGCCTCAACCTCATAAGGATATGCACTTAATTAATTTTTAATTAAAGTCATTTTTTTAGGACAGATGATCAAATGCACTTCATATTAAACAAAAGAAAAAAGAAAAAACCCTTTATTTATTGGTGTTACAATAAAGTTAAAAATATTAATATTCTCCAAAGCCTTCCTTGGGTGGTCTGACCTCCTCTTCCTCTCCATCCTTAATGTCATATCACTTTCCACTTTCTCCTTTCACATTTTTAAGTATCTTCAACCCAGTACTCTTTTACTTAGGTCTCTCGCTTCTGCTTGGAATTGCTTCTGTCTTATCTCTCTTATCCTTTTCTCAATTGCCTAGTTAATTCCTACAAATTCATTATTCATGTCTGCTCAAATGTCAGTTCTGTGGGGATATTTTTCTGGGTTCTTTATTCTTGGTTGGATTTTATTGTTATAAACTCTTCTTAAAATGCGTTATTTTGCCTTCAAAACACTTAATCTGAGTTTATAATTATTTATGTAATCATTTGAAGTCCTTTTTCTGTGCCAATTTGTCTAGTAATTTTTAAAGTTCTTTTTTCCTCCCCCTATCTAGAGTCTAAAGCCATCAGAATAAAATATGTCTCTACCCTGACCATTGTAAATCCATTACCTGATACACTACATAGCTGATAAGAAAAAAGATTTAGTAGCCAAGTATTAATGAAGAAAGTAAACAAAACAAAACAAAAGCCTCCCAGCTACTTGGGCTATGTATGAGATGTATAAGAAACCTATACATGGTTTAAAAACCTCCATGTTCTGTTCTTATAGTCCCGCTCTAGAGGAACTGTACTCCCATAAACAGTACTTAATTTAAAACAAAACAGAACTCCACTTATCTAAAATATATTAGTAATGAAAAATATTTCATTATTTAGTAATTTGCATAAGAAAGATTCGAGATAGACATTTATTTATTTATTTATTTTAATTTGTTTATTTGACAGACAGAGATCACAAGTAGGCAGAGAGGCAGGCAGAGAAAGGGAGGCAGGCTCCCCACCGAGCAGAGAGCCCCATGCAGGGCTCGATCCCAGGACCCTGGGACTATGACCTGAGCTGAAGTCAGAGGCTTTAACCCACTGAGCCACCCAGGCGCCCCTGAGATAGGCATTTAATTCAAATTTTTAAAATCATGTTTTATGAATAATTGAAATAATTTTTTCAGTTACTATTTGTTTGCCTGCTTAGCCCATTTTGGCAAATAGCTTTTATCATTCTGAAGTAGTCACGTGTTCTCTCTTGAAACAATATAAGGCTCACTTTTTGCTAAGACAGTGCAGTCTTTCTCGTAGCCTTCATCCAGTATCCCCTAATGCCATCATTTTATAACTTTTAGTAAATGTCCTCTTAAAGACCAAAGTCATTTTAAAACACAAAGCTTGCAGTTGGTTGGGTAGGGCATTACAAGGAGAATGATTCTTATTGAAGGTCATCATCAGGTCTCAAACTTCTTCCAGCCTTTATCTAAAATGGGGTTCACAAAGAAAAGCTGTCACTGTGAAGGCAGGCAACAAGAACCGCTCTGAAGGTACCTGGTTGTGTGCTAAGACACTGCAGAAGTGGGCATCAAGATAAGACCATATACAGGATTTACACATAGAAAACCATTCACGCTCAGGAAACCAAAACAGAATAGAGGCCTTATTGACTCTGGTGGCCTTACATGCTTGTAAAAATATAATTATGAAATCCTGGGATTTTAAAGTTATTATTTGAGGTGAGGACTAATTTGTGCATAGAACACACACATACACGCTAAGCCTAGAGCTATAGGCAGTAATCACAGGTGGCTACTAATCACTTCAGGTATGGCTAATCTCAATTGAGATGGGATACAAGCATAAAATATACTTTGGGTTGGGATGCCTGGGTGGCTCAGTTGGTTAAGCGGCTGCCTTTGGCTTGGGTCATGATCCCAGGGTCCTGGGATTGAGTCCTGTATCAGGCTCTCTGCTCAGCCGGGAGCCTCCTTCTCCCTCTGCCTCTGCCTGCCACTCTGTCTGCTTGTGCTCTTTCTCTCTGTCAAATAAATAAAAACTTTAAAAAATATATATACTTTGGGTCTCAAAATGGCCCCTAAAAAAGAATGCATATCTCATTAATATTTTATATTAATGACCTATGAAAATATTACTTTAGATATGTCAAATAAAATATATTATTAAAAATAATTTTACCTTGCAGCTTCTCCTTTTAATGTGGTTTCTAGAAAATTTAAAATTGTCTGTGTGGCTTACATTGTATTTCTCTTGGGCAGTGCTTAAAGACCATGGAATTGGAAGTCTTTCAGGAAGTAATATAGTATAATGGTTAATACTGTGAATTTTGGCATCAGATTGTTTGAATTACAATTCCACCTCTCCTATTTGCTCACTCTGTGGCCTTGAATCATATGTTTCACCTTTTTTTTTAAAGATTTTATTTATTTATTTGACAGATGGAGATCACAATTAGGCAGAGAGGCAGGCACAGAGAGAGAGAGGAGGAAGCAGGCTCCCCACTGAGCAGAGAGCCCGACGTGGGGCTCGATCTCAGGACCTGGGATCATGACCTGAGCTGAAGGCAGATGCTTTAACCCACTGAGCCACCCAGGTGCCCCATGTTTCACCTTTCTAAACTCAGTTTTATATTCTTTCAAAAGAGGATCATAATCAAATCTAGGTGAATATTTACATGAGATAATACATATAAAAATTATACCACAGTTTCTGTCATATAATAAGATTAGCCTATAACTTAATAATTGTTTATTGAACACTTTCCAAGAGCAGGACTGTATATAAGATAACACAAATATGTAACACGTCCTCTAACTTAAAGGAGATGGAATTTTTCTGTATCATTAGGTATGTGACCTTAAATTTTAGTTTGTTCAGGTTTTAAATTAGATATTTTAGGAAGAGTCATAATTATATCTACATAGAGGGTTTTGAAGACTAAATGAGATTAATACTATCTAATGTACCAGTTTTTATAAATGGAAAGTGGCATCCTAGCTCATGCTTTTTCTTTTCTTCCTTTTTTTTTTTTTGGCCTGCCTCTTTGTATGCTGGTCCAGCTTCCTTCAGACCTCTGAGATCTTGGCTTGTGTTCATCCTTTGATTTCCTGGTTGTTTATCTTTCCATTAAGTTTGGGAAAGACATCATAGAGAACTTTAGGCCTCTTAAAACTCTCTGGCCTGCAGACCACTGGCATCCAAGGAATTGATATTTTTGGTTCATTTTGACCCTTTAGTCCTAAAATTCAGTATCTTCCTGGGGGAAGGCATTGCACAAATTGTACTTTTTGTGATTCTAATGAGAAACTTCTTCCAGCAGATGGTGGTGGTTTATTATCATTATATATTATTACTTTGTCTTTACAATTTATAAAACTCAGTTGAGTGAAAACAGCTGTATAATTTGTAAAATATTAATTTTAAAATACATTTTAGGTTTTAAACTACCCATACATTATTTAAAACAGTAATTACCTGTTTTAGATTTTTCTTTTCTTTTCTATCTAGAAAGTAGAAGTTCTACTTCTAGCTTCTTTGACAGTTTATTAATATGACTTCATATGACAGTTTATTATTTCTTAGCCTATTGTAGCATTTAAGAAAAAGATGGGTAGATGCAGGCAAGTTGAGAGTTGAGGGTAAGGACCAAGTGGAAGGGAAAGAAAATATCAGTGGATGATCTGTAAAAGTTTAAAAGTAAGATAAGTGTTCCATTTCTGAAACCATAGAGTAAGGTAGGAAATTTTGTATGTTAGATTTTATGTTATTTTACATAAAAAGACATGAAAAATAGGGTATTAGAATTGACAATTTCCTATGTAAAGGGACTTTATATGAGATTTATTTTTGCCCAACAGTCCCTCACTTTATTGCCTTTTTCTAGGAGTTCTGAATCTTAGCCCATTTTGAAAGAAGCAGATAAGATGAGTATGTTGATAGTCTCATGATTTCCACCTTTTGCTGTACGGTTGACTGGCTAATCCCAAGACCCCGTTCGCAGTGGGCAGTGAATCTCTGATTGGTCTTTTTGGCACCAGAGTTTATGTTGGGTTGTCTGAAAATAGGAGACGGCAGAAAAGAGTAAAGTTAAAGCAAGAGCAAGAGAAGGAATCAAAAAGAGGCAAGCATCCGTGAGAGAGAAGAGCGCATGCAATTCAGCTGGGATAATTAGGCTGGTTTTAGAACAGTTTGTTCTTAACTCTAGTCTCCAGAGTTCTAGCCGTCCTTAAATCTGCGTGTCTAGAGGAAGGCAGTAACTACCACCATCACTTGAGCCGCAAGAAACTAAAGCCACTCAGGCTATTCCCAAAAAACCTCTTTGACTAAAACACGTCAGTACCAAGATTGTTCACTTATATGATCCAATTAGTATATGTTTAAAGTGTGCCTACTTAATATAACACTTTTAACATGCAAATTATACAATGAGAATTCAGAGGAGAGAAACTTCCTATATAAATATGTTGCAAAATAGTCTTTCACTTTTTTCTCCAAATTGACTCATTAAATATACTCTTTTTTTTTTTTTTTTAAATTTTGGGGTGTATGACTCTAAGCAAACAATGACTTTCTGAGTGAGGCCAGCAGACCCTCTCCTGTATTACACCAAGTTTATGTGGTAAAAAGTTTAATCAGTAGTCATATATGTAACTTTGGTAATAGGACAAATCCTTGGATTTGGGGCATTGCTTTATATGAAACATTATCAACAACAAATAATGTTGCATCTTTCTTCTCATTAAGGCTTATAGAATGTGTAAGAAGGAACTGCAGGGGAGTAATGCTGTGTTTTTTTCTCTGACTCTTTTCATCTTTGAAGATATCTAGCAAGCCACCCTATAGTATCTTTTATTTTTCCTTCCCATCAGTATACTAACATAGATCTTTATGAGTGTTAGAAGCAATATCTGACAGTTCAAACAGGTCAGTGAACATATTTATTCTTCCCAAATAAATGATAGTAAAGATTTTGTCAACGACAAAAGGGAAGGTGCGCATGAGATGTGGGTAGGGTCACCAGAAAGGTGAAATGTACAAATGACTCCAAATAGATCAAAAGATCTTGCTTGCTCCAAAATGGCATTCCCCTCAGTATGCTTAGGGTGGAATGAAGAGTCATTTGAACATAATTGATGGAACCAAGTGAGAGAGAATTTTACAAAGAGATCTGGATAAATATCAGGCTTAGCTCAAAGAGAGAGGAAGAATGGAAAGTAGTATGGAGAGAAGTTTAGGGCATTTGGGCTTAATTAGTGAGATAAAGTATGACTAAATCACCTAACCTCTTAACCCTCAAAAGGAAAGAGTAAGCTTGGAAATTTTATACATCTTGACCTTAAAGAATTAAATACTTTAAAAAAAAATCTCTGTAGATTATAGTTCTCACAGAGTAGTGAATAACATTTTATGATTTGGGTAACCTTTCAACACAGGAGTGGTTTTAGCATTGCTGTGTTATCATTTTGTTGAACTATATCTTCTGAGGTGTTTTTTTTTTCCTCCCCCCCCACCCCCCGAGGTATTTTCCATAGAAAGTACTGGGAAATAACTGAAAAGTGATACATTCAGAATCTTACCTAAGTGTCCTAACGTATTTCTTTGTCTCATTTGGAGAGAAAAAACTGAAGAGTTGTAAGATACAATGGGTGTTTTTAGAGTTTTCAACCTGGTAAACTAAAAATACTAGCAGAAATCTATTGCATGTTAAAATACCAAATTATCAGGTGCTTGGGTGGCTCAATGGGTTAAGTGTCTGCCTTTGGCTCAAGTCATGATCCATGTCGGGCTTCCTGCTCAGCAGGGAGTCTGCTTCTCCCTCTCTCTCTACCCCTCCCTGTTTGTGCTCTCTCTCTCTCTCTCTCTCTCTCAAATAAATAAAATCATTTAAAAATGCTCAATTATCAATGGCCTTATTTAGAGATATTTTGGTTACTGTCTGTATACATGCACATGTAGTGACAGAGAATGAGAAGGAGGGAGGAAGGAAAGAAGGGAGAAGGAGGGAAGGAAGACAGGAAGGATGAGAGTTAGTTCTTCTATAAAAAATGGTGAAAACTTAATTATCTGGGGTTAGATTAAGCAGGATGAGCCCATTTTCATTTGAGTTCATATTAAGTTTAAATGTAGGCATGTAGAACAATAGGTATAAAATACTGTAAGTATGATGACAGGTGGCTGACTCCAAGGGTTCTACATTTGGCTTATTCCGCATATGAATAATCCCTCTCTACTAGCTCCTTAATACACAATGTAAATCATTTGGTGGCATGAGGCAAAGACGGTTTGCTAGACTTATAAAACATTAATTTAGTGGTTTAGTATAAGCTTTCAAATCAGTGTTACAACAAAGTATGTACTCTATTTTAGTCATTTTCAGTGTATTATTTCCAAGGAAAGGATAAACAAATATGAGAGTGTACGTGGATGCAGGATTTATTGTGGAGATATGCACAAAACTGAAGGATATGCTTGCAAAAACATGGATCACCAGTAGCCCCAAGTTTTGGAGCCATTGTAGGATGAAAGCCACAAACCACTTTTTTTTCCTTTCTTAAATCAAGCAAAAGGTTTTTTCCTACTCCTGATCCAGGTAATGATTAGCTGACACTGTATTTGAACAGTGCTCCTGTCTGCTTCCCTTCCCACTGTAATTGTCCAGGTTGAAGTGTGTTGACTAATGTGAGTGCTTAAATCAGAAATCTATGAGTAAATACCTTTCCTGTAACTTAATGGTTATGTGGCCTCAGGCAGGGATTATTGAAACAGTGTCTCTCTTCTCGTTCTCTCTCTGTAATAACATAAGAAAAATGATGTGTTAGTCCAGCTCTTCTGAGAAGCATAAGCCAGGATTGGATAAAATGGGCAAGGATTTTATGACAGAAAATGATGATGTGAGGAAACACAGGGAAGGAGGCAAAAAGAACGGGAGCCCATAAGATGTGATGCCAACATGAAGAAATGAGAGAGTTCAGCTTGAGTGAAGCATTCTAGATGGCCATGCCATCTAAGAAAGTTTCAGTAAAGCCATGAGGGAGTCTTCAAGCCAAAGCTGGTCATCAGAGTGATTCCATGTCTCCCAGAAAGAGGTCCTCCTTTGTATTCCTCATGCAGTCATTTGCTGACAGGGAACAGCACACAGCAGGTATGGCTTTGGCGCAAAGATGACAATGAATTGGAAAGTGCAGCATCTGGAGCTTCTTGCAGTTGGAAGTCTGGAAGACACGTTTTCTTGGCCAGCACAAGTCAGCTATTTCCTTCATAGGCAGAACATTAAATGACCAAATGCATGTACTGTTGCAGTGTAAGCACTTAACAGATAGAATCAATCACTACTTTTATGACTCCTCCTGCTGTACTTCCATTACTACTATTGCTATGATGACCTTTTACTAGTAACTGTTGTGCGCATCTGCTAGTCATATATAAGATTGACATCAATTTTTTTTTTTTTTTTAAGATTTTCTTAGAGAGCACAAGTAGAGGGGAGGGGTGAGGGAGAGGGACAAGCAGACTACCCACTGAGCATGGAGTCTGACATGGAGCTCGATCTGAGGACTCTGAGATCATGACCTGAGCTGAAGTCAGATGCTTAACTGATTGGGCCACCCACACGCCCCAACATGATCATGATCACTTTTAAATAACGCTTTTTAAAATTTTTTTTTTATTTTTGAGCATGGGGATTAATTGTCATCCCTTTTGTAAGTACCTAGCACAGAGTTCTGATACATTCTTGTTCTTAGTGCCTTGAGTATTATAGAACAAAGAACAAGAAGAACAAGAAGGCTGCTTATGTGTTGATCGGGAATGAGCACAAGGAAATGAGACCTTCATAACTGCAAGATGAGTGCCCCCCCCTTTTTAAGATTTTATTGATTTATTTGACAGACAGAGATCACATGTAGGCAGAGTGGCAGGCAGAGAGAGGAGGAAGCAGGCTCCCGGCTGAGCAGGGAGCCCAATGCGGGGCTTGATGCCAGGACCTGGGATCATGACCTGAGCCGAAGGCAGAGGCTTTAACCCACTGAGCCACCCAGGTGCCCTGATGAGTGCCCTTTGATCAAGGTTGTAGTCAGTAGAGAGAACCCCAACCATGGCTGTTTCAGCCCACCCGCAGTGGCAGTACCCATCAGAGGAAGGGAATCAGCATTCTGAAAAGGCATGTGGACCTTAAATAAAATATTGGACAAATTATCTAACATTTTTTTTTAACTTGGTTAAGAAAGAGAAGTGGTTTTCTTCAACTTGTTGCCACTACCAGCTTGCTTTTTTATCGTTTGTTTCATCGCAAAAGGAAAAACAGACTTTGCCAGATCCCTTGAGAATTAAAGATCTTTAAACACCAGTAAGAACTATTGAGATTTAAGTGGAATAAATGCAAAAACAGAATTTTTAGATCTCCCTCAGAACAATGACCTCATTTCTTTCTTCAAAGGGACAAGTATATGTGGCAGAGAAGTAGTGAAAGGGAACCTTGGAGACATTCCTGCCCTCTGAATTGCTGACCTTGAAGCCAAATACAGACCTTCTGCATTGAACTTGGAGAGCTTTCAGTGACTTTAAAAATGATTCTGATTCTTACTTTTGACATTATTTCTTCACTACCGAGACTACAGCAGCCAAGTTATTACATGGTGGTCACCTTAGAAGTTCAAGTCCTGCCCCTTGTCTGAGTACTTTGATCATTTCTCAAGGAGGCATACAGACTGATGCTACTTGGCTTGTCTGCCTCTGTCCAGGTACCACACTGTCCGTGCATTGGCTCTGATGTGTCTTAGAAGGAATACACAAAGCCTTTGGACTCTATTAAAGCTCGTCTAGATACCTGTCTCCCTCAAACTGTGTGGTTTGAGGCAAGTTATCCCACGTCTCCCTACCTCAGTTTCTTCATCTGAAAAAATAGGGACTGGCTCACAACTAGGGGATGGTGAACATAGTAATAGTATATACGCAATGCCTGGCACATAATGACTGCTCCATAATGGCTGCGATTCTCATTTATCCAGAAGTTAAGCACATTATCTTCCTTTTTCACTGTTCATCACTTAACACCAAACCCTATCAATCACCCAGAGAAATCTGTGCGTATAAGATGTCCTTATTCAACAAATCTTTAGCAGTGCTGAAGACCACAGTCATTTGTTCATTTCTTGATTTGATCATTAATGTCTCCATTCATTCATTCACTAATTCATTCATTCATAAAAAACGGGCACAGTACGGGACTAACAATATAATTTCCCTAAGTTTCTATATCAGCCCTGACATATAGCAGCTATATAACATGGGAAAGAACACTCCACCTCCGCTTTAGATCCCTTAGCTATAGAATGAGTATAACAATAGCACCTGTTCAATGCCCATCCTAGAGTAAATATTCAACGTACTGTCTCCATTAATTCAACAAAATTGAGCAAATACAACAGGACAGTATTTGTGTCCGTCATGGTTGATTGTTACTTGGTGTTTAAGGATACATTTTCAACAAAATGGTTCTTGGAGGCCTTTCTCAGTGCTATTCTAAGATTATTTATGTATGTATGTATGTATTTACGAATGATTATTTTGTCAAAGCTAAAATAATCACAGCAGTGTTTGTTTCTTTGTCCTCCTTTTTTGTGGGGGGGGGGGTTCCTTATTCTCTCGTACTCTCCGGACATTCTCTCACCTCCTGGAAAGTGATCTTTGTAAGTTACTTTGAAACCTCTAAGCTTTTAGAATCATATTTGCCCTTACTGTCAATTACAGTGTCTAGAAACACTAGGGGAAAGAAGGTCCACACATTTATTACCAAGTAATGTACTAGCAAGCTTCCCAGATTCAGTCAGCATGTTATCCTGTAATGTTATTTCATTAGCCCTAGGCAACCTTTCTTGAGGGAGGGGAATGGAATGCATCACAAACTCTTCTCTTGTTGAAGGACTGCTGCTTGTTTCTAGTAAATAAGGTCTGTATTGTCTGAAAAACGTATTTTTATATTTTATTTTTCCTGTTCTATTTTTATTTTTTATATTTTTTAAAAATGTATTTATTTTTTAATTTAATTAATTTATTTGACTGACTGCTTGGGATTTCTTTTCCACTTGGTGCAAAGCAAACATGGTGTCAGGAAAGCTTGCGTAGGGCTTGGATAGTGAAGAATGGGGCTCTTTCAACTTCCTTTTTGATGTTTCACTGTCTGTTGTAAAAGAACCCAACATATATATATATATATACACACACATATATATGTATGTATATGTATATATACACACATACATATATAGTATATAAACATATATATAACATATATAAAACAAGACAGGACTGAGCAATAAACCAGAATGCCTAAGGGGGGAAATGTATATGTATTTTCCCCCCTTAGGCATTCTGGTTTATTGCTCAGTCCTGTCTTGTTTTTTTTGCTTTTTTTTTTTTAAAGAAAAAGTTAAATTAGAGAAAGAATCCAGTTTGAACCCTCAATCTCTAACTAGAACATATGTTCTATGTTCATATGTATCAGGAATTCACCTGATCAGTATGAGATGAGTTGCTGCTTATTCACTTATATTAACTGCACGTACTGTGATCTTGCTTTAAAGATATACAAGAGTTTGGGATTTCTATCATTAGCATGCATATCTGATGATAATATTAATTGAACAATAATGATTATTTTGAAATTTTTATTTTCCAAAAACAATTTGCAATATAGCCCCTAGAAATTGGAATCTAGTATAAATACTCCATGATTTGAATCTAGAGTGGTATTAACCTATTTTCTAAATTGTTTAAATAATAAGCTGATACTTTTCTTGTTTAAGGTATGCCCACTCACCTGTCCACCAATGTGAAAAAGCCTATGTGAATGAAATATATGGTGGGGGTTATTCAGGGTTATGTCTGTTATAGCAGAGAACAGAGTCATGGTATAATTTACTCAATAACTCCACTGAATAACAAAATAAATTACATCCCCTATAATTTAGGAATCCCCAGAATCCTCAAAAGATAATATCAAGATTGTGTCACACTAAGTGTGTTCACATATTTTAACTTCCTTAATATACAACTTACAATAATGCGTTTTCATTATTATAGTGTTCAATATATATATGTATTCCAATTAATGTTTTAAATTTCCTTGTTAGCATGTTTACTGAAGTAGTGTATATGTATATTTTTATTTTATTTTCATTAATGATTATAGTATGATGTAACATCACTTAAAGAAATGATTACATTTTTCTTTTTTTTCTTATCACCTTAAGATGGCATCAGGTTTTACTATTCATTTAAAGTTTTGAAGTAATGCATTTAATATGCTTATTTCTGGAAAAAATTTTTTGACTAAAATTAATTAGAATTGTGGACATTAGCCTGTGTTCCTTCACATGCACTCTCTGTCCTTCACAAGGGGCACTCTTGGTTTCTGCCCTTTGGTTGGACTTAGCTGAAAGAAGCACTAGCTGGAGATAAGAGTGAGGGAGGAGAGTGAGGTTAGGCATTTATTTCTCTTGCTAATTCCTTTTAATGTCTCCTTGGATCTATTGCTTCCCAAGACCAAGTCTGTAGCTCAAGTATAGAGTCCTGTCCCCTCAGCTGTTTCATTCTGGATTGTCCAGCTTTAAGCCTCCTCACTAAACCCCGTAGCTTCTCAATACCATCCCTTTTGGTGTCCCTGCGTTCTGCCTGGAACTTAACAGAAGACCTATTATTAAATTACCTTTTCCAAATTACCAAATTGGAAAATGCCATCTGTTTTCTATCTATGTGCTGAATGACCAAGTATCAAACAGTAGCTCTTTATTCCAGCTGTTAGTCAAGTATATTTGTATTACATGCTTATTTGGAAAATCAAAAAGGTTCATTTCTTATTGTGTTGCATAACAATAGTCAGTAAAATTGCCCAGGAAAAACAACCTATGCAATTCAAACATTGTACCTCTAACTTGCAAATTTTCTTCAAATTTACTAAAGGATCAAGCCTCTGACCCAGTTATATATCACATGTGGAATCAAGTTGTATGCATGACATAAATTTAATAACATCAAGTGTCCGTGTGTGTGTGCAAGATCAGTATGGAAAACATATCCAGTAAATGTCTTCGACGGAAAAAGCCTTTTTGACATTATTATGATTTTTTTTGCCTAAACCCTAAGATTTGAAGGATCAGAGTGGGCTTGCCCAAGGAGTATATGGATATGGAGTGAAAGGAGAACAGAGATTTCCAGCATTGATAAAAGATTAGAAACTAAAGAAAACTTAAAATAAATTGAATAAGGAACAAAGGCCAAAGTGAAGCTTGAAACTTAGATTCTGCAACAGGGGACACTGAGAAAGAAAAGGTAGACTTGAAAGAGGAATGATACTAATAATGTTACTATATTTTTATGCCTATATTGAGCCCTCACGATGGGCCAGCCACTTTGAGCGTGACTGTCCTTTTTCTCATTTTATACTTGAGAAAAGTGAAATGAAGAAAATTCTCCAAAATTCTCTAGTAAAGCAAAGAATTTTAGACCTAGTCTCTCTGAGCTTATGCCTTGGTGTGGTACCCAAATTCATGCTATTTAACCTCTTTAAATGAAAATTCAATAATAGAGGTAAGAGCCACCTTCTGTCTGCAGAGTCAAATGATGCGGTCAGTCTGTCTTTGTGGTGTGTCAAAAGATCATAAGGCAAAGCAGGGAGTGAAAAATCTGTGTAGACACTAAAATGGCCTCCAAGGCTATAACAAAACCAACAGATACTGGATGGATCCAAGTAGACCTAAATCTCCCAAAAAATAGTTGAAGAATCTTAGACTTCAGTTCCTGAAGTTCAAGGAATCTTGAAGTCTCTGTCATGTAAGGATAGAAGGGGGAATATTTAATTACCAGGCTCATGATTAGATTGGAAGGTCCTTCATATTCTCCTCCTGCTAATATATGCAGTTATTTTCCATGTCTGGGCTCTTTGTTTGTTTTTAATAAGGAACTCATTTTGATTAAGTGAATCAATTATACTTTTACTTACCTAACGTCTGATATTTGCTAAGACCTGTAAGCTTGCTTTAAATATATACAGTTCTGTGGCTAGGTATTTCTTGCATTGTACTTCAGATTATAAACTCTCTTGGAAAAGCCTGAAATTAAAGGCTTACTTGCTGGGTAGTCATAAAGAAAACCTTAAAAACAACAACAATACACAGAAATACTTCCACTAGGATTAGTGAAAAATTGTGTGTATGTGTGATACTATTAAGGATTTATTTTTCATTATAAAACATATTTCAAGATAGAGTATGGGTGAGTACTCAAACATTGGGAAAAATAAGCTCACAAAATTAATCCTTTTGAGAACAGTGTTTTTCGAGGTTGATCAAAGCATGTAATAGTCACTGCAGATATTCCTGAGTATTGAGTACTGTCCCCTTTAATAATTAAAATGTTTTAGACATTCCAAGCCATACACCCCTGGCTACTTGTGTTTCTAAATTTGTTTTTTGAGCCAACAACCGAACATAACCAGGTACACACCAAGTTTCTCCTCATTGTCTGATACAAAGGCAATGTCCTTCTTTTCCTCTCCTTTTCTGTCTTTGTAACTTTGCTGTTTTATAATGGGATGTCTTGTCATTTGTAAAATCAAGTCATTGAGAAGCCACTCTATGATCTTATGTTTCCAAAACTTTTTGGCTATGTATGTGTTGGTCTAACTTATATTTTAATGATTGAGTTGTTCAGAGAGGATGTGCAGAATATTCTACCTGGGGAAATGTAAGAAGAGTGAGTATGGATCACAATTTGCAGTATTTTTATGTCTTTATCCTAAGGAACAATACACAAATCTCTCTGTTTTCTAACTTACTTGAACACAGAGCTTAGTATTAATGTTAAACGTTGCTGTTGGTGTTTGTTTCATTTTTGAGGAATTCATATACTCTAATGCCAAAGGAGATATATTTACCCCATAAAACCTCCTGATTTGAAACTTAATGAAATGGCTTTCACAAAAAACAAAATAACTTTTCTTTGCCCATACCTACGCATATTTACATTTAATAATGGCATTAGGGATCTTTTGAAAGGATTCTAAATAAACTAATTAAAAGTGGGTAAATTTAGAAAGGAAACTTTCACTGGTGTGAAAACATTTTAATAGCTGTAAGTATTTGTGTGTGTTTTCAGATTTATTTCTTTTAGGATTTTTAGGCCCATCCTTTCCTTACAATTTTAGGAAGTAGAACCACCTTTTCAAAAAGAAACTGTATCCACTACAGCAAAGGTCACCTATTTGGACAGACATCAATAACACTAGCATTCAGGATAGTGAATTTTTTTTTCTCCCTGTTGACAGGCTTAGGGAGTATTACATATTATTAATATGGCTGACTAATTCCTAATTAGGAACTCATTAGCAGCTCTACAACTGTAGAGTTTGATGGATTTGCAGCCAATCTTGAAAAAGGTCACAATAAATGACCTCTGGCCTGAGACTTTCCCATCTGTCTATCATTTAATATGATTTTTTTAATGCTGGAAAGTATAATCATTCTGGTTCCCCTTGGGAAAGTATATGAGGCCCTTTTCTTCCAAGATTATTGTATTTAATAATATATTGATATTAATGCATTGTTGGTTTTTTATTTTTAATAGGGCATTTCCACTCTTTATATCTCTTATATGACTTAGCCATTCTTCCTCTTAGAAAATATTGGTTGAATGTAGGTATGGATATATCAACTTGTGAGATATGCACATTAATTCGGAATGTTGAGTTAAACAAAAAGAAAATGACATTTTGGTGATTCCCATAGCAACTGTAGAATGTACATCATAATGCATTCACAACTCCAAAGGGAGCATTTTCACATCAACAAAAGATATATTATTAAAACAAATGTTTTAATTATTGTCATTCTTAAAAGCCAGAGAGGCATATCTATTTCTTAGAGTGATATGGTGCAGAACTCTAAAAAGTAAATCATTTTAATTTAAAATTTAACAGTGGTATACCTAAAGTTTCAAATTAGGTTAAACTCAGTCATATATTAAAATATGGAATGAGTTTTCTTTTCCTTTTTTCTGTTTTCTCTTTGGGTTAGGTTCAGATTTATGTAATTTAGAGAGAGCTTGAAGTTTAATGGGGACAGTTTTGAAATCTTAAGTTCCCCCCATGATGTCTTGAAAATTTTCCAGTGAGCTTAATGAGATATTTGTCCTACTTGTGCGGAAACAGTAGACAATGTTAAACAGATATTTTTACTTTAATTTTTTTTCAAGCTTTCTGTGGATAAGAGCAAAGCAGCCCCATACAGAACAACAGAGGGAGGAAGTATGTGGTTGCAGAAAAGTTCCTCTCTCTTCCAGTGTCTTCATTTTAAGAATTATACAGTTTTAGATGTAGAAGTGGAGGATGAGATTACCAAGTTCTTTTGTTTTTTTTCCCGTTTCCTTGTTTTTATGTTTTGCTCCCAGAATGGAACTTAGCTTTCATGCCTGGTAGGTTCTTCCTAGTAAACCATGGTAAGTTCCAGTTCTTTGTTATTCATTCATCAAAGACGTAATGAGCCTGTGTTAGGTGCTAGACTCTGATAAGACTGGGTATAGAGAAATTATAGGCAAATGTTATGATTGTCCTATGGAGTTAATCTGGCACAGAGGATACACATGCAATAAAAAGTTAAAATAATGGATAGGGGACATTGAGATGTGAAAGAACAGAGTGCTAAGGGGAACATTAAAAACCTAAGCAAGTCTGTGAGGCTTAGAAAATCCTTTCCCAGGGACATGAAATGTAGGCTGAGGCCTGGTATATATGTCTGTTTAGGCAATTTCGTAGGTTAATTTTAAACTCAGAGATAGGGAGGAAAAAATCCACCATCTTCAAATCTATTAAAAAAAAAAAAAGGTTACACTGGTATTAGGCAGGTTGCAAACTTTTACATTTGATGGCTTATTTGAAAGTCATCTTGTTCAGTTCCTTTATGTATCTATTTTTCACTCTAGAAAAGAAACAGTGCTTTTTTAAAAGTGGGAAATAGTAGGAGGGAGAAAGATTTAATGTATATTTAGTCGATAAATTTTATATGGTTTATGGACAGCTACCCAAAATAAATTGAGGGGTGGATCCTAAATGATGTATATTTTTGTCAAAGGTCTAATTGAAAATGGGAATAAACAGAAAAGAACTTTATAAGAGCCACTCTCATATGGTCTCATGATAGCTGAGGCTCAAAGAAATAAGAGACTGAAAAAAGAGGGTCTGAGCTGCCCAGCCATTGAATGCACGACCTTGTGAGTGAATGAACAACTGTTACTACTGTGGTTGCACAAAAGCTGGAGTTCTTTAGAGATGAAATAAAACTGGAAAGAGATGAGAAAGTCTCCCAGGTGACAGGCTTCAACCAGGCTGAGTTTCCCCTTCAGGTCTCTGGGAGCCACTGACAGGTAATGAGCAGCAGTGGGATGGAGCCCATGAGCCAGTCATACAGGAAAAGGTAGAAAATTACAGAAGGTGTAAAAGAAAATGCAGTTAGTAAAGGACCAGAAATCAACTAGTTGGTGTAGGAAAATACTCAGCCAAGGAAAAGTGGCATATTTGAACGAAGGCTGTCTGGTACGATACTATTTAAATCCCAGTGCTTGCAATGTGAGAGATTGTTCCTAAATTGTTTGACCTGTGTTCATCTTATCTCCACCAAGAGTGAAAAAGTGCCATGCGGACAAGGTCCACACCTCATAATTATTTAGCAGCTCCAGGTTTATTTGAACAGTAATGATCTGAGAGCAGACATTTGGAAAATACTCTTTCACCAATGCAGTAGAATTTAGTTATTAAGATGCTGTACTCATTGCCCTGAACTGACTGACATTTTATGTCTCTAACTTGAGATTATGTAGACACTGACTCTGATCAGCAGTCACACTGGATGTTCAGTCAATGCAGACGTTAGCAGCATTTAAATTAAATGAGACATTCCAGAGCTATAGTCAGAAATATCCTTCCCATCCTTTTTTTTTTTAATTTTTAAAGATTTTATTTATGTATTTGACAGACAGAGATCACAAGTAGGGAGAGGCAGGCAGAGAGGTGTCGGGGGAAGCAGGCTCCCTGCTGAACAGAGAGCCTGATGCAGAGATAGATCCCAGGACTCTGGGATCATGACCTGAGCTGAAGGAAGAGGCTTTAACCCACTGAGCCACCCAGGCGCCCCTATCTTTCCCATCCTTAAGAGCTTATTAAAATGTCATTTTCTCTAAGAAAACTTCTCAGACCAGGTCATGGTCTTTTTTCTCATTTAGAATTTAATTAAGTGTAATTAAATCATTAACTATTAAAATATTTGTTCAAAGTTGCTTTTCCTTAGCAAAAAAAAAATAAGCACTACAAGTAAAGGAAGAAACAGTATAGGTCTAATTCACCAGTTTTATTTTTTTTCAGCACCCTCCCATAATATTTTGTTCATAACAACTGCTCAATAAGCATTTGTGAAATGATTACAGATAATAATAAATGTGGCATAGAGTTTGGGAAACATGTTTGTTTCTTAGTCATACTGTTATCTGGTAATGGGACACTTTACAAGCCAGGTAGGCCCCTTGGTACTCATTTTCTTCTCTCTTATATAAGTAACCAACTCTGTTGTGTTGTTCAAATGAGATAGTGAGTGCTAACTTGAGCTCTAATCACTATTTGTCTACAAACTAGTTTTGGGAGGTTAAGTAACTCTTTCTTAAAAAATCTGTGAAGTGAAAATGTTGAAAAATTAGTGGTATAACACAGGGCACTTTGACAGGCAAGTAGAGAAGCGGTTTAATTAATGGTTAAGAGCTGCAGTCTGGTTGCTGATGTTTGACACCTGGCTCTAACCACAAGTGGCATTTGATCTGAGGAAGTTGCCCTCTTCCAGCTTCTGTTTCCTCATCTGTTAAGCAGGCTGTAGTAAGAACTAAATATACGGAAATGCATCAAACATTTAGAACATTTGGGATATTAAATAAGTGCTCACATGTAACATGATCAAATGCAGGATTTGAGAAATTTACTTGAGATCCAATAGGGTGAAGGTTTTAGAGGAGGACAAGATATTGGAAGGTAGAGCCATTTGGAGTCCAGTTTAATTATTCAAAAATAAATGGGGCTGATGTGCATGAGAATCGTGGCAGAAAATGTGGAAAGAAATGAAGGCTGTCAGTTTTCCAGAATACGTAATCAGCAGAGGATGAGAAGGTATTAGATTTAGGGGATGAAGACCAAGCTGTGATCTGCAGGATTTTGCTTGATCAATTGGATGGCTGTTGGTGCTGCTTACTGAGATTAAAAGGCAGCAGGGATAGGTGAGCTCTGTTTTGAAGCTGTTGAGTTAGAGCTGCCTAAAGGACCCTCAAAGAGAGCCACCCAGTAGAGAGTCTGATATATGGCTCTGAAATAAAAGCAAAATATCTGGCATGAGGAACACACTCTAAATGAGAGATGAAACAGGAGAACGGTGAAAGGAAGGGTGTGTTATGCATGGAGAACAGTTAAAATTGAAGTCTTAAATTATGTTTGTATGCAGATGAAATGCCCAAGCGTTAGGAAGAAGTTGGAATTAGAAGAGAAATCAGAATTTGTAGGAGAGAAATAGAAGGTGGAATTCAAAGCATAGATCCAGACAAAAATAATAACTCTGTCACTGGCGTAAAGGAAAAGCACATATATTTGGATATTTGGGATGAGATGGAAGTTTTTCTTTACGCTGTGTATTTTCTATAGCTACGTAACAAATTACCACATCCTCAGTGGCTTCAGATAATGCCCACTTAACACCTCACATTTCTGGAGATCCCATGTTTGAGGGGGTCAACTCAGGGTCTCACAAGGCAGGAATCAGGGTGTCCACCAGGCTGAGTTCTTATCTATAGGCCTGGGGAACAACCTATTTTTTCATTCAGACTGTTGACAGAATCCATTGACTTGAGGTTTTAGGACTCAGATCCCTGTTTCCTTATAGACTGAAAGCCAGGATCCACTATCTGCTACCAGAGGTTTCCGCATGCTTCTCCTACGGCCCCTTCCATCCTCAAGCCCCAGTAAGCACATCATATCTCCTTTAGGTTTCCTCCTCCCTCCCATCCCCTGACCTCCTCTTCTGCCTCTGCTTTTAAAGCTCATGAGATCACATTAGCCTGTCAGATTATCTGGGATTATTTCTTTAACTTAAGGTAAACTGATCAGTAACCTTAATTACATCTGCGAAGTATCTTTGCCGTATAAGGTAACACATTCACAGGTATTATATCTTCTCATATGCACAAACTGGGGCTTGCAATGTTTGGGGGAAACAAAATTCTACCTACCAAAAATGATTTTTGCCCTGCATGTGGAGTAAGAGGAAAAGGAGGAAAATGTAGGAGTAAAGTAAGAGAGTGAGTAAAAAGAGAGGGAAAACATTGTTTTTTCGCTTGCTCGCTGCTGCTTCTGCTCCTACTCGATCTAGGCTTGAACTGCTGTTGGTGGCGTTCCAGTCTTTGTAGCATTATACTGACATAATATTGGGGGGGCGGTGCTTCTGTCTCCTTTCCATCTCTAAGCTATTATAGTTTACAGTCCTCCAAAGGTTCCCACTTTTGCTATCCTTAATGATTTGGACTTACATGTATTTTCATGTACTTTGTCATTTTTCTGAATTTGTGGTAGATGGGAGAGATTATGGTATTAGGTCTACATCTTGTAAGGGAATTAGAATAGTGTAAAAATGAGTGGCGTTCCAATGACTTCAGGCAATTAAGTGAAAAAGAAAAGCTTAAATATTTGTATTAATTTAGAAATATTTTTACTTTATTATCTATAACATGATACAGAAATGTAGTCTTATTACATGTCAAGCATTTTAAATTATGCTTAATATTCTCAGTTCCTAATTAATTTTTTCTTAAATAGTATTTGAAATCCATTAAACTGTTGAAGCTGTTCAGCTTGCAAATAGGGATCAGTATATTCTATCTTCATTAAAGCTATTCATGGGATGAGTTTGAACCACTATGTTAAGCAATATTAAGTGAGAAAGTGAATTAAAAATAAAATGAAAATGATATTTTATTTAGAGATTGAATTAGCAAAAGTTAGTATAATAAATTTTAATTGTTGAAATTCAATTCTTTTAAAAAGTACTTAAAAGGTATGATTAATAATTTTAATCATATAAAACTCCTGTTAATCTCTCACCATTATATTCATGTTGTATCTGCATCATAATTTTTACCTTTATGTTTTTCCTTTGTATTATGAATTTTAACAGTTGTCCAACCATTCATTTTGGATAAAAGAGACCTGTTTCCCTTTCCTCTCTGTAAGAGCTAATGTGTAAACAAAAACCAGCTTTATATTCTGACAAGCTAAATATTTTTTAAATTTTCTGAATTACGTTGGTTGATAGTGCCAGATGAAGAAGAGGAAAATGTGACACTTCCCTTTCTGGGATTTCAGTTAGGATTCTTTGTTTTTCTTTCTTTTCCTTTTGTTCATTACCATCTCATGGTACAAAGATCTAAGGTGATTTAAAAACACACACCAAAAATAACAATTTATCAAGAAAAATACTAAGTTAAGAATTTATTTCATCTTAAGGTGTAGCATTTTTCTAAGGTCCGAGATATGGATAAACATTGTAATCAATGCGTACATTTAATATTTTTCTGAAAATATTAAGTCATTATATATCTTACAATTGGTGCCATTTTAGAATGAAAATTAAAAAAAAATCATTAAAGGCAGACAGGTTTCTTAAAGCATATATTTGTAAACTACAAATTAAAAATTATTCTTAAATTTTCTTTCGGCTTCCTGGGAACCAGAGTAAAAGAGGTGAGGCGATCATTAGGTAGCTCTCATCAGATGAGGTTTTAAATTATTTCTGGCCACTGTGAGTCTGTACTGGTATACCTCACCCCTGCCCCTAGAGCACTGCACTGTGTTAGCCCCTGTACCCAAGAAGCTATTGATGATGACTGGTATTGACTATAACTACAACTTAGACAAAGCCTTCATTGCCACCTTGGGCAACTTTGCTAAGGCCACTTTTTAAAAAAAAATTTTTTTTAATTTATTATTTTTTTATATACATATAATGTATTTTTATCCCCAGGGGTACAGGTCTGTGAATCGCCAGGTTTACGCACTTCACAGCACTCACCATAGCACATAGCCTCCCCAATGTCCATAACCCTACCCGCCTCTCCCGACCCCCCTCCCCCCAGCAACCCTCAGTTTGTTTTGTGAGATTAAGAGTCACTTATGGTTTGTCTCCCTCCCGATCCCATCTTGTTTCATTTATGCTTCTCTTACCCCCCTAACCCCCCATGTTGCATCTCCACTTTCTCATATCAGGGAGATCATATGATAGTTGTCTTTCTCCGATTGACTTATTTCACTAAGCATGATACCCTCTAGTTCCATCCACATCGTCGCAAATGGCAAGATTTCATTTCTTTTGATGGCTGCATAGTATTCCATTGTGTATATATACCACATCTTCTTTATCCATTCATCTGTTGATGGACATCTAGGTTCTTTCCATAGTTTGGCTATTGTAGACATTGCTGCTATAAACATTCGGGTGCACGTGCCCTTTCGGATCACTACATTTGTATCTTTAGGGTACCCAGTAGTGCAATTGCTGGGTCATAGGGTAGCTCTGCTTTCAACTTTTTGAGGAACCTCCATGCTGTTTTCCAGAGTGGTTGCACCAGCTTGCATTCCCACCAAGAGCGTAGGAGGGTTCCCCTTTCTCTGCATCCTCGCCAGCATCTGTCATTTCCTGACTTGTTAATTTTAGCGATTTTGACTGGCGTGAGGTGATAGATCATTGTGGTTTTGATTTGTATTTCCCTGATGCCGAGTGATGCGGAGCACTTTTTCATGTGTCTGTTGGCCATCTGGATGTCTTCTTTGCAGAAATGTCTGTTCATGTCTTCTGCCCATTTCTTAATTGGATTATTTGTTCTTTGGGTGTTGAGTTTGCTAAGTTCTTTATAGATTTTGGACACTAGCCCTTTATCTGATATGTCGTTTGCAAATATCTTCTCCCATTCTGTCAGTTGTCTTTTGGTTTTGTTAACTGTTTCCTTTGCTGTGCAAAAGCTTTTGATCTTGATGAAATCCCAAAAGTTCATTTTTGCCCTTGCTTCCCTTGCCTTTGGCAATGTTCCTAGGAAGAAGTTGCAATGGCTGAGGTCGAAGAGGTTGCTGCCTGTGTTCTCAAGGATTTTGATGGATTCCTTTCTCACATTGAGGTCCTTCATCCATTTTGAGTCTATTTTCATGTGTGGTGTAAGGAAATAGTCCACTTTCATTTTTCTGCATGTGGATATCCAATTTTCCCAACACCATTTATTGAAGAGGCTGTCTTTTTTCCATTGGACATTCTTTCCTGCTTTGTCGAAAATTAGTTGACCATAGAGTTGAGGGTTTATTTCTGGGCTCTCTATTCTGTTCCATTGATCTATGTGTCTGTTTTTGTGCCAGTACCATGCTGTCTTGATGATGACAGCTTTGTAATAGAGCTTGAAGTCCGGAATTGTGATGCCACCAACTTTGGCTTTCTTTTTCAATATTCCTTTGGCTATTCGAGGTCTTTTCTGGTTTGATATAAATTTTAGGATTATTTGTTCCATTTCTTTGAAAAAAGTGGGTGGGATTTTGATAGGGATTGCATTAAATGTGTAGATTGCTTTAGGTAGCATAGACATTTTCACAATATTTGTTCATCCAATCCATGAACAAGGAACATTTTTCCATTGCTTTGTGTCTTCCTCAATTTCTTTCATGAGTACTTTATAGTTTTCTGAGTATAGATTCTTAGCCTCTTTGGTTAGGTTTATTCCTAGGTACCTTATGGTTTTGGGTGCAGTTGTAAATGGGATTGGCTCCTTAATTTCTCTTTCTTCTGTCTTGTTGTTGGTGTAGAGAAATGCAACTCATTTCTGTACATTGATTTTATATCCTGACACTTTACTAAATTCCTGTATAAGTTCTAGGAGTTTTGGAGTGGAGTCTTTTGGGTTTTCCACATATAGTATCATAACATCTACAAAGAGTGATAGTTTGACTTCTTTGCCGATTTGGATGCCTTTAATTTCTTTTTGTTGTCTGATTGCTGAGGCTAGGACTTCTAGTACTATGTTGAATAGCAGTGGTTATAATGGACATCCCTGCCGTGTTCCTGACCTTAGCGGAAAAGCTTTCAGTTTTTCTCCATTGAGAATGATAGTTGCGGTGGGTTTTTCATAGATGGCTTTGATAATATTGAAGTATGTGCCCTCTATCCCTACACTTTGAAGAGTTTTGACCAGGAAGGGATCCTGTACTTTGTCAAATGCTTTTTCAGCATCTATTGAGAGTATCATATGGTTCTTGTTCTTTCTTTTATTATTGTGTTGTATCACATTGATTGATTTGCGGATGTTGAACCAACCTTGCAGCCCTGGAATAAATCCCACTTGGTCGTGGTGAATAATCCTTTTAATGTACTGTTGAATCTTATTTGCTAGTATTTTGGTGAGAATTCTCACATCTGTGTTCATCAAGGATATTGGTCTGTAATTCTCTTTTGATGGGATCCTTGTCTGGTTTGGGGATCAAGGTGATGCTGGCCTCATAAAATGAGTTTGGAAGTTTTCCTTCCATTTCTATTTTTTGGAACAGTTTCAGGAGAATAGGAATTCGTTCTTCTTTAAATGTTTGGTAGAATTACCCTGGGAAGCCGTCTGGCCCTGGGCTTTTGTTTGTTTGGAGATTTTTGATGACTGTTTCAATCTCCTTACTGGTTATGGGTCTGTTCAGGCTTTCTATTTCTTCCTGGTTCAGTTTTGGTAGTTTCTATGTCTCTAGGAATGCATGCATTTCTTCCAGATTGTCAAATTTGTTGGCGTTGGGGCACCTGGGTGGCTCAGTGGGTTAAAGCCTCTGTCTTCGGCTCGGGTCATGGTCTCGGGGTCCTGGGATCGAGCCCTGCGTTGGGCTCTCTGCTCAGCGGGGAGCCTGCTTCCTCCTCTCTCTCTCTGCCTGCCTCTATGCCTACTTGTGATCTCTGTCTGTCAAATAAATAAATAAAATCTTTAAAAAAAAATTTTGTTGGCGTAGAGTTGCTCATAGTATGTTCTTATAATTGTTTGTATTTCTTTGGTGTTAGTTGTGATCTCTCCTCTTTCATTCATGATTTTATTTATTTGGGCCCTTTCTTTTTTCTTTTTGACAAGTCTGGCCAGGGGTTTATCAATCTTATTAATTCTTTCAAAGAACTAGCTCCTAGTTTCATTGATTTGTTCTATTGTTTTTTTGGTTTCTATTTCATTGATTTCTGCTCTGATCTTTATTATTTCTCTTCTCCTGCTGGGTTTAGGCTTTCTTTGTTGTTCTTTCTCCAGCTCCTTAAGGTGTAGGTTAGGTTGTGTATTTGAGACCTTTCTTGTTTCTTGAGATAGGCTTGTACTGCTATATATTTTCCTCTGAGGACTGCCTTTGCTGTGTCCCACAGATTTTGAATCGTTGTGTTTTCATTATCATTTGTTTCCATGAATTTTTTCAAGTCTTCTTTAATTTCCTGGTTGACCCATTCATTCTTTAGAAGGATGCTGTTTAGTCTCCATGTATTTGTGTTCTTTCCAAATTTCCTCTTGTGATTGAGTTCTAGCTTCAGAGCATTGTGGTCTGAAAATATGCAGGGAATGATCCCAGTCTTTTGATACTGGTTGAGACCTGATTTATGACCCAGGATGTGATCTATTCTGGAGAATGTTCCATGTGCACCAGAGAAGAATGTGTATTCTGTTGCTTTGGGATGAAATGTTCTGAATATATCTGTGATGTCCATCTGGTCCAGTGTGTCATTTAAGGCTTTTATTTCCTTGTTGATCTTTTGTTTGGATGATCTGTCCATTTCAGTGAGGGGAGTGTTAAAGTCCCCTAGTATTATTGTATTATTGCTGATGTGTTTCTTTGATTTTGTTATTAATTGGTTTATATAGTTGGCTGCTCCCATGGTAGGGGCATAGATATTTAAAATTGTTAGATCTTCTTGTTGGACAGACCCTTTGAGTATGATATAGTGTCCTTCCTCATCTCTTATTATAGTCTTTGGCTTAAAATCTAATTGATCTGATATAAGGATTGCCACCCCAGCTCTCTTCTGGTGTCCATTAGCATGGTACATTGTTTTCCACCCCCTCACTTTAAATCTGGAGGTGTCTTCGGGTCTAAAATGAGTTTCTTGTGGGCAGCGTATTGATGGGTTTTGGTTTTTTTTATCCATTCTGATACCCTGTGTCTTTTGATTGAGGCATTTAGCCCATTAACATTCAGGGTAACTATTGAGAGATATGAATTTATTGCCATTGTATTGCCTGTAAGGTGACTGTTACTCTATATTGTCTCTTTTTCTTTCTGATCTACTACTTTTAGGGTCTCTCTTTGCTTAGAGGACCCCTTTCAATATTTCCTGTAGAGCTGGTTTGGTGTTTGCAAATTCTTTCAGTGTTTGTTTGTCCTGGAAGTTTTTTATCTCTCCTTCTATTTTCAATGATTGCCTAGCTGGATATAGTGTTCTTGGCTGCATGTTTTTCTCGTTTAGTGCTCTGAATATATCATGCCAGTTCTTTCTGGCCTGCCAGATCTCTGTGGATAAGTCTGCTGCCAATCTAATATTTTTACCATTGTATGTTACAGACTTCTTTTCCTGGGCTGCTTCAGGATTTTCTCTTTGTCACTAAGACTTGTAAATTTTACTATTAGGTGACGGGGTGTGGACCTATTCTTGTTGATTTTGAGAGGGGTTCTCTGTGCCTCCTGGATTTTGATGCTTGTTCCCTTTGCCATATTAGGGAAATTCTCTCCAGTAATTCTCTCCAATATACCTTCTGCTCCCCTCTCTCTTTCTTCTTCTTCTGGAATCCCAATTATTCTAATGTTGTTTCATCTTATGGTATCACTTATCTCTCGAATTCTCCCCTCGTGGTCCAGTAGCTGTTTGTCCCTGTTTTGCTCAGCTTCCTTATTCTCTATCATTTGGTCTTCTATATCACCAATTCTCTCTTCTGCCTCATTTATCCTAGCAGTAAGAGCCTCCATTTTTGATTGCACCTCATTAATAGATTTTTGGATTTCAACTTGGTTAGATTTTAGTTCTTTTATTTCTCCAGAATGGGCTTTTATCTCTCCAGAGAGGGTTTTTCTAATATCTTCCGTGCCTTTTTTGAGCCCGGCTGGAACCTTGAGAATCATCATTCTGAACTCCAGATCTGACATATTACCAATGTCTGTATTGATTAGGTCCTTAGCCTTAGGTACTGCCTCTTGTTCTTTTTTTTGTGGTGAGTTTTTCCGCCTTGTCATTTTGTCCAGATAAGAGTATATGAAGGAGCAATCAAAATACTAAAAGGGTGGCAAAGACCCCAGGAAAATGCGCTTTAACCATATCAGAAGAGACCCCAAATCGTGGGGCAGGGGGGAGAAAGGGGATAAAAAGAAATTCAGAAAAAAAATTTAAAAAAGAAAACAAATAAAAAATATAAAAAAGAAAAAAATGTATATATTAGATTAAACTAGTTAAAAAACATTAAAAAAAGAAAAGGGTAAAAGTTTAAAAAAAATTAGCAGAAGAAAAAAATTTTTAATTAACCACAAGACTAAAGAATCATTGGGAGAAAGCCATGAGTTCCGTGCTTTGCTTTCTCTTCTTTTGGAATTCTGCTGCTCTCCTTGGTAGGTGAACTTGGTCTTGGCTGGATTTCTTGTTGATCTTCTGGGGGAGGGGCCTGTTGTAGTGATTCTCAAGTGTCTTTGCCCGAGGCGGAATTGCACTGCCCTTACCAGGGGCCGGGCTAAGTAATCCGCTCCGGTTCGCTTTGCGGAGCTTTTGTCCCATGAACGCTTTCCGTAGAGTTCCGGAGGACAGGAATGAAAATGGTGGCCTCCTAGTCTCTGGCCCGGAGGAGCCAAGAGCTTGGGGCCCCACTCCTCAGTGCGCCCTCAGAGACAAGAGCCCAGTCACTCCTGTCTCCCTGGCCTCTGCCCGCGCTCCAAGCTCACCCAGCCTGCGACTGGTTCAAGGTAACCCCGAGCTGAGAGCTCACTCCTTGGCTCTGTCTCTGTAGCTCTGCAACACTCAGACACCCCTGATCCTTCTGTGACCCTGCAGGACCTGGGGCAACGCTCACCCCGTGTGGGCTTCACCCCGGTTTAGCCTCTGGAGTGATGTCCCTCAGTGGAGCAGACTTTTAAAAGTCCTGATTTTGTGCTCCGTTGCTCTGCCGCTTGCCGGGAGCCGGCCCCTCCCACCGTGGTCTGTCTTCCTGTCGCTTTGGATTCACTTCTCCGCTGGGCCTACCTTTTACAAAGTGGTTGATTTTCTGTTTCTAGAATTGCTGTTGTTCTTCTCTTCGATCTCCCGTTGGATTTGTAGGTGTTTGCAATGGTTTGATAAGCTATCTAGCTGATCTCCTGCTACCTGATGTAGTCTCAGCCTGCTACTTCTCTGCCATCTTGACTGATTCTCCTACCAAGGCCACTTTTGATGCCATTCCAAGACCTATAGCTTCCTTACCCATGACCTCTGGGAAGAGTCTCTGTTCATCAAGTCTCCCTATCAGGAGTTCACTTAACATGTTCGAAAAACCCACACCAGAGTCTCTGTGCAGAGGACCCAGGTTCCAGTTTTCCATTCATAGTTTTACATGAGAAAAATAAAGTGAATTAAAACTTGTTAAAAATAAAGTATTTCTTGAAGTACAGATTATTTAATTATTTATTTGAGAAAGAGCAAGAATGAGAGAGCACAAGCAAGGGGAGTGGCAGAGGGAGAGGGACAAGGAGACTCCCCGCTGAGCAGGGAGCCCCACTTGGGGCTCTATCCCAGGACCCTGGCATCATGACCTGAACTGAAGGCAGACACTTAAGTGGCTGAGCCACCCAGGTGCCCCTTGAAGTAAAGATTTTTATTGAAATAACATTATCACAACTAGGCCTTCTATTCTTTCTGCTGTTGAGAAGAGGCAAGTTATTTTCATTTCCAAGGAGAAATTGGAAGTATGAAGTTAACTCAATCAGTGGGTATTTAATTAACCAAAAAGAGCCATTTAGGGTCTATTCTAGGACAGGACAAACTCCTCAGGGACTTCTGCTGGGACTTTTAGTAGAGTTGATTCTAAGCTAGAGTAGGTGAGAAATGCTCAAATTGCAGCTGGTGGGCGTGTCACCAGAATGACCAGTGAACTCTTCAAGGACACTAGAAGTCAACAGTCAAGGGTAACAACAGGCTGGATAAAAAGAAGGGGTGCTGGGTAGACAGTAAGCGTAAGTGTCTGTAGATGATAAGATGGTAAATAGATAAACATAGCAGAGTGCATACATATCAGGGCAAGAGGTTCTGAACAGAATTGATAAGTGATAGAAGATTATGAGAAGCTGGTGTCTTTAAAGTAGAGAGTTCCACCGTCTTTATTATGCCAGGTCACGGAAAGACAAAGGCTCTCTGGAAAAAGAATGAATTGTGCTTGTCCTTGAAGACAGAATATGTTAGTATGGAACATAGAGAAGTGAAGAGAAGCAACATAATTAAGTTACAAAAATAAAGACAACAGAGTCTTTGGATTTGCAGTCAAACCTAATCTCTAGTAGCATTTTGGCTTTCTACGAGATAATGGAGTAGACAGACAAGAAGATTTAATTAAAAAATCAGTTACTAATAATTGAGTATTTTGTTGTATATATTTTTTAGGAATTAATAGCTTATGATTTTTAGGTTGCAAAAAGTTCATGGTTCTAGTAAAATTATAAGTGAACTCTGACTAAAAGTAAGAATTTCCAGTTGAGTTTATGCATCCAGACTTCCAAGAGTATTCAAAGGAATCAACAAAGCTTCCCTTTATTCTTGGCAGGGTCCCCCCCCCCCTTTTCTTTTCTTTTCTTTCGTAGTTTGCTTTGATTTTATTTCTTCTGACATTCAGTGCTATTTGAATCATTGAAATTATAGATCCACATCTGTGATAAAAGTTTCTGAGACACTTAGGAAGTCAAACAGCACTTTATTAACTAAATCACAGATTTTGTGTGTAGCTTTTGTTTCTTCCTCATTGTATTAACCACAAGACCTTATTCCCTCTAGAACTGTAAATCAGAGAATCTTGGGCTATAGATAGGAGCATTAAGAATATCTTGGCTGTCCTGAGCAGTAACTCAGTTCTGTAAAATTATATCCACTGGGATCTATGGGGTGTTTGAGACAGCTTTATTTCTCAAATTTATTGTATTCCTTCACAGCTTCTCTTAAAGATTTCATAAACTCACAATGAAAAGTGGTCACTTAAAATCAGACTCCAAACATAGCAGAGGTGATCAGACTTGGCTTTTTCTATACCCTACATGAATAGCAAAAGCATTAACCTAATGATAAAGGCACCTGTTGACTAGGGAGCAACAAACCCCAGGTAGTTCTCTTCTCCTTGAGATGATGCTTTGGGGATTTTTCTGGGTCACTTAATAAGCCAAACTCTCTTTTACAACCTAGCTTAACTTTTATTGAAGGATAATTTTTAATTTTGAAGAACTCACAGGACATTTTCAAACTTTATACTATTTGATCTATTTGCAGGTTGTGGAAGAAAAATTTATATTGTTTTATTACAGGAGCAGTAAATGCTTTTATATTAGAAAAGAGTGATGCAGATTTTTATTCTTTCATGATTTTACTGATGATTTTGTTTTATGCCTTGGGATCAAGATGTCTTCATCTCTTTGTATCATGTTATTAATTTTATTAGATTCAAAGACCCTAGAATGAGGGGCGCCTGAGTGGCTCAGAGGGTTAAAGCCTCTGCCTTCGGCTCAGGTCATGATCCCAGTGTCCTGGGATCGAGCCCCGCATCGGGCTCTCTGCTCAGCAGGGAGCCTGCTTCCTCCTTTCTCCCTCTGCCTGCCTCTCTGCCTGCTTGTGATCTCTCTCTGTCGAATAAATAAATAAAATCTTTAAAAAAAAAAAAAAGACCCTAGAATGAGCTGGATTCAGTAGTTAAAAGAAATACAAGTATATGGTACAGTGTTTAGCAAATCAGTGCATTTGCCCCAAGAAACTATAAATAATGGAAAAATAAATATTTGGTACAGTTGCAAGCTTAAAGATCCAGTTTGACACCAGTGGATATTAATATATTAATACTTAAAGTAACATTTATTTATTTATTTATTTCCAATGTAATTAACCTACAGTTGTATTAGTTTCAGAAGTTCAACATAGTGATTCAGCAGTTCTATAAAGTACGCAGTGCTCATCGAGACAAGTTAACTTTTTTTTTTTTTTAAAGATTTTATTTATTTATTTGACACAGAGAGAGAGATCACAAGTAGGCAGGGAGGCAGGCAGAGAGAGAGGAGGAAACAGGCTCCATGCTGAGCAGAGAGCCCAATCTGGGGCTCGATCCCAGGACCCAGGGATCATGACCTGAGCTGAAGGCAGAGGCTTAACCTACTGAGCCACCCAGGTGCCCTGACAAGTTAACTTTTATTCCTCTTCACCTATTTCACCCTTCCTCCTTACGTGCCTCCTTTCTAGTGGAGGAAGAAACCACTAGTTTGTTCTTTAAGAGTCTGGTTTTTGTTTTTTTATTGTCTCCTTTGTTCTTTGCTTGTTTATTTATTTCTTGGGTTCCACATATGAGTGCCATACATGGTATTTATCTTTCTCTAAGTGACTTTTTACATTTAGCATTATATTCTCTAGATTCATCCATGTTATTGCATATGACAAGATTTCACTCTTTTTTTAGATGGGTGAATAATGTTCAAGTACATATATTACACATATGTGTGTATGTATATATATGTATATGTGCACATATGTATATATACACACATGCATACATATACACATATACATATATACACACATATGTTCCATTATATATACACACATGTGTGTGTGTATACACACACACACACACACACACACACACATTTTCTTTATCCATTCATCTGTTATTGATATCATCGAACCCTTGGGTTGCTTCCATAATTAGCTATTGTAAATAATGTAAATAATGCTGCAGTAAACATAGGGGTGCATATATCTTTTTAAATAAGTATTTTCATATTCTTTGGTTAAATACCCAGTTGTGGAATTACTGGATCATATGATAATTCCAGTTTTAATTTTCTGAGGAACCTCCAATACTGTTTTCCACAATGGATGCACCAGTTTGCATTCCCAACAGTGGTGCACAAAGTTTCCTTTTTCTCCACATCTTCGCCAATGCTTGTCACTTGTGTTTTTGATGTTAGCCATTCTGAGAGGTGTGAGGTAATATCTCATGGTGATTTTGATTTACATTTCCTTGATGATGAATGATGTTGAGCATCTTTTTAAAAATTATTTTTATGTATGCATTTATTTTCTTATTTTTTATGTCCTTTGGCTCCTAATAGAACTCTGCAGCCAATGCCATTTATTATTTTTTTAAATTTAGTTTTATTTTTTCTGTGTTCCAAGATTCATTGTTTATGCACCACATCCAGGACTCCATGCAGTATGTGCCCTCCTTAATACCACCACCAGACTCACCCATCTTCCCACTCCTCTCCCTTCCAAAACCCTCAGTTTGTTTCTCAGAGTCTACAGTCTCTCATGGTTAGTCTCCCCCTCCCAATTTCCCCCTATTCACTTTTCCTTGCCTTCTTCTAATGTCCTCCATGTTATTTCTTATGCTCTGCAAGTAAGTGAAACCATATGATAATTGATTTTCTCTGCTTGACTTATTTCACTCAGCATAATCTCCTCCAGTGCCATCCATGTTGATACAAAAGTTGGGTATTCATCCTTTTTGATGGAGGTGTAATATTCCATTGTATATATGGACCATATCTTCTTTACCCATTCGTCGGTTAAAGGACATCTTGGCTCTTTCCACAGATTGGTGATTGTGGCCATTGCTGCTATGAACATTGGGGTACAGATGGCCCTTCTTTTCACTACATCTGTATCTTTGGGATAAATACCCAGTAGTGCAATTGCAGGGTCATAGGGTAGCTCTATTTTTAATTTCTTAAGGAATCTCCACACTCTTTTCCAAAGTGGCTGCACCAACCTGCATTTCCACCAACAGTAGAAAGGGTTCCCCTTTCTCCACATCCTCTCCAACACTTGTTTCTTGTCTTGTTAATTTTGGCCATTCTAACTGGTGTAAGGTGGTATCTCAGTGTGGTTTTGATTTGAATCTCCCTGATGGCTAATGATGATGAACATTTTTTCTTGTGTCTGTTAGCCATTTGTATGACTTCTTTGGAGAAGTGTCTGTTCATGTCTTCTGCCCATTTTTTGATGTGATTATCTGTTTTTTGAGTGTTGAGTTTGAGGAGTTCTTTATAGATCGAAAAGCATTCCATGCTTATGGATCAGAAGAATAAACATCATTAAAATATCTATACTCCTCAGAGCAATCTGTACTTTCAGTGCCATCCCGATCAAAATTCCACTGGCATTTTTCAAAGTGCTGGAACAAACAATCCTAAAATTTGTATAGAACCAGAAGAGACCCTGAGTTGCTAAGGAAATGTTGAAAAAGAAAAACAAAACTGTGGGCATCATGTTGCCTGATTTTAAGTTTTACTACAAAGCTGTGATCACCAAGGCAGCATGGTACTGGCACAAAAACAGACACATAGACCAGTAGAACAGAGTAGAGAGTTCAGATATGGACCCACAACTCTATGGTCAAATAATCTTTGACAAAGCAGGAAAAAATATCCAGTGGAAAAAAGACAGTTTCTTCAATAAATGGTGCTGGGAAAATTGGACAGCTATGTATAGAATGAAACTCAACCATTCTCTTATACCATACACAAAGTTAAACTTGAAATGGATAAAAGACCTCAGTGTGAGGCAGGAATCTATCAAAATCCTAGAGGAGAACATAGGCAATAACCTCTTGGACATCAGCCACAGCAACTTCTTTTAAGACATGTCCCCAAAGGCAAAGGAAACAAGTGAAAATGAATTTTTGGGACTTCATCAAGATAAAAAGCTTCTGCACAGTCAACAAAACAAAGAAGCAACCCACGGAATGGGAGAAAATATTCGCAAATGACACCACAGACAAAGGGCTGATATCCAAGATCTATTTACTTATTATGTAGACTCCATGCTAGTGTGGAGCCCAACATGGGGCTTGAACTCATGACCCTGAAATAAAGACCTGGGCCAAAATCAAGAGTTGGATGCTTAACCGACTGAGCCACCCAGGCATCCTGAACATTTTTTCATGCATCTGTTGGCTATCTTTACGTCTTCTTTGGAGAAATGTCTGTTTCTGTCTTCTGCCCATATTTTTTTTTTCAATATTTTATTTATTTGACAGAGAGAAATCACAACTAGGCAGAGAGGCAGGCAGAGAGAGAGGAGGAAGCAGGCTGCCTGCGGAGCAGAGAGCCGATGCGGGGCTCGATCCCAGAACCCTGAGATTATGACCTGAGCCGAAGGCAGAGGCTTTAACCCACTGAGCCACCCAGGCGCCCCTTTTGCCCATATTTTTAATTATATTTTTTGTTGTTTTGATATTGAGTTGTGTAACATTGTTTTAATTTGCATTTCCTGATGATACATGATATTGAACATTTTTTCATTTGGTTATTTGCTATCTGTATATCTTCTCTGTTGAAGTGTTCCCCCACCTTCCCCTGCCACGTGGTCTTTTCACATTTTAAAATCAGTTATGTCTTCTTATTGTTCAGTTTTAAGGGTTCTTTGTATAAATTGGATAATAATCCTTAATCAGATATATCTTTTGCAAATATTTCCTCCCAGTCTGTGGCTTGTCCTCTCATTCTCTTAACAGTGCTTTTTGCAGAGCAGAAGTTTTTAAATGAACTCCAACTTATCAGTTACTTACTTCATGCCATTAGTGTTGTATATTGCCATACCCATGGTCACTTAGATTTTCTCTCCTGTGTTACTTCTACGGTTTTTATAGTTCTGAATTTTATATTTAGGTTTGTGTTCTGTTTTGGTTAATTTTTAATGAAAGGTGTAAAGTGTTTAGATACATTATTTTGCATGTGGTTATCTATTTGTTCCAGCACCATTTGTTGAATAGACTATCTTTTCTCCATTGTATTGCCTATGTTCTTTTGTGGAAGATCAGTTGACTGTGTGGAGTTCTTCCTTGGATCTCTCTGTTCTGTTCCATTGATTTTTTTCATCTATTCTCTCACAAATATCATACTATCTTAATTACTATAACTCTCTAAGTAATCTTAATATCACAGATCATCAGTCCTTTGACTGTGTTCTTTTTCTGTAGCATATGCTATCCCTCCTGGGTCTTTTTGCCTCTCCATATGGACTTTAGAGTTCCTTTATTGATATCCACAGTAACTTGTTAGGCTTTTGGCTGGGATTTTGTTGATTCTACAAACCAAGTTGGGAAGAAATGGAATCCTGACAGTACTGAGTCTTCCTATCCATGAACATGTACTATCTCTCCATTGATTTAGTTCTTCCTTGGTATCTTTTATGAGAGTTTTGTAGTTTTTATCATTTAGATCAGCCACACACACACACACACACACACACACACATATACACATGATCTAAATTTATATATCTAAATATATATAATGTAATATAAATATATAATATATAATATAAATATAAATATTATATTTATTTATATACACACACACGCAAATTTGTATCTAAGTATTTTGTTTCTTGGGTGCTAATGTAAATTGTATTGTGTGTTTTTTAAAGATTTTATTTATTTATTTGACAGAGATCACAAGTAGGCAGAGAGGCAGGCAGAGAGAGACAGGGGGAAGCAGGCTCCCTGCTGAGCAAAGAGCCCGATGTGGGGCTCAATCCCAGGACCCTGGGATCCTGACCTGAGCCAAAGGCAGAGGCTTTAACCCACCGAGCCACCCAGGCACCCCTGTATTGTGTTTTTAATTGTGAATTTACTTGTTCGTTGCTGGTATATAGAGAAAATGATTCACCTTTTTATATCAATCTTGTATCCTGAAGTTTTGATATAGTTGCTTATATGTTCCAGGAGTACTTTTGTTGAATTTTTGGATTATCTACATAGACATACCATCATGTCATCTGTGATTTCTTCTTTCTCAATTTCCTTCTCAGTTTCCTCTTCTTGTCTTACTGTATTAGCTAAAACTTTCTGTATGACATTGAAAAGGAATGGTGAGAGGGGACATAATTGTCTTGCTGATAGCAAGTGATTTTTAAAATAAAATATTTCTATTTTATTCTTTTAAAGTCGTCTTACATTAGTTAGTTTTCAAATGCTGAACCTAAAATAAACCTGAATATGAGTAAGTATATATGTATAATATGCATCATAGGATACAATTATATATATATATATACACACACATATATTTATATGTTTAATATATATAATATACATAATAGAATTTCATATATATATAACCAGAATCTCCCCAAACAATAGAACACAGAGCATATTTAAGAGCTGGATACTTTATAAGGACATTATACTTAGATTTAATCAATTTGCTATTCTGAGTTTTAAGTTTCAAATTTAGATATTTATACATTTGTATTTTAATAGAAATTGAATCTCACAAAGTCAGTCAATCTTAACATAAACCAAGTCTTAGTCCTTAGTTCAGCAAATCTGCCATTCAGTCCTAAATGAGATTACATGAGTATTGAAAGGTTTGTACAGATGAATTTATATTTCCATTACTCAAAGACTAAGGAACCAGGTGGCTAGAAATGTAAAGGTTTAAATTTTGGGGTTTAAGTGTAGAAGATTATGAATTGGCAACCTAGTAGCATTGAATACGATATTGCTCAACTGGAAAAAAAATGAGAATTTTTATTGCTTCAATTCTCTAGAAAGTTTTAAATGATAAATAACACCAATCCTGTTGGTTGATACTAGAAAACAATATACATTATTTATTTTGAGAAAGCTGAGTTAGAGTCCTCTCACTTTTTTCATTGAACTGATGCCTAATTTACAGAAATCTGTGGTGTTTAGTTTTCTATTTGATAACCTGCTGTGTTGAAAACTTTAAAATATGTGCTATGCATACCAATGATAATCTACTTCATTAAGATTTTATTGTGCTTTTCAGTAACCTGGAAATACTCTTTTGGGAAAACTCTTAGGAACACTCACTACTCTTTCTACTTCATTAATTATATAGTAGGAATTAGAAATGGGATATGATAGATTTTAGCTGTATAAAGTAGAATTTGAGTTATTTACAAACATGGTTTTACTGGTTTACAAACAGAACAAAATTACTAATCCTAGAGGAACAGTAAAATCCCATCCTCACTAATGGTGACATTAGACCCTATGTTTTATCCACTCTATCTGGCTGTCACTCTTTCGACAGCAGGTGTTTCAGATGTTTGTTTGTTTGGACATAGAATATACACAACCCCTAATCATCCTAATGTTGACAGAGCCTCCACTAATTTTAGACTGTTGGTGCAATTGGTGTAATTGTAATAAAACTTGGACTGAATAGTCAAGGAAGATGAAGAGTCTTTTTCATTAACCACATATTCATGGAGTTTTCACTGCTTTGGCATATATTACAAAAGTAACTTTTTTCCCCAAATGTGAGGTGACCTAGATCTCAATACTTCGTTTAAATTGCAAAATGTGACATATATACAGAAGGATAGATTATTGTAAGAGGTAGAAGAAATTGTATACATATTGTCAAATATATCTCAATGAAAATTGAATCAAATTGCTTTCTTACCAGCAGAGTATGGAAGTGCCAGTGTCTCAAAAATTTGCATACTGCTTGACACAAATTTCACTTCTAGTAATTTATCCTTGAGAAATGAGCATAGGTGCATTCTGTTTTAGGATGTTCTTTGCGGTTTTATATAGAAGTTTAAAAAATGAATTAGCCTTAACAGTCCAAATGTATGGAATTATTGAAATAAATTTAGAGATATCCATAAAATCTAATATTATATAGCAAATAAAAATAATATTTCCAAAGGTGTTTTCCTCTGTTTAATTTTGACATAGAAGGTACTCAATCACTACTATTTGAATTAATATAAAGTAGATATATTTCCCCTTTATGTTTTCATTGTTTCTTTCCCCAAACCGTACTCAGTACTATTTGAGTAAATTCAGGATTGTTACCATAGAAGCTATAGAAAAGGAAAAAATATGAGTGATTTTTGTGTGATGGTTATAATTTAAAGCCAAACAGTATGACAGTGTAATTTCCTTACTGCAGATTGTTGGCAGACACAGGTCTAGAACCCATTTATATCTTTGTAAATTTAGCAAAATAATACCTCTTTTCAACTCCAAAATTAAGGAGAAAAGGATCTAGCAAAATGATGTGCCACCAAAATTAGAGGCTATCCATATGGTGTAATTCCTCTTGGCACTGAGCTGATGAAAAAGATTTTTGCATTCTCGGTAATTTGTTTAGTATTCCTGAGCACCCCGTTTTTCTTTCCCAATTGAGGGGGAAAAGATAAGTCCTATTTTGCACATCTTTATTAATCAAGCAAAACTGGGGAACAGATGTGGGATTCTTTAGCTGTTACAGGAACAGACAGAAGGAGAGCCATAATTTTTAGGCTTGTCTCTTTAAATGATGCCCATGAGACATAGCATCAGAGACAGAGCCATCGAGATGCAAAATCCAAATGGTAACAGCATACTTTAAAGGAAAAGTAAGTAAGTTGTTGTTCTTTGCTGATGTGCATTCATTATGTAATAATGGACATACATATTGTTGTATGTCCATTATGTAATAATGGACATATACATATTGTTGTTGGTTGTTGACTGGAAGCTAAAGGACTTATACTCACTTACAAAGTTCTTCAGGTTTTCAAATGGAAGGTGTAGTGGAGAGATACTTTAAAGATAGCCATCCCCTTGGATATTTTTAAAAAACTAGCATTATTCACATAGGGACCTAGAGTTTGGAGGGTCAAGGCTAACTGGCTCTGGAACACATTTTGAGTACATGTTACATTGATTCTTCAGTTATCAAACTTTGCTTTGTTTTTTAATAATAGTTTTAAACCAGTTTCCTAATAAGAATAATCATAGTTAATATAGCAACCTCAGTCTTCATACTTAAACTTTCAAAGATTGAACTGTTTAATTTTATAAAGTACCTTGAAAAATACTTATTAATCCCAATAAACATATTTAGGATAATAAAACTGTAATAAGAAATACTTAAGTATGTTTATTACTGAATACAGCATATATTTTATATACTATAGAGGACAAAAATCAATATATTTCTTTTTTTTTCTTTTTTTTTTTTTTTAAAGATTTATTTATTTGACAGATAGAGATCACAAGTAGGCAGAGAGGCAGGCAGAGAGAGAGGGGGAAGCAGGGTCCCCGCTGAGCAGAGAGCCCGATGCGGGGCTCGATCCCTGGACCCTGGGATCATGACCCGAGCCGAAGGCAGAGGCTTTAACCCACTGAGCCACCCAGGCGCCCCAAAAATCAATATATTTCATTCAAGGTTTCTACTTTTATGGAATTTGGAATATTTTTAAACAAAATTAATAACCTCCTTTTTATGAAATGTAAGTCTCTGCCCCTAGTAGTTAAGTATATCACATCCAGATCTTAAACCAACATATAATGAGCACTCATAAATTAACAGTATTTTAAGTGATACTTTCTTTGGAATAAGTATTAAAGCTTTTAATGATCTATTATGTGTGTTTTTGTCATTTCAAAGTCAAGCCTGGTCCAAAATACTTCTCTCAGCAAACATTCTTTTAAATTCTCATTATATTTTTAAAGAGTCCATTTAGCTATATTATGAACTTATTGCTTTGACTTAATTATTGCAAAACTACTATTAGTGGAAATACGAAAGAGTTACCAATATATCAAAGACCTACTATATGACTCAGACAATGCCAGAATTCTGGGATTTGATGAGAGTAAGACATTTTTCCTATTCTTTAAGGTTTTTGGTCCAGTCATAACTAGACTGCCTGCAACAAAAGTTATAATCCCAGGAAATTCTGAGGGAATTTTGATTTTATAATAGTTCTGCTATGTACAAACTCATATTTAACAAATTTGAACAGACGGGTTAATGATGTGTTAATGTTGTCCCAGTACCCATATGAAACATCCTAAGGATCTTACTTTCTCTCTAGAATAGCAGTCATTTTAATGGACTTAAAATTAGTAAAAAGTGTTCTTTCTTGGGGAAACTGAAATAAAAAATAATTGGTTTATTTGGAAGCCATAGTCAAATCTAATAGGATTTTTGCCTTGAGTAAATCACAGCAAAAACAGTAGTGAATGTAGTAGGTCTTTCCTCTGTAGTGGGTATATATGTTTCAAGTTATAATTTGTCTTAAAACTGTTGGCCAATATGTAACTAGAAATATATTTTAAAATATATATTATGCAAATATATATGATATGTGATATGATAGAGAAAATGAAAAACAATTAAAAATTATCTATTAATTCCTCTATGTAAACAGAGACACTAATTAACATGTAGATAACTTATTTTCCCTTATAATTGCTTATTTTAATATATGGTATGAATGTGAATGTTTTATTTTTAATATATTATATCATGATATTCTTTTACTTAACCATGTAACAATGATTATGAATCAGTGAAAACAAAAATATTTCAAAAGAGTTTCAAGGACAATCAGGTATTTATAATTATGATTTTTGTGAGCATTACAGTTAGCATTACCATTTATTTTCTCATAATTGAACCTAAAGCACAGAGAAATAAATAATTTTAGGTTTATTTAAATATATGGTATATTTCTGAGGCACCTGGGTGGCTCAGTTGGTTAGGCGACTGACTCTTGATTTTGGCTCAGTTTGGGCCTCCTCACTCAGTGGGGAGTCTGCTTGAGATTCTTTCTCCCTCTGCCCTCCCCCCTGCTTGCTCGCTCTCTCTCTCTCTCTCTCAAATAAATCTCTTAAAAAAAATAATATTTCTAAAATAAGTGTACAGGGTTAGGGTTAATGGGGATGTGCTTGTGGGACATGTTTAGGATACATTCTAAATGTTTATTTCACCGAAAAGGATAATTTTATTGTCACATAAAACATTTTCTTGGGGTGGGGAGTTGTAGAACACCTTAAAAAGAGGGAAGTGCTGGCATGCCTGTCTGGCTCAGTTGGTAGAGTGTGTGGTTCTTGATCTCTGGGTCATGAGTTTGAGCCCCACATTGGGCATAGAGATCATGTAAAAAAAACAAATAAGTAAAGTTGAGCTCCTAACTCTTGATTTTAGCATTACCCTCCATGCTTAAAATAAATAAATAAAGATTAAAAAAAAAAACAACTGCTGCTTTTGAAGAAAAGAAACTATATTTAGGAGCTCCTTATGACTGTTGATCTAGAAAGAAGTACCATAATCAAGACACCACCATAGAAAAAGAGAAGAAGCAGGGCTGCCTGGGTGGCACAGTGGGTTAAAGCCTCTGCCTCTGGCTCCGGTCATGATCCCAGGGTCCTGGGATCGAGCCCTGCATCGAGCTCTCTGCTCAGTGGGGAGTGTTTCCCTTCCTCTCTCTCTGCCTGGCTCTCTGCCTACTTATAATCTCTTTCTGTCAAATAAATAAATAAAATCTGTAAAAAAAAAAAAAAAAGAAAAGAAGGGCAGATGCTCAAAATTATTGCTTGTACACAAATATACATATTTATCTATATGTGTATATATGTGTATGTATATACACATACGTATATGTGTATATATGTATACGTATATGTATATACGTATATGTATATATACATATGTATATATGTATACGTATATATACATATACGTATACATATGTACACATATATGTATGTGTATATACATACACACACATATAAATATATATATATTTACTGCAGCAACTCTACATAAAGTAAGCCAACAGGAGCAGAATTTTTCATTTGCTATACTTAATACATGCTCAGAGTAACAGTAATGATAGCGAACATTTGAATATTACCTATGATACAGCCCACATTTGCATGAATTAGCTCATTTTACACTAAGACCCTATAAAATAGAAAATATTATCTTCGCATAATAATTATATGTGTGCATGTGTGTGTTCATGTGACAATAAAAGTAACCACTCTGATTTCCAAGTTAGTGCTTATTATTTCAACTTTTTACCATTCACAATTTTTATCTATTCTGCTCTTTCCTTCTCTTTTCTTGAATTTACCTCCCATGTTCATTTGGTCTTACAGTTAGCTGCCTGATTACTGTCATTGGCTCTTTCTTTTCCTTCCTCCATCCCTCTCTCTACCCCCATCAGTTTGTTGTTACTTTAAACCTAATTTAAAGTAGGTAAAATAAGTGCGCTATACAAAAATGGAAAGATTCAAGGCAAATGAAATGAAAAATAAGTCTTTGCCTCACACCTACCTTCCAGTTGCATTTTCAGGAACTCCCACAGCTGCCAAATCTTGTTCAAAAAGTTGATGTATTGCCCTTACGTGGAGCAGGAGAAGCTCTTTGGCTCAGAGTGTATGGCAGTCATTGACAAGAATGTGAAGCAGGTCTAATAACAGGAAGTGAAAGATGCACTTTTTGAACCTGGGTCCTTCTGAATTTTTACACCATTAATGCTAACTGACCCTCTACCTGATTTCTGAAAACCCTGTGAAATGAAGAAAAGCCTCAGTTAAAGAGCATATTCAAAATGCACATAATTATTCTAAAATAGTTTGTTTCATTAATCATTCAAAATCTGGTGTATGGGGCTTAAGTTATTAGTATAAATGGCACTCTATTTAAAATTCAAAAGCATAGGAACACATTTTGCACCTTCTCCCTGTTTTAGAAGACTGTTATGTGCTTTAAAATTTTTCTAAACACATTTAATTTACCAATATATTAAATACATTTCTATTTCTTTTATACAGTAAATCTAGAAACATTGAAAATTAGCAAAAGGAGTTAAAGAAAAAGAAGGGGGAGAAGCACAAAATTACCAAAATTCTTCCACTCAGAGAAAACCGCTGTTAATAGCTTGATGTTTTGTATTATTTATATGCATATGTTTTACATATTGATATGTCTGGCATATATGTTTATTAAAATATACACATAAATCCATGAAAATATTATGCTATTTTTAAGCTTTGTACTGTGTACTTATTCACATGTCAATTTATTTTAAAGATATGTTCCATTCACTAACTATGGATCTTCATATTTTTAATGATTACACTCAACTATTGTATAAGTTACATTTAAATATAGGTATTTAAGTGCATAATTTAGTTTGACCTCGAGTTTTTCTTTTAAATGATGCTCTTTTCTGATCTTGCTTTCTAAGACATATTAGCTTCATATAAGGGTTGAGCAATATTTTCGATTTCCTCGAAGAATTTGTATAAGATTTGCAGATCTTTTACTTAAATGTTGTAATTTTTTTTTCTTAAAATGTCTAACTCTTCTGGTTCTAGGCAAAATGGAGTAAGCTCTTTATAGCCTATTTCCCCTACTGATTACAACTAAAATTGCTGGACAAAACACAACTACTGAAGAATTGTGAAGCAGCGTATTTCGGAGGAAAGTAAAAATTTGGAGAAGGGACACATACAGAGGAAGTTTCCTCCTCCTCCTTATGTATTTCTGTCAACCCTTTTTTAGATGTTGGGCGGCAGGTCCAGGATTTTTAGGCAACACGGACTTCAGCAATTCTGAACAAAATCTCCGTATTTATTGCCAGAAGGCTAGAAAAGTGGGCCCCTGAAAGATGGAGAAGGTGAAAGAAATTTCCATCTTTCTTTCTGTCTTTTTATCCTTCTCTTATCTCTCCTACCTGTGCCCTGAAGAGAGACCCCAGCCCAGAGCTGTGACACAGGGTATAACTGGAACTCTAAGAGAAAACCAGTCTTTCTGGCCAGAAGCTCTGGCCTAAGGTCCCTGTGGACTGAAGTATGTGAAAAGAATCCCCATTTCTTTCTCTTTTGTCTCATAGAATTGATACAAGTGTGGGGCTGATTTGTCAAGTAACAAATGTAGCAGCAGCACATAGTACAAGAAATCTCACACAATTCAATAAAATAATAGAGACTAAAAAGTAAAAAAATAAAACTATGCACAGAGGACGTGATATTTTTCATAGAAAATCTCAAGGAATCTGCCACAAATTTTTATAAATAGTAAGGATAACAGAGTTTTAAGACACAGTGTCAGTATACACAAATCAATTCTCTTTCTATATACTAAGCACAGAACATATGAAGAGAATCTCTCCATTAAAGTAACTTTATAGTGGTACCGAAGATACATGAGGTACACAAACAAATCTAACAAATTATGTGTATAATCTGTGCTAAAAATCATAAAATTGTGAAGAATAGGGAATGATTTTTCAGGGAAATGATCATGCTTCCTGAGAAGTTCCTCTTTTCTTTTTTAATTTTTAAAGATTTTATTTATTTATTTGACAGAGAGAGAGAGAGAGATCACAAGTAGACACAGCAGCAGGCAGAGAGAGAGAGAAGCAGCAGACTCCCTGCTGTGCAGAGAGCCTGATTCGGGGCTCGATCCCAGGACCCTGAGATCATGACTTGAGCCAAAGGTAGAGGCTTAACCTAGTGAGCCACCCAGGCACCCCTGAGATGTTCCTCTTAAATAAAATTTTTTTGTGTGTGGTCGTTTTCTTTTTTCTATATGCGTTAATAAACATGCTTCAGACCTTCCAATTTCATTCCCCTTGGTATGAGCATATATGAAAATCTTGACACTTTATGTCCATGTCTTAAAATACTGACCTTTCCATCCTGCGGTAGTTCCTAAGAATGGCATTGCTGAAACTGCATTTCTGCCTAATCTTGCATTCAGTCATTTCTACCTTAGCTGTATTGGTTTTCTAGGGCCTGTGGGCCAGCCTATTCCTCTCTCTTAATGATAGGAATGATAAATTGGTTAGCACTAGTCAACTTTTTAGAAAATTTACATCTATTTTATTTCGTTCTTCCAGAAAATATTTTTTACACTGACACACACTTTCTTATTTCATGTGATTATCTCTGGGTTTCCATTTTATTTCTGTAGATTGGTGTTCATATCGTTCAAGAGAAATTGCATCAGACCATTGTTAAAGATGGCAAGGAAGAATTTGTTCTAGACTATGGCCTTTGAGGAGACCTTGAACTCGATTTTGCTGAAACAAAAAGCAGGATTTTTAAACTGTGGGGTGAGCTAATGGGAAAGTATTGGAGGATGTTAGGAGAAGGTTGGTCACGATGATTAGGCATATATGTCTACTAACTGATGCTTAATGAAGTTAGGCTCCTGTCCTTCCACAGAGACTAGGAGATAGGAATGCTTTATTTCTTGATGATTACATTTCTAAGCAGTGGTTCCTGTGTCCTTGAGAAAGACTTTGCTGAGTTGTAGATTTACATCTTAAGGGGGCAGAGAAAGAACTTAAAATTCTAAGTTTTCTAAAGCAAAAGTTCTAAGAAAGAGGACGTCAGAGGATATGATCAGGAAGATAGCCTGTCTAAAATTTATTGAAGTTGAAGGGAACATTAAGGCCATTTTGGTCAGTTTTAAAGCTAAATGAATACACATAAATAATCATCTTAAAATAGTATTTCAGGCACATATGATTAAGTATGCAGTTGATGCATATTCTAAGATCTTTACCCTATAGCATTCTCTTTTTGTCTGATCTTAACTTGGTTAAAGACGGAACCAATAAAAAGTAGTGTACTTTGTAAGAAATTTATCTTTATCCCTGTTTCAATTAATCTGTGAGAATATGGTTTGTTTCTTATAGAAAGTTAGGCATTTCAGTTAAATAATCACAGGGGCTTCAGTTTGTGATGTTTTATGGATTTAGTTTTCTTGTTCATCTATGATAAAGTGCCATAAATTCTCCTTAAGGGCATTTCTCCTAATCCTTCCGTTAAATAATCAAAGTTATAAAGAGCCTTGTACCTAAAACCATGTGTCCTATGTCTGTCAAAGATCTTTTACCTTTTTTTATACAGGTATTCTTGGGTATGCACACAGACAAAGAATTGCTGGCTCATAGGGTAATTCTATGTCTAACTTTTTTAAAGAACTGTCTAATTGTTTTCCAAAGCAGCTTTACCATTTCCCATGCTAACCAGTCATTTAAACTGATGCCAGTTTCTCCCCATTCTCAGAAATGTTTGTTCTTGTTTGTGTTTTTGGTGATAGATATTTAGTGGGTGTAACGTAGTATCACATTTTGATTTGCAGTGACCTAATAGCTAATAATGTTGGACATCTTTTTATGTGCTTCTTGGCTTTTAGCATAAATACTTCGAAGAAAAGTTAATTCCTATTATTTGATAATTGTTTAATTTGAGTAATTAAAATTTTTGAGTTATAAGTGTTCTTTGTATATTCTGGACATTGGATCTTAACACATATGTGAGTTTTCATATATTTTCTCCATTCTGTGGGTAATTTTTTTCATTTTCTTGCTAGTGTTTGCTTGAGGAACAAAAGTTTTAATTGTGATGAAGTAGAAGTTATTTTTTATTTTTGGTTGCTTGCACTTCTGGTGTTATATCTAAGAATTCACATCTAACCTGAATTCATGAAGATTTATACCTGTTTTGTTCCAACATTTTTATAATTTATAATAATAATAATATATAATATATAATAATAAGTTATTCCTTATGTCTTTGATCAATTTAGGTAATTTTTATATGTGTGAATTAGTTTCCCAACTTTATTCTTTTGCAAGTGGATATCTAGTTGTTCCAGCATCATTTCCTAAAATAACCATTCATTTTTCATTGAATGGTCTTGGTACCTTTATCAAACATCAATTAACCATAAATATGAGGATTTTTTCCTAGACTCTAAATTACATTCCGTAGATTTATATGTCTATTCTTATAACATAAGAATATGTTACATAGTATATATTACCATGACTTTTCAGTAATCTTTGAAATCAGGAAGTCTATATTCTCCAACTTTGTAATTTTTAAAAAAGATTGTTCTAGTTGTTCTGGGTTCCTTGTATTTACCTATCAATTTTATGTTCAATTTATCAATTTTCACCAAAATAATTCTAGAATACTAGAATTCTGATAGCAGTAACAATTTAATATATAGATCAATCAGAGGAATATTTTCATCTTAACAGCATTGCATCTTGTGATTCATGATTAAGGAATACCTTTTTTTTTTTTTTAACTCTTCCTTAATTTCTTTCATTTCTTTCCTTTGCAGTTTTAAGTGTACCTGTTTGCATCACTTCTGTTAAACTTTTTCCTAAGTATTTTTATGTTATAGTAAATGAAATTGTTTTCTTAATTTTGTTTTGAGATTCTTCACTGCTAGTAAATAGAAATAAAATTGATTTTTGTATTTTTATCATGTATCCTGCCACCTTGATGAACTTGTTCACTAGCTCTAATATGTTTGCATGCATGTGTGGGGATTTATGTGTTTGTATGTGTGTGTGTTCCTAAAAATTTTCTGTATGCAAGATACTGTCATCCACAAATAGAAATATTTTTTCTTTTTCCATTTCAATCTGGATACCTTTGTTTATTTTACTTGTCTAATTACCTCCAGTATGCTGTTGAATTAAAATAGGGATTATGAACTTTATTGTCTTGCTCTTGATTTTAGGGGGAAAGGCTTTCATCATACAGCTTGTAGTATGATTTTACCTGTGACTTTTATAGATGTCTTTGTCATGTTGAAGAATATTTTTCTAGTTTGTTGGTTATCTTTTATCTCAGAAAGTTACTGGATTTTGTCAAATTATTTTTCTGCATCTATTTCAGTAACCATGTGTTTTATCCTTTTTTCTATCAGTAGATGTATTATATCGGTTGATTTCACTTTGTAGATAAAGTCTTGTATTCTTGATATAAATCCCATTTGGTAATAGAATATAATTTTTTTATGTATTGCTGGATACAATCTGCTTATATTTTGTTGAGGATATTTGTGTTTATATTCATAAGGAATATTGATTGGTTATTTTCTTCTTTGTGATGTCTTTCGTCTTAGTACAAGGGTAAAACTGGCCTCATAGAATGAGATGGATCTTCTAATTTTTGAAGTGGTTTGTGAAGCCTAGCCATTAATTCTTATTTATGCCTTTAGTAGATTTCATCAGGAAACCTTCATGTCCTTGACTTTTCTTTATGGGAAGGTTTTGATTACTAATTCAAATTCCACATATTAGCAGTATATTCAGATTCTCTATTTCTTACTGTAATATAGTAATGTGTATCTTTGCAGAAATTTGTCCACCTTATCTAGATTTATTTAATTTGGTGATACATACTATTCATTGTATTCTCTTTATATATATTTATGTTTTGTATATAATTTATGTATAATATATAATATGTAGAATTATGCAAAGTCATTGATAATGTCATTCTTCCATTTTTAATTTTAGTCATTCCAGTCTTCTCTCTTTTCTTTTAGTCTCACTAATGATTGTCAGTTTTGTTCTTGTTCTTTTCAGGAACCTATATTGGATTCATTGAATTTCTCTATTGTTTTCCTGTTCTCTAATTTATTTCTGATTGAATATTTAAAATTCCTTCTTACCATTTGATTTGGCTTTAGTTTGCTTTTTTAAAAAATTTGTTTTTAAGATGGAAGCCTAGGTTATTAAAATCTTTTTAAAATATAGACATTTATAGCTTCAGATTTCTCTATAAACACTGCTTACCTGCAGCCCATTCTTTTGATATATTTTCTTTATACTTGCATTCATCTTAAAGTATTTTTCTTTGTTTCTCATGCAAAATATTCTCAATTATTCTATCTTAACTTCACTGATTAATTCTTCTGCCTGCTCAAATTTGTTATTGAACCTATCTAGTGAATTTTTCCTCATTACAATTATCATACATTTCAACTTCAGAATTTCCACTTGGTCCTTTTTTATAATTTCAATTTCTATATTTTTATTCTATATCTAGGAATACATCATTCTCATATTCTCTTTTGCTTCTTTGACCACATTTAGAATAGCTGATTTAAAATGTGTGTTTAGCATGCGTCTCGTCTAGATTTTCTTAAGGACTGTTTTACAGACTGCTTTTTTCCCTGGATATAGATCATAATATTTTGGTTTTAAAATTTGTCTCTTAATTTGTTTTTTAAAAACTGGACATTTTAGATATGAAAAGATAGCAACCTTTGGAATTAGGCTCTCTGACTTTCCCATAGTTTCTTATTGTTGATGCTTGGTGTTGTTATTGGTTATTTGTTTATGGTCTTTGCAGAACTAATTTTTCAAAGTATATTCCTTGTCATGTATGACCAACAAAGTCTCTGCTCACTTAATTCAGTTGGACAGAGATTTCCTTAGAAATATTGAACCCATGTATCTTCCAGTCCTTGTCAGGGGTTCTGTGTGCATGTGGAGACATACTTTTAATACTAAGCCTTGGAGATCACAACTTAAATCCACCTTAACATAGAAGACCGGATAAAAGGTCACAAACCTCACTGTTTGCACTAATATTTAGTGTGTTTTTCTTTTTCTCTTTTTAGTAAGTATTCCTTCAATTTTTAAACCATTAGTTAATGTACTGAATTCTGAAAAAGTTGATTCTGATCTTTTTGTCCATATTGTCATCGCTTTAATGAAAGACATGATTTTTAGAGTTCCTTACTCTAGCCTTTTCATAGATGTTAGTATTTCCTTTATCTTTAGGATATTTACCAGGCTTATTTTTTCTGTTTTCCTCTCTCTCCTTTTGTTATCTATATAGGGGAAATTCCAAGAATTACATTCTGGATGGCTGTGAGGATACATTGAAAATATAGTCAGAAGTTCGTTTATATCTCCAGTAGACAATAAATGTAATTATTTATTTCCTCATTTTGAAGGTGTTTTTTTTTAACTTTTCATTTTATTAGTGACAGTATAGAGTTGTACAGTTGCTATATATTCTATTATTTTCCTCCAAAGTCCAATATAAAAGTCCACGTAGATGTTTCTAGAATAAGTTCAATTTCTCACTAGTTCCGTTAAGTTCTGTTCTTTTCACTTAAGGAACCACAATGAGAACAGGAGAAGTCCAGAATTGAGAGCAGATTCTCTGCTCAAATATGTCTTCACTTACCACTTACTAGCCTGCGTCAATCTTTAAAAAATAACCTTTGAAGGTTAAGGTCCACTGAATTACAATTATTGCCCACTTAATGTGAATTATTATGTTGGCTTAGCAGTTCAGAACCATGGGAAGAGAGAAAAACAGGAGGAGGGTTTGAGTACTTTTTCTGTTAAGATATTTTCTATATAGCTATCTAAAGAAAAAATACACATATAATAAAAGAAAAATATATATAGAAAGACTAGAATCAACATCTTGGATGTTCTTAGAGCTGTAATAGTGTATGGTTTTATATTAAAGTAGTGATCACCAGTATAAACAGGCCTCAAAAATATTTGTATATTATAAGAATTTATTTTAATAAGTACTTGTTTTTTTTAAATTTATAACATATTGTTTCACAAAAATTATGGGTGGATTAGTCTTTGGGTTTGCAGACAATAACCAAAACCTTATTTAAACTCCAATATACTTGAAGTGCTATCACAAGAGCATTATTCCAGTTATTTCTAACCACTATTTGAAAATGGTTTCTGTTTGCAACTGCATTTTGAATTACATATCAAGCAGTCAGAAGCATCGCACAATACTTAGAATTTAATAACAAGGAAAGCACTTCACATCAAAATTTGTGTGATACAGCTAAAGCAGTACTTGGGAAAATGTGAAACCTTGAGTACATTTGTCAGGAAACAAGAATGAGTGAAAACAAATGATCTCCCACAACCGCATGTGGTTGGCTGGAGCATGAATAATGTATAGCTTCTTTTTTTGTAATGGCCAAAGAGAGTGGAAAGGACCTCCAATAAGCTAAGGAACTAGTTACAGGAAAGTCTAAATTCTCTTTTTCAATTTTTTTTTTTTTTTAATCCCAGTGGACCTCAATCTTTAATGAGTACAAGTCACCTAAAGAGATGATTGAAATGTAGATTTCTCAGCAGTAATCTCTGGAGATACTGAATCTGTTGCTTTAGGTTTGTATGTAATACTTGATTTTAGCAAGCAACCTGTTATGATTTGAATGTAAATTTTAAGAACCAGTATCTCTACTTATAGGACTATATATTTATTGACTACCATTTCTATTATGCTCTGAATGGGGGAAATGGAGGTTGGAATAGTAGGTAATGCTTTTGTCATCCCCATGTGATAGACACATTTTGATTTTGCTCTAAATTGAGTATCTTTTAGATAATGCTGTTGTTAAATTTTCTGTGTCTGTGTTTTTGACTTCCTAGGGCTTAGGTCTAGCAGATTTAGTAGATCTTTCAGATCTAGTATGCTGTTTTGTACTTTATCTGGACAGCCTGGTGATGAAAATGTACTAAGGTAGCAAGCTCCTCTACCACCCCCTTTCCAACAATTGTTTACATAAAGGATTAACAAAAGATCAACCCTGCCTTTGATCTTCTATCTAAATTTCCTCCAAATTCAAATCTATTGACTGATCAAGTAATATTTCTCAAGGTAAGAGGTGCACTCATTTTGAATTGTTATCTCAGGGATAAATGTTAGCAGAAAGAATGAATATATTCCCATTAAATCAGAATGTACAGTGAGTTTTCCATTTTGAATGTAAAAAGTCTTTCAGACATTTGTTTGGGGAAAAAATGGAGTTTTGGAAAGGTTTAATTTTATCTCTAAACCCCAAATGACAAATAATGGGGCTTGATTCTAAAGGCTTACACTCTTTACAAACAACTAACATTATCAAGGTTGAAAAAGTTATCCTTAAAGTAGCATTATTCAATAAGACTAACTCTCAAGCTAGAAGCATATAATTAAACATTTGCTATAAAATTATTAATAGCCCACCATTTATCTGGAAGCCCCTTCTTTTTCTTTAACTCACCTCTGTAAGAAGTTTCCACACAACAGTTTCACTAAAATGCTGTTTCTGGGGACATAAAAGAAAGTATCTTCCTTGTGATCCAGTTTTTGCTTAAAAACTTACTGTGCAATAAACTTTTGGAAGTATTCCATATACTGTTTTGGAGATTGTATTTTGGAGATTATGGATTCTTAGTAATACAAAGTGAAATTGTGGGGTTTTTTAGATATATCTGATGAAATAGATATTGCACATTAGAACATGAATATGAAAGAAAGGTCTTGGATTTCTTGTCCATCTTGGAAAGACAGCTGTAAAGGAGTGTGACTGACTCCTTCATCTTCCTGCTTATGTATAGGTTCACATGGGACCTTAACCTCACTACAGTTATTCCTACCACTGTCCCCAAACATCAAGTGCCAACCGAAGCATCTATTTACCATGCTTGGACTCCACTGTTTTCCACTCTAATATCAAATTGATTTCTTACAACAAATATGTGCACAATTTTGATGAGATAATGCTGAATTCTAGAAATCTTTTTTTTTTTTTTTTTAAATTCTTGGTACAGCATCCTTCAGCAATTACAACCAGAGTTTTCTCTTCAGTAGAACACTCAGATCCCATTAGTGGCAAATGATCTCTTGTGTGGTTATTTCTACAGTCAAAGTTAATTTGACTGTAGTTACTAGACTTAAGCTAATGGCGTTTACTAATCTGTTTGCTGCAAGTGATAAACCAAAGGAAATAATGCTGACAGAAAAATATCAGCACAAATTATGAGCGGCCAATGTACCATACAGCCCAGCCTTAGCTGTTTTTCTTTTCTCTTAATAGAAGACGGGAATGCACTAATCCACAAAGCCACGGTTGATCTTTGAACATATTACAGAGCTTTAGTTCACCACACATCATGCACATTATATCGGATAACATTCATTGCCACTTCTTGAGGTGGATTAGTATTTACACATGAATTAACAATTAGAATTGGAGGGAGAGGAATTGAATGTGAGACTAGCTTTCTGAGGACTGCTTAATAGATAAGCTTTGCTGCACCTTTCTTAGTCATCCAGAAATATTGAACAATAACAAGCATAGCATCCAAAGCTCTCCTCCTCTCCAATTAAAGTTTTGGCCCTTTTAGATCTGACTCATTAGAAAAAAGGCTCAAATTGGCCTTATGCATTTTACATCGGTTATTATATCATATAAAACTCGGTACACGTTCTGTCAGCCATGGGAGAAAAGGCAAGTCTCAGAAGTTCAACAGACGTTAGTTTATCTGTAATTAGTTTCTAAAAATAAATAAATAAAAATAAAATTTCACAAATTGCCCAACTGTAGAAAAAAATAAGCAATAATTCAGCCCACTACCAAACACGAAAAGTACTTTTTAGAGTTAAGCTTTAGAATTTAATTACCCTTCCATGTTTTGAATGGAAGAAGCATCTGTTGTTATTAGGACTTCGACTATGTTTAAGGCAGTAGAAATATAGTCATACAGCGACAGTAGGTTTATTTTTTTAGCCTTGCCCTACCCAAAACCTGGCACTTGGTTCTAGAGAAGTTATCTTCCCAAAGAGGGGGGGAATGCTAGACCAATGGACTTAGGTTTAAAATATGGTTCTGATAACCAGTCGTTATGTGGGGCAAATGTCATATGGGTTTTTAAAAACTCATGATCAGATGCCTATTCTCTCATTTTTTTTTTCATGGCAAATTAAAGGCAATATCATGTACTTTTTACCTATACTCTCCTAGATATCTAATTTGTAAGTGCTTAACATCACACTTAATACACAGAAAATATACATGCATGCTATTAATTTCTTCAATATCCTTCTGTCCTTTCGATTCATGTTTAACCTTCCCAACTGGGTAAAAATAGGTCCTTAGACTTGGCTAGATTTTTGGTGCCTTTAAAATATTCTTCTGTTTACCTAATAGTGATTGTCACCTTTCCCTCAAGGAGTATCTATCCATAAGTTGCTAAATGGGTTATAATCTATAGTTCTTGTCATTTAAATCATTACAGAATGTCATACAGTTATATTTAAGTAAAGTTTGCCATTCAGTAATGTAAGAACAGTCATATATTTGGAAGGGTTTTTATTTCCCTGCATCTTAAGAAAACACCTTAATCTTGGTACAGGTGGAAGGTAAAAATGATATATTAATATTTGAAAGAAAAGTCTATGGAGACTAAATAATATCTAATATGAGGATTTATAATAGAATATATTGATACAAAATATATTTATAATAACATTGGCGGAAATGCTGTAGAGCTTATGGTGAGAAAATTATCAGTAATTATATTGAGTCAGTGTTTAATGTGTTAGACACCATGCCAGACTCTCAAAGTATCTTAATTGATTCTTACCACCATCCTATGAGTTAGGTATAGCATCAGTGTTAAAGATGAGGGACCAGTTTGGCAAGTTTATCTGATTTAAACTACAACTACAAAAGATGGAAGAGTTCCAAGATAAAAGGCAGATCAGTCTAATTCCACTGGACATGCTCTTTCCACTGAGTTATATAGCCTTCTGTTGATAGAAGAATCTTGCTTTACTTAACTCTAAAGGAAGGAGGCTGTGTTTCTCCTGTTGTATTCCCAGAACTTTGCATAGTTTCAGATATAGGTTTGATGTATTGGCTTGTGGTTTGCTTTTGTGTTTGCTGTTGTTGAATGAATGAGTGTGCCATTTAATCTCTTGCATCTGGCATAGGGTCTTATATGTCTTAAATGACTTAAATAGCGATGCCCTGAAATTTTAATTATAAGGAAAGTAAGTTCTTAATTCAGAACACCAATTGTTAAGATGCAGATAGAAGCCATTTGACAATACTCAAGAAGAAGCCTCCTGGTGAATTCCTGGTGAAAACTCCTTGCATTGTACGCATGTCCCTCCACTGTATCAGGTGGAAGCACATTATACACATGGACATTATACACATGTCCATCTACTGTCTATATCAGATGGAAGCACAGTAGTGAGGAGCATGCTGCCTTCTGATGCAGAACTTAAGGGCTTCCTTCTATTTGGAATATGTCCATGACTTTTATCTGAATAACTAATAATCATAAATTCTTCTCTGGACTTCTAAAAAAACTTCATGTTCTTCTACTGTGAATGTTAATGCAATAATTGTGCTTATATTTATGCTGTTGAATTTATCATATATTTCATAATTATGTACCAATAAAAGCTTAAGTGCAGCTCATACTGAAATACTTTCCTCTCAATAGCTGGCTTGGCATATTTTACATTTTCAATAATGTGATGTTTAGTAAAAATGTGCCAAAGGACCTAAATTAATTTGAGTAGAATTGATCTGTAGGCGAGCACTGATTTAGAGGCACAGCAAGTATTCCTGCCATCCCTCGTTTTCAGTTTTGGAAGAGAAGATTATCTCTTAGGGCAAAGATTTACAATAAAAATTAATTTTGAATCATATGCCATAAAATGGAGATTATTTTTCAGCATGCCATTTTTGTGGAACAGTCATCAACTTCTAAATCATCATAAAATGGATTTGAGGGCTAATGAGAATATATGATTTTTTAAAATTTTCCTTGTTATGGAAAATTCACAAGACGTGGCATATTTATTTAAATGTTTCAAACTTTAATATTTAACTTCAACTTTTATTGAGTTCTATTTTATAGAAAGTACTAAGGGTGATAAAGATTTGCACAGACAAAAAATAAAGTGTGTGTGTTCCAAAATCCCTGTCTGTGTTGGCAAACACATACAAATACACTACAAGGGTATCCAGGCAGGGTCACAATAGTTGTGCTATAGGAAAACTAAATTATCTGCCCTGGTTAGAATTAAGCTTGAAATTTGTTAATAATACCCTTATCCACATTAAGATTATGAATATTTAATAAAGTGTCCTGTGCTCCTTCTTCATTTTTCTCTCTGCTTCATTTTGGGGTCTCTGTTTTCTCTCTGCTATGTATTCTCTCTCTGACACTTATCATTTCCCCTATCATTCTCTTTCCTAACCTCCCTATTCTGCGTGACGTCTGCTATATTTCTCATCGTTCTTTAGCATTTCACTCTTGCTCTAACTTGTTGACTTTGCAAGAAAATCATTGCTTCTGTAAAATAAAATGGCAGTTTTCATAGTACGCATAAAATAGAATGAAAACACATCTAAGATGAGGGGACTTGGTGTGTATCAGACTCCGCTGCATGAGCTCATCTTGGCCTCACTTCTACATCAGTAGAGATTATTGCTGTCATCATTTTTTCAGGTGAGGAAACTAAAGCGTATGAGTGTCGGATGAGCTGGGTACAGTCCTTGGGAAGGACTGCCAGTCACGTAGACTAAGGTGCACAACAGTGTGGCTGCTGGCTGCTCTTCCCTTCTCCTTCCCAGGCAGGTAGCATCCTCAACCACAATGTATGAAACAGAGTGAAGTGTTCTGAAGCAGTCTGTGAGGTGAAGTTTGCCCACGTTCCCATTCTAGGGACACTATTTACCTGTGTGGACCACAGGAAGGCAGAGATTAAACACCTTGCCCTAGGTTCTTCATCTGTAAAATAAAGTAAGAATAATAGCTACATCAGGACGCCTGGGTGGCTCGGTTGGGCGGCTGCCTTTGGCTCAGGTCATGATCCCAGCGTCCTGAGATCGAGTCCCACATCGGGTTCCTTGCTCAGCAGGGAGCCTGCTTCTCCCTCTACCTCTGCCTGCCACTCTGTCTGCCTGCGCTCACTCTCTTTGACAAATAAATAAATAAATAAAATCTTGAAGTTTAAAAAAAAAAAAGAATAATAGCTACATCATGGCTTATTGAGAATTCAAGGGTTTCACATGAGTTCAGCACATATAGAATGTCCCACAGTAACCACTTCACAGGGGAGTGCTGGGAAAGCTTTAACAGCAGGGCTCTGTGCAGGGTGGGGGTTGGGCAGGCTGGTTGGGGAGGACCTCTGGTTTGCAGCATTTGCTGGTTTCTGGGCTGCACATATATAATCCTGTCATGGCCGATTTCAAGCTCTGGTGTGGCATTACCAAATGTACTGGAAAGAATTCCACAGTGACATTTGGGACACAAATTTTCACTATACAGATACATTAGATGTAAATATCCTCAAGAGCGTAGATATTATTAAAATGTAGTAAAATATTTAGAAAACAGTAGATTTTGATATTTTCTTAATTTTGTAGTATAATCTAATTATTCATTTATATTATTTAATTTTTTAATAAAATGTTTACACTTAACACCTCATGCAATTCCTAATTATCTAATGATTGGTTCTCTCAAGATTTATACAAGTCAATTCCAACATACTACTGGATACTGTATGAGTTTCTCTTTTTAAGCAAATAGATAAGTAAATAATCTCTGGTATAGATTCAGAATTCTTCTCAGCAAAACACTCCCTATGACAAGTGCATTAAAATTTTCAGGTGATATGAAAAAATGATTTTCATCCTTGGTCTAGGGAGTTATTGGTGATTTATGTAAGCAATTTAACTTTATTTAACCTTATAAGGGGAGAATAGAGTATAATAGTAACAGAAATTTGGTAAATATACATCTGGTTTGTGAAAGACTTTACATATGAATGTTTCCCTTATTTTCAGGACTGTGATTTTTTTTTTTTTAATTTTCCCATATTACCCCAAGAAATAACACAAGGACAAGATTTGAGGTAATTTTCTGATTGTTTTCTAAAGTCAGTGCAAATCAGGGAAGATCACCTGGTTGGCCCCCTTCTGAGTCTTTTAGAAAGAGTATTTCTCAGAGTTGAGATGCATTTCATATATGGTAGTGCTGAATCTTTTAAGAAGACATAAAGTTGTATTCTGACAAGTAGTTCAGTGATAGCATTCGCTCATAATGCTAGCAAAGTATTAAATGCCACTTTCCCCTGGGAAGTGACTCGGGCATATTTCAATATGCCACATGTCCCAGACCAAAAAGTTTTAGGAAAATAACAGTGCTCTGCCCTATGCTCACTGCCCTGCCCTCTACTTTAAAAAAAAAAAAAAAAAAAAGTGTAGAAGCAGAGAGGGAGGAGGGGAGAAGGAGGAGGAAGAAAATAAAAAAAGGAAAGGGAAGATTTTGAATAGTTTGTTCAATTCCAGAACTTGAAGTTTCCACTTCCTCCATTATTTTTCAGACACACCTGAGATATGGACAATTATGAATCATTCATTGTGTTGAAAATACACCCAAAGCAGCCTCTTTTTAAAATGAAATACTCAGAAAATATAAACTAGCTCTATTTCTGATGGAAAATGTAATGCCATTTAAACAGAATACCCTGTGTGTCATATTTTAAAAACAAGATTCCTCTATACCTTAAAATATTAAATATTTGCCAGTCCTTATTTCTCTGTATGATTTCTTTGCTTAAGGAATGCATGTTTATCTTATAACTGAAGAATCTTGAGTGTTCTTTGTAAGGGCTGAGGTTGAGCAAATATACAAGCTGAACTTTTAAATGATTCCAACTCTTTCTTTTAAAAATATTTAAAAGTTGGTCTGTGCTTACAAAATTGTGGTAAGAATTGAAAGGCCTTTTCTTTGGGTTTTCTTCCTATGTCTTGAAAGTTTTAAATGTACTCTGGAACTGCCACTAGAAATGGAATATTTCATGAGAAAAATAAAGCACAATGAAAAGAATAAAATCCTAAAACTTCCCCAAGTCCAATGCTGCATTTTAATATGATAAACATGCATCTCTATTACAACACTTTTCTCCTCTCTATAGAACCCTAAATTTGTATCTTTGAGAAACTTCGTTGAGAATAATGTATGTTTGTTTAAGTATATTATACCTAATAACATTTTGCTAGTCATTTACATTCAAAAGGACTTGTTCTGATGTGGGATAAATTATAATTCAGATGATAAATTTTTGGATCTCTTGTTTTTAGAACACCTAAATCGTGCATATTTTTGTCAATACAATCCATCACATAGTGATATATAAGAATTAATGCTTCCATGTCTGTCCAATTTGATTATACAAGAAACTTATTCTCCTTAGGGGAACATTTTTCAGTATGACGTCAATAGTTTACAATGTAGCTTTGAATTTGAAAGAAAGCTTCATAGAAATTAGGAAAAATATCATTTTTGTGTGTGTGCTTTTTTTTTTTCTTTTTTTTCTTTTTACCCTAATTCAATGATGGTGGTCAAGTTTCTTTAAAATATACAAGGCAAGGGGCACCTGGGTGGCTCAATGGGTTAAGCCGCTGCCTTCAGCTCAGGTCATGATCCCAGAGTCCTGGGATCGAGTCCCGCATCGGGCTCTCTGCTCAGCGGGGAGCCTGCTTCTCCCTCTCTCCCTCTCTCTCTGCCTGCCTCTCTGCCTACTTGTGATCTCTGTCTGTCAAATAAATAAATAAAATCTTTAAAAAAAAATAAAATATACAAGGCAAATTTGGAAAAAAATGTGAGGATTATTAAAATGAAGAGACAATTCATTTTCTCAAGGTAAACATACAAAATACGTATGAAAAATAAGCAAGCATAATTTGATTATGAATTCTCTTCTTCGAGGGAGAATTGCAAAGGCTTGTTAAAAGAAATGTATATTCCTTTTATTGTTGTTTATTGGATATTAGCCATAAATTAATGGTTTGAAAGATCACTTAAGTCACTGAAGTAAATACATCCAATTTTAGAACTGTTTCTTTCCCAGCTCCGAGATTTGAGAAAACAGATAACAGGAGAACCACAAATGATATTTTGGAGATACCTGGCATTTTGAGTTGTTTAAGGAAAGAGTTTTGAGTTGTTTGAGGAAAGCATAAGCAATCCAGAGTTTTCCTGGCTTTTTCACTAACCAGTCTGAAACCGAGAAGCCTGTATTACATATTCATTGATTAATCTATTGAGCCTTTGTCTTATATTAAGCACTATTGGTGGATACTGAACAGTTTTGGCTTTGTTTACAAAAAGCAGACATTGCTGTATTTTAAGGGAAAAATACTATCAGAAGATATTAAATAACTCGCAGAACTTCTGGACAAATCGAATGGTCAGACTTGGAAACTATAAAATAAAATATATATAATGAGCAGTGAATTCTGGCAAGGAATTTAATGATGAGGTTGAACTGAAACAACCATTTCTAAACAAGTTGGTCCACAATAAACAATAAACTTTTGGTTATGGTGACTGTTCCAGTATAATAAAGAAGCATGAAGCTTAATTTAAACAAAGTTTGATTAGACATAGATTACAAGTGCAAGGGGCGCCTGGGTGGCTCAGTGGGTTAAGCCTCTGCCTTCGGCTCAGGTCATGATCCCAGCGTCCTGGGATCGAGCCCCACATCGGGCTCTCTGCTCAGCCGGAAGCCTGCTTCCTCCTCTCTCTCTGCCTGCCTCTCTGCCTACTTGTGATCTCTGTCTGTCAAATAAATAAATAAAATTAAAAAAAAAAAAAGATTACAAGTGTAAGTCTTGTGTATTTTAATATCAGACCTATGTCTATGTACTGGGTTTCTGAAGCTAGATATAGGATTCTTTCTTGAAATAGAAATAGAAATAAATAGCATTTGAACAAATCTCCAGAATTCAAAATATACTTCTCTAATAATTACTGTAGTAATAGTAATAATGGAAGATACTGTTTGTTGACCATTTGCTGTGTATCATTTTTTCTTGGTTGATTTGTGGGTCATAATTAGTATTGGGTAAAAGTAGAAAGCAAGAAGGGTTACTTGAGTTGAAACGCATGTTACGTCCAATGGAATCCACAACAGTTTATTTTAAGTAGTTCTTGCTTTAGTGCCAAAACAGACCAGTTTTCAAATATTGGTTCTGACATTTATTAGCTGCGAAACTAAGTAAATCTTAGTTACTGTCCTGAGTTTGAATTTTCACAACTAATAATGGAAACAACACCTGCCTTGTAGGGATGCTATGATATTATAAAATTTAAGTGCTCAGGTAGTTTAACATGATGTTCATAACGTCCGTCATTAATATTATTCAAAAAAGGACCAGTGATTTTAGCAAAAGAAAATATACATTGCCCCAGACTAAGACATTCTCCTGTCTGAGTAATGTTGCTGCCTTTATGTTTTCCTGTTTGATTTATGATGATGACTTTTGAGGAAATCTTTCTACCCAGGAACAGGCAAAAGTTCAACATAAATAAAAGGCATGTGCTATGTAAACATGTCAAGATATGTTGGCGTGTAAATATTTTAATAAGAACAGCGTGATGGGGAAAGCTGTAGGTTCTAAATTACCTGGTGTTTTCTGAGTTAAAATGAGAATAAGTGAGGTAGAAAAATTGTTAGTGTATAAATAGATGAAGAAACCACGATATAAGAAATACTGACTTTATTATCGTTATTCTGAACTCTAGCCTTGACATCTTACTAAAGTCCATATTGATTAGGTCCCTGGAAATCGGTATTGCCTCTTGTTCTCTTTTTTGAGGTGAGTTTTTACATCTTGTCATTCTGTCCAAAGAATAGAAGAATGAGAGAACAAAATACTAAAAGGGCAACAATGAACCCGGAGATAGATATACACTAAACAAATCAGAAGAGACCCAAAACCTGGGGTGGGGTTGGGGGGAAACAGAATATGATCAGGTGGGAGAATAGAACATAACCATACACTAGGTTTTGGGTATATTTTGGTCTGTGAGAGGAAACTGCATGCCAAAATTAAAGAAAGGAAAAAAAATATATATGGTTAAATACAATGAAGGGACAGATTATGACTCCTCCTTTGCAGAATTTAAGAATCAGAACAGAGGATCATAGGGGAATAGAGTTAAAAACGAAACAGGATGAAACCAGAGAGCGAGACAGACCATAACAGTCTCTTAATCTTCAGAAACAAACTGAGGGTTGCTGGAGAGGTAGGGGGTAGGATGGGGAGGCTGAGTGATGGACACTGGGGAGGGTATGTGTTGTGGTGAGTGCAGTGTATTTTGCAGGACTGATAAATCACAGTCCTGTACCATGAAAAATGATACATTATGTATTAATAATAAAAAATTAATTAAGTAACTAGTTAATTAAAAGATTTTTATTTTTATTTTTTTAGCTGACTTAGCCAAAGTCGTGCAATAATGCATGGAAAAAATTTAGCTGATGCGTCACTCTGTATAACTTCAGCATCCAAACTCCTTACCATTAAATGAGTGAGGACATCTTCACACCATGTGGGTCCAAGAGCCTAAGAATATGCTATAGGAAATAAAGGTGAGGCCACATTTAGCAACATAGTAAATGAACACTCGGTTGTGTGTCAGCCATGTCTTAGGTTAGGATCCCCCAAAATCAGATTGTGGGGCAAGGATATAAATCTAAAGCTTATTTGCATGGTGTTCCCAGGAAGCACCCATGGAGAAATAAAGAGAGCCAATAGAGTGTGTATTAGCAGGCAGATTACCACTGTGGACAACTGGGGCTCAATCCGGCTGGGAAACTCGGAAAGATAGTATGAAACACACCTCAGAGTTCTACCACTTGAGGATTGAGATATATTTACTACAAGTCTGAGGTAAAACTTGCTCTTCATTTCATAAATATTGGTTAATTTTTTATCAAAATTACGAGACATTTCTATTTTTTTAAAGATACTGTATATTTATTAGAGAGAGAGAGAGAGAGAAAGAGAGAGAGCACAAGTAGGGGAGCAAAAGTCAGAGGGAAAAGGAGAAGCAGGCTCTCTGCTAGCAGGGAGCCCAATGCAGCACTCTATCCCAGGACCCTAGGATCATGACCCAAGCTGAAGGCAGCCGCTTATCCGACTGAGTCACCCAGGCGCCCCTATGAGATATTTAAACTATACTTTGAAAATTACTGAGGTAAGTATGAGTAACATAGGGTGCTGATATACTGGACACTTAACATTGATCAAATTAGTGAGTTTACCAATGCTGTAGTCAAAGGGAATTTAGAAACCAGGCCGTCCTGTGGGTCAGCCAATGTTTTGTTGTGCTGAGTTTGATCTGGCATCTGGGCTCTGGTCTGGATCTTCAGTTGCCCAACTGTTGGCTCTGACTTTTGGTTTCTCCCATCCTAATACTGGATTCATGTATTCTGGAGGGTACTGGGCGAAATTGCAAGGTGTGAACTCACTGGATTAGGGAGGGAGTTAGTGGTGGACTCTGCGTGTCTTTGTTACCCCAGGGTAGAAATGTCCTCAAGCTGGGCTGTAGCCTCAAGGTGAATGTTATGGGGGCAGCTGATAGAGTGTATGTACATGTGGGTGTTTGATATCTGTGATCCCTTCCTTTAATTAATCCTCCTACTCTGTTCACTTAAAACCGAGTATTTCCACATTTCCTAAGATGTCATATTCCCCAAGAAGTAATAGGCAAAAATCAAGCAATTAATCCTACAGAAAACAGGAGAATTATTGTTTGGCCAGGGAAGAAAATTGTGGGCACAGGTTGATTTGAGAACAATGCACCTTCCTAAAAATTTTTTTTTTTTTTTTTAACCATTTATCTGAATTTGAATATACAAGTGATTGAGGGAGTTAATTTAGAACATATTTGTCTATGAGACTTTGGAGCCAAGAATATTGTGGACCCTGATACTTCCAAGTTGTTTTCAGTTGGAAACGTTTCTTAAGACCTGATTCATTTTTGGTATCTGTTAGTGTGAGGTTAACAATATCTAACTTGAAAGTCTGTCTAATTTTTTTATTAACATATAAGGTATTATTACCAGGGGTACAGGTCTGTGAATCACCAAGTTTACACACTTCACAGCACTCACCATAGCACATACCCTCCTAATGTCCATAACCCAACCACCCTCTCCCTACTCTCCTCCCCCCAGCAACCCTCAGTTTGTTTTGTGAGATTAAGAGTCTTTTATGGTTTGTCTCCCTCCTGATCCCATCTTGTTTCATTTTTTCCTTCCCTACCCCCAAAACCCCCACTTTGCCTCTCAAATTCCTTCTATCAGGAAGATCATAATGATAATTGTCTTTCTCTGATTGACTTATTTCGCCCAGCATAATACCCTCTAGTTCTATCCACATGGTTGCAAATGGCAAGATTTCTTTTGATGGCTGCATGGTATTCCATTGTATATATATATACCACATCTTCTTTATCCATTCATCTGTTGATGGACATCTAGGTTTTTTCCATAGTTTGGCTATTGTAGACATTGCTGCTATAAACATTCGGGTGCATGTGCCCCTTCGTATCACTACGTTTGTATCTTTAGGGTAAATACCCAGTAGTGCAATTGCTGGGTGGTAGGGTAGCTCTATTTTCAACTTTTTGAGGAACGGCCATGCTGTTTTACAGAATGGTTGCACCAGCTTGCATTCCCACCAAGAGCGTAGGAGGGTTCCCCTTTCTCCGCATCCTCGCCAGCATCTGTCATTTCCTGACTTGTTAGTTTTAGCCATTCTGACTGGTGTGAGGTGGTATCGCATTGCAGTTTTAATTTTTTATTTCCCTGATGCCAAGTGATGTCAAGCACTTTTTCATGTGTCTGTTGGCCATCTGGATGTCTTCTTTGCAGAAATGTCTGTTCATGTCTTCTGCTCATTTCTTGATTGGATTATTTGTTCTTTGGGTGTTGAGTTTGATAAGTTCTTTATAGATTTTGGATACTAGCCCTTTAACTGATATGTCGTTTGTAAATTTCTCTCCCATTCTGTCAGTTGTCTGTTGGTTTTGTTGACTGTTTCCTTTGCTGTGCAAAAGCTTTTGATCTTGATGAAGTCCCAATAGTTCATTTTTGCCCGGGCTTCCCTTGCCTGTCGTGATGTTTCTAGGAAGAAGTTGCTGTGGCTGAGGTTGAAGGGGTTGCTGACTGTGCTCTCCTTAAGGATTTGGATGGATTCCTTTCTCACATTGAGGTCTATCATCCATTTTGAGTCTATTTTTGTGTGTGGTGTAAGGAAATGGTCCAGATTCATTTTTCTGCCTGTGGCTGTCCAATTTTCCCAACACCATTTTTTTATAAGACTGTCTTTTTTCCATTGGACATTCTTTCCTTCTTTGTCAAATATTAGTTGACCGTAGAGTTGAGAGTCCGTTTCTGGGCTCTCTATTCTGTTCCATTGATCTATGTGTCTGTTTTTGTGCCAGTACCATACTGTCTTGATGATGACAGCTTTGTAATAGAGCTTGGAGTCTGGAATTGTGATGCCACTAACTTTGGCTTTCTTTTTCAACATTCCTCTGGGTATTTGAGGTCTTTTCTGGTTCCATATAAATTTTAGGATTATTTGTTCCATTTCTTTGAAAAAAGTGGATGGGATTTTGATAGGGATTGCATTAAATGTGCAGATTGCTTTAGGTAGCATAGACATTTTCACAATATTTGTTCTTCCAATCCATGAGCTTGGAACATTTTTCCATTTCTTTGTGTCTTCCTCAATTTCTTTCATGAGTACTTTTTAGTTTGCCTCTTTGGTTTATTCCTAGGTATCTTATGGTTTTGGGTCCCAATTAAATGGGATTGCTCCTTAATTTCTCTTTCTTCTGTCTTGTTGTTGGTGTATAGAAATAGAACTGATTTCTGCACATTGATTTTATATCCTGACACTTTACTGAATTCCTGTACAAGTTCTAGTAGATTTGGAGTGGAGTCTTTTGGGTTTTCCACATAAAGTATCATATCATCTGCAAAGAGTGATTGTTTGACTTCTTCTTTGCCAATTCAGATGCCTTTAATTTCTTTTTGTTGTGTGATTGCTGAGGCTAGGATTTCTAGTACTATGTTGAATACAGTGGTGATAATGGACATCCTTGCCATGTTCCTGACCTTAGCAGAAAAGCTCTCAGTTTTCCTCTATTGAGAATGATATTCACTGTGGATTTTTCATAGATGGCTGATGATATTGAGGTATGTACCCTTTATCCCTACACTGTGAAGAGTTTTGATCAAGAAAAGATGCTGTACTTTGTCAAATGCTTTCAGCATCTATTGAGAATATCATATGGTTCTTGTCCTTTCTTTTGTTAATGTATCACATTGATTATTTTGCAGATGTTGAACCAATCTTACAGCCCTGGAATAAATCACACTTGGTCATGGTGGATAATCCTTTTTATGTACTGTTGGATCCTATTAACTAGTATTTTGGTGAGAATTGGTCTATAATTTTCTTTTTTGATGGGGTCTTTGCCTGGTTTGGGGATCAAGGTAATGCTGGCCTCATAAAATGAGTTTGGAAAATTTCCTTCTATTTCTATTTTTGGGAACAATTTCAGGGTAATAGGTATTAATTCTTCTTTAAATATTTGGTAGAATTCCCCTGGGAAGCCGTCTGGCCCTGGGCTCTTGTTTGTTGGGAGATTCTTGATGACTGCTTCAATCTCCTTACTGGTTATGGGTCTGTTCGGGTTTTCTATTTCTTCCTGATGCAGTTTTAGTAGTTTATACATCTCTAGGAATGCATCCATTTCTTCCAGGTTGTCAAATTTGCTGGCGTATAGTTATTCATAATATGTTCTTATAATTGTATTTCTTTGGTGTTGGTTGTGATCTCTCCTCTTTCATTCATGATTTTATTTATCTGGGTTCTTAATCTTTTCTTTTTGATAAGTATGGCTAGGGGTTTATCAATTCTTTCAATTCTTTCAATTTCAATTCTTTCAATTCCTAGTTTTGTTGATTTGTTCTACTGTTCTTTTGGTTTCTATTTCATGATTTCTGCTCTGATCTTTATGATTTCTCTTCTCCTGCTGGGTTTAGGCTTTCTTTGCTGTTCTTTCTCCAGCTCCTTTAGGTGTAGAGTTAGGTTGTGTACTTGAGACCTTTCTTGTTTCTTGAGAAAGGCTTGTATCGCTGTATACTTTCCTCTCAGGACCGCCTTTGCTGTGTCCCACAGATTTTGAACAGTTGTATTTTCATTTTAATTTGTTTCCATGAACTTTTTCAATTCTTCTTTAATTTCCTCGTTGACCCATTCAGTCTTTAGTAGGATGTTCTCTAACCTCCACATATTTGAGTTCTTTCCAACTTTCCTCTTGTGATTGAGTTCTAGCTTCAGAGCATTGTGATATGAAAACATGCAGGGAATGATCCCAGTCTTTTGGTACCAGTAGAGACCTGATTTGTGACCCAGGATGTGATCTATTCTGGAGAATATTCCATGTGCACTAGAGAAGAACGTGTATTCTGTTGCTTTGGGATGGGATGTTCTGAATACATCTGTGATGTACATCTGGTCCATTATGTCATTTAAGGCCTTTTTTTTCCCTTGTTGATCTTTTGGTTAGATGATCTGTCCATTTCAGTGAGGGGGGTGTTAAAATCCCCTTCTATTATCATATTATTGTCAATGTGTTTCTTTGATTTTGTTATTAATTGATTTATGTAGTTGGCTGCTCCCATGTTAGGGGCATAGATATTTAAAATTGTTAGATCTTCTTGTTGGACAGATCCTTTGAGTATGATAAAGAGTCCTTCCTCATCTCTTATTATAGTCTTTGGCTTAAAATCTAATTTATCTGATACAAGGATTGTCACCCCAGCTTTCTTTTGATGTCCACTGGCATGGTAAATTGTTTTCCACCCCCTCACTTTAAATCTGGAGGTGTCTTTGGGTCTAAAATGAGTTTCTTGTAGACAGCATATTGATGGGTTTTGTTTTTTTTTTATCCATTTGATACCCTGTGTCTTTTGATTGGGGCATTTAGCGCATTTACATTCAGGTTAACTATCCAGAGATATGAAATTAGTGCCATTGTATTGCCTGTAACATGACTGTTACTGTATATTGTCTCTATTCTTTTATGATCTACTACTTTTAGTCTCTCTCTTTGCTTAGAGGACCCCTTTCAATATTTCCTGTAGAGCTGGTTTGGTGTTTGCCAATTCTTTCAATTTTTGTTTGTCCTGGAAGCTTTTTATCTCTCCTTCTATTTTCAATGACAGCCTAGCTGGATATAGTATTCCTGGCTGCATATTTTTCTCAGTTAGTGCTCTGAATATATCATGCTAGTTCTTTATGGCCTGCTAGGTCTCTGTGGATAAGTCTGCTGCCAATCTAATATTTCTACCATCGTATGTTACAGACCTCTTTTCCCCCGAGCTGCTTTCAGGATTTTCTCTTTGTCACTAAGACTCGCAAGTTTTACTATTAGATAATGGGTGTGGACCTATTTTTATTGATTTTGAGGGGGATTCTCTGTGCTACTGGATTTTGATGCTTGTTCCCTTTCCATATTAGGGAAATTCTCTACAATAATTCTCTCCAATATGCCTTCTGCCCCTCTCTTTCTTCTTCTTCTGGAATCCCAATTATTCCAATATTGTTTCGTTTTATAGTATCACTTATCTCTTGAATTTTCCCCTTGTGGTCCAGTAGTTTTCTAATTTTTGTTATCCTTTTTCTGACTACCATCAAAGACTCTGTTAATTATAATCTGTTGCCTGAATTATGCAGTAGATGTTTAACTGATCACTCTGCCTCTTCCCTAATGCACTTTATACCTGCTAAAGTGATTTTTTAAAAAAAATGTAAGTGAAATCATATTTCACTTGGCTTCCCACCTCACTCAGAATAGTATCCCAACTCCTGACTGTGATTTACATGGTCCTACCTGTTTTGGTGAAGGGCTGACACTCTCACCTCATCTGCATCAAACTACTTGCTTGCTTTGTTGCTCTTGTCACCTAAATTTCCTTTTCCCCCTAGACTTATTGAGATATAATGGACATACAATATTGTGCACATTTAAGGTGTACTACATGATGATTTGACACATGTATATGCTGCCAAATGATTATCACAGTTAAGATTAGTTAAAAATCTCCATTACCTCAAATAATTACCCTTTTTTGTGTGTGTGTGAGAAGCTTTAAGATCCATTCTTTTTACAACTTTCAAATATGTAACACATACAGTATTATTAACTATAATAAACATGCTGTATAGTTGATCCCCAGAAATTAATCAACTTGTACCTGGAAGCTTGACCAACATCTCCCTATTTCCCCCATCTCCCAAACCCTGGCAGCTACCATTCTAGTCTCTGTTTTTGTGAGTTCTGCCCTTTTAAAATGATACCAGGCAGTAATTTTTTTCTCTGACTTACTTTACTTACCATAGTGTCCTTAAAGTCCATCCATATTGTCACAAAGGGCGTGGTTTCCTTCTTTTATGACTGAATAATATTCCACTGTAAATCTATGTACCACATTAAAGAAAAATAATCACTCCTTTTAGTTGTGCAGGCAGATGTATTACCTCTGGAATCACAGTTGTGCTTTGTAGTGAAACTCTCACTGTGTCTGCAATAAGGTTCACAGTTGACAGGCTTATTATCAGGGGCTTGGGCGGGTGTGGATCCTGCCTGGTCTCTGGGTGGTTGGGACTGCTCAGTACCTGGCTCATTAAGGTAGCACCAGGACAAGAGTCTACTTTAGGGCCTCTAGTTGGGTCCTCAGACAGCAGTACTGGTGTGTGGATAGGTGTGGCTCCTGTCAAGTTGCTGGGAGGGCTTCATCATGGTCATTTTGTGGGTCCCTTGGTGTACAGGACTAGCCCTGGAACATAGTTGTAAGGCACTAGGACCCAGTTCCTGGGCTGTTTCCATAACAAAGCCAGAGGTCTGCAGACCTGGCTCTAGAGGCCCAGATGGGCATCCTCCCACCAGGTCCCTGGGCAGGTGGACTGCTCAGAGACTGCTGCGCTGGGGGTGGCTGCATGTGTGTCTGCATGTGTGTGCAGACACACATACATGCACAACCCTGGAGCCAAGTGCATACAAGGCTCTTGCAGGATATTCAGTGGTGCAGACACAAGTGTATTCTGTCATGGTTCAGACCGAGTGTGTCCTGCCATGTCCTTGTGTTGTCAGAACTGTTCAGTGACTATGGCAGGGGCAGGCTACCGTGCAATCACAAAGTCCTTTGAGAACGTGCACTTGGACTGAGTTTGGCAGGCTACCCTCCAGGGCCTGTGGGACTGTGACGGAGAGAGGCTGGAGCCCTTCCTGAGCTGCTTCTGAGTTCAAAACTGGGACCAAAGCCTGGGTGTGTATTACCAAAGGCATGGGTGGGCGTTGCTCCTCCCCGATCCCTTGGTGTCTGATGCCGGTGACAAGACTAAACCCGGATGGGGCTAGGCTAGCCCTCAGGGTTTCCTTACCTGTGGTTTCTAGGTCTGTATCTGTGGCCTGGGCTCTCTTAGCAGCCGGGGTTTGAACTTGATTTCTCCAAGTGTCTCTCCTAGGTCTCAGACAGCACTGGGATTTCAACATCTCCTACCTGGATCCTAAAGTGGATTTTTATGCATGGATAGATGCCAAATTATTGTTGAGGGAAAGATAGGAACAGGTAACTTCCCCTTGGGTGACCTTGCTGATACGTCTTTTCTCATGTTAACGTCCTAATTGTTCTTTTTTTTTTTTTTCCTGATCTTTTAACAGGCCAGACACACTCCCATCCTAGGCCTTTACTGTTTTCCCACTTCCTCTTTATTCTGAAACACTTCTCATCATCTGCCTGTTAGTAGCATGCCCTCACTTCAGTTAGATCTCTACCCAGATGTCACCGTATCATTGAGAACTTCAAGACTAATCTGTTGGAATCAGTATCCCAACACTTTCCATGCCTTTACTCTGTTTTATTTTGCTTCATTTAATTTACTTGTTTTATATTAATTTGTTGAATTTTTTTTTTCTACAGAGATACCTAAAATCTGTAAGAATGTGGAATTTGTGTCTTTCTGCTATATACAGCTCATTGAATGAATGGGGTTTGGGGTTGAGAATTAAACAGAAATCATGTTAAAGTATTACCATGGTGGCTGTGGCTCAATTTAAATTATCTGTATGTTTTGTTTGTTTGTTTGTTTGCTTAAAGCAGAGGTCACCCCTGTAGCTCTTGTGCAAATATGGCTCCGCACCTGTTTTTGTAAATAAGTTGGTGTAACACAACCACACCTATTTGTCTATGTATCATCTCCGATGTATTGCATTTTATTGCTGTTACAAGACACAGTTGAGTCTTTGTGACAGAGAGTAAACAGCCTGCAGAGAGTAAGATACTTATTATCTGCCCTTTACAGAAGAACAAAAAAAAAGGCTTTTAATCCAAAAGAAATGAAATGTAGGAGTGGGCCGAATGAATGAAAATAGTAAGAATGAATGAATGATTAAATCTCCTGCTTACTTGGGTAATGAGAACAGCCATCAGTACGAATTTCCGTTTGACTTTTTCAGTATTGAGTTTAAGCGAGCAAACTTCCTTATTTTAACAAAACGTAAAATTTTATCCTTTGCACATTTAAAAATAAGATACTTGGACTCATTGAACTCAGGCCCAGAAACTGAGGATTTCCCCAGGGTCACAAAGGAGGTCTGGTGCCCATCGGAGGTAGAGTCCTGGGTCTCTTGTCTTTCTCCAATGTGTGTTTGGGTGTCACAAAAAATAAGCCATTTCGGCACTTTTCTTAAAAGTTGATTAAAGCCTGCAGTGCTATTATTGTCAAAATGTTGTTTCCAATTCTCTTCTCAATTAGTAAAATGGATATTTTAAAGAGAAGCTTAATTTTTAAATGCTTTCTTTGATGAGGAATACGTGCTTTCATGGCTGAGTACAAGTAAATGAGGGTTATATTTTGTGTCTTCTTGAGATACTGTGCACACTGGAAAGAATTATCACTCCTCTCTTTGGACAAAATGATGTTTGAGCAATTTTTGTTTATTTCTTGGCATAAGAATGTAAATTTTTTCCCCCATCTAACCAAGTGGAGGAAAAATTAGTGTTGCTATATAAAAAAGCTAGGTTTTTTTTTTTTTTTTTTTAAACAAGCATTGTAAGAGGAATCAGAAACCTGGATTCCATTCTGGGAACTCTTTGGTAAATTTGAAGCACTGTCAAATATATACAAGTATATATATTTAATAATTACCATATTTGTTTTATTTTCAAACTGGCTTCCACTATAATTCTTGGTTCATAGTTGATCTTCACAAATACCTGTAGAGAAAATTAAAAAAAAAGAATAAATAGGAAATGTGAGTTTATGGTTAACAAAGAAAAATAAAGGACATTATACAAACAAAGTAGAAACCTATTTTACAACAGAGCCCTTTGTGATAATAAAAGCTGGAATTTGAAGAATTAAGAGGATGTTAATAAGCCTTATAAGCCAGGCCCAATATGTTTTGTTGTGTTTTGTCCCTATTTTGTTTTTAAGTTTAAAAGGCATTTAGGTGGAGAGAGGGCAAAGTACCTTTGCTTACTCGGAAAAGGGTCAGAATACATCTTTGGGGACATAGGAGCATTTCTCCACTATTTAAGCCATAGTAAAGGGAGTAAATGTAACACCAAACAGTCAGTATAAAAATTACCCAAGTTAATGAACATTTAGAAATCACCATTATATCCTCTAAAGTCGTGAATGGGTCCAGAGTAATACCACAGAGTAGAAGAAAACAGGGTTATGTTGGTCAAGACTTTTCTCATTGCTAAGAAAGAAACACAATTCTAATTAGATTGCGTTGAAAGAAACTGGGGGTGGGTAGGAGTTAACTGGCTTATTGAACCAAGAAATACAGATTTACCCTCATCTTCACAACTGGGTGAACCTGAGGGTTCAAATAATTTGTTCAGGAAACTGTTCCTTCCCTTGCTTAGACCTACTTTACTCTGGGTTGACTCTGTGCTCAGGCAGTTTTCTCTATGTTGGAGTACCAGGTGGGTTACCTCAGAGTTCATTTAATAAAGGAAAACATGTGAAACTCTCTTGCCCAGTCATCATCCCCTATGTGAGTGTATGGTCTAGGCAAGGATAGAGAAGACACATCTATCTATTTCCTTTGGAAATTAAAAGACAGGGTTTGGGAAACTAACCTTCTTAATCAATGTAATGATTCCTCTGGATATCAATTAATGTAAAACTTCCTCCAGATATGTAGAGTAAATTTTGATGTAAATTGTTAGGACTTGCCATTTCTGGTCTAGCATGTGAGCCTTAGAAGTTACTATTGTGTTCTAACAACAGGTTAGAAAAACTGGGCAAACTGAAAAATCACCAACTATTCTCAGATCCATAAGAGAATTGAGGTCAGAGAATGCCCTACACAGTTAGGGTTTCCATAACAAACTGTTACAGACTGTTGGCTTATAAACAACAGAAATTCATTTCTCACAGTTGTGAAGGCTGGAACTCAATATCTGAGTGCCAGCAAGGTTGTGTTCAAATAAGAGGCCTCTACCAGGTTTGTGCATGACTGGCTTCTTGGTGTATCCTTCCTCATACGGCAGAGAGCGGAGAGAGGGGCAGCAAGCTTGCTCATGACACTTGTGAGGGCTCTCATCCCATTCCTGAAGGCTCCACCCTAATTACCTCCCAAAGGCTCCTCACAGTACCAGCACACTGGCAGACATGAACATTCAGTCCACAGCACAGGGAAAATCTCTACCTCCAAAATTAAGGAGGCAGGAGGCACATACAGAGAATGGCAACTTACACAGTGGGAGTCCACAAATGGAAACCTCCAGGGGAACCACTGGCAGGGTAGGAAAACCTGACATGTCACTGACAAATTGCTAGGGACTTTGTGTACAAGTTTGAGACATAAAAACTCCTGGGGGACCTAGTCATTGGAGGGCCACCACACTTTTGTGAGTTTTACCTACTGGAGCTCTCTTAGGTTCTCACAGTGAATAATCAGAGGAAAAATCCCCTTGTGTCTCAGGCAGAGAGAGAGGAAAAGGAACCATTCTGAAATATCCCAGTTAATTCTGTTCTTGTTATTAACAAGGTCCTTCCTCAAGGGAAACTATTTATTCAGAGACTCATCTCCTGAAGCTTTATCAGAGCCCGACTGACCTAAGGGGAATAAAAAGACTCAGCTCTTGCCCCATCCACCCTTCCATGAAGGAGAAAGGAAATACTGACCTCTAGCCTAGTTCATCTTGTGCACCTGTCAAGAAAACGAACAAAACAAAACAAAAAACAAAGAAGAAACAAAGAAAAAAACTACGAGACAACCTAAAGGAAAAGATACAGTTTGAGTGAAGAGAGGAGGCTTTAAAACCAGACTCAGAAATGGCACAAATGTAAGAATTATCAGACCAGGAATTCAAAATTACTGTGATTAATACCTTAAGGGCTCTAATGGATAAAGTAGATACAATGCAATAACATGGGAAATGCAGAGAGACAGAAATTCTCAGAAATAAGTTGAAAAGAAATTGTAGAGATTCAAAAACACTAATAGAAATGAAGAGTGTTGTTGATGGGCTTATTCATAGATTAGGATGAGGAAAGAATCTCTGAGCTTGAAGGTATTGAAATAGAACCCTCCAAAATTGAAAGCAAAGAGGAAAAACAAAAAACAAAACAAAGAGAAAAAAACAGTATAGAATATCCAAGAATAGTGGGGAAATTACAAAAGGTATAAAATACACATCATGGGAATGCTAGAAGGAGAAGAAAGAAAGAAACAGAAGAAATACTTCAAGCAATAATGACTAAGATTTTCCCCCAAATTAATGGTAGATGTCAAAACACTTAGAAGCAACCAAAATCTTTCAGGTAAAGGGATAAATAAATTGTGTACAGGAAGATAATCAAATATTATTTAAGCACCAAAAGGAAATGAGCTATCAAGCCATGAAAAGACAAGGAGGAACTTTATTTTTTTAAAGATTTTATTTATTTATTGGACATAGAGAGATGATGAGTAGGCAGAGAGGCAGGCAGAGAGAGAGGGGGAAGCAGGCTGCCTGCTGAGCAGAGAGCCCAATGCGGGGCTCGATCCCAGGACCCCAGGATCATGACCTGAGCTGAAGGCAGAGGCTTTAACCCACTGAGCCACCCAGGCACCCAGGGAGGAACTTTAAATCCATATTACTAAGTGATAGAAGCCAATCTGAAAAGACTACATTGTGTGTGATTCCAACTGTATGACATTCTGGAAAAGGCAGAACTGTGGGGATGGCAAAAAGATCAGTAGTTGCTAGCCGTAGGTTAGGAGGGAGGGAGGAATGGGTAGGCAAAGCACAGAGGGTTTTTAAGGCGGTGAAACTACTCTCTGTTATTATTAATGGTCGATACATGTGATTATACATTTACCCAAGCCCATAGAATGTGTAACAGCAAGAGTGTATGCCAACGTAAGCTATAGAGTTTCAGTGATGATGGGCCAACATAGCTCCAACTGTAATATGTGACAGTAGGTGTTCGTAATGGGGAGGTTACATGCATGTGTCCGGGTAGGTGGTATGTGGGGAAACTTCTATCTTCACAGTTTTGCTGTGAACCCAAAACTGCTCTAAAAAATAAAGTCCATTTAAATTTTCATGAAAAGTGTGAATTTTAATGGTTTATTTAATGAAATAAACTCACTCCATGGCTCTCATCTGGTTCAAGTGATGAACTGAGTTATAGGCTACTCACTATATTTAGTAAGAAGAGGCCCTCTAATATGCCTGATTTGGGGCAAGGAGATTGTGTTTCAGAGCTGACAGTCCAAAATGTACAGGAACAAATGTGGAAAGAATGTACAGAGGGTAGAGATGTAAGGCAGATAAAAAACAATGACAAGAAATCCAGTCCTGTGTTAAGGAAGTAACCTAACATTTATCTATATTGATGAGAAAGGAGGGGACAGGAGAGCCTATAAAGGTGATTATTACTCTTTTTAATTCAGAGAGTGGTCCCTTAACTGTACAGAATCTCCAAAATGCAAAGTAGGTATATTGACTATCACAATGTACATTTAAATTGCTTTATTTGGCTTGATTTCCTCTTTGCGCAAACATGGAATAGGTTTTGCAAAGGAAAGGTATATATAGATTTTAGAGATTATCTTTCCCAAATGTTTAATGTTAACATTAAGTGGACTGAGGACCCTCAGAGAGTTAAAATGCCCTTTCTCAATAACCAGCGATCTGCTCAAGGCCTGCATTCTCTTCTCAGGTCTGTGGGGGGTGGGGGTGTGTGTATGTCTAGCCTCTCATTTTGATTTTGTTTTCTTCTTATAGTCTTAATATATATAGGTCCTCTCTCTATATATATATATATGTAGGTCCTCTACATTGTAACTGCAGAATTGTAAGGACATTATTATGCAGTCAGAAAATTTATATAGAGGGGAGGAAACTAATATTTATTCCATACCTGTGATAATCTGAACTATGTGCTGAGAACTTTAATGAATCACTTGACCAAACTATATTAAGTATCTATTATATACTGATTCTGAGGACAGAGAGTGAGAGAGACAGGCAAACTCCTTTCTGTCACAGAGTTTATAATCTGAAGATTTTGGTAGTCACTCTGAAAAATAATGAGTGGACAATAAACAAGGAAAAGCATGATGGGGCAGGAATCACTAATTTATGTTGTGAATTGGAAGATGGATCTGAAGAGGTGAGCAGAAATGCAAATTGTGGTAAGTGGCCAGTCTTATGTAAATCTCCAGAAGGAAGGTTGTGAGCAGGGGGAAACAGCAGTACAAATGTGTTACAAATGACTATAGTGGTGTATGTGACTTACAAAGACTGTTGGAACCACTGTGAACGCTAGAATGGGTCATAGGATAGTCTGTAAACTTTGGTAAGGGGTTGGATTATACCAGGTGAAATAATTAGAAGATTTGAAAAATGGAGAGAAATATTTTTTAAAAAGATTTGTTTATTAGAGAGCACGTACACACGTGAGTCTGGGGAGGGGCAGAAGGAGAGGGGGGTATCTCAGGCAGACTCTCCACTGAGCACAGAGCCCTATGGGGGGTTCCATCTCAGGACCCTGAGATCATGATGTGAGTTGAAATCAGGAGCCTTATGCTTAATCCACTTAGCCACCCAGGTACCTGGAGAATTTTTTTTTTTTTTTAATATCACAAGAACCTTCTGTTTCTGATATTATTGTGCCCATTTTGTGGATGGGAAAAATTAAAGCTCAGAAGTGCCTATAATAACAACTCAGTGCCTAAAATAGCATTCAAAATTGGTTCCTAAAAATTGATTGATTCAAAAATTATTATAATGTCCTTTTTCATTAGACTGGAGTGCCTCTTACTATAGCCATTAGTTCAATTTTTTTTAGATTTTTTTTTTTTAATTTATTTACTTGACAGAAAGAGCACAAGTAGGCAGAGTGGCAGGCAGAGGGAGAGGGAAAAGCAGGCTCCATGCTGAGCAGGGAGCACAACTCAGGACTCGATCCCAGGACCCTGGGATCATGACCTGAGCCAAAGGCAGATGCTTAACTGACTGAGCCACCCAGGTGCTCCTAACTCAATTCTTTCCCACAAATCTAGAACCATATGATATGGTTGAAAAAAAAAAAAAAAAAGACATTTCCATGAGCGATAAAAGATTGTGTGTGTGTGTGTGTGTGTATGTATATATATCCCCTATCTGCATTCACACACATTCTTAATGCCTTCTTCATTTTATTATAATGTTCTTTAACTCTTTTCAAAGCTGGATATCAAAGTTTTTTATCTTTTTTATTTTATTGTTTTTAAAAACCAAGATCTTTTAAAAACATTTCTTATACTAAACTGAACAATCTGAATAAACTCAAAATGCATGAAAATAGTATCTTAAATTTGAGGATCAAGAGTTAAAAATAATGACTGAGGTTTTTATCACATTGGTTAATTGTCAATCTGCTGAGCAACATTTTTCAACTGTTGCCTCTTTAGTCATTGTTCTTAAAGTAGGATTATCTATAATTAAGGAGATTGACCTGAATTAATATTTTCACACCTTTTGCTAGCATTGCCGGGGGTAAGTAGCAGAAATGTGGAATGATTTCTCTCTTAATGTATTTTCCTTTCCTTCTGTTTTGAAATTGCTTTAATTTTCTATTTACACACTGCATTAGTAGACATGGATTAATTCTGGTTTTTTTTTTTCCTTGTCAGTCACACAGTATCCAAGATTGTTAATATTATCCTACAGCATGAAAGAAAGCACTAGACTGTAGTTCAGTTTTATAAAACACACGCATAGACGGCACACACACACACTAATCCCACACGAAATAGAAAGTGGCCTGTGGATCTGACAGACTATGTTATTGGTCTTGACATGTTTAGCATATCTGCAGATAGCTTGCAAAATACCACAGTGTAAGGTGACCGCATCTGCAGGAACTGAGAGAAGCCAGTAAACTGAATAATAGGAATAAGATTCAGATGTTTCATTATAACTTAGAATGATGTACCCTACCCATATGAATTCTATTTGCATTTAAGTTACTTAAGGCAGAAGCAATAAGGCCAGAGAAACAAAAGCAAATACAGAGGATGTGGGGAAACATTGTTTCAGAGGTGAGCATGTGCAGAGGAAGAGCTGGGTCTGTGGCAGTGCTTTGAGGTGGCTTCCAGAGAAACTGTCTCGGGCTGCCCCGTTTGTAGGTGTTTTGGTTCTGATTGGCAGGGAACATATCCCACATACTGTTTTCAGCTCCCTTAAATGATAATCTCATAGAGTGAAGGACTGGCAAAGGAAGGACATGGAATAGGAAAGAAACTCAATAATAACTTTCTCCGATTTTAAAAATGATTTCACAGAAAGGGCTCAGCAGTCAGATTGTGTTCAACTTCCAGATCCGTCTGTTGGGGATCTAAGATTAGTGAACAGAGCAGAATATATAAGGTTCTTGGTGCTTCAGGCAATGTACATGTTTAATTTTCCTTATCTGTGAAATGGGGAGGTTACATCGTTACAGAGTGTTTGTTGGATGAAACCAGATAAGGCATCACATATGCCTGACTACTTTGAGATGGTCAGTGAAGCTTATCTCTCATTTTTTTTTCTTTTTATAGTAATTATTGAAGAAAGTCAGGGATGATAATTCTCAAAAATAGAGTATCACTCAGAAAGATACTATTCCCCTCCCCTGCAAGTCATTTCCTCCCTTAAGATTGCCCATAGTGGGGGCGCCTAGGTGGCTCAGTGGGTTAAAGCCTCTGCCTTCGGCTCAGGTCATGATCCCAGGGTCCTGGGATTGAGCCCCACATCGGGCTCTCTGCTCAGCAGGGAGCCTGCTTCCTCCTCTCTTTCTCTCTGCCTGCCTCTCTGCCTACTTGTGATCTCTGTCTGTCAAATAAATAAATAAGATCTTAAAAAAAAAAAAAAAAAAAAGATTGCCCATAGTGGCCAAGAGAAGCTGCAACAGTCTCATGCTTTAACCGAATAGGCCATACCCGCGTCATTTTCATGTACAATCTGACATCAAAAATGCTGGGATGCATTTTGTAATAAGAGAAATGGTGTACTAAGTTATTTTGGAATAACACTCTAGCAAGAGTCAAGAATAATTTAGTTGGGGATTGTGAGAGGAACATGGTTTAGGAACGTGAGTTCTTAGCTTACTTTTATGTCTGTAACATGGCAATATCCAAAGTAGTTGTAAAGGTGATGGAAAGGACAGGTGGCATGAATAGGACAGAAAAAGGCCATTGGTGATATTCTCATTATTCCACTATAGTTTTCAAGAAGTGGTCTTTAGCTCATCTTGGACAGGAAGAACAGACAAACAAACATATAAATCAGGATTAGGTCATTTTAGCAGTTCTTTAACTCTTCAAATACAGTTCTTGGAGGCACATTTAAAGGTAGGACATACCCATAAATGTAGACTCTGTTTCTGTTTTGTCAGCCTTACCTGAATTCACTTATTTCCTATATTTCCCTCCAGATGTTCTGTGATCTTGTGATCACACTCCTTTCAACCATATAAATGTAATCAACTGAATGGAAAGGAGGGATGTAAGCTTTTGATATCCCACTTCTTTGCGTGGGTCCCTACTCCGTGCTTTAGATAGGAGATTTGATTCAGTAATCACAGCAAGCGAGCAATCAGACTTGCAGTGTGTTACCTACTCAGGGATCCCCTAATGGGTAGAGTAAGGATTCAAATCCAGGGCTGTCTGGTTCCAAAGCCCAAGTTCTTCCCTTCATATCATGCTGTAATCTATGTCCAGTAAAATTACAGTTTTAGGCTTTGTCACTCACTGTGTAACAGAATAATTTTCCCACAGGAAATAATGCAGTAGAATAGCAAAAAGGGCTGCACTGCAGAGGAGTATAACAACCATGCCCCTCCTGGGGGTGTGTTTGCTTGTGTGTGCCTGTGAATGTGACTTTGTGTATGCTTATGTGTGTGAGTTTCCCATGTACAGAGCGCTAGGCCTCTGATGGAATGGATGGCTTCATGAAATTCTTGAAATTATATCACCAAAACATCCACCTCTCACAAGGGCAGCGTCAGAGCAATACCTACAGAGAATAGCAATTAGCACATTCTAAAATAGTCTAATTAATGCAAAAATCCTATTTCACTAGCAACCAGAATAGGATTTTCATTTTAACCCATTATTAGTAGTCCTGTTTTATGAATACCGTTACTTGGTGTAATTTTGAGGGGAAATCAAAAAATCAAAATAATCATGGTTCAATGAAACAGCTTCAGATGTTTGACCTTTCCAGGAGTTACTTCTAATGTTCACCACCCAGCAACTGCAACTGAGTGATAAGGAACCAGGTTGGAGACCGGGGAGAAGGAGATTATCAAGTATGAACAATTAATTTGAATACTTCTCTCAAACTCAGTGGGCAACATAGGTTGAGTTTACAGTCTTAAACCTGAAATTTAAATGCTAAATTTTTTTGGAGGAGAGTACAGCAATTTCAAATCGTCCTTTTTCTAAAATAGCGATTTATTTACGTATACTTAAAATTAAGAGAATCTAAGCTGAAATCTGCCTAGGTCTTATGCTCTGACTCCATTTTTTGATGGTCTCAGATAACATGGTATCAGTGATGGCCAGTCCCCTCACCACACTCTGCTGTCCGCATAAAGGTCTCCATGCTGCCCTCCACTGTAGCCTCAGACATGATGTCTGTCTCTGCACCATGTGCAGGACAGCAAGCTCTGCAGAACCGATCCTGCTGGGTCTAAATTACCATGACCAGAGACTTCAGTGTGTAGTGGGGTGGAGGGGGTTTTGAGCTTCAGGAAGGAGTCAGTCTTCCTAGTTCTCTTGTTACAGAATTTAGGATTATTTTGTGCTGTTGAGTGGGCTTTGACATTCGAATCCATCTGAGGCTCTTACTTGAAGAAGTTGAACTAGATGCGGTTAAGCACCTCACAGATTTTTGAGATAACCTGTACTGGTTCGTGGAGGGCTAAGGCTGGGGTGGCTGTGGGATAAAGAGCTGTGTCTTCTGCCCATGGGCTGTTATGGCCTTTTTCCTTTCTCTCCTAATGGCTTCAGAGAAAGGAAAGGACCAGCAGAAGAATGGTGTTAGGGTCCACTTGTCCTCATCAGTTTCATGGTAATGGGAGTGTCTCTTGGGCATTCTGACTTTCCCCTTCTTTTTCCTCTTGAGTTTCAGTACTGGGTTGGGTGATTCCGTGGCTTCCATCCCATTCACTCGTATAAACTTTGCTCTGCGAGGTTCAGATGAGGGGTTCCACTCTGGGACCTTTTTTTTTTTTTTTTTTAAAGATTTTATTTATTTATTTGACAGACAGAGATCACAAGTAGGCAGAGAGGCAGGCAGAAAGAGAGAGGAGGAAGCAGGCTCCCTGCTGAGCAGAGACCCCGACTCGGGGCTCGATCCCAGGACCCTGAGATCATGACCTGAGCTGAAGGCAGAGGCTTTAACCCACTGAGCCACCCAGGCGCCCCAACACTCTGGGACCTTTAACTGCAAGACTGAGACAAGGAGTTCCTTACAGGACTTTCAGCTGTCTCTACAGTGACCTTGCTGGTGGTGTCATCTCCTACAGTCACACACACATGATGCTCAGTGGAGAGAGACTAGAAATTTCTGTTGACAGGCTGGAAGTACCCTCAGAGGACAAGGATGTGTTTGCTGTGCTTGATACAGACACAGTAAGACTAGGGATGAGTGGAAAGAGCCTTGCCTGGCCATGCTGGTCTGCCTGCTCCTGGATCCATAAAAGCTGATCCTGCTAGTTCTGGGCTTATCTGTCGTGGGTCTGCATGTTTGGTTTCTACCCCCTAGCATTACCAAAAGACGTGGCCCCAAACACCTCAGGAAACTGGTGAGGCTCTTAATTTTTATCTATCTATCTATCTATCTATCTATTTATTTATTTATTTATTTGACAGAGATCACAAGTAGGCAGAGAGGCAGGCAGGGAGAGAGGAGGAAGCAGGCTCCCTGCTGAGCAGAGAGCCCGATGTGGGGCTCGATCCCAGGACCCTGGGATCATGACCCGAGCGGAAGGCAGAGGCTTTAACCCACTGAGCCACCCAGGTACCCCTGGTGAAGGCTCTTGATGCTGGCTTGGTCTTTATGTTTTTTCCCTACGAAACTCCATAACCTGGACAGAGAGGGAAGAAAAACAAGTGAAGTAGAGAAGGAAGTGGGATTAGAAAGGGCTGCTCCCTTCCCTTCTGCAGCGGAACAGCTTGAGCTTATAATGAAAAGAATCTTTGAGATCATCGAATGCCGTCTCCTGCTTGATGCAGGAATTCCCTCTAGAGAAACTCTCCTGCACACACACACACACACACACACACACACACACACACACAAATAGGCATTCCAGTGTTTTCATAATAGTTCTTTTCACCAGGTGATATTCTCAGAAACTTTTATAGAGTTGTGTTAGTATTACTTCAGAGTAGATTCCTTTAAATGAAACTGCTGGTCAAGGAAGGTACATAATTTTGATAGTAACTAAGAAATCATGCACAGGGATATTCATTGCCATGGATGTATTCACATCACACAGTTTCTGGATCAAAGGAAGGACTTTATCATGGTTAAAAAATGTCCCACAACAGATCAGACTGCCCAGGTTTTGGTAGTAAGTATTCAAGAATAGACCGGATGGTCAGGTTGTTGTCTAGGGTTTTACAACACTGCGTATGAGATGAAAGGAACTGGCGTCTGAGGCATATCTACAATTCAGCCTTGTGGGGGTGGGCATTGTGGAGAAGTGCTAAGAGCTTCTCCTAAGTGGCAAGGCCTCTAAGTGGTGGCTTACATGGTCCTGAACCCTTCCAAATGCAGTTCTTTTTCCAGGTGAACCTAAGGGAACATCAAAGGCTATATGGGACCAGTTTGTAGGTGTTCTGCCAAAGTTCCTTGGCCTTATCTTCTGGAATCACTTCAGTGCCACACTACTGGGCTTTTGGCCTCTGTCTCACATTCCGGCTTGCCTACTCTGTCTCCCGCCAGGATGGCCTGAGTGTTATAGCAACAATCATAGGTGGAGACCTATGGTGTCAGAGGTGACCAAGGTAGCTTTTCCAATCAACACAGACTTTTTGCATCTGAATGAGGCCTAGTTGGAAGGTAAAAGGAACAGCCTGTGGCAAACTTCAGTTAGAACTGCTGCTTTTCATATCATGGGCAAATGTTTTACAAACTTTAATGAAGCAACCTAATTAGCTCTAGGTCTTACTAAGCTCGTGGCCTCTTGCCTGGATGTCAGCATCCAGGTCTGGCCTATTCTTCCCAGCCTGCAGCTAGTCCAGTGAGCAGCATGACGTCAGGTAGTACAAGGCTAGGGGCTGGATGTGATAGGACTTGGGCCCATGGTTGCCATTAGGACATGGCATGTCTCTCTCTCTGTCAAATAAATAAATAAAATCTTAAAAAAAATCAAGGGTCAGATGCTCAACTGACTTCACCACCCAGGCACCACTATTCCTTTGTTATCTTTTTCTTTTCTTTTTAGTTTAAAGGACATAGAGTGTGTGCAAGAGAGCATGAGCAGAGTGGAGAGGCATGAGTGGCAGGACAGAAAGGGAGAAGCAGGCAGACACCCTGCTGAGCAGGGAACCCTACACAGGGCTCTATGCCAGGACCCTGGGATCATGACCTGAGCTAAAGCAGATGCTTAACTGATTGAGCCAACCAGGCTCCTTTTCGTTATCTTGATAACTTTTCTGGAAGGTATCTATCTTCCATCTTCCATGTATAGTATCTCTCTCCCCCTTTTATGTGTGTGTGTGTTTAATGACCTTAAATAACTTAAGTATCTTTGAATTGTGTGTCATTTAACACTATCCTTAAAAAAGTTTGATGTTAAATAATTCATTTAAATTTAACTATTCTTTCAGAGAGTCCAACACTCTGTGCTAGAATATGAAAATTATGCCTTTCTTTCACTTTATGATCTTGTTTACATTTTTCCTCAATACCTCCAATCAGGTGAATGGTTTTGAGCAAATGATTGTCAGTCCAACCACAGACCAGAGCGGACAAACCTTGTATCTGGCTGCCTTCCCTGTGCTTTGATAAACATGGTAGCATTACGTAGTTATCAGAGCAGGGGTTCTGCTACAACATATATCCAAACCCCAGTTCTGTCCCTTCCAGCTATGGGACATTAGGCAAATTTCTTAAACTCTCAGAGTTTTACTTTCTTACCTGCAGTGTTGGCATAGTAGCATCACCTTCATAGGTATGAACTGAGAATTTAATAAGCTGCTGCAGAGAAAGCTCTTAATTTAGGGATTAATGTTTAATATGTACTCAATAAATGGTAGTTGTTCCTACTAATGAGTTTCAAGTATATCTTTCAGATAGCCATCAATCTAGATAAAAATAAAAATTTCTAATTGAGCGGCTCTTTCAATCTGTTTAAGGCCTTAGATGTTCTCCTCCTTTGCTCTGTGTACACATAGGGAAGGACACAGAGTCACTGCCAACAAACTCCATTCCCTGAGATCCTGGGAAGTAAGTAGCCCTTTTCTAGAGCAGAGCACAAGGTTTGCAGTGATGTGTGGCAGGTGAGCTGCTGTTTTGCTCTCAGGATTTCTGCCCACGTTGGGCTGAGGAGAGGATAGAGCACGGCAGGCATTTTTATAAAGGCCCAAGGGATAGATATTGGAAGGAGAAAAAACAGTCATTGAATTGAACACTGAAAATTCAAAGCAGAGAGCAAATTTCCAACTGAGCCTTCAGTTACATTCTCAGGAGGGAGTCAAGAATTTAAAGACAAAGGAATGAGACTGAGCTCTTGATGTGCTGTTGGGATCTTTGTGGTTTTGTCATGTTGTTTTATTCCTTATCACATCTACATGTATTGAATACCTACTATGTGTTAGGTCAGGTGTTGTGAGCTAAAAATGACAAAACTGTCTCTGCCTTCCAAGTATTTAATGAGGATTGGGTTAGGAATAGATAAATCACTAGTGAGTGATATGATGGAAGGGAAGTTATCTCAGAGGGACATGTACTAATTTATGCACAGCAAGGAGAGAGCCTTTTGGAGTAGGAGAACATTTAACTACAAGTTGCAGTTAGCCTAGGAATAACTCAGGCAAGGATGGGGCATGATAGTCATTGCAGAATGAGGGACCAGTTTGTGCAGAAGTCAAAGGCAAGACTGACCATCCAGAGCATACTCAGTAGTTCATGTTAGATCAGTACAGAGTAAGTGATAAAACTTCCAAGAAGGCTGGAGAGGAAAACAGGATGGAGAGACTGAGGACCTTGAAGGTTTTATTAAGGAGTTTAAATTTATCTTGAATATCGTGAGCTGTGGGAAGGACACGAGTAAATCCGTCTCTTCGGAAGATTAATTCTGGATCCAGTGAGGACAGTGGACTGGAAGGAGTTAAGGGCTAAACAAGGAGAAAGATACTAGCATTTCCAGAAGGTCTGGAAAACTGGCAAACCGCTAGGTGTTGACCTAGCCTGAAGAAAGAAAGGTGTGCTTGGGTTCTTCAAAGATGAGAGTGATGACCACAGTAACTGTGCAGTTGGATCCTTGTAGTCTAGGGACTATATCATGAGATCTTGAGTTTTGAAAGAAACAAACAAATTCAGCTCTTCATCCATTCGTTTGTTCCATTGAACCAACATTTAATAAACACTATGTTCTAGGACCTGTGCTAAGGATGGCAGATATGGAGATGGTGCCAAAGACCGTGCTTTGAAACATCTCATTATATTTTTAATAGTTGAAATAGACATATTTTATTATAATGTGGTGTAGCCAGGGCTGCAGTAGAGGTATGCTCAGAAGATGTCCTTATGCTCTATGGTTTCCTCTTGAACAAGGTTAAGGGAACTGGATGGTCCCATTCTATTACTAAAAAGAATCTAATTAGATACTTGGAAACATAAACAGATGATGTTATTTCTGAATTTTTAAACTAATCTTTGAGGATTGTGCTGGAAGCAAAAGATCTAGTCTGGAACCTTCCCTCTTCTTCAAGTTTTGGGACAGTAAGGCCTGGATTCAAATCCTAGCTAAGCCCCCTGCTACTTTGACTGACCTGGAATAAATCTATCAACCTTTATAAAACTTCACTGTTTTTAACTGTAAGTTGCACCTGCATGCTCTTAAACGATTGGAAGAAACACGCTCTAATTTAAAACTAGACTAGACCAACAGTATATGTATCACAAGTTTCACATTTCTAGGACAAGTGAGGCACAGTCTCAGAGGAAGAGTAGATTAGGAACTGCAAATCAGGGTTCAGATGATCATTGGGTATTGGAGTATTTATTATCGGAAATATACATTTCTAGTTTAGAAATGGTGGAACTGAATATCGAACTAGAAAGAACTCTGTATAAAGTACAAGTTAAAGGAAGGAAATGAAACAGATTGGAGATTGGGCAACCCACATATGAAAACTCATAGGAAATGTGGCCAATCCTTAAAAAAAAAAAAACAACACAGTCCAAAAAACAACAAAAAGAAACATGGAAAAAACAAAGTGGGTAGTCTAAGTGACAATGAGAGCAAAGGAAAATTATGCTTCAGAGTGCTTCTCTTTTTTCCTTTGCTTTTTTTTTTCTCTTGCCTTTCTTTTCTCTTTTTAAAATTTTCATTCGTATTACCTTCTTTTTTCCCCCTCTACTGTGTATTCTAAAGGTCCTCAGAACTTTGACACATTTATATCAAATCCTTCAAAAAATGTCTTTCTTTTTTTTTTAAGATTTTATTTATTTATTTGACAGAGATCACAAGTAGGCAGAGAGGCAGGCAGAGAGAGAGAGGGGGAAGCAGGCTCCCCGCTGAGCAGAGAGCCCGATATGGGGCTCGATCCCAGGACCCTGAGATCATGACCTGAGCCGAAGGCAGAGGCGTTAACCCACTGAGCCACCCAAGCACCCCCCAAAAATATTTCTTATGTGTAAATGTATCTTATGACCTCAGTAATTTGTGGTTAATTTTGCAGGAGCTGTGAGTCCAGTTAGATAGGCTTTAGCTCTAAGGAAGCAGTGACTAATTAGTCTTAAAAAAATTCATCAGTATGTTAACACTATTATAATTTCTCTGCTTCAGTGATATAAAAGAGGACAAATAATTTCCAGTTGCTTATTGGCTAGAGTCTTAACTAATTCCTATTAAAAACATCACAGGCCCAGAATGAAGTCTTTTGTGCTATGCCCCATGTCACAAAACCTAGATTTAACTGAACTACAGTTTCGGCTCTCCTAGAAATGGAATCTTATAGCGGTCAGTCAGGAATTATCTGCTCAGCACTGGTTAGGTAATCTGCTTGATAGACCCCTGACAACCCCTAAAGGAAATTAACCTTGCAATAACCAACCCACTTTTTTTGCTAGTATAATGTCCTTGTTCCCACTCCCTCCTGTCTATAAAAGTCTTTTCATCTTATACAGCTCCTTGGTGGAGCTCCTTTCTATTTTCTAGATTGGATACTGCCCGATTCCAATTGATTTTTGCTCAAGTAAACTCTTAAAAGTTTTTATACAACTCAGTTTATCTTTTAACAATCCCCATGGATGTTTTAATGGGAAAATATTGTTCGCTTTTTCTGACTACCTCAAAAAAGTAACAGCTTGCATGACGTTGGAAAGAGCTTTTGAAAACAAGGAGGAAAAAATGAAACAAACAAAAAAAAAACAGGTAGATTTGAGTCCCATCTCTGATATTCTTTATTTACATACTCTTGTGATGTTGGATACTTTGCTTAATATTTTTGAGCTTTGAATCCCTTCCTTCTAGGGGAAAATGGTTTGACAGCTTATAAGATTATAATGAAAATGCAATACATTAATGTTTATAGACTACAGAGCATAGTTTCTGACATGTAGTAATTAATAAATGGTAGCTATTATTACTTAATTACCTAGGCTATTTTGTTATTGTTGTTGTTATTTTTCCCGGAAGTATTATCTGATGAAATGATTATTGGCTATAGAAAAGATTTCAAGAAAATATAAGAAAATTATTTCCCTTCCCCCGAATAATTTTAAGTGAAAACATCTTTGAACTTTTACACATTTACCTCTGTTCTACTATCTATAGCTTCATGGCAGCGAACAGAGAAGAAAATCATGACTTCAGGGTTGTGAAGCTCCCTAGTGACACAAAATCAATCAGTTAGCTCGTGGTACATTGTCTTTCTCCTGCTCATTATACATACCAGCAGAGTAAGACAGCTATTAAAATCTATTAACCTGATATTCCTCTTTAAACTGAAAGATGTGTCGAGAATAAATGATAAAGAATATTTAAAAAGAAAGTTCAGTAGTGTTCAGATGGTCAGTTCCTCGGGTTTACTCTGTCATTGGAAGAGATTTTCTTCTGGGACATGCTAAGCAGGTGCCTCCAGGTGGGAAATGAATTAATTGCAACTTCCTCTGCGAATGGCAATTTCTGGGTCTCTCTCTCCTCAATGTGGTTTAAATGTTCCTTAGGGTGATGTCCTCCAATTAAAATAACTTGTTTAGGGAGTTCATCTGAAACATTAAAAAAAACAAAGAAAGAAAGAAAGAAAAATACCCAGGAGCAAGGCCTTTCTGAAATTCTCAGGTTGAATTTGGAGAAAAAAAAAAAAAAAAAAAAGAATGGGTGTTAAGAAAGGACTCATTACTCATTAGAGCTGTGCTCTACTATCATTTGGTTAAATGTGTAGATTTTGCCCATTTCCATTACCAACTGCCATATTCTTCTTAGCCCTGGTGTAAGTGTCATTTTATGACAGATCATAATACAACAGATTTGCTTTGTATGATGCTTGTACTTCAGACTTAATTCAGAATTGTTTATGATGTCAGGCAATAAAGCTGTTGTGATAAATAATAAAGAGTATAGTAGGAGAGGAATTGAGATAATCAAGAGAATAAAAATGTGTTTTCATTTGGAAATTGATGGAGCTTAATGTGCTAAAACATGTACAGGGAAAGAGGTGTTCCTGGTAATAGGAGCATTAGGAAGTAAAACCTTATGCTCACTCTGATAAAATAGCAGAGAGGATTGAACAGGAATAGGCTTCTCTGAGTGCTGGAAGGAAGTGTAGAAGGGAGACTGTAGGAAACCTATCTACACTCTCAGTTATTCCCCCCAAACAGTCAAGTATGTATTTAGACTAGAATAGTAATTTTACTGTTCAGCAATAAGAGAAAAAACACTAATATACATAAGATAAATGAATTTCACAGACAGTATGCATAGCACAAAAAATGTACACATAAGAGCACATTGTCCTTTGATTTCATTTGTAGGATTTTTTAAGAGTAGACAAAACTGATGATACTACAAGTCAGAGTATTAGTAACTTCTGGAGGGTGACGGGCAATGTATCTGGTCGATTGGTGTGGAATGGAGCCTCTTGGGCTTGTGGGAATTTTTTTTTTTTTTTTAAATTTATTTTAGAGGGAGGGGAGGGGCAGAGGGAGAGGGAAGAGAGAAACCCAAGCAGACTCTGCTGAGAGTAGAGCCCAGTGTGGGCTCAATCTCATGACGCTGAGATCACGACCCAGGCTGAAAGCAAGTCGGATGCTCAACCTACTGCATCACCCAGGTGCCCCAGGAATTTTTTTTTTTTTTAATTTTTATCTGTTAGTAAATAGATGATTGTAAACACATGTGAAATCCATTAGGATGTACACAGACCTGTCCACTTTATTTTATGTAAGTTATATTCCGATTTTTTAAAGGATAAATTTGTAGGTTACATCAGCCTCTATATTTTGGTGTATGTTTTCTGCTTTTAGTATTCTCAGCACTGATACAGTTTTTCAGTTGGGTGCTTACAATAACCTATATGAATGTTTTATGACTACATTGAATCATGTAGTGTATGTGTATATTAAAAGGGAAAAATCAAGCAAGCATCCATTTATTGCCAAACAATTTGTTATTATTATTTTACTTAATCAGCATAGCTACCCTGTAAAGATTTTGAGAGATTAAGTAGGCTACCCAGAACCCATGAGACTCAAAAGCAAAGCTAGAAAAATAATATAAAACAATCTAAACCCCAAATCCACAGTTCCTTCCACTGCCACCTCTCTCTATAGATGGTATCAGCCAAATAGTTTAATAATATTCTCAGTCTGTGCATAGAGAGACCACTTAATTTTGTTTTCTTCACAGATGGAAATATTATGGGATTTCAGAAGTTGACATATTTACTATTTGTTTACTTCTTTTTCAAAAAAGGATTTGAGGCAAAGGAGGATTTCAAGAGAGTTGGTTTGGGATGGTTAGCCTTCTGGTAGTATGGGGAGGGTAAGAAGATTCTCTCTCTCTCTCTTTTTTCTCTTTTTTGGTCAATATTATTAATGTCTCTTATTAGACACATTTAACTCTTTCCTAAAACTTTTAAATAATCTTCAGCCTGGTGGGCATAGAGGCTTTAAGGCATAAAATTCAATGTGTATTTACTTTATTTAGTTCAGTCAGAGGAAAAAAAAAAGGGGAGGGGAATTTACTTGAATATTTGATAGAAACCTTGATTAAAATATGAGATGGCCTAGGGAGTGTTAGGCAAGTAAGAATGAAATAAAAAATGTTCCTCATACAGAAACCTTTCCCCTTTGATCCTAAACTGTTTCAACTTTGTAACTTCTGCCTTTTGGGCCTCATTCTGCTTTCTGAAGTCACCCAAACCAAGACACATTAATACTCTTCAAGAGAGCTTTCTGTTTTTCCTTGGAGCTATTGAAGGACAGCGTGGCCTATACCATCAGGGTGAGTGATGCTGAGCACTCTTTGACCGGTAGTTGTAGAGCAGTGGCTGGAGGATTCTTCTGTAGTAATAGCCCAGCAGAGATTCAAACAACTTGTGTAATTTGGGTAAAAAACAAAACAAAGCAAACTTGCAAGGCCTTACATGGGATACATTAAGAAAGGAAAAATTTTGTATTTTAGTACTCTAATCCTTTCTGCAAGAATGCTTCTTGGGTACAAATGATGCTCCCTGGTTAGAAATACATAGCATAACAGGGATTCATTCATGCATTTTGTAGCTTTACCCATACAGAGCCATACATTTCTAAAGAATAGGTTGAGCTCTTCTCGTCATCCCTTACTGATACATAAGACACCAAAATTAAATTTACTATCATTAGCTTTTCTCTTCCACAATTGCCCATGGTTCAGCAATACCACAGTTAACCTTGGGACATCATATGTGCCATCTTCTCTTACATAGAACATCCTTCCAATAATGTGCACTCATTATCTGTACTTTCTTCCTTTCCTTCAGTAGGAAGCGTTTATGCCACATTATGTGCATTTGATTTGTACATGGTAGACACATGGGAGGGACGGACCACGTGATGGACTTGATGTCACTATATAATGATAAATGTTGCACAAAGTTTCACTAAATGACGATGAGAGACGTCCCACAATAAATGCATTGATTAAATGTGAAGTTGCCATTAATAAACTTACCTTTACCCCACACAAATGCTGTATGGAGTTGGGGTGGGGGTACTCTAAGAGTCTAAGTCCTTGTTAAAATATGGCAAAACCTAAAGCTGTTTTCTCTTTTTTATATTAGCCTTATTCAGAATGTATACTTCCTAGTTGAGTTTGGGATAGTTAGGTTTGGAATATCTATATTCAAATTTCCATGACGTTCAGACAGTATGGCATCAGTAAAACCTCCTAAAATTTTGCAGGTCACATTATTGCAAGATTTTTACAAGGTTTTGCACAGAAGGAAAGGAGATGCTGATGGTAACAACAAATTGGAAGTTGGTTTAGAATTCTGATACACGCTGACATAAGAACATTACCTAAAGACAATATAGGGCAAGTATAAGCATGAAACATGACAAAGTATGCGGCACTAATAATAGCAGTAATACTGTTAAAAAGATGCTTTTTGATACTGGCTTTCAGATGATCCTGGATATTGTCATAATTACCATTGTATTTGGAAAAGTTAAATTGGCTTGGCAAAAGAAATAAAATGTCATTAGTATATATGCATGCAATTAATTTCAAACACTCTTCCTCTATCTTATAAATAAGGCAATACGCTATCAAAGAAAATAAATACCGGGAAACAAATAGCATGGCATCACTGAGCTCACATAGTTACAGCTGCTCATAGAAAAGACAAATTATTTTATGCTGAATCTTCTCACAGTTTGTATGCATGTGTTGGTATCTCTAGCACAAGGTATCAACAAACACTGACCTTATTTATTTTCTGTCAAAATTCAGAATCTGTTTTCTGTCACACGGGGTGTAAACATTGTTAAAACAGACAGTGTTATTCCAAACAACACCAACAGGAACAATATTTCAGGGAGAACAATGAAAGAAGTTTCTTGCTCATTTAGAAATTACTCTTAAGGACTAAGTGATCTAAAATGGGGACAGGTAGTGGGGCCGTGGGCTGCATTGCTTTGGGTCCCTGGTCCCAATCCCTTCTTCCTTGCATCTTGTGGGAGCCCGGTCTCCAGCCAGACCACAAACCAGCTTGTGGGAGAGGTCATGCCTGTGGCCACTTTCAGTTGGTTTCTTTTCTCTGGAGATAGAGAATTTGAGGGAAAGTCTCCTTTAACCCACCTCCTGGATGCCAGAAGACCTTGAGGACAGTTCCAATGAGACTCAGGGCCATTGCTTAATGTTCACTCCCTTGCTATACACAACCCATGTCCAGGATTGGATTTTAGTAGTGAATGACATATCCAGTGCCTGAAGGACTTTCTATTTGTTTATCCCCCTTGCCTGCTTAACTGTGAACTCACCATGGAAAATACAGTTGAATATGAACGGAAGCGTTGAAAACATTTTAGTAAAGGAGAAGGGTATGTCTACTCCTTCTTCTATCCTTATAGAATTCTTCTGAAAGTACTTGGTTTGAAGCATGAATGCTTGCATGTGCTTGACGGAATCCCGGAAGCAGCCCACGGCACTGGTGACAGCGGTGACCATGGTCCTTTTGTTAGCACAGACAATCCTCTCAGAGCTTTTCTCTCAGGATGCTTTTGGATCTGTACTATTTTAGTCATACTTTCCTGGACTGATATCTGGTATGGATTTCAAAGTCTTGACACGAGAAACAGAGGAGAAAACGGATCCTTGATAGTTCAGGATCCTTCAGAGAAGGTAACACACAGCCTGGTGGCGTTCAGGACTGGTAGTTTTGTCTCCACCTGATCCTGAAGGAGGCCTTAAAGAATGAATAGAAGGAAAACAGGACACTGAGAATTATGAGTGCTTCTTTTACTGAACGTGAAAACCAGACGTTGAAGGTCATTGAAAGGAAGAAACAGGTCTTGGGAAAGATGTCTTCTCTTTAAAAGGCAATGAATTTTTTAAAAGCAAAATTGAAAAAAAAAAGTTTTCAGGGACATCTGTCTAAGAGAATGAAGCTGTACTCCCTCAATGACAAGTGTAATAGCCTCTACAGCAGAGGCCAGCATGCTTTTCTCTGTATCAAGCCGGTTAGTAGATACTGTAGCCTCGTGGAACAGAGACTGTACCAGCTACTGGGTACTGACTTTCTGGCGTGAAAGCACCAGAGACAGTATGCAGAGGAATGGGTGTGGTTGGGTTCCAGTCAAACCTCACAAGTGAAAATGAAACCTGAATTTCATACAGTTTTCACCTATGAAAATAAGTTTTTATTTTTTTGACTAATTAAAAATGTAAGAAACATTCTTAGCTCATGGGCTAAGAGAACCGAATGACCAGATTTTTTCCATGGGCCAGAGTTAGCTGATTCCTGCTCTACAAAAAGAATTCAAAAAGAATATCAGGAGGAAAAGATATATAATAAAATTGAAAATAATCAGTAATTTTGAAACGAAGTTTAAACTGTCCCCAATTAGATGGTGTAATCTTGAGAATTTCAGAGATGTTCTTTGAAGTAATATTTGATACTTTCAAAGTATTAACTTTTCTAGGTTTGACAGAGACTTGAGGTGTTTTCACTATTTATACTTTTCTGCATGAAAGCCAGTATCTTTACAACATGAGGAACTGAATACTTCGTATATGTCTGGCATTATGCTTGGGGTGGATGTAGAGAAGTAAGGACTCAAAAGAGCTTTTATGAAGTGCGGTTTGGTACATTGTAGGTCTACGTAAAATTATTTAGTGGTTCCAACCGTCTCAAATCTAAAGTCCTTGATATGACTTATTCCTGCCCAAGACCTGCCTCTGCCCTGTTCTTTGTTATGGAACCCAAGTTGGGTTGCCCATTGTGTGGAATATCATTACTCCAGAGACGGACTTGGATCAGGAAGGAATTTGAGCTTTATTCTGGATGTCAGTAGCCTGGAGAAAAGGTGGACCCTGGTCCAAAGCCAAACTCTTGATATTTCTGCCTGGTCCAAAGGTTTTTAAATGGGTTTAGGGTAGTTCATCAGCAAAGGGAGGTCACTGGTCTGGACCACATCTTGATTACGTGCAGACTCAGTGATGCCAGCTACTTAAGTTATATCAGTACTGGGGGTTGTGCGAAGGAATTGGTTCTTGTTTTGTGACGTGCTGGGTAATTCTCTTTCTGCAAAAGAGGGCAAGGTCTACAGAAACACAAAGTGAGGTTGGTAAGTCCTAGTGTGACCTAAAAAGAAAAATATCGTGCTAAAAAATTGCTGGGCAAGGGGCATGTGGGTGGTGCAGTTGGTGGAGCATCTGACTCTTGGTATCAGCCCAGGTGGTGGTCTCATTGGTCTTGAAATTGAGCCCCAAGTTGGGCTCTGCCCTAAGCATGGAGTCTGCTTGGGTTTCTCTCTCCTTCTCCTTCTGCTCCCCCATGCTTTCTCTCCCTCTCTCTCTCTCTCTTTCTCTGTCTTTCTAAAATAAATAATCTTTTTTTTTTTTTTTAAGATTTTATTTATTTGACAGAGATCAAAAGTAGGCAGGGCGGGGGGGAAGCAGGCTCCCCGCTGAGCAGAGAGCCCGATGCGAGTTGATCCCAGGACCCTAAGATCATGACCTAAGCTGAAGGCAGAGGCTTAACCCACTGAGCCACCCAGGCACCCCAATAAATACATCTTTAAAAAAAAATTGGTGGGCTTATCCAAAAGCCACAGTGGCTTCAAACAGACTTGGGCTTCTGTGGTCTGGGAAAGTTCTGGTCCTTCACTCCTCAAAGCCAGTGGTCTGCTGATCTCAAAGAAAGTAAGTTAGTTCTATTACAGCTCAGGGACCGTCCGTTAGTGAATAAGGAGTGTGTTAACTCGAAGCAAGTTAACTCTTGAGACAAGCTGGATTGCTTTCACATCTTCCAACAAAACTTAGGCAGCTATCGGAGCCTCCTTTCAGCTTATTAAACCCGATATTCTCATTTCTACTGGGAATCTATCAGTGTGCTTCCTTCTACCCGCAGTGTTGTCTGTTCATCCAGCTGGCAACAGTTAATCTTTAGTCACAGTTTAAGTATTCAAGAGGCCTTCTGTAACCTCTAGATAAGATGAAATCTCTTTTCTGTGTATTTCTGTAGCACCCAAAACATTCTCTTACAATTGCCATTTGGAGTTAATGATTGAATGTATGCCTTCTCAACGTCCTTATAGCCCAGCTCTTCAGAACACAGACCTCGTCTTTTTCACTCAGGATTCCGCCTTGAAGCAAGGCCCAGCTTAAGATAGGGAACATGACACATGACACATGCTCAGCCTTAGTTGTTGAATTTAATTCAACTGAAGACAATTTCTCAGTTTAATGGAACAGACCAATAAACAAAACAGATTCCTAAAACCAAGGTAGAAACCGTGCAGTCTTGACATAGTCTGCAACATTGGAACCAGTCTTGAATGGTAACGTTGATGGGATTGACGGGGCTTGGTCAAGAATCAGTAATATCTACTGACTTCACTACATTAAATAATGTTGTCATAAGAATAATCATCTCAAAGTATAAAACATTTAATTTTTTAATTTCTAAAATTTTTAAACTTAAATTAGTTAACATATACTGTATTATTAGTTTCTGGGGTACAGTTCAGTGATTCATCAGTTGCAAATAACACCCAGTGTTCATTACATCACATGCCCTCCTTAATGCCCATCACCCTGTTGCTCCTTCCCCCCCGATGCACCTCCCCAAAGACAAATCGCATATGATTTCACTCAGATATGGAATTTAAAATTCCAAATGGATGAACATAGGGAAAGTGAAGGAAAAATAAGAGAAGACAGGGAGGAAAATCATAAAAGACTCTTTAACTATAGGAAATAAAGTATTTTAAAATTCTGAATTTTGTAAGTTATAGAAATGCATTCATAATTTCCTTCTGCCCAACATTCCAAATACCACTACCAATTTATAGCCATTGTTAAGCTTTTATTGTGTATCATTGAAGACAAGTTCCCATGTGCTTATGAAACTCTTTTAATAGCTATATTAGAGGTTGATAAGAATCAATTACCCTTCTTTCTCAGATGACGTCTTTTATGAGGTAGAATTTTTTTTTTTACTAGATTAACCACCTTTGTTTCATTTTAGTATTTCACTTGAAATGGTTCTACCCTGAGGATTGACTAGCTTGCAGACACTCAATATGCAGAAGAATTACATTTATATGAATTGCAAAATTGGGAGAAAAGGACTGAAATGACACACTTGTTTTGTTTCAGATATGGCTGCCTTTAAAAATCTAAAATCACACTTTTGGAAACTTCTTTAGAAAGAGTAGCATCTTTTTTTCAATATTTTATTCATTCATTTGACAGACAGAGATCACAAGTAGGCAGGGAGGCAGGCGGGGGTCGCGGGATGGGGAAGCAGGCTCCCTGCTGAGCAGAAACCCAGATATGGGGCTTGATGATCCCAGGACCCCGAGATCATGACCTGAGCCGAAGGCAGAGGCTTAACCCACTGAGGCACCCAGGTGCCCTAGAGAAAGTAGCATTTTTTTTTCCTTTTTTTAAAAAAAATTTTTAAATCAACATATAATGTGTTATTAACCCCAGGGGTACAGGTCTGTGAATCATCAGGCTTACACACTTCACAGCAGTCACCATAGCACATACCCTCCCCAATGTCCATAACCCCACCCCCCTCTCCTTACTCCCCTCCCCCCGGCAACCCTCAGTTTGTTTTGTGAGATTGAGAGTCTCTTATGGTTTGTTTCCCTCCCGATCCCATCTTGCTTCATTTTAATACATTTATAGTGCCTCTCAATAGTGTCCTCTAGAATTCATTTTGTTTTCTTCATATCTGTAGGTTAGGAAAATGATTAGTATAGTTGCCATGCCTTGCTACAATTTAATAATATTTTTTAAAAAACTAATAATGTTGATATTATGTGGATTTTTTTCGCTTTAAGCCATTTATTTGACATAACTTGTGGGTTATTTTTCTTCTTTGTTTGGTTTTATTATTTACTCTTTAAGTGTGAGTCTTTATGAACCTACATAGGCAGGTCATCTCTATACAGGTGCAGTTTGGGCAATTAAAAAATATATATTTATGTATATATATTTTTTCTTTCTTTCTCCTCCTCTTCTTCTTCTTCTTCTTCTTCTTCTTCTTCTTCTTCTTCTTCTTCTTCTTCTTCTCCTCCTCCTCCTTCTTCTTCTTCCTCATTTTTTTTTTTTTTTTAAGTAGGCTTCATGCCCAGTGTGGAGCACAACACTTGGCTTGAACTTAAGACCCTGAGATCAAGACCTGAGCTAAGATGGAGAGTCAGGTGGTTAACAAACTGAGCCACCCAGGCGCCCCTAAAATATATATAATTTTAAATGGTCCCGGTGAAATCACTGTCCTTTAACATAGGGTGATTTTGAATGGAAGAAACTTGTATCTGCGTGCTTTCACTGAAAGTATTCAGGGGGTGCCTGGGTGGCTCAGTCGGTTAAGCGGCTGTCTTCGGCTCAGGTCGTGATCCCAGTGTCCCGGGATCGAGTCCCACATCGGGCTTCTTGTTCTGCAGGGGGCCTGCTTCTCCCTCTGCCTCTGCCTGCCTGTACTCTATCTCTCTGACAAATAAGTAAATAAAATCTTTTTTAAAAAAAAAAGTATTCAGTAGGGGGGTGCCTGGGTGGCTCAGTGGGTTAAGCCTCTGCATTCGGCTCAGGTCATGATCTCAGGGTCCTGGGACTGAGTCCTGTATCAGGCTCTCTGATCGGCAGGGAGCCTGCTTCCTCCCCTCTCTCTCTGTCTGCCTCTCTGCCTGCTTGTAATCTCTCTCTCTGTCAAATAAGTAAATAAAATATTAAAAGAAAAAGTATTCAGTAGTTATAAAGAAAGTGAGGAAATTGAAGCCATTTTATTTACTCCATAAAACCTCTAAAGTAGAAAGGCTAATAAAATGCAATCTCAGAATTCCCCTCAAGACAACATTCCTGGTAACTAATAATAATAAATAGGATTCTGTTTGTTTTCTCTGATAAATAATTAAATAGGTGTCCAGTTTTTACCCATTTATTTAAGAATATTTTAATTTCATAGTTCTCATTAATGTTCTGTAACAGTAGTCTATTAAACTCCTATAACTTGCAAAACTAACATTTATAGATTGGATGATTTTCAAAAAAATATAATAGTAACAAATTTACTAACATATGAATATAAATCACAATGAAGTGGAATATAAATATTCCAGAGGGAGGCACTTAGTTAAGGAGCAATTCTCCTTAAACGTCCAGACTTCACATTTCAATATGCTTTATTTGTTTTCTGTTTATGGTTGTAAACACATCACATGGAAGAAACTATATTATGCTGATATTTCAGAATTTGATGAGCCCCAAGTATCACTAGATATAATAGACTTGTGGTATTCCTTTTAAAAATTATTTTAACCATATCCCTGATGAGAATACTGTAACACCATCTTCAGTAATTTTCCCAGGCATAGCAAGTGAATGTAGTGATCTGTGGTAGCTAAGTGATATCGGCTTTCTTCTAATGCTTCATATCCTCTTCCTCGTATCAGATCCTGAACTATGGGCCCAAGTCTGGACATGTGGCATAGCTTTGGGTGATCATAATTGTTCCCATACTCCTGGCAGCAATGATTGGTTCAAGAGGTGAACATAGTACCGAAGCATGAGTAAGGTATAAGGATGAGTGTCTGTTATCAGGGTCAGTATATGGATACTAGGAGGGGGTTTTCCATAGTGCTGGGATTCCAAAAAATATGTCCCCATGTCCATCTTGACCATCTGGACTTACCTCGTGGAAGAGAAGAGAGTTAGACCAACACTCAGAAACAGAGAATTACAGAGGAGAAACGTGGAATGAAAGAGATTGGGACGCCCGGGTGGCTCAGCGGGTTAAGCCTCTGCCTTCGGCTCAGGTCATGATCTCAGGGTCCTGGGATCAAACCCCACATCAGGCTCTCTCTGCTCAGCAGGGAGCCTGCTTCCTCTCTCTCTCTGCCTGTCTCTCTGCCTACTTGTGATCTCTGTCTGTCAAATAAATAAATTAAAAAAAAAAAACAACAAAGGAGATACATTTTCCCAAGATACTCTGAGTCCTCAGATTACTGTGTCAGAGATGTATTTCTTTCTGTTTTCCTTTGATTTGTGTAAGCTTTCACTGTGGTATCACTGGTTAATTGAGCCAGAGAACTCCGTAAGATCCAAATGAGGTTTAGAAAAGTAAAAAAAAAAAAAAAAATCCAAATGAGGTTTGAAATGCACATTTGTCTTAATTCTTAATTTTTTTAATCATTTCTTATTAGAGCAGTTTTAGATTGACAGCAAAATTGAATAGAAAGTACAGAGATTCCTCACATATCTCCTGCCCCCACATACACAAAGTCTCTCCCATTATCAGCATCTATGCTCTTTTCATGCATATCAGAGTGATGCTTGGTTTTTTATTTAAAAAAAATAGTTGGTTTTTTTAACCATAAGCATAAGCCACTTTATTTCAAATTGGCCTGGTTCTTTTTTATATATTTCCCCCATGTGCTATTTGTGTCTCACCTCTGGAAAACAAAGAGAAATTTGGATTCATCACATATTTCTTTAAAGCTTTCTGTGGCTATCTGAGCCGGGTAAATAGTCTGATATTGAAAAATAAGAAGCACAAAGCTGAAGACATTCTTCAGATGCCTTTGTAGCCAAGCAATGGATGAATAAATTATAAAGGAGATGTAAAAGAAAAACTTGAAAAATTAATGGAGGTGTAAGTGATCAAGCTAGCTGTGATCTGATATGGAATTATTTATTCTGATCGGATCAGAAGAGACGGCACTATTTATATTAGTACAAGATGTCTTTATGGCAACACTTCTTTATGGTAACACCACTTCAGAATATCCAAGTTTATAGCATGTTTTCCAACTGTATGTAAGTACATTAACATATACATAGATATATTTTTTAAAAATGGGTTACTGGTTCATTAGTTTCATTAATTATAAAATGTCTTTCCTATCTGTCCTATATTTCTGGATACTTTTCTCCCCACTACATTTATAACCTCCTGATATTACAGAAAATGTCAGTGAAAAATTTGTAAAGAAAATGTGTAGCTGTTCTGTGTTTGTTAATTTAAACAAAGCTGGATACTAGTCTCCATATCTTTGATTGAGTGTTCAGGTGTGTTACATCAGGCATTGGCATTAGAGCTTTCCCCATTGCTGCCTCCTCCAACAAATGAGTCTACAAAATGAGCGTTGAGTTTTTATTTGAGCAAACCCAAATGTCAATGCCACTGTGACATTGGGATAGGGAAAAGGTGTACTGATGATTAATTAGCATGCATGGAAAACCTGTGGGGGATGTGTGTGTTTTTGTATGTTTGTGTATGCCTACAGGTATGTGTGGTATGTATAATCCCTTACAGGTTTCTTTCTTGTTTTGAAAATACTAAATCTATTTGGCAGACAGAGATCACAAGTAGGCAGAGAGGCAGGCAGAGAGAGAGGAGGAAGCAGGCTCCCTGTGGAGCAGAGAGCCCTATGCGGGGCTTGATCCCAGGACCCTGGGATCATGACCTGAGCCGAAGGCAGAGGCTTTAACCCACTGAGCCACCCAGGGCACCCCTGAAAATACTAAATCTAAAGTGTTAATATCTGTGATTGGTATTTGAGCCAATTCAGGAAGATCAAATGTGAATTAGGAATTTACCCCAAGAGCCATCTGGCTGGTAGTGAGTAAAGAACACAAGGTAGATAGTAGAACTCTGAGTATCAGGTCCTGAGTGGGTAAAATGAAAATGTAAGGGTCAAAAGCTGTATATTCAAAGCAAAGAGATACTGAAATCTGGCAGGTAAAATAAAACAGGGTTCCAAGTGTTCTAGAACCAGGGAGTATATAAATAAGGAATGTCAGCAGATTATGGGTCAGAATTCAGACAAGCACAATTTATTTGGGTCATAGCAGAATTAAAAGTCTGGATATATACATCATATTCAGGAAATGGGGAGTACGTTGAAGTTTTATGATTAGGTGTGATGGAGAAGGGGATGTGTGGTGAATGAAGTCTGTCTACAGTGAAATGTATAAATAGACCATGTGCCAGATAATTAAGTATGGCGATAGGAAAAAAAAAAAAAGAGCTAGTCAGTTTCATCAACATGACTTTTTGTTCTTTACATTTTACTCTATTCTGAAAACTGCCTCTGGAGAGAAAAGGAAGACGATGGAGTGCACAATTGTTTCCCTGCCCAAACATTCCATCAGTTTTGATCATACTTTGATGTTGAAAATAAATTAAGTCCAATCCATTTGTTTCTCTCATCTATCTCTTGATTTCTAACTATTCCATTTCTGAGCTGTCTTGAATGAGAATTAATTTTTACTGTGCCTTCCCATAGACCAGGGAGAGAATGTTTTCATGCATGAAATTTCTGCAATGTTTTTTCAGAGTCTCAACATTATTGCTTCTCAGCACTCTTTCAGCACTTGAGTATTTGAAGGAAGGAAGGAAAGTTACAGAATAGGCACTGAGCATCAAGCAGGTAGAACTCTGGGTTACTCTGTCTTTAGGAGAGACAGCTGATTTGGGGCCCCTTGGTAAGCTCAGGTGGGAAGAGTCTTTTTCCCTTTTTTTTAACCCTGAAGTGTCAGAGAATGTGTGGATGATATGAAAACCATGAAAAAAGAAGTTCAAATAAAGAAAATTGATTTTTTTCTATGCCAAATTTCTATTTTATTTTATTTTTTATTATTTTTATTAACATATAACATATATTATATGTTATTATTTGCCCCAGGGCTATAGGTCTGTGAATCGTCAGGCTTACAAACTTCACAGCAGTTACCATAGCACATACCCTCCCCAGTTTCCATAACCTAAACATCCTCTCCACACACCCACCCCCAGCAACCCTCTTTTTTGTGAGATTAAGAGTCTCTTATGGTTTGTCTCCCTCCTGATCCCATCTTGTTTCATTTTTTCCTTCCTTACCTCCCAAGTCCCCCACTCAGCCTCTCAAATTCCTCATATCAGGGAGATCATATGATAATTGTCTTTCTCTGATTGACTTATTTTGCTCAGCACAATACCCTCTAGTTCCATCCATGTCATTGCAAATAGCAAGATTTCATTTCTTTTGATGGATGCATAGTATTCCAGTGTGTGTGTGTGTGTGTATCACATCTTCTTTATCCATTCGTCTGTTGATGGAAATCAAGATTCTTTCCATAGTTTGGCTATTGTGGACACTGCTACTCTAAACATTTGGGTGCACGTGCCCCTTAGGATCACTACATTTGCATCTTTGGGATACTCAGTAGTGCGATTTCTGGGTCATAGGGTAATTCCATTTTCAACTTTTTGAGAAACCTCTATGCTGTTTTCCAGAGTGGCTGCATCAGCTTGCATTCCCACCAACAGTGTAGGAGGGTTTTTCTTTCTCCACATTCTCGCCAGCATCTGTCGTTTCCTGATTGTTAATTTTAGCCATTCTGACTGGTGGGAGGTGGCATCTTATTATGATTTTGATTTGTTGTATTTCCCTAATGCCAAATGATGTGGAGCACTTTTTCATGAGTCTCTTGGCCATCTGGATGTCTTTGCGAAATATCTGTTCATGTCCTCTGCCCATTTCTTGATGGGATTATTTGTTCTTTGGGAGTTGAGTTTGATAAGTTCTTTATATATTTTGGATACTAGCCCTTTATCTGATATGCCATTTGTGAATGTCTTCTCCCATTCTGTCAGTTGTCTTTCGGTTTTGTTGACTATTTCCTTTGCTGTGCAAAAGCTTTTGATCTTGCTGAAGTCCCAATAGTTCATTTTTTCCCCTGCTTCCCTTGCCTTTCGTGATATTTCTAGGAAGAAGTTGCTATGGCTGAGGTTGAAGGGGTTGCTGACTGTTCTCCTCAAGGATTTTGTTGGATTCCTTTCTCACATTGCGGTCTTTCATCCATTTTGAGTCTACTTTTGTGTGCGGTATAAGGAAGTGATCCAGTTTCATTCTTCTGCATGTGGCTGTGCAGTTTCCCCATACCATTTGTTGAAGAGATTGTCTTTTTTCCTTTGGACATTCTCTCCTGCTTTGTCGAAGATTAGTTGACCATAGAGTCGAGGGTCTATTTCTGGGCTCTCTGTTCTATTCCATTGATCTATGTGTCTGTTCTTGTGGCAGCACCACACTGCCTTGATGATGACAGCTTTGTAATAGAGCTTGGAGTCTGGAATTGTGATGCCACCAACTTTGGCTTTCTTTTTCAACATTCCTCTGGGTATTTGAGGTCTTTTCTGGTTCCATATAAATTTTAGGATTATTTGTTCCATTTCTTTGAAAAAAATGGATGGCATTTTGATAGGGATTTCATTAAAAGTGTAGATTTCTTTAGGTGGCATAGATATTTTCACAGTATTTGTTCTTCCAATCCATGAGGATGGAATATTTTTCCATTTCTTTGTGTCTTCCTCGATTTCTTTCATGAGTACTTTATAGTTTTCTGAGTACAGATTCTTTACCTCTTTGGTTAGGTTTATTCCTAGGGATCTTATGGTTTTGGGCGCAATTATAAATGGGATTGACTCTTTAGTTTCTCTTTCTTCTGTCTTGCTGTTGGTGTATAGAAATGCAACCAATTTCTGTGCATTGCATTTATATCCTGACATTTTACTGAATTCCTATATGAGTTATAGCAGTTTTGGAGTGGAGTCTTTTGGGTTTTCCACATCAAGTATCATATCATCTGCAAAGAGTAAGAGTTTGACTTCTTCTTTGCTGATTTGGATGCCTTTTTTTTGTTGTTGTTGTTGTCTGATTGCTGAGGCTAGGACTTCTAGTATTATGTTGAATAGCAGTGATGATAGTGGACATCCCTGCTATGTTCCTGACTTTAGGGGAAAGCTCTCAGTTTTTCCCTCTTGAGAATGATAATTGCTGTGGGTTTTTCCTAGAGGGCTGATGATATTGCAGTATGTACCCTCTATCCCTACACTTTGAAGAGTTTTGATCAAGAAAGGATATTGTGCTTTGTCAAATGCTTTTTCAGCATCTATTGAGAGTATCATGTGGTTCTTGTTCTTTCTTTTATTAATGTATTGTATCACACTAATTGATTTGCAGATGTTGAACGAACCTTGCAGCCCTGGAATAAGTCCCACTTTGTCATGGTGTATAATCCTTTTAACGTACTGTTGGATCCTATTGGCTAGTATTTTGGTGAGAATTTTCACATCTGTGTTCATCAAGTATATTTGCCTGTAATTCTCCTTTTTGGTGGGGTGTTTCTCTGGTTTTAGGATCGAGGTAATGCTGGCCTCATAAAATGAGTTTGGAAACTTCCCTTCTATTTCTATTTTTGGGAACAGTTTCAGGAGAATAGGTATTAATTCTTCTTTAAATGTTTGGTAGAATTCCCCTGGGAAGCTGCCTGACCCTAGGCTCTTGTTCGTTGGGAGACTTTTGTTGACTGCTTCAGTCTCCTTACTGGTTATGGGTCTGTTCAGGTTTTCTATTTCTTCCTGATGCAGTCTTGGTAGTTTATACATCTCTAGGAATGCATCCATTTCTTCCAGATTGTCAAATTTGCTGGCATATGGTTGCTCATAATATGTGCTTATTATTGTTTGTATTTCTTTGGTGTTGGTTGTGAGCTCTTCTCTTTCATTCATGATTTTATTTGGGTCCTTTCTCTTTTCTTTTTAATAAAACTGGCCATGGGCTTATCAATCTTAATTCTTTCAAAGAACCGGTTCCTCGTTTTGTTGATCTATTCTACTGTTCTTTTTGTTTCTGTTTCTGTTTCATTGATTTCTGCTCTGATCTTTATGATTTCTCTTCTCCTGCTGGGTTTAGGCTTTCTTTGCTGTTTTTTCTCCAGCTCCTTTAGGTGTAGGGTTAGGTTGTGTACTTGAGACCTTTCTTGTTAAAGAAAATTCATTTTCATTCAATCCTGAAATCTGGTTTTGCTGAAAGGTTTAATGAAGAGAGCAACACTTTCCCCCCCACCCCCAGCTAAATTTTAAAAAGTACATCAGTTTAATATTCATGTGCACTCCAGTGATAGAACAGTGATAGGACAATTAAAGGGGAAATGGAATGTAATAGGTAACTACCTTATCTGCTTATCTAGTTTACATGGATCAAATGAAATAATGAGTATGAAGACTAATTTACCATCTCTTGTCTAATGGCATGGTGTCATTAACCTTTACATGATTCAGTTTCTTAGTCAGTCAAATGGGGAGAAAGGCTTTTGCAGAATCTTACCTCATATATACTATTAATGTAGGGGATGATTTTTCCCTTACTCTTCCAGGTTCTTGGCTGAGGCCATCTTTTTATTTTATTTTATTTTATTTTATTTTTTTCATATAATGTATTTTTATCCCCAGGGGTACAGGTCTGTGAATCGCCAGGTTTACACATTTCACAGCACTCATCATAGCACATACCCTCCCCAATGTCCATATCCCCACCACCCTCTCCCGTTCGCCCTCCCCCCAGCAACCCTCAGTTTGTTTTTTGAGATTGAGTCTTTTATGGTTTGTCTCCCTCCCAATCCCATCTTCTTTCATTTTTTCTTTTCCTACCTCCCCCCAACCCCCCCACATTGCATCTCCACTTCCTCATATCAAATAGATCATATGATAGTTGTCTTTCTCCAATTGACTTATTTCGCTAAGCATAATACCCTCTAGTTCCATCCACGTCGTTGCAAATGGCAAGATTTCATTTCTTTTGATGGGCCATCTTATAATAAAGACAGATTAGCAGGAGAAAAACAAAGAGAAGTTTAGTAATGTATCCACTTCCTGTATTCATGAAAGATACCCAGGAAAACAGTAACTACCCAAAATAGTTTAAGCTACCAACTTAAATACCATGTATTTAAGTTATACCAGCAAAAGACAAAAAATAATGTTGGGAGTAGGAGAGGTTATGCAAGGTTATCAGAAAAAGCACAATAAAAAAGGATACAGTTGTTAAGTAGATTTAAGTTGGTATATTCTCCATTGATAAATGTAGATTCTTAAAAAGTTTCTTTGGATGTAGAGTCATCCTTCTCTTCTTTGTACAGAGAAGAGGACATACTTACAGATGGATATTTTTCTTGTTTATATTAATGTCTCTTAGTTAACTTTTACTTGGTTCTTAGAAGTTCTCTTCTGTCTGCAGTTTTTAAAAAATAATCATTTTAAGATACTCCTTACACCAAAATGGCATATTTTGGGGTGGCAAAGTCTGCTCTTCTTTAAATATGGCATTAGAATTTAGGGATTTCTACTTTGAGCCTCATAACTTCTATTTACCTGTGCTTCTCAAAGGGAGTACAAAGAGCAATGCAGAGATAGAGCAGACTTGCAACAGGGAGAGTGGCAGGACCTAAGGAAAGTGAAGTCAGGATTAATATATCAAGGTGAAGAATCTAGACTCTGTCCAGTAAGTGTCCATCAGTGATGGACTTACAGCAAAGATCTTGCATAATAGGTTTGCTTTTTATAAAGACTCCCTGAAAAAGAAGAGGGTAACTTATCTCAGGTGTCAGTTGGGAGAAACTATAGTTTGCATCATACACTAGAGGGTCACCTGTATGGAAGTGGTGGTGCAAGACAGAAAAAAATTATCTGGAGGAAGAAGGATGGAGATGAAAATATAGGTCTTTCCTTTACTTCTGAGTTCTCATTGCCCTCTGAAGGCAGTACCAAGGAAAAAAAAAAGAACCTCAGCATCGTGCCTCTAAGGACAGAGTGGCAAATATGTCATATGTTCAGAGGTAAACCTGGGGATGGGCTTGGAGGTGACTATCTAAAGCCGGTTTTCTCAAAGTGTGGCCCTGGACCAACAGTTGAATATCAACTGAGAACTTCTTAAAAATGCAGATTCTTCACACGCACCCCAGGACTCCTGAATCAGAAAACCTGGTCCTCCAAACTTGTGTTTTAATAAGCTCTTCAGGTGATTTTGAAGATTGAGAAATACTAGAACTAGAACAGTGGCCCTCAACTGGGGTAATTCTGCACTTCTGGGGACATGTGACAATGTCTAGAAATGGTTCTTTATTTACATTTCTCTCTCTTCCTTACTCACATGTACACAGACCTGTGTGTGTATGTATCATTTTAGCATTTATCATTCTGCTTTTACCAAGGGGAATATTAAGGCACAGTAATGAATTATCTTTCCAAAATGCTTATTTGAACCTAGGTTTGCAAACTAATTTTTAAGTTCCTGGATTTGGTGATCTCCCTCCTTCTCTTTTTTCATCCTTCTCTCTCTCTCAGAATTATAATTTTATGAGACTGACGCGCTGCCCACTGCGCTAAGAGGGCCGTACAGAATTATAATTTTAATGGTAGTTTGTGTGTATATGTGTGTGTATATGTGTTTTAGTTTGGTTTAATGATACAAAGAGGAATGATACAAGAGACTTATCTGCAAGGATTTCATTGCGCCTTGGGGTAAACATTTTTTGCTTTTGTGCATACAACTGCTTTAATAAATATTATCTAAAATGATGTAGGTTTTTGGATGAGGAAGAAATGGGGGAACTCCAGAAGTCTTCCCAAACAGTGATGCATCTCAAAGTGCCAAGAAAAGAGGATGGAAAACAAGAATTAACAGTAGAAATAATCACACCACTTGACTGTTTTCATTATCTTATTCTTGTATCTTTCAAATCCTCCAAAAACCCATCGAGATGGATTTTAAAAATGTACAAGTGAAGAAGCAAAAACTCAGAGAAATGAAGTATCCAAGGTCACACATCCAGTGAATGGTAGAGTTGGATCAGATTTCACAGGTATCTGACTCAGTGGTCTTTCAAACAGGCAATAAAATTTCTGTGACTGATGGCACAAAATGCTCTTTCATAGGGTCAAGTTTGAGGAACTGTGCCATGGGAAGAGATGGTAGAGCTGGAATGGAAAGGAAGAGGTGGGAAGAAATGGGGTTAAAAAGAATGCAAATACTGGAATATTAGTCTGTTAATACCATATTTGAGTTCCTATAAAGCTCTCTTGCCTCCAGTGATTCCTCTCTCTACAACCAACAGAGGAGTCCTTTTAATTACAGGGTTTCCATTTTACCCCCAACTTCAAGATTTTCTGTGAATTCTCCTAACTAATGGAGTGGTGCATAAACCTATTAGACATTGATGACCTTTTAAACATAAGGATTCAACCTAGTACTTAATCTGTTCCTCATGTGCCATGAAGAGTAATGCTCCAATGACTGCCTGACACTAATCATCCCTTCTCTAAACACTGCATTCTCTCTGTTACAATGATTCTGTTTTTTAAAAAGATTATATTTATGCATTTGAGAGAGAGTAAGAGAGAGAGGGCATGAGCAGGGTGCAGGCGTGGGAGAGAGAAGCAGACTGCCCGCTGAGTAGAGATCCTCACCTGGGGAGCTCTATCCCAGGACCCTGGAATCATGACCTGAGCTGAAGGCAAATGCTTAACTGACTGAGCCACCCAGATGCCCCTATTACAGTGATTCTAAAACTCAGGGACTACTAGATTTTTTTTTCCTTGCCTCCCATTTATTTTTGTGGATCTAAATATAGTGAAGTATAATAAAGTAAATTATTAGAAAAATGAATTAAAGAGATGTAAGATACAAGTTATCTTTTTTCATCATGAGATTTAATATATTATTCTGGATGCTTAGCCTTAATTTTTGTACTTATCATATTGTGAATTGGTAATAGAGAACTGGTATGAATTTCTTCACCAAACTTGATTGGCATGGCATTAAAGTATCCATAGTCTATAGCACTTGAATGGCACCCCCTGGAGTTACCAGCTCAGGCACTTCTCAGTTTTATTATAGTTTTGCCTTTTATTTTGCTAGACCCTCCATGTGGAACTCACTATTCAAATTTAAAACACATTTATTGAACACAAACTCTCTTTATATCCAGGTAGAAAAACAAATGACAATCTTTCTTATTTCAGGTCCATTTAAGGACACAAGATATTTAAAGTATACACATTCCTAATAATACAGTATTTTAAGAAGGATGAATAAAATTCTTTCGGAATGTAGAGGATGATGGATTGCATGAGGGACAAATGGATCAGAAAATGCTTCCAGATAAAGTGTTTTTTCTTTTTTTTTTGACAATAAGTGGACCCAATGTTTTGAATATCAATGCTAGCCCTACTTAATGCCCCTTACATAGCACACACCCTAGCTTAACTTAAGTGCTCAATAAGAATAAATGATTGCACCGAATTGCTCATTTATAAATGGTTATTTTTATATATGTGAATTTTACCTCAACAACAACAGAAGAATATAGAATTTTTTTTTAAATTTTCATACATGCTTTACCTGAAGAGTGAAAGTCAAATGCTGGCAAGCAATTTTTCTCAATAAGTGACTTAGATAAAAATATTATTGAAGTAGAAAAGATGCATAAAAATCCAGATCAACATTTTCTGTTAAGATTCACAGAATCCTTTCTCAGAGTTAACTTTTCTTTGCCTCTGGAAATGTGAATACTTTTTATAAGGACTTCTTAGAACAATAAGACCAAACTCACTTTTGGTTATATATACCAGTGTGACGGGATATAAATAATGGAGCACCAATCCTCCCTCAAGTATGAAATAATGTATCGAATATTTTGTGTAAAATCAAGTGAATCAAGAAAAGAATAAGAACTAAAATATTTTCCTCTCTTACCTTCCTTCAAGTAAATACTAATAAATAAATGTATATATATATAATTTTTATTTTTATTTTTAATATACATATACAATTTTAATTACTCTCTATGTATTTTATGTTGTATATGCACCTCTGTGTTCATATATATAGGTACACACACAAGAACACTGAACAAGGAGGAAGAGACTTTCTGATGGTAATCAGAAAAGATGATCTTCGACTTAACTGGAATTAATATTAAATGCTTTCAGAACTGTGATTTTCTTTCTTTCTTTTTTTTTTTAAAGATTTATTTATTTATTTATTTGACAGAGAGAGATCACAGTAGACAGAGGCAGGCAGAGAGAGAGAGAGGGAAGCAGGCTCCTTGCTGAGCAGAGAGCCCGATGCGGGACTCGATCCCAGGACCCTGAGATCATGACCTGAGCCAAAGGCAGCGGCTTAACCCCCTGAGCCACCCAGGCGCCCAGAACTGTGATTTTCATTCAGTTACAAGATCAGAATCTGCCCAGATATGTGGGTGTTTCTATAAAACGAAACCAAAAACAGCAATCAAATTATAATAAGTTATATATATGTGGATTATTACATGACAGATTTAAATGTTTCTGGATTGGATGGGAGGTAAGACAAGGGGATGAGTTTGTTTTTACTCTATATTGTTGTAGTTTTGATTTTTGCATCAGATACATGAAACATGTATTTTAAAAGTAGTTATGTTGAGGTGCATGGGTGGCTCAGGTGGTTAACTGTCTGCCTTCAGCTCAGGTCATAATGACAGGGTCCTGGGATGAAGCCTGGAGTCTAGCTCCCTGCTCTGGAGAACCTACTTCATCCTCTCTCTCTGCCTGCTGCTCCCCCTGCTTGTGTGCAATCTCTCACTGTCAAATAAATAGATAAAATCTTTAAAAAAAGCAAAAAGAATTAAATATGTTAAGGAAGAAAATAAATGGGGCCTAAGAATCAGTAATTCTTTTTTTCTTTTTTTAAATAAACAAATAATGCATTATTAGCCCCAGGGGTACAGGTCTGTGAATCGACAGGTTTACACTCTTCACAGCCCTCACCATAGCACATACCCTCCCCAATGTCCATAACCCTACCCCCCCTCCCGACCCCCTCCCCCAGCAACCCTCAGTTTGTTTTGTGACATTAAGAGTCTCTTATGGTTTGTCTCCCTCCTGATCCCATTTTGTTTCATTTATTCTTTTCCTACCCCCCAAACCCCCCATGTTGCATCTCCACTTCCTCATATCAGGAAGATCATATGATAGTTGTCTTTCTCCGATTAAGAGTCAGTAATTCTGAGGATGATTCCTTAATCTACTTTTGCATCTATAACCACCAGTCACTGTGAGCAAGGTTTTGGCAGATTAGGGACCTGAGAAAGCCAACTGCAGTGGAAGTAGAAAAGGGGGTAAGTTCATGCAAATATTGATGGAGACCATTTGGCACAGAGTTTTGATGCATCTCAGTAAAAACCCCTAAAATGGTTTTGTTTCACTTCCCTTCATCATCCTTTCTTGACATAATGAATTACCAATGTGGTTGCTTCAATACTTTAGTTGTACACCTGCAACTTCACGGCTGAAGATGGCTCAAACAACACACAGTGCTGACTGTTTACTCTTTAAATTTCTGATCCCAGCCCCAAGTGGACTGCTTTGGGCCCTTTCTCTAATTCATTCACATTCTGCCAACCAAAATAATTATTTCACATTCTGTCTTCTTTGCTCAGCCTTCATTCTTCACTTTCAATTGATGACCTGGGTTCCTATTTTGCTGTGTAAATTCAAGTAATTTGAAGATAACTTCCACAAATTTTGGCAACCACACCTGCTAACCCTGTGCACATGTATCAGTAAACCCTGTTTGCCTTTCATTTTTCTTCCCATTACAGTGAATAAGATCCTCATTGTCCTGAGACCAACCACGTCACTTGAATACAAATTCCTTTTTCTAGTTAAGTACATAAATACTTCACTGCAGTGGACCTGCCATTCTTTCCATCATCAATTTCACCCCCACCCCCTTGATTAGGTAATTCTCAATGGTATACAAAGGAGCTATGATTTCTTCAATCTAAAAGGAAAAATAATATCTCTATATTCTTCATGTCCCACCAGCTATCACACTATTTATCTTCTTTTCTTAAATTTAAAACTGTTAAATGTTTTCAGCTCCTGCTCCTCTGTACGTCCTCTCTTCCATGCATCTCTCAAACCCACCTCAATTAGCTATTTACCTCCACAAGTTACTAGAGAAAACTCCTGCAATAATCCTCATAATGTCCATGAAAAAATTGCTGCTATCTTTTTTTTTTTTATCCTTCACACAACACAGTGAATCCATTAGCAACTTGTGTGTGCTATGTTATCAAAATAGATCCCAAGTTTTACCTCTTATTTTTTCTTTTATTGCTCTCTTCCTTCTTCAAGCCGCCGGTGGTGGTATCAGGCTCACTGCAGTCATCCTCTAGCTGGTTTTGCTGCCTCTGACCAACGGCATGGTTTTATTTTGTTTTTGTTCAAGATTTACTTATTCAGAGAAAGAGCGAATAAGCAGGAGAAGGAACAGGAGGAGAGGGAGAGAATCTCAAGCAGAATCCCCACCGAGCATGGAGCCCCATGTGAGCCTCGGTGTCATGACCTTGAGATCATAGCTTGAGCGAAACCAAGAGTCAGATGCTTAACTGACTGTGCCACCCAGGAACCTCCAGTATGGGTTTCATTTTCATTCTAAGGTCATTATGACCCTGCTAAAAAAGCTTCCCTCCTGTTTCTCAAAATTCATGATATGTACTGCCTGTTACCAAATAAGACAGAATCAGTTTTTGATCATTTGTTTTCACAAAAAGTCTTTATTCAGCAGGATTGTCCTAATACTATGAAGCTTGTAGGCGTACCAAATGGAAAATACCTGAAGGTGCTTTAGCAGCTTTGAACCAGTGATGCATAGGAAGCCACTAACCAAAGGTTACAGTTCAACTAGAGACGGGATGCATGGAGGAAGCAGTTCCCAGAGCAAAGTAATGAAAAATAATATATTTTATCCTTTATAACGGAGCTATTCAGGATATTTATTTAATAGCAAAAAACATTTACCAGTGAGAGGAAGTAGAAAATTCTCTTTCTATTGATCTGTGGTTCCTTCCTGATAGGCAGGTGCCCAAAACTTGAATGGTTATTGCCTCAGTAGATAATGGATACCCAAATACTGAAGATATTTAGTAGATAATGGATTCCCAACTATTCTAGATATTCTTTTTCTCTCTCTGCTCTGAGAGAACATGCACGTGAACTGGGAAGAAGGGAAGAGGGAGAGGGAGAGAGAGACTCTTAAAGCAGGCTCCAGGCTCAGTGTGGAAGCTGATGTGGGGCTGGGTCTCATAACCCTGAGATCATGACCCGAGCTGAAATCAAGAATCAGAGGCCTAGCCAACTGAGCCATCCGGAAGCCCCTGGAGATATTCTCTAACATTGGAATTAAAGGATGTTTCACCTGAGATTTAAGTATTAATATAGAATCAGACAACATACACATTTCCTTCCACTTTACAGTCAAACATTAACACTTACATATGATTACTGTAGAAGCAAGGCATACATCCCACAATTGCTCTCAAGAATCTAAGAATGTGATAGATCAAAAAAGACATCAAGTGGTGCCTGGGACCTCAGTCTGTTAAGTGTCTGCCTTCAGTTAAAGTCATAATCCTGGTGTACGGGGATTGAGCCCTGTGTTGGGCTCCTTGCTCAACGGGGAGTCTTCTTCCCCCTCTGTCCCTCTACCCAGCTTGTGATCTCTCTTGTGTACTGTCTCTCTCTCAAATAAATATGTTAAATCTTAAAAAAAAAAAAACTTCAAAATATAATAAAAATTATGATCATGTATTAGTTTTCTATTGCTGCCATAACAAATTACAGCATACTTAGAGCATAAGCCAAACAAATTTGTTATCTTACAGCTCTGTAGGTCAGAAGTTTGACACAGATCTCACTTGGTTAAAATGAAAGTAATGACAAGGCTGCATTTCTTTCTGGAAGCTCTAGGGGAGAACTCGGTAATATAGACATCGTGAATATGCTCCTTGATACCCAACAGAAAAGAACTCCAGAGATATTGGCCACAAATATATATGGAGTTTTAATAAAGCTGGCTCTGCACTGTTTGTTTTATAGACTATAATAACACCATCAATGTAATTTAATAAGTTCTTATATTTTCAATGACTGGGTTCAGAATAATCAACCAGCTACCATCTCTGCCCTCCGTGGGTCTATGTACTGAGGGAAATACAGACAATTAAATGAAGACCATTGCACAGTAGAGTAAAGCCTGTACTAGAAGTAAGAAGTAAGAAGCAAGGGGAACACTGATTAGGAAAACATAATGAGGACTGGGATTTTTTCCAAAGAAAACAGTATTACTAAAGAGTAAGGGAAATGATATGCCAGATAGAGGAGGATCTGGAAAGTGTCAAAGGTGATGGTTGTGTTTCTTCAACTGGAAATGAATTGTTAGTGTAGAAACTACATGTTAAGGCGAGGAGCATGCAAGTGCATGTTGAGGCATAGATTAAACTAGTGTTAGGATTAAGGCTTATTTTTTTGTAAAATATATGCAACTACTAGGTAATCATATTTGTCAACATAATGATTCCACTCAAATACGGCCTATTTTTCTTGTCCCCAGTTCTGGGCTGCAAAGTTAATCAGCTAAGTACCAACACCGTAAGATATAATTAACACGCTATAGGACAACGTAAAATGTTACTTTTATCTCCAAGTTACATATGGAACTTATAATGAATCAAGTAGACTTAATGGCTTCAACTATATTATCTATTCCTTCATTCATTCTTCAAATAGAGAAAGACGCTATCTTTCTCACTTCCCTTTGGGATATACCAAATGACCTACCATAAAGGAAACTGTGATGGCACCTGGGGGGCTCAGTCTGTTGAGTGTCTGACTCTTGATTTCAGCTCAGGTCGTGATCTCAGGGACCTGGGATCGAGCCCCAGTTTGGGAGTTTTCTTGGCATTCTCTCCCTCTCCCGCTGTCCCTCCCCCTGCTCATGTGCTCGCTTTCTCTCAATTTCTCAAATAAATAAATCTTAAAAAACAAAACAAAACAAAAAGATAGCTGTGAAAAAACTTAGGGTGGGGAAAATGCATATAAAATCCTTAACGCAGGGCTGCCTGGGTGGCTCAGTGGGTTAAAGCTTCTGCCTTGGGCTCGGGTCGTGATCCCAGGGTCCTGGGATTGAGCCCTGCGTGAGGAGCTTGTTGGGGAGCCTGCTTCGCTTCCTTTCTCTCTGCCTGCCTACTTGTGATCTCTGTCTGTCAAAAAAAAAAAAAAAAAAAAAATCCTTAGCACAGAGTTTAGTTCACAGTGGGACAACTTCTTTATACAGTATAAAAGAAATGATTAATGATTTGCTTATTTCTTGTTGTAGGATGGAAATAGGTAAATATTAGGAGTCTAACCAGACATGGATTCACATTAGAATACTAGATCAACCATTTATTTCTGTATGACCTTGGCCAATTCTGGCATTCCTTTTAAGTCTCAATTTTCTCATTTTTAAATGGGAATGATTGTATTGATTTTGCAGAACTAGTTTGAGATTTATAATTTAGATAAACACATGATAAAATATATTGTTCCATTTAATTCATTTCAATTCAAATGTCAATATGTGGCAGATTTTTAAAAACTAACCATTTAGCAAATTTAAATTTATTTCCTCTCAATTCTTTTCAGTTCAATCATCAGCAGTATCAAACTTAATCATTTAAATGGATGATAGGCAAGACTTTATAAGAGGTTATTGCAGTCTTTTCAGATGCTTGCTTTCAGGATGATGGATTATCACTACATAGAGGTTAAAATGAATGATGGAAGAAAGTTGGCTCCCTGTGGGAGTTTCCAAGAAACTGTAAGAATGTACATGGGACTGGGTTCATTCAATACTAAAAATACATTAATACCTGTTAATATATCTTCTTCTTTTCCCATTTGATGGACCATTTATTTTATATAGGTTTTCATTTATTCATTAAAGTGGTACGCACCATTAGCTTGGACTTCTAAATAGACAGTAAGATAATAAGCTACCTGCCAACCATCTCTGGAGTCCTCCCACGCATACTCAAAATTCGGTTAGCTGAATTTCATATTCTACATAGGGTCTTTGGATTATGCACACATTATATTATTGTCCTTTGTTCAATTCTCATAGTCTCCATTGATGAAAGGAAATCCTGAAGAACGTACAAGAATAGCTTGTTCAGTTAGGTGTGTTTCCCCTCCAACTTGTGCTTATTTGGGCTCTAAACATTCTATTGGTATCCTTTGTATTTGAAATCATAAAATGTTCCACAAAAGTTTTACTGAAGAAAGGTATTTTTTAATAATATGTGAAGCTTGTTTTAAATAAGAGAAGTAATATGAGTCCATTTGGGGACTTTTGCAAATTGCAGATATCCACTCATCGTACCCCATTGGTATTACTCTTAAATAGTTTACTATATATTATTTTCAAATAATTTTATATTATGGATAGGTAGTAGTGTAACTTGTACTTTACATTTTTATTCTTGTTCAGAATACATGTTGCCTTAGCAAGACAAAACCAAATCAGCAAGTACACCATTAACAACAAACTCCTTTTGGAGAGTGTCATTCTACATTCCATTCCCCTGTAAAGGAAACCACAGTCAGACAGTTGTTAATTAAGTCTGTGAAGGCAAATTTTATTCAGGACTATTGCAACAGGGGAAAAGAGACCCCAGTGTAGACCTGGGCTGAATTTTGAATATAACAAGAACAGTGGGAATGTACAGCCAAGGAGCAGGGGCGTTGGTGGATGAAAAATTACTGAGAGAAGACATTAAGTCTAGGGGAACTTTGGCTGAACTGACCTAACAGGATTCCTGCTGAAGGCAGGCCAAGGTGATCACAAACTAAGGGTGGGCACTGAGGAATTTTGATCAGATGTGGAAGAGGATCAGATATCAAGGCAGGGAGTTGAGGGGATTCTTACTAAAATGACCCGACAAGTTTCTTACTAAAACTGGATTCTACAAGGAAATGCACAGATGGGCCTAGGAGACATTTCATGAACCTGATTGAAGTTCAGTCAAGCAAAGAATCTTTGTCATCCCGAAGAGATAAAAATCAAAGTAAGAATAGAATACAAATATAATGTGGCAACTGTCTATTGTTGCTAGTATTACTACATTATTGAGAGCTCTGTGTCAGTTACCTATATGTTAAGTGCTTTACTGAAATATTTTATTCTCCAACCAGTTCTACATAGTCAGTAGAATTATCTTCACAATTTTATAGTTAGGAAACCATGTCAAGGTGTGAAATCATTTGCCTAATGCCACATAGCTAGTATGAGTAAGAATAGTCTGATGTTAGACTTAATAGTCTTGTATTCCTATTATATTGGGTAATTAAGATTGTTATACCAAATATGATCAACTCTTTCTTAGGTTTATCTCTAAATTGAAATCTTTCCTGACAAGTGGTAATCAAATGTTCTGAAGTAGAGGGAGTATAGGTTTGGGGGCACATAAGGGAGGTTGTTGACTCTACAATACTGTTCTTGTGCCTGACTCATACTAGAGTGAGCTTTGGTGGTCAACTGGAGTAATGGTATTAAAAGAGAACATGAAGGGAAACAGTGAGGGTAAGGGGAAAGTAAGGGTACTCTGACTTTCAATAGTCACTTCTCAGAAATCTGTTTTGAGCAGAGTTCTATGTTAATCTTCCTTTTGTTATAGCCCTTGACAATTTGCAAAGAATTTTCATATATATGACCTTATTTAATCCCTGTAATAAAGCTCTAAAGAAAGTACAGTGCTTCCCCAATTACTAAAAAGAAAATGATGTTCAGAGAATTAAATCACATTGTCTGTGGGCAGAATAAGGAAACGTCCATTTATCCCGCACATATTTAATTTAGCACCAACTAAGTGCTGGACACTGTGTTAAGATGTTGAAAGAGTTTCCTTATAACTGAGGACATAAAGTCTTATTAGAATCCTAGGAATATCATTCAGATTGTTTCATCATGAACTCAGTTATACTCTTGTTTTTTTTCAGAACTATGTATAACAATTTCATTTTAGTTAAATTGTGACATTACTGCCATCCCTCCCACACTCCCAAGGACTTCATAACAGGGTGAACTCTTCTGAGTTTGGGGGGAAAAATCAGATGGTATTAGCTGAGCATTACCTTAAAATTCTTTGAGAGGTGTTCTGACTTTGGAGGTTTGGGAGAAGTTAGAGGTGTATACATACTTTCAATTGTGTGGTAACTACCACAGTAAACTGTGGATTTTCCCTTTAGGTCCCAATTGTGTAGCCTAGCAACCACAATAATGTCAGTATATAACTTCCTCGTGTGTAGGCAATTTTTGTTAATACTAGTGGCTGAGTGCAAATCATGACTCTATGGGTACCAAACACTTAAAGTCAAAAGAAGTATATGTCTTTAAGTCTGAAGTTCACCATCTGAAAATGGGATCAGCTAAATAATGTATCAAAAAAACTCCTGGGTAATTAGTGGAGAGTTTGACCGTGTCATCTTTCTTCAATTTTCTACTACTTTTCTACTAGTCATTTTTTCTACTCCTGTTAGGTGATTTAAATTCTGAGCTTCCCTTTCTTTCTTTAAAAAAAAAAAAAAAAAAAAAAAAATGCCCTCTTTGTTCTCTGTCTTTTGTTCTCTCTCCAGGACAACATTCATCTGGGTTCCTGTTTGTTCCATTGGAGAGCCTTGGTAGAAGATCAGATGGGGGTAGGAAGATGACGTTGGCTTACTATTTTATTACAGAAAAAATGTCTGGTTTTGTTTTTGTTTTTTGTTTTTTTGTTTTTTTAATGTCCTGGGACCCTGAAAAGCAACTTCTAAAATCTTGGACTTTTCGTGAGAGTATCTTTGCTGTTCATGGTGAGCCCCTGGGACCACTACCTGGGTTTACTTTAACAAAGAAACTCATAGTGAGCTCCTAGATACAAAATCAGGTTGGAGGGTGGCGGTCTTTGAGTCCAGTGATATCAGTCCAACCTCCTGACCTTCATGGAGGCTCAGAGGATTGAAGGTAGAGTTCAGTCATGTGGCCAGTGATTCAATAAATGATGTCTGTGGAATGAAAGACTAATGAAAACAGTGAACATGCAAAGTTTGGGTGAGCTTCCTGGTTGGTGAGTACATCATTGTGCCTGGAAGGTGAGGAGTCCTGACTTTGTAAGAGAAGACTTGGTAGCTCCATATGTAGGACTCTTCCAGACCTCTCACTGTACATCTCTTTTTTTGTCTGGTCCTTGTTTGGATCCTTTTTGCAAAACTGTAGTCGTAAGTAGAATGTTTCCTGACTTTGAGTCTTTCTAGTGAATTACCAAACATAAGGGGTAGTGGAACCACCACCCTCCTCCTCTCCACCCGCCTATTTGTAACCTACTTGTCAGATGTGTGGGTCACCTGGGAACATCAGAACTTGTGGCTGAGGTATGATGTGATGGTAGTCTTGTTGGGGATGGTGCTTTCAACCTATAGATTCTTCCCTAACTCTGGAGAGTAAGTGGTAAAATGGCATTGAAGTATGGTGGCTTCTTAAATATAGGTCTTTGCCCAAGTATGCATACATCATTTCACTCTTTTCTTCAGGTCTATCCCTAGTTTGTGTATGCTTTTGCATTTGAAGATCAACATACTGACTTATTTTGGACTATCTTAAAGCCAACAGAACCTCTTTAACCAATGCTATGGGTTGAATTATGATCTCCAAATGTATATGTTGAAGCTCTCACCCCCAGTACCTCAGAATGCTACTGTTTCTGCATACAGGGCCTTTAAATAGGTGATTAAGTTAAAATGAAGCCATTAGGTTGGGCCCCAACCCAATCTGAATGGTGCCCTTATAGGAAGAGGAAATTTGGACACACAAAGAGACACCACCAGGGATGCTGACACATAGATGAATGTCATGTGAGCACAAAGCAAAGAAGGCAACCCTCTGCAAGCCAGAGAGAGAGGTCTCAGAAGAAACCTGACCTGTCACCTTCTTAGTCTGGGACTTCTGGCCTCTAGAACTTGAGAAAATTAATTTTTATTGTGTATATCACCCATCTGTGGTATTTTGTTAGGGCATCCCTGGCGAATTAATACAATCATATGTACAGAAAAGCAGGAAATGCTTAAGAATGTGTATATTTATGTTTAGCCCCTAACTAATGATTGACTAACACAATTGTAGAAAGCCCATTTCTTTTGGGTTTGAGACAACATAAATTCTAAGGCATGATTTATCACCATGCTTCCATATAGGTTCATGTTGAAGCTGGGCTGTTCCCTGAAATTGTACCCTTGCTTGACTTCTCCCCACTTGATCACTGCTTTCTCTTGGGAGCATTTTGTTAGTAAACCACTTCAGTGCAAACCCTAGTTTCATAGTCTGACTTTTGGGTAATCAGCTTCAGGAGAGGGTATTTATTCTGCTGTCTTCCTTCCTGTGAGATCACTGTAGGCTGGCTGGTCCTCTGATCATTATTTACTCCCCGCCTCCACACCTCAAGGTAGCTGGACTGCATTAACTCCCCACTTGCAGGTGTATTAACCTCTCCTTCTAGCTTTCCTTCCTGATCCAATAGTGGCAGCAGCTCTGTTGGTGAAGTTCTAGAGTACAGCTATCTTCTCTGTGGTTTCTTCACCCTGAGCTCACATTATGTCAATAGAAAACTGGAAACATTACAAAGCCTAAGAAAATCATGATATTTATTGGCTCTGATTACACAGTCTTATCTCCTTTTTTTGGTTATGTTTATGTCATAGTTAAGAGGAACTTAGTCATAAAGTAGATAAGCATATGGATTCTAGAGCTTTCTCACCTAAAATTCATTTAACCAGGGGTGTCCAAGGTGCTTTAGGACTCTGTATATCAATATCTTCACCTATAAAATAGGAATAATAATATCTATTTCATAGTGCTTTTTTTCTTAATTTGAGTTAACATGTCTAAAATAGTCATACTGGTAAGTACTCAATAAATGGTAACTTCCTGTGTTGCTATTGCCTGTTCAATATTCTAGAGTATTACAATATTTTTATTATTTTAATAGAGTATTTTGGAGTATTAGAGTATTTGAGTGTTCTTGAAAGTAGTGGTAAGAAAAACTCTCCTCCTTTTAAACTTCTTTCTATGCCCTACAAGTGAAAGTTTGCAACCCACCCAACCCCAGTTCTTCCAGAGCAGAGTCCTCTAGCAATTGATCCAGTATATTCTTGCATTTATTTAACCCAAATTTTTGTGTAAGACAGTGGTCTAGGTGCTAGGAATATATCAGTAAGCAACGCAAAGTATAAGTCAATCATAATACGCATGACACAAGTAAGCCGTGGCAAGGGTACAAGACCACCACTTTTCCATTTGAGAAAGTGACGGGGCTGGGGATTGTGGATTCCCTTTATGTGGGAAGTCAGCCAAGATCTCCAGTTGCAAGTGGCATTTGAGAAAGGCCTTGACAGAAAAGGAAAAGCCAGCCGTAAAAAGGGACAGGATGAAGGACTTTCTAGGCAGAGAAAACTGCAATTGCAATGGCTCTGGCATAGGAAGAAATTTGTCAGGAAAAAAAGAATAAAGTAACAAGATGATAAGAAAGAAGTAAACTTCAGAGATCCCTGACCCACATAGGAGAGTTCTCTCGGGATGTTCCTTATATACAAATAAAGCAATTCAGTTTCTATGAAAACAATAGCAAACAAAAGTCGTCCTACCATGAAACTGTTAGAAATTTTCCTCCAGTGCTCCCTATGTTAAAAAAAATGAGCTGATGAGATTACTGAGTGAGAGAGCTACCCACATAACCTGAAGGACAGATTCACTTACCAATATCTAGAATTTCAGATACTTGTATGCCTTTGTTTAGAATATTTCTGAGTTCTCACTAAGACCAGAGAAGCCCAGGGAAGCCAAAAAGAAAAGTAAAATGTCAAATATCTGTTCACATTTGCCCTGAAATAACTTCTAGACAGTAACTTTGAAATATATAGCAGCTCATTCAATCCACATTCCTTCTCAGATCTGTGTTCCTTTCCACTTTTGTACAGATGAATTTAAAATTTTCCCAGATAAGATTTGGCGTTGAGCTTCTAAATGTTCATCAAAGATAACATTGAAAAATTCAATTATGCTCCCCGTTTTTTTTTTCCTCCAAAAGGAAGAAAACCTTGCCATAATCAGTGGAGCTATTTTTAAATTGCAGGAGGGCAGAAATGAAGGTACAAATTAATGAGCTGATGTCATATTAATGTAGTCTTTTTGATCTTGTAATCATGAGCTCTTTACAAATCATGTTTGGTTTCAAGATTGTGATTCGAGACTCCTGGTTGCAGACATATAATTTAAATACCATTAAAGGAAGCTCCAGATGTTTCAGTGGAAACATTTCTTATATTAAAGAATGAAACTACAGAAGATGATCTTGTCTAAATAGCTGTGTGCCCATGGGCAATTTGCTTTCCCTCTCAAGGCCTTCGGTGCTTTATCTAGATTGGTTGATTTTCATGGCTCTTTCCATTATGACATTGTATGAAAATTGTCTATGATTGATAAGTACAGAAAAATAAGTCATAAAATAAAAGTCTTAGAATAAGGTCAGGTGATAGACCTAGCAGTATTATTAATAATAATACTAAAAAAGAAAGTCTAGGTTACCCATTTCTTTAGGGATGGGGTGGTGTCTGTCATTCCACTTCAGAATTCTTGTTGCCTATATGCTGACGTGCCCACAGAATCCAAACTTCAAACTCTAGGTCTCCATGCTTTGTGATGAGGGTGGACTGGAAGCAGGACATTTATTCATTCTCTGACAACTCTTTCTAACTCTTCAGGATCCCTTGGACTGGGTAGGAAAGTTTTTACAACAAAACATTTTTGCTAAATGTAAAAAAAAAAAAAAATAGGGGAAACAAGGATAGAAAAACAACCCAACAACAAAAAAAATACTTGACATTTTAAAGTGATTTGAAAACAAAACAAAAATCTGAATTATAACAAAACAAGATCAAAATGTGCCGTCAGGAACAGTTCCTAAGAGGCAAAATAACATTTTTAGTTTTGCAAAAATGAATGTTTTTGTTCTTCTCTGAATATTCTTCATTAGGCGGAGGCTATTTATTTATCGAAGGTCAGGAATTTTAACTTAAATGCTAGAACAATTGGATAAAATGTGTAGTGTGATTTCTTCAAGGACCACTCAAGGAATTGTTTCTTGTCTGTGGCTTAAACACTTTCGGTGGTGCTTTTTTGACAGATGTGTGGTTATGAATATTTATAGTATTGCCAAACATGAAAAATATAATGTTTTGTTCCAGTCCTAGAATGGAATGTATATGATGCTTCTGGAAGAAATAGGGAGAAATGGTAAACAATTATTTATCTTTGAGACTGAAGTTCTCGTCTGGATTGACATATAAGGCCATTGAATGGTTTCACAGAGAATAGGTTTATTACGACTTCAGTTATCATTGATAAAAGTCATCTCCAGTAATGAATTCCATTGTTTCACAAGCTCTATTATAAATTTTAGGTGTTCTCTTAATTGTTAACAGAATTCTTAGGTGTCCTAAAAGCTGAACAAGGCACAAGTAACTGAATATGAAATATAAGATCTTATTTTTTTTAAAGACTTTATTTATTTATTAGAGAGAGCAAGAGAGAGAGGGAGAGAGAACATGAGCAGGGGGAGGGGCAGAGGGAGAAGCATACTCCCCGCTGAGCAGGGAGCCCCATGTGAGGCTTGATCCCAGGACCCTGAGATCATGACCTGAGGCAAAACCAAGAGCTGGCCACCTAAGCAAGTGCTTAAAACCACCCAGGCACCCCAATAGGTGATGCTGTTAAAAGACATAGAGTTCCATATCAGGAAGCAGGAATGTGGCTAATGATAGAAGGAAAGAGGAAGAGCCAACACAAGTTTGTGTCATAAAGATGGTCCACTAAGTACAACTGGTTACTGGATCTCATGGTTTCGTCTCTGGGAGAGAGGGGAAGAATGAACACACCAGCCTTTGTCTTCCATCTGCCAGTGATCCAACCATAGGACATGTCCTCCAGGCCCTGCTTCTCAGTTTTGTATTTGTGGAAGTACATTGGGTTTCCCTATGCCCCACACATCAGCATTCACAAAGGAAGGGGTAGGGAGTGACAGGCAAATGGGGCCAGCATGCAGGTTGCACGTGCATGAATCTAGTGGAAGCCTATGTAGAAATGGCTCCAAAAGCAGTAGCCGCTGAGAAAGACAGACTGGTGTTAAGTGAATGAGTTGTTCAATTATATGCAGTAGGCTGTGGTGTTTTAAAATCCACCTAAGACAATAGGTGTGTGTTTTATTTCTAATTCCATTGTCTTTGGAACTATTCAAATAAATCAATCCTTTCTCAACTGTGGATTTTTAGGTCACATACATAAAGGGTTTAGGCTTCTGCAACAGCTTCTGGATTAGACATGCATAAGCAGTTGCAAGTTAAAGTTTGTGTGTTCACATTGACATGGCCATGCTCTCTCACTAATACCACATTTGAATTTGTGAACTCTTGGTTCTCTCATACCTACCCTTCATCTTTTACCTGATGATCCCCATGAGCAATATTTGATAATTGCATGGCAGTCTTGTGTGTATGTGTTAGTGTCATACAATTGTTCAGTTCTTAAACCTCACCACTGAATAATGTGTCCCACTTAGCAATTGTAAGATATTATTTCAAATTAAATGCCTGTCAAATTATCTTTTGTTAGTTATTAAATTAATATAATGTATAGCCTCTATTTCAGATGATATGTAAATATATGCACTATCAAAAAATTAAAATAACTTGAAAAGTAAAGCTGGGGGATTGGGATGAAGGCAACCGGAGTCAGAAAAAATGAAGGCAAAAAACCTTAGCTTGCAAAATTCATGTCTTTTTCTTTACTCCTTCTTTTTCTCTTCTTTTTTGTTTTTCTCCTTCTCCTTCATCCTTTTCTTGTTTCCCTTAGTTAAAGGTGAGTTGAACTCATTATTATTTAGCCACACTTGAAATATACTTTGACGACAAATAAAACAATTTCATTAATAAATATATAATGAAATAACTTGTGGCCATAAAAACAAAACTTCTGAATAGCCCCCAGGCTTTTTTATAGTTCATCCTGAATTTACGATGTGAAACTGTCATAAGAATAACCTTGATTCAAAAAATGCAATTCACAGCTTAATTAAAGTCCTTGCAGCATTGTTACCACATTTCTGGGCATGCTATCGAAGGTAAGGCAAAGAACAATGTTTACCTGAATTTATATGAATGACTTCTTTTAAAGAAACTATTAAAATCAGTTATTGTTTGGGGGCACCTGGGTGGCTCAGTTGGTTAAGCATCTGCCTTCAGCTCAGGTCATGATCCCAGGGTTCTGGGATGGAGCCTTGTGTGGGGCTCCCTTCTCAGCGGGGAGTCTGCTTGTCCCTCTGGCTCTGCTTCTACCCATCCCCTAACTCCTGCTTGTGCTCTCTCTCTCACTCTCTTTCTCTCAATTAAATAAACCAAGTCTTTAAAAAAAAATGGTTATTGTGTGAATTTCAGTAATGAGTTTTGGTCACCTAGGGGAAAATCATTTTGGCAATCTAGGATAGTTGGAGAATGGCTACAACATTATTAATTATTGATTTTTCACCATTGGGATAATTATTGCCTTTAAAGTAACATTTGATGGGAAATACGGAAGAAACTCAACATTATCTGGAATGATCATCAGGAGAATCACATTATCGGTTATTCCTGGAGTCTTAGCAAGGAGCTACATCGTGGCTGAAATCCAGGCAGAATACCTAGTACACATGTGCACACAGCTTCAGTATAATCCCTCCATTATTGGACCTATATCCAATATCTTCTAGTAGTATCAGTTCTAATCATCGTAAACTGTACTCTTATTCTGCTGTTTTTACAGGAAAGCCAAGAAGTAGTTGAAATCTAAGTTTTCCTTATGTTAAAATCAAATCATATGTACTCTCCTATTTTTTGCACTTCCAGGTTACTTTTATGTTGTTTAAAGAAAATATGAATAGAAGCTTTGATAGAGTTCAGAGCATGCCATGGAAAATATGGCACCTTGGTATATTGAATATTTTAAGCTGGAAGAGTTTGAGAAAATGGCTGAAGTAGGAGAGTCACTTTGATCTTTCTACCATTTTCAGCTGAGACAGGTCATAAAAGCCTCCCAAGAGAGATGCTCTCTCTCTCTATACCCAGGGGAAAGGAACATCTTCATCTCCCAAGACAAAGAGATGCCCAGAAGAATCCTAATAAACAGGCCTTACTAAGTTTTCTCCAGTTTATTATGATCATCTCATCACCTGTAACCTATCCTATTCCTCCAGGATTGCAGACTCTAAAAATATTAAGTCCGTTTCTTGCAGTCTTCATTTGCTTGTAAAGGATCTTGTCACATAAACATAAAATACTTTTGTATGCTTTTCTTTTCTTTTCTTTTTTATTAGGTTAGTCACCATACAGTACATCATTAGTTTTTTGTTTTTTTTTTAAATACAATTTTTTTAAGATTATTTATTTATTTATTTGACAGACAGAGATTACAAGTAGGCAGAGAGGCAGGCAGAGAGGCAGGCAGAGAGAGAGAGAGGAGGAAGCAGGCTCCCTGCTGAGCAGAGAGCCTGATGCGGGGTTCGATCCCAGGACTCTGGGATCATGACCTGAGCCGAAGGAAGAAGCTTTAACCCACTGAGCCACCCAGGCGCCCCACATCATTAGTTTTTCATGTAGTGTTCCAAGATTTATTGTTTACATAGAACACCCAGTGCTCCATGCAATATGTGCCCTCCTTAATACCCACCACTGGGCCAACCAATCTACCCACCCTTCTCCCTCTAAAACCCTCATTTTGATTCCTGGTGTCCATAATCTCTCATGGTTTGTCTCCCCCTCTGACTTACCCCCTTTTATTTTCCCCTTCCTTCTAATTTTGTATTCTTTTCTTCTGTTAATCTGTCCCTATCAGTTTTATTTTTAGACCCAGCCAGGGACTCTAGGAAAGTCATTTCCTCACGTGTTGCATCTGTAAAACAATATTTTTGTGAAACCGATGGCTGTTTGTATAAAAAAGATTTTATGGGCAGATGTCAGTGGTATGCTCAACATGCATGCACCTGAATATAATGTCTTCTGGTCACAGTCATTCTGAAACTGAGAGTTTTAGAATGATGTTTATCAGACCACAGAGCCTAGCCTGGAAATCTTACCCTCACCTTTTATGGAAAGAATTTTGAAATGCATGAAATTTGTAAGTCTGACTTGCTCCACATTTAAATCCCCAAACTGTTTTATTCCTATACAATATCTCTCATTTACCCCCTACTAATATATGTGAAGAGTGGAATTATCTATTAGTTTTGACAAAATAAAGTTAAACAGGCTTTAGGAGCAATGTTTCCCTTAAAATTTTACAACTCATTCAACTCAAAATATTTTTTAAAAATGAGAAATAGGTTATTGTGATTGTTCTAAACGTGGAAGTTTTTTTTTATCAAATTTAATATTCATATACTTCTCCCACCTTTAATTTTAACATATGTTTTCTCACTTCAAATGTGTTTCCCCTTTTTTCACCCGAGATTTTTCAGATATTAAAATTTTATTACTTTAATGCAAATATAAAAAAAAGTTTGTCTCGACTTCCTTTTAAAATTAAAAATATCTTCATTTTTAAGTTGTTATTCTATCAGAGATTTAGACTGAACAGAATTATTTTTTGAGCCTTATCAATCCACTAAGATAAACTTTTACAACACCAAATTAGGGTTTTAAAATATTGTGGCAAGACGATGCAACGGAGATGCATTAGTTTTTTTTTTGTTTTGTTTTGTTTTGTTTTGTTTTCCTTTTCTAAATAAGGACAGTAATACTTCAAAGAAATAGGTAAATTGCTGTTACTTTCTTAACAGCAACTACCATAGCAAAATATATGTCTTCAATGCATTTGTCAGGGAAGTAGAAGGAAGGGGAGAGGCAGAGGTAAAAGGAAGAGAGACAAAGAGAGGAACTCTTCCCTCCCAGCCAACAGAGATAGTCCTAATCTCCTAAGAGGTAGTGACAAATAGCAAAGCACTCACTTATTTTCACAGTTTGTCCCTTTCAGTTGGATATGGGGCATCCTGTTTTTTGTTTTTTTCCTTCCCACAACAGAAGGCAAAATTTAGATCTCAGGGGGAAAATCAATGAAAACCCTCTTAATGAGTTTTTTTCCCCCCTCTAACCTATGCAGATAATCCAGTGTTCTTTAGAAATTAAGATTCTGAATTGCATTAGAATTAGGGCCTGATAATGTAGCCTCTATTTGAATTTTAAATCTGCACGTGGTTGCTTGAATTTATTACTAAACTTTAGTTTATAGAAGAGCAGATGGTTCCCTGTGCTCCAGATCAAATACTGTCAACTACTTATTTGATCATGTGCATTGGGTTTTTGATTTAAATAATTGAGCTTTTGCAGTCAGTACTTCTGAAATCTGACCCGCTTCTTGCAGCTTTTCCGATTATGGGGACCATTTCTGGCTCTTGACCAAGGCCTATTAATACCAACTCTTTGAATATAGTTAATCCATGAGTGGAAATTTAAAAGAAAGTTTTCATACTCTCTCAGAATATAGAGTCTCCATCTTGTGTTTCAAATAATCAAGTAGATAGCACTGTGCTTGATTTAAATAAACCATTAACCACAAAGAAGGGAACCTGGACTAATCTGTTTTGTTACGTTGTTCCGTGGTAGATTATTTGTAAAAACGGCCCAATCATTGTTCTCTCTGTATTCATCCCCTTTCCTCTATCACTTTGAAGCTTCTCCTATTAAGAGGGGAAGTGTGTTTCTTTGCCTCTGGAGTCAGGTCTGGTCTTACTACATGTTTTAAGCATTAGAATACTGTATTAGAGACATTTTGATAATTTGAGCCCAGTGATTTATCCCAGCCAAGACTAGCTAAACGAGCTACTTGAAATTTGCAGGAACACTACACGAGAACAGTATAGGTGAGCACAGTCCAAATTGCCACTCCACAAAAATGAAAGCTAAATAAATTATTTTAAGACATTAAGCTCTTGTGCTATTGGTTATATAACAAAAGTTAACTCACAGAATTTCTACTTTATTTTCCACTGAGCATTGTTTCCCATACAGTTTATACGTTCAAATATGGGTTAAAACCCACTTTTTTCTTTTTTAACTTGATAAATTTCCTTAGCCCTGGTGTGCCTCCAGTCCTTTATTCAGTCAAGATATATCTAACTAAGCTTCTGTTGTATGCTGGTCATTTGAAAGGCATTTTGGATAGAATGGTCACCAAGGCAAAAGCCTCTCTTTAGGGAATTTTCATTCTAGGAAGATAGTAATATCCATCTCTTAGGATTACTATGAAGAGTAAATTAGGTGTTGAATATATAACACAGAAGCACATAAATGCCAGTTGCACCAACTCCTACTACGCCTCAGCCTCTTTGAGGTAGAAAGGACACATTCCCTAAGAAGTGATCTCTGATACAGCTCTAGAACAAACTCAGCTATTGAGCTGGTAAGAGTAGTCAGAGAGTGAGATCTTGAGTCTACCATTATCATCTGTTGTTTAACAGTAATGTAGAGCTACTACTTCTAAAATGTTTTTATTAGTATAAGTCATGTCTCTTGTTCTCATTTGTCTTACATTATATATATCTATATATATACACACATTATATATTTACTTTCAATTTCTGAATCTGTACAATCACTGTCACTTCTAGCTAATATTAATATTCTTAAAAATATTCTTAAAAACTGAATCAAAAGCATAAAACTGTAGTTAAGTTGTTCTCGATATATTTTTCTTCAAGATGCCTAAAGGCATGTGACATGGACCCCTTTTCTCTAGAGCCGTAGTTGCTTCTATGAAGAATGTTACCAAGGCAATCCCCACGTGATTTTCACAGATTGCTTAAACAGAGAACATCCAGGAACTTTAGATCATTAGTCATTTCATGGGGGGAAGCAGATGGCTTCCTTGGTAGAGGGGTTTTCACTTCCCACAAAATTTGGACACCATTACAGAAGTAAGCATATACGAGTTACCTTCCACCTAGATCTGTAATTCTCCCTTCTCTCATGGTGAATGTATGCATATATGAAATGTATTCCATTAACAGAAGTGAGTCCCAAAAGTGAAGAACCGTCACATTTGTCCAAGCAGTCATCATATATATCTACTAAGAGTGCAGTGGTATAAACAGTGGATGAATGTATCCTGTTATTTTGAAGTACTCTAAAGAAAAAGTATGTATCATATACACATACAGTTTAAACCAGTTTTTTTCATCCTTGGCACTATTGATATTTAGAGCTGGATGATTAGTCATTGTGAAGGGCTGCCCTGTACATTGTAAGACTTCTTTTTAAAAAATGAATATCTTAAAAAAATAATTTATTTTAAAGAGAGAGAGCATGGGAGTGGAGGGAGGGACAGAGGGAGAGGGAGAGAACCTCAAGCAGACTCCATGCCCCATTGTGGACCCCAAGATCATGACCCTAGCTGAAACCAAGAGTTGTTTGCTCAGCCACTAAGGTTCCCCCATTGTAAGACATTTTATAGCACCCCTGACACCCTGATCTTTACCCTCTAGATGCCAGTAACACCCCCCCCCCACCAATTGTAAGACTTAAAAATGTCTCCATATATGTATAAATAGAATATGTGTAGGTATATATGTAATGTATATGTATATATGATTCATAAATTTGGCATAGTGTCTAAAATATAGGTCTACAGCAAGATAATAATGATTATTTTTTTCTTGCTAAACAAAAATATTAATCAGAAGGAGCATTTGGGTAGAGCTGGAAAAGCAGAAGCAAGTGTAGGAATGTGCAGTTCAAGGAGAGTATTATGAACAATGTACAGAGGCACTGAAGTCCATTTTGGAAGTGATTCTAATGTCCACGTTTTTTTCTGTTTGTGTCTAGTAATGAATCTTTAAAATATGTCTTATGCTTGATATACTTATTTAACCTTGTTTCTTTTCATTCCCTTTGCTTCCAATCGGTTATTAGACCATTTGGTATTACAACTAATCATACAACTCAGGAGTTAAAGTGATTGCATTTCACCTGGAATAGGACAAAAACCCATAGTAGTGAAAGTGTAAGTAGACCAAAGCTTAATTTTAAGATGAGATTTCTCTGTTCTTCATAATGTACAGTATGTTTCTCTGAGTCTGAGTGACTCTGAAAGTGTAGATGCCATTAAAGGGACTGAGGAAGGCATGAGAAGGAATTGGCCTTGGGGAAGTGATGATGAACTTGGTATCAGACAGGCTGAGTTCATACATTAAGTCACATATGGGAGGCTGTGCACCGTTGGCCCTAGGTCCTCATCTCACTTTTAGGGAAGTAGGAAGACTGTAGTTGTTGGTAGTGAGAATATGTTGCTGTTTCCTGTCCTTGATCTCTTTATTGACTGCCAGTAAATGATATAAAAGAACACTTACATGAAGAAGACTCAGTAGCTGATATCAGATATATAAAATGAGCCTAAAGTTTTATACTTCGTGTGTGTGTATACATACATATACATATATACATATATATTTTCATGCATATTTGCATACATTTACATATATAGAGAAAATACCCTCTATGTATACATATGTACATATATTCTTTCTTTTTTAAAAAGATTTTCTTTATTTATTTGACAGAGAGAGACACAGAAAGAGAGGGACTACAGCACGGGGAGTGGGAGAGGGAGAAGCAGGCTTCCCACTGATCAGGGAGCCTGATGCGGGGCTCGATCTCAGGACCCTGGGATCACGACCAGAGCTAAAGGCAGATGCTTAACAACTAGCCACCTAGGTACCCCATACATATATTCTTATACTTTGCCAAACATAGTACCACGTAAAATGACACTATAAATCAATGTCTAGAATATATATCAAAAGAAAACTTTATATTTGTACATTCATAATGTATTGATTATTATACAGAAGAAATGTGGATTACATTTCAAATTTCAATTGGATTTCCCAAAGCTCAGAGAAAGAGAAATTATTTTCTCTAGTAGACTAAAATCCTCTTGAAGTCAAGGCTTCTTCATGAGTCCTGTTTTATTGTCTTCATAGCATCTATGCTTTTCACAGGCTTGTTGATGTTGGTTGGATTAATATAATTCCTCAGTTTAGATAGACCTAATTTAGAATGTCAACCACAGCTACTCCAGTGCTGCTATTATTTAACCTCCCTGATTCTCAGTTTGCCTTTCCTTATATGAATTGGTGATAATTTTTGTTCTCAAAATTTCTTTAGAAGAATTAAATTAAGTAACAAATTCATAAAGAACATTTGGTGAAACATCAGTTTCAGTGTAGGTGCAAGATACAGGTTTCTCCCTGTCTCCTCTACCTTCATTGCCCTGAGAAGTATAAATCAATGTCCAATGATGAACAGGAATAGAGAAAATTGTATTTTCACATAAGCAAGTTTCTGATAATTTATTATAACTTAGGGACAATTTTTTTGGTGGAAACACATTTCAAATTATAATTTGACTTCATATAGCCTGGGAACTCCAAACACATCATAAACCACAAAAACAAATATTTACAAAGAGAGATGCACAAGAACATTTCCATTACAACTGCATTTCCCCAGGGAACTCACCTGACCTGGAAAGGTTTCTAAAATAAAATAAAATATGTGAATTTTCTCCTGAAGGCATCAGAGTAAACATTTCCAAAATGCTTCACTGTGAGAAATAAAATCTAGTCCTTTGGTGCTTTCCGGGCACACACCATCTTGTGGTCAGGCCACTTCAGTAGGCATAAAGACTTACTGCTCACTTATGGAGAACTCATTTCATAAAATGAGGCCCAGGAAACAACTAAAAGAAACCAATCCTAATTTTTGTCAACTTTTGCCTTGTTGTACCTTTGGATTTCTGTTTTCTTATCTTATTCTTCTAGGGTTCTTTTTTTAAAAAATCCATTAATTAAGTACCTGATTGTTATGGTAAATATTTCTATAATAATGAACTCAAACTGGCTTTTTTGGACTTCACTATCATGATCTCTACTCTGACTCCTTTGACATACACATACCTCTGTGTTTATAACAGGCTGTGTTTCTTTTACATTATGGCTAGTCTGCATATTTGTCAAATAGTAGCTTACCCATTTCTGCTAGGTTGGGGGAATATTCTCAAATTGCTTCTTGGCCATTTTGTCTTTATAATATTTAAATGTAGCAATTGAATATCTAAACCGTAATCATTTGTTTTAGTTCTGTATTAGTTTTGCGGCATAGGTCTTACTGAAAGCACACAATAACAAAGAGGTAGCTATGATTTGCATGGTTTAAGAGTTATAAAGCAGAAAAATTTGGGTTGAAGGAAGCCAAGTAACCTACACATTCACAAAGTTGACAAGAGAGGGTTGCCTGGCTCCACTGTTTGCAATCCCACCATGCCTACCTTATGAAGAAAAAGAGCAAAGCAAAACCTGGTGGATAGGATGCATAACTGAATTTAGAAAACTTTGCTGACTGTTAATTCTAGGTTCCATTAAGAATGATGAGAAAGAAATGTCTTTAAATTCCCATCAAGTTTAAAATCTATATGTACAGCTGCATGGTGACAGCAGTCTTCATTTTCATTTACTTTTATTTAGGTCCATCTCAAAGGGTTCTGACATGAAAATAAATTCTCTAAAATTAAGCTGTGGCGAAGTATTGAAATATAAATGAAGACACATTGGAAAAGAAATGGAAGCACAAAATTGATTTGTGCAGTTCAGTATTTGGGTTCCCTTCATTAATTGTTCTGTCTACTCTTGTTTTTCATGGTTTGTCCCACATAGAAAGCTTTTCAGAATGTGCCTCGACAAAGATGGTACTTTTAGTACAGACCTATTCAATCCATAATAATGTGTCTCAAAATCAATCCTGGAGGAAGAGAATTGCAGAGGGATGAGCAAGTCTAATGAAGGTGCTCTCAGCCTGATGGGAGAAGAGGATGGGAATAAAGTCAGGTGCATTCAGCATCAGAACAATGAATTAGTGTGAAAGAGACAGATTTTTTTTTTTTTCTGTGATCTTCAACACGGTATTGTGTGTGAGTAACTAGGTCCAATACAGGCATGAGAAGCCATAAATGCAAACTGAATACCAATGAAAAATGTGAACCTGGAATGAGAGAGACACCAACAAGTGTGGTCTGATAAACTCTGTAGAAACTGCCAGTATACTCATCTCTCTCAAGTTCACATTTCTTGGGTGGAATTCCACTGACAGCATGCCGCTGAGACTCTTTCAACATTGCTGACAGTGCATTTATGATCCTGACATTGTCCACGTGTCCTTATTCAGTTTTCACACAGTCCTCCTTAAACTTTATGCTGCCGCACAATTGATCGGCTTAAAGTTTCCCAAATGCATTTTCTTTTTCTGATGTTGTCATTTTTGCCTATGCTGCTTTCTCTGCCTTAAATTTGTGTCTCCTACCTACCCTGTCTCTGCCTTCCAGGGTCAGTCAAAAATTTCTTCTACTGTGAAACCTTCCTGATATTCATTCAGGCAGATAGAAAGACTTAAATACTGTGCTCCCAAGATGCCTTGTATTAAATTTCCCATTTAGACAGAAATGGAATTACACTGTATCTGACTATCCTCTGACTCTGTTCGGTTTACATCTGCCATATATCTACCAAGAGCGTATCTGACACGCTTGAAATAAATCTACATATTTTTCTACCTCCTCAGGTTATAGGTTAGTGTCAGCCAACACTGTGGCAACACTTTCCTTCCTTCTGTGGCAGACATCACTAACCTGTTTCAGCAAATTTATGTTGTCACAGGAGACGGGGCTTCTTCAACTTTCATATTTAGCACTCGGGACTATCTATACATCACAAATGACCTACCAGTTAAGGCTAAAATTACAATTTTATTTTATTTTTTAAAAATATTTGTATTTATTTATTTGGCAGACAGAGATCACATGTAGGCAGAGAGGCAGGCAGAGAGAGAGGAAGGGAAGCAGGCTCCCTGCTGAGCAGAGAGCCCGATGCGGGACTTGATCCCAGGGCCCTGGGGCCATGACCCGAGCCGAAGGCAGAGGCTTTAACCCACTGAGCTACCCAGGTGCCCCTAAAATTACAATTTTAATATTAACATATATTTAATATTTACTATGTCTTCAGGTTACTATGTGTAAAGCTCTTTGCTACACTGAGTTCAGAAAAATGCCAAACACAATTTTGATTCAATTGTGTGGTTGATGGGATTATTATTTAATCACTATGTGATCAGTATATCTTTCCTGACGTTCTTTTTTACTTCTGTTCTTCTGACATGTCCCACAACACAACGTTTCCTAAAGAGCTGTGTCCTAAAGGCATCTCCATCACCTGCAAAATGGAAACTTGCAAACATGTTGCAGATATGAGACATTATATTTTTCCTATTAATTGACTTACTAAATGTATTGAATCTTCCTTCCAAGACCAGCGGGGAGACCATGGAGTTGCCAGAACATCATAGCAGTGAACGGCCTTCTAAAACAATGGGAATATGTTCAACTGACTGACTTCCTCATTTCTGTGGGTGCTATATGCATGCTAACTAAAAGTTTAGTACATGCCTAGACAGTAATCAAAACTCTTCTCCAGGCCCATTTCTAAAGAAGTGTTCTACCTAGCCAGCCTTAAGGTGATGTCTCTAAATTTCCTCATTTTAGAGTATATGTTTGTAAGACCTGTGCATGTGGCCTATAAAAAGGACTCTTCTGCTTATGGACAATCTTGATGTGGGATTGGAATGCATTGCTTATCCCTAGACCACATGAATTTTTTATTTCCACTCCGGGGAGGTATTTATCCATGACTCCATGTCTGTCCTGTTTTATGATGGCTAGCAACCACCAAATAGCTAAGAACTTCATTTGTGCTCAAATAATGACCAACAATAAGAGCCCTCCAGAGAACTGATTTTGAGTATAATATAAGTCCATCGCTTGTACTAATCAGTGAACCAATGATTCCTGCAATTCCCTGTGGTGTTTTAAAGACCAGGAAAAAAGATTACATTTACCACAGATGAAGTATAAAATCTCTTGGAAGCTGCACCTTGTGGAAAGTGGAGAGGTTTTTTTGGTTTTTGGTTTTTCTTAAAAAGAAGATGTTCTAAAAATCTGAATTAATAAGATTGCCCATCTCAGTGGAGTAAAATCACTGGATAAATATCCAGACTGTGATCCCAAATATTTTGTATTTTTACATAAAAAATGCATAATTATTTTACCAATAAAGAAAATGTAATGTAGAGAAATATATTTCTGAAAATTTGAATGTTATATTGAATTTCGTATGAACTTAGGAGGGAGTGTGAGTATATTCTTTGAAAAACATGGTTTTACTTTTGGCCCATTATGATCGTGTTTTCCATTGACATGTTTTCTGAAACTGTTTAAATATGCAGTAGTTAGAAGGTACAATCTGTTGCCAGGAGGAAAGTGCAATTATTAGACAATAATGCAGAGACACAAAATTCAGAATATGATGCACAAAGGTTCTTCTCTCTTTGGATCCCCAGTGGGACCATCTGGACACCAGTTTATCTGATGCTTACAAATTCCCTTTCGCCAGGGCTGCCTCTCTTGGTTCTTCCTAATTCTTTCCTACTCTATCCAACATAGACATGCTTCTTGGTTCCCCTCACCTCACCCCTCTGCCTTTTCTGTCACTTTCTTCCATCTGATTTTCTCCCTTGATAGAGTTGAGAAGTTTCTATTGGTTCTTCAGTTTCCTTCAACATTATCTCTTTATAAGAAAAACTTTTGGCGGGGTAGGGCACCTGGTTGGCTCAGTGGGTTAAGCCTCTACCTTCAGTTCAGGTCATGATCTCAGGGTCCTGGGATTGAGCCTTACATCAGGCTCTCTGCTCAGCAGGAAGCCTGCTTCCTCTTCTCTCTCTGGCTGCCTCTCTGCCTGCTTGTGATCTCTTAAAATCTTTAAAATAATTTTTTTTTTTTGCAAATATCTGGCCTTTCTTATCGCATGAATCTAATACAAAGATTTCTCTAATCCCAAGCTGTGCATGGTCCCAAAATTGGAGTGAGGGAAGAGGGGAGATAAGGATAGAGAAAAATACAGAAGAACCCAAATTTCTCTATCATGTTTAATAATAGCACTGATTACAGTGCAACTCATTCAGTATGATTGAGAGGCTATAGAACAATTGTTTCTCCCTTATACCAATCATAGTATATTGTTTTCTTTTTTTTTTTTTTTTGGTGATTACAATATATTATTATTTCAGCTACTTGAGAATGTAGTAGTGTTAAGCAGTTACCAAACTAATGTAATATCCTCTTTGATAAAACCAGCAATTTATAAGTACATTGTGTCCAGTAGGCATCTCCCAAACCTTCTGACATAGAAGTTAGGCTCCAATTGAATGTCATCACTTGGGAGCAGTGAGTATAACGTTGATTGATTTCTGGATTGGTCTTTTCCCATGCTCGAGGTTATACAGTAGTCAAGAATAAAGAGGATAGGTACTTGAAATCTTGGAGGTCTGAAGCAATATATTTTTGAGAACAAATGAAATACTTACTTTTTTATTTCAACAGTCATTGAGCCAGACTAGACAAGCAATTAAGTAAAGACCTAAAATAATATTCTTAACAAGTTTTTTATTATAAGTGAATATCTAAAGAAAAAAACAATAAAGCATGTATTAGTCACATTGATTTTTTTTATGCAAGGAGTTGGAAGAGATAAGTGATTAATTTGATTTATTATTTATATTATATTATTTTATATTATATTATATAATATATAATATTATATATTATAATATATTATTTATAATTTATTTATTATTTAATAAGTGATTAATTTGATAAATAAGTGATTTATCTGCATGGATAAAGAAAGTCATCTTCAACAAAAGGTGACAAATTCATGGTTAGCCAGCTTCAAAAATATATATAGAAGCCGACCAGGTATCCAAAACAAAAGAAGATGGCGGTGTTTACTAATTACAGACAATGGGAATAATAGGTTCCAGGGTATAGATACAAGAAATATTAATATGTATTGAGGAAAGTCTAAATTGCTTGAAAATGAAGTACCAAATGGACAGCAGGTGGAGTATTAGGAAATGTGAATTGAAAAAAAAATAATATGATGAGATAGAGGGAGAGAGAAAGACACAAAAAGAGAGAACAGGGAAGGGGGGAAGAGAAGAGAATGGAAATCAGGTGGGAGTCAGAGCAGTATGAACTTTGAGCTTTAGTTCTTATACTGCTGCTGTTGTTGATGATAATGGTGAAGACTGCTCGCTGTAGAACCATTTGCTTAAAGGAATCCTTGATGGAGAAAGAAGAGTGGATTGCTGTGACTGATATTGGGGCGGGGGAGATTGTTAAACCTCTCCTCTGCAACTTGGTCATTTTTTGCCCACACCAACATCACCACGTCACAGACACTCCCACTGACTGTCCCAGAAGCACCTCCTCAGCTATGCTGAACTTCTGCAGGGCACATTTGAAGACACACTCTACAGAGTAAAACCATGTCCAGATTTTCCTTTTCTATTGGGGAAAATAAATTAAGGAAGGAAAAGGGAGAATTTAGAGGACTGAAAAACCCAGTTATTTTGTTAAAGACACCCTAAGGAAAATTATTGATGATCTAAACAGTAAAACTGGTGAGATCAAGGGTAGAAAGAAAAAGGTGGATTGTAAGCAACATGCATGGAATTTGTGATTTTTAGTTTATGTTGGTTAACTTTTTGCATTGGTGGGTAAGAACCGTATAGAAGAATCTAGGCTATCTTTGAGGTTCCTGATTAGTGTTACTAATTTGCTTGCCCTATAAGAACTGGGCATTCCCATTTGCTATTTTTCTGCCAAGAAAAATAAAAATTCACTTACTGAATATAACCAGATTTCCTTATTTTATTTTTTTGGAATATATAAAAATGTTTCTTTGTTTTGAGCAGAAACTATTTACCACAGACTCTAAAAAGATTGCCAGGAGGCATTTGTGTATTTAATGTTCCTTGAGTTCAAATATACTTAATCATAATTAAACTCAGTTGAATGGCTTTTAAAAGAAGTTGGTTGTTACTATGATTGGCAGTTTTCTGTGCCTTTGACAACATCTAATGAAATATGCCTGGGTGGTGTGCAACATTGACATATGCTAAAATTTATCTTCTATGATCTCTAATTAATGTAATGTGATTATGTTGAATCTTCAGTTTTCAGGAAGGCATGCTATTACTTCCCATTATCTCAATAAGAATGATAAATGTTAAAGATTTTCATTAAATATACACAATCTTGGAATTAGTATTCCTTAACTACTTTTCTTTTAAATGGCAATAAGTATTGTTTTGCTGGAGGAAATATACTGAGACAAGTAATTCATCATATTTTTCCTCAAAAGAAGTATTAAATAATTATATAACAGGTGTTTCAAATTCATAAAGAAGAGAAAGAAGATAGTGAGAAACTGATACTGGTAGGCATTATTTTTGGGTCACAAGCCTGTAGCTTGCTGGTCACCACCGGATGACAGCCTTGAATGTTTTGTAGTCACCAGTTTTCTGGTTCTCTTCTGATGGATTGGGAATTAGAACTTAGGATAATTCACCATATTTTCCAGCATTCCAAAAAATACAGAAAAACATTTTTTAAATTAACATATAATGTATTATTTGTTTCAGGAGTATAGGTCTGTGAATCATCAGTCTTACACAATTCATAGCACTCACCGTAGCACATACCCTCCCCAATATCCATCACCAGCCACCCTATCCCTTCCCCTACTTCCCCCAGCAACCCTCATTTTGTTTCCTGAGATTAAGTCTCTTACGGTTTGTCTCCCTCCCCAGTCCCATCTTGTTTCATTTTTCCCTCCCTTCCCCCCACAAACCCCCACCCTGCCTCTCAAATTCCTAATATCAGAGAGATCAGATGATAATTGTCTTTCTCTGACTGATTTCACTCAGCATAATACCCTCTAGTACCATCCATGTCCTTGGAAATGGCAAGACTTCGTTTGTTTTTGTTTTTGTTTTTTTATGGCTGCATAGTGAGATACCACCCACATCAGTCAGAATGGCTAAAATTAACCAGTCAGGAAACAACAGGTGTTGGCAAGGATGCAGAGGAAGGGGAACCCTCCTACATTGTTGGTGGGAATGAAAGCTGGTGCAGCCACTCTGGAAAATAGTCTGGAGGTTTCTCAGAAAGTTGAAAATAGAGCTACCCTACAACCCAGCAATCACACTACTGGGTTATTTACCATAAAAATACAAATGTAGTGATCTGAAGGAGCACATGCACCCGAATGTTTATAGCAGCAATGTCCACAATAGCCAAACTATGGAAAGAACCTAGATGTCCATCCACAGATGAATGGATAAAGAAGATGTGGTATGTGTGTGTATGTGGTGTGTGTGGTGTGTATACACACACCACACACACCACATACATACACACACACACATACCCACAATGGAATACTAAAACATAAATAATTTTGAAAGAAATTTGGATTGTATTTAAAACTGAACTGAAAATAAACATCCAGCTCTCTTACACGAGGTTTGAGTACCAATAGTGGATCATCTTTAATTACAGAAATAATGACATAGCTTTCCTCACAACATCTAACATAAAACCTGAGTAGGCTTTTTATATGCCTCACAGTGATTAGGCTTGGAATGAGAGAATTTAGAAGAAGAAATGGGTAATAAGTGGTTATTTTCTTTCTTTCATAAGGAGCACTAACATATACATTGATTTATTAATTAGCATATGTATTAATCAACAGTCAGCAGGAAAAAAAAACCTTAAAGTCCTTCTATATCAGTGGTCCCCCATTGGGAAGGATTTGATCACCTCCCCCCAGATCAAGGACATTTGTTATCATCACAAATGAAGAAGGGAGGCATCTACTGGGTAAAAACTAAGGTTGCTGCTAAACATTGAACAGTGCACAGGGCAGCCTCCCGCAACAAATAATAATCCAGCCAGAATGTTAACGGGGACATTACAGAGAAGTCTTGTTCTATCTGCTTCTGTTTTCTACTTTCAAAGATATTGTGGTGTCGGTGAGAAATACAGACTGGGAGGGACACATAGTTAATACCTATATGATGTTTGGCAAGTTATAAATTATCTTGTTACCCTTGTCTCCTTTGTATGTCTGTGTGAGAGAGAGAGCAAGAATGAAAAGAAAGAGTGAGTCAGAACGTTTACTATATTGCTGGGGAGTTTTATGGAGTTTAAATGAAAAAAAAAAAAAAGTAAAACATTTAGAAGAGTACTTGGCCCATGTTTTAGGTATTTTTCCTCCATATTTCATTTCAATTACTCAGTTCAAAGATGGTCTTCACTCTTCTGTACATTGGTCACAACACACCATGCGGTTATGTTATAGAAATCTATCAAAATTGTATTTTCATATTTATTTGTGGGATTCTATATTTTATACAACTCTCCCTATTAAATTATAAACTCCAATATTACAGGGGCCCTGCTTATATTTTCCTCATTATTTTGTGCCAAATACCTAGCATAGTTGCTATATAACTGCAGGTATGTAAAAAATATTTGCTAAATTCAAATGTGGATAAATAATTAATTCTATGGAAACCATAGAATAACAGAAAGAAGAGTTGAAAGGGGAAGAAAATGAGGGATAAGGGCCACAGAAAGACCGGTCAATAATAAATAGCTTTTAAACTTTTGGGTTTTGTAAGAATAACTCTGGCCCAGGTATATGAGGTCTTTATTTCTAGTTGAGGTTAGATCTGTAATAATTTTAGGACTGAAGGCAAGATTCATGGCATCTAACTCTTAACTTTTCCATGTGAAGTTTGAAGACTAAACCCTATTTTTTTTTTTAATCAAATTAGACAAAGTAGGTTCTGGTTCCATATGTAAGGAGCTTATAATTTGTCACAACAGCTCAAGACCAATAAAAGGCTGAACAGACCAAAAAGCCAGTTCTTCTAGGACTCCTGAGGACACGGCAAAGTGTGGCCCCCAACAATGGAGACAGCTAATACAGAGAGTAAAGGTTTACCAGAGCACAGACTCACAAGAAGAAACTGCTAGGGAATCAGTGTCAGGGTAGGAAAACCTGCACCATAATTGACCAGTTGCTGGAGACTCAGTGTGGTTAAATCTGAGAGTTAAAAACTTCAGGGGTACCCATTCATAGAGGGGGCCTAACCTGCTGGTGTATTATGAGAGCTTAACTGATCTGGAGAAAGGGAAATAACCAACTCCAGCCCAGTCTAACCACCTGTCTCACCTAAGGGATAGGGTGGGAGAGAAAAAACTGAGGAACTGATGCAGTTGACGGTCCAGAGGTGTAGTCTCACAAAAAGACTGAGACAGAAATCACAAGACTGTGGAACACTTCCTTTCTTCCCACATCTTACCTTTTTGTTACTAAAGGTCTGTTTACATCAATTCCTTTTACCTATACATCATGTCCTTCTCTCAAGAAAAAAATTCAAAGTAAAAACAAAACAAAACAAAACAACATGATTTGAAGAGACAGAGCAATTCTCTGGCTATGACATGGCAGGGAGGTTGTAAATATACCAGACCATGATTAATGTGCTAAGGGCTCTAATGGATAAAGTAGACAGAATGGAAGAACAGATGGGTAATGTAATCAGAAAGACAGAAATCCTCAGAAAGAAATGCTAGAGATCAAAAACTCTGTGAGAGAGTTGAAGAATGCCTTTGATGTGCCTATGTAAAGAAAGTGAGGAAAGAATCTCTGAGCTTGAGAATATGACAAGAGAAATTCCTAAAACTAAAAAGCACTGCAAAAAAAAAAAAAAAAAGAATTAAAAAAAAAACCCACAATAAAATATTGAAGAACAGTGTGACAACTGTGAAAATGTAACATGCATGTAATAGTAATAACAGAAGGAGAAAAAAGAAAGTAACAGAAGAAATATTTGGAGAAAAGTGACTGAAATTCTCCCTGAATTAATGTCAGGCACCAAACCACAGGTCCAAGAAGTTCAGAGAACACTAAGCAGGATGAACGCTTGCCTCCTTCCCAAAACCCTGCATTTAGGCATATCATTTTCTCACTTCAGAACATCAAAAATAAAGAAAAAAATCCCAAAAGAAGACAGAGGAATAAAATATATTAACTACAGAAGGGCAAAGATAAGAATTGTATTTGACTCTTTGGTAATCATGCAAGCAAGAAGAGAGTAGAGTGAAATATTTAATGTGTTGACAGGAGAAAAAACAACAACAACAACAATAACCTATAATTTTGTACTCTTTGAAACTTGTCCTCAAAAGTAAAACAGTAACTTTCTCAAACAAAAATTGAGAGAATTTGTTGCCAGCAGACCTGTCTTACAGGAAATGTTAAAGGACATATTTTAGAGAGAAGGATAATACTATAGGTCGGATGCTCAGATCTACCTAAAGTAAGAAAGATTATGAAGAAGGAATATAATAACTTTTGTATTTCATACTAATTGATCTAACTGATAACAGTTTGTTCAAGAATAAGAGCAACAATTTAGTATATTATGTATGCCTACATATATCATCTTATATATGCTTATATATTGCTTATATATAAATAAAACAAATGATGGCAATGACACATGAGATTGGGAAGAGTAGGATTATTTTGTTAATATAAGGTACACAAAATACCTGTGAAGTGATATAGCGTTACTGAAAGTAGACTTAAGACTATGCGTGCATCTATGTTACAGTTCTAGAGCAACCACTAAAAGGAGTTAAAAAAAAAAAAAGTATAACTTAAATGTTAGAGGAAAGAAAATGGGATCAAATAATAGTACTCAAAAACCATCAGAAAAAGAGTAGAAGACAAAAATAGGAAGAAAAACAAGGAAAATAAATAGAAAACAATAACAAATATGGTAGATCTTAATCTGTATCAGAATATCAAGTATGTCAGTATCTCTATCAATAATTGTATCAGTAATCATTGTGAATGTCAATGTTTTAAATACACTGATTAAAGAAAGATAGAGTTTGTCAGAGTGAATCAAAAAACAAGGGCCAGCTATATGTTTTCCACTTTAAATATAAACACACATATAGATTAGAAGTAAATGGATGGAGGAAAATATGCCATGTTAACACTAGTCATCAGAAAGTAAAAGTAGTCATATTAATTTCAGGTAGAGCAGACCTCAGAACAAGGAAAGTTAATAGGGATGAAGAGAATAATATAATGATACATGGAACAGTTCTCCAGAAAGACATAACAACCTTTGATGTACATGTGTCTAACAACAGAATGTCAAACTATTAGAGGGAAAAACTGATAGAACTGTGGTGAGAAATAAATGAGTCTACTATCATAGTTAGAAAATATCAGAAATGGACAGGCCCAACAGACAGAAAATCAGTAAGGACATAGTTGAATTCAACAGTGCCATCAATCAACTGGTATAACTGACATCTTTAGACTGTTTCATCCAATAAGAGCTGAGAACACATTCTTCTTAGCTCACATGGAACATTCACCAAGATAGAACATATTCTGAGCCATGAAACTTACCCTAATAAACTTCAGAAATAGAAATCATACCATATTGGTTCTCAGACTGAATTAAAATTAAACTACAGATGAATAACAAAGATAACCAGAGAACCCCCAAATACATAGAGATTAAATGCACACTTGTAAATAACATATGGGTTAAGAAGATAACTCAAGGAATATTAAAAAAATATATTTTGTACTCATGGAAATGGAACATATAAAAATTCTTAGGATGCAGTGAAAGCAGTGCTTAGAGGTGAATTTATAGTATTGAATGCATCTATTAGAAAAAAAGAAAAAATGAAAATCAATAATTTCTGTCCACCTTAGGAAACTAGGGGGGGAAAGAGCAAATTATATTCAAAACAAGTAGGAAAAAAAGAAATAATAAGAATTATAGCAGATATCAATGAAATGGAAGACAGGAAATCGATAGAGAATATTAGTGAAACCCAGAGATGGTTCTTTGAAAAGATAATAAAATTGATGAGCCTCTAGCTAGGTTAACTAATAAAAAAAAGAGGATACCAATTAACTAATATCAGAAGTGGAACAGGGGACGCTACTACCAATCACATGAATAGTAAAAGGATAATAAAGGAATACTGTGAACAACTCTATGGCCACAAATTCAATAACCTAGATTAAATGGACCAATTCTTTGAGAGACACCATTTTTCCAAAACTCACACATGCAAAAATCAATAATCTGAATAGGGCTGTGCATTACTTGTAGATCATCTAGCAGAAATGACAAAAGTGCACTTCCCAAGATTTATTGTGCACCATCAGAAACAAGACATATGACCCATGTGGATACATAATTGTTCACATTCTAGACCCCTTGTAAAACCCATTCTTCCCCCACCCGCAACATAGGTTAGAGTCATGACATTCACATGGCAGTGACTGGGTCATCAGAGTGGTGGTACCGAACCAGAAGAAACCCATTCTTTGTAATATACTGAACATTATTTCATTCTTTTGAGATATCTGTAACTTAAAACAAAACAAAACAAAACATGGTTAGCATGTTTTTAAAAATGCTATCACTTGGAATAATTGTAGCAAGAGACATCCTATGGAAACACTTTTCCTCAGTGTTGAGAGATAGGGAACAAAATATTTCCAACACTCAGCATGATCAGTCACTGATGCCAGTTGCCAGTACCTACCTTTGAGATCTCAGCTCTGTTATTTGCCCAGCTTTCTGTTCCCAATGCTTTTTGTTTCTAAATCTCTACTGGGATCTGTTCCTCTTTTTTTTTTTTTTCTTCTTTTCTTTCTTGTTTTTCTTTTTTCTTTACAGCCACCCACAGTTCTGCAAACGAAATTTTGCTACATTTATGCAAAAGTTGGAATTCTGAAGATAATATCTCCCCAGCTAAAATCTCTGGAATCAGGAGGCCATGTAAACAGTGGAATCAGAGACACAAAGTAGTCCCTATCTTCTAAAATGTAACTTAAAAAATACCACAGCCTCTAAAATATTTTATTTTAAATATTGGGATAAAGAATATATCAGAACAGTAAAGTAATTGATAATGTCTTACAGATCAGAGCACATAATGCTTTAAAACAGAGAAAGAATGAGAGAGAAATTGGCTTTGGAAATAGAGAAGAGAATTAAACAGGAAGATGGCATGCCTGGAAAGTTATTGTAATGCCACTTTATTTATTTATTTATTTATTTTTTAAAGATTTTATTTATTTATTTGACAGAGATCACAAGTAGGCAGAGAGGCAGGCAGAGAGAGAGAGGAGGAAGCAGGCTCCCTGCCAAGCAGAGAGCCCGATGCGGGACTCGATCCCAGGACCCTGATATCATGACCTGAGCCAAAGGCAGAGGCTTAACCCACTGAGCCACCCAGGTGCCCTGTAATATCACTTTAGATGTGAACAAAGGATCCTGAGACAAGGAAATCCTGATCTTGGGACTACATTTCAGCAAGTTTTAGGGAAGACAGTTGTGATATGGATGAAACACTTTTGTAGAGAAGTGCCTGATGTTCTCTTTTAGTACAAGGATAAAGTTATTCTAGAGAGAGCTAGGGCGTTTTAATACTGAATTTGAGAGATGTATCAAGATTCCTTATCATGGGTGCAGGTGAACATTCTCTGTTCCATTTCATCTTTTGAAAGCATATCAGTGACTCTAGATCTCAGAGCCGGGCAAGTGGGGGTTAAAAATCAGTCACTCTGTTTAGCAAAAATGTTATCTTTGATTGCTAATTTTATTACTCCAAGGTAATATTGTGGTAAATGGAATAATATGCTCACAATATTTTGCAGGTTTTATATCAAGAGGTGGAATTTATTTCCCTGTGCCTTGAATGGTCTTAGGACTTTCATTGACCAGTAAAGTGTGGTAGATATCATTTGACTTTCAAAACCAGATCCGAGGATGCCCTGCATCTGGAGCTTTCTCTCTCTTCCAACTGACCAGTCATGCTATGGATAAGACTAGAATGAAAGACCATGTGCAAAGGGAGGTGTATTAATCCCAGCCAGTCTCCCAGCTGAGATCCCATATGTGTTGAGCAAGGCCATCTAGGACCATCCTACTCTAGCTTAACTGGCTAAATATACGTAAACGAACCTAAGTGAGACCAGCAAGAGAACTGCCCTGTCATTTTACAGGATCACAAAAAATCCTGAATTGTTGTTATTTTAACACAATGGTGAAATACATTTTACATGGATAAAATGGATGAATTTTCAAAATTAACCTAACAAATGAAATATTTTAAGATAAGAAAAAGATAGAAGAGTATCCTAACAAGGTAGTTTGAAGGTAAAAATACTTAGAGTCCCTGGTTTTATAAGTCCCTTTCCTAATAGCGTAGAGAAAGGCAAAAACACATACCATCAAAATGCAACTTGGGACACAAGTTTGACAGAAAGGCTTGGATTAAAAACAAATGTACAATCTCAGTATGCATGCATATTCATATGCTTGTCACAACATAAATGTATAGAGATAGCTATTTTTTAACATATATAAATATAGGGTGTTTTGAAAGATGTGACAGATATGTATACATATATATCTATTGCTATCAGTGTTTTTTAAAACTAGTGTGATGGATGCTTATTTGCTGCATTTCATTATTTTTTTAGTCATAGTGTACCCAAAGAACAACTGCATCTCATTTTTAAAATAAGCAAACCATTTTGCTTTCCTGTTAACCTCTGACAGTGCAAAGTAAAATGATTCATTAAATACATACTTTATGATTATTTATGAGATGCTAACTAGATGTGTGATGTGCTAATTATTAAGAAAATGCACATTTGGAACATCTCCACGTCTCTCTAATTCCCCCGTTTTCCCCCAGGTGTAGTTGCTCTCCCTCTGGAAGAACACTAGGGTGTCGGACCATTTCTTCACTGCACTAAAACATGTTCATGAATAAAATTCAAAAAGCCATTATACACTTTAGTTAAAGTAGATGGTCAAAAGGGGAAGATATTAAAAAATAAAATGTTTAATGTGACAGGGAATTAAATGTTCATAACATTTTTTAGATTTTTTTTCTTTTTTTTGGTGCAGTGCAAACAGTGTGACCATAAGGTTATAAGAAAATAAAAGAACATCAAAAAAGAGGAATATGATCTATCAACATATATTTTGTAGCATAGCAATTGTTTTTAAATTAGATAAATTTAAATTCTCTTCATTTGATTTTCCCAAATAGGCATTTTTAATTAAAAACATTACTAGTTTGTGAGTTAAGAAAATCTATAAAATGTTTTTAAAAAAAAGCTTTGCACAAAACATATCCATTGCTTTATTTTTGATAACAGCAAGGTTAGAAACAGGTAACATTCATCATTTGTGATGTACCTAAGACTAATCCTATGAGTTTGGTGAAAAATATCAGTGACTTCCTACCTGTTCATCTGCATCTATCCTTGACCCTCTCCAATCATTTTCATATTTGACTTTCTGAAGCAAAAATGTAATCATGCCATTCTTAAAATGCTTACATTTCTTCCCGTTACCAGAATCAAGGTTAAACCCCAAAAAGTAGCCTCCAGAAGTTATATTAGGTCTAGGTTCTACGTATCCCCGCAGCCTTACCTTTGGCAATGCCTCTTCTTACTTTCTTCATTATAACCACCCTGACTTCCTTCAATCCCTGAGAATTTTCCAACATCCTGCTGCTTCACAGTATGTTTAAACCTGTTCCCTTCCACTGGAGTTGTCTTTTCCCGTCTTTGTCTAACTAATGTTTTTTCAACCTTTAAATCTTAACTAATCTATCATTTTCCTAAATGCACCAGAATTTTCCTGACTTTCTAGAATTCCTGTTGTATACATGCTCATAACCCCCAATAATTCAATTTCTTTTCTTTTAAAAAAATTTTTTTTTATTTTTAACATTCTTAATTTTTTCAGTGTAACAATTCAAATTTTAATGCTAATAACCTTGGAATTAAAAACTTCTTGCTTTGTTTACTTAATTAATGTTTCTCTATTGGCAATAAACTTCATGAAGCTAGGACATTGTTTGCTTTTATTCATGATCTTGTCCTCAGTGACTAACAAAATATTGGAAAAGTGATAAAGAGTGAACAAATATTTGTTGAATAAGTGCATAAAATAATTCAAAGAATGAATTAAATAATGAATTCTGTTTTATAGTTGCAGAGCAGTATATTCAAAGCAAGTAGCCTAAGTCATCTTATCCTTGTCTTTACACAAAATAGAATATAAATAGCATCTAATTGGAATTAGATATCTCTAGTTGATATCACTACTGTTTTTTATTTTGTTTTTTTAAGATGGGAGATTTATGTAAAATATTAGTTAGGAAAGTTAGTGTGGGTCTTGGTAGAAATGTCGGTGGTAAATATAGATAAAAACAATAACAACAAAAAGAATTGTCAATAACACGTTTTGTGGATTTTTTTTCCTTAAAGTTCAGGCTAAGCAGAGTTTAGGTTTCTGTAGGTAATGAAATATAAAACAAAGGAGGTTTGGGAATAAAAAATTGGGGCAAGTGTACTGATGGCAGTTTTCATTGAGAAATGCAACATTTTAAATTCAAGAATTTTTTATGTAAATATGAAACATGGTCCAAGTCGTTAATTGAAAGCAGACATCCTATGAAGATTATACCAGAGAAATAAAAAACCAAGGTTATGAGTAGGATATAAAGCACCATTGTTCCCTGTGTTTTGGATTCTCAGAATATTTTGATGAAGCCTTTCGGGGAAACACAACTAATCACTTCACCATCTTTGACTCTGTTTACAAATTTCTCTATTTCATCGATTTGAGTGGTCACTAACCAAAGGTTTGACTGAATCAACCCTTTGTCTCGTAGTATTAACCGGTTAGTTCCGTAAATTATTGAACCACTTAAAGCATGTATTTCTCTAGCAGAATATATCACAGTCAAATAGGAGCTAGAAAAATCTAAGATAGAAAAAAGTTATTAAAATATTCCTCATGGACTTTAAATGGCAGTAGAATCTAAGAAGAGGTTTGTTCTGCTTTGTTTTCAAGTCTTTCTTGCTTAATTTCACCTTTATCTTTGCCATTGATGGTCTTAGATGTATTGCTTTGATGAGTTCTCATTGAAAGTCTAAGTCAGCTGAAAAATAACAAAGAGAATGACTGTCAGCTTCACCTGCAAGAAAGTGGGCTCGCCAAGAGTGGTGCCTTGGAGAAAAGAAGATGAGGTATAAAATAATACTGATTGTTTGAAACATGTAAGCCAAAGGAGATAATGTAATTATTTTAAAAAGAGAAAACAATAGTAGGAGTAAAATCCAGTAGGTAGAAAAGTATTTGTGGAGGTGAGTGTCTGAAGACACTGTGACTGACTGTCCTGGGAATATCATGAAAGATCATGAAAGACTGACAGAAAGATCATGAAAGACTGACAGTTGTAATTAGGCATGTACTCCGGGAGAAAATGACCCATTACTAGGAGCAGACGCATTTACACAGGGATGGGAAAAATCAAGATTGGATAAACTTCATTGATCTTAGATGGTCAGCCAGATGGGTTGGTAACAATTCCCAGGTGGATTTTGGGAATGAGAATTCTGAGGTCAAATTGCTGAGTCAGTTCCTCTCTTTCCTGTCGTTGCCTTGGGCAATTATTAAACCCCCCTTTGCTTTAATTTCCCCATCTGTAAAATTGAGACAATAATATAATAACAATGCTTAACTCACAGAGTTCTTGAAAAGAGGATATTAGGTAATGTTTGTAAAAATATGCATTCATGATTATCATAGCTGTGAGTATAGTAGAAGCTGGTAAATCTCATCCAGATACTCTTGGCTCTTCTTGTTCTGGAGCACAGTGATATGCAGAGGTCTTCCTGCTGAGGTCTCTGTTCCAGGAAAATGATTGGCTCTGAGGAGCAGTCTTCAGCTAATGACGTGATATAATTCATAATTAAGTATCCCATTTTGCCTCTGTGTTGAGTCAAATGCAAAAAAGGTCTTGCAGAGGTTCCCAATGGACCTGAACCCCAGTCTCCCACAGCAAGTTCTTTCTCGTTAATATACCCTATGTTGGCTTTTACATTCCCTTCTTATGCCTTCCTGAGATTGTTTCCCAAGGAGTCCTCTGTTCTCAAATACTTGTCTCAGACACTGGTTAATAAATTTAAGCTATCGTTATTACCTATTAGAATAAACTTGATTCCTGCTGAATTATATTCTGTCTAAATACCTAGCAAATTTATGGCTCAGACAAGAGTCTGATTATTATTATTATTTTTTAACTTTCTTCCCTTTGAGGCTGATGGAAAGATACTATTTTAAGCCTTTTCAACTTTTTCTTAATATTCTGGATTATTATTATCATTCTGTACTTAACTTTGTGATATGGCTCCGAAGTAAACCAATTAGGTATGCTGCAGGCTTTAAATTTTTCTGTGAAATTTTTCCTTAAACCTCTTATTGTTTTTATGTTAGCCTAAAATTTCATGAATGAAGGCTCTGGACTATTATGAAGAGTTGTTGGTCATGGAGCCATATTGACTGTATTTTCCTCTCTGCATGATCCTCCACAGTACTTAGTGGTCATGAAAATTTCCCAAAACCATTCAGACAGATAAGAGTCACTTGGAACACTCATTTAATGGACCACTTTAGAGAAGCATTTGAAGCATGTGTATTCATGAGTATGTAATAACCAGAAATCAAGGTTATTACTGCTTACCTGATTGCTTGTCTAAGTAGGCAAACAGGTAATTGTCTAATGTTAAGTGAAAATACTTTGGAAGTCCAGAAGGAATAAGTAACACTGACTAGGAGCTAAAGAAAGAACAAAGAAGATAAGTGTTAAAGATTGAATAGAAATTTGTCAAGAAAGAAAGATTGAGAAGATCCAAAAAGGGTTAATATCATATACATAGACCTGGAATTTTGAAAGCTTGAAGCTAGAACACAAGCACATGTGCTGAAATAAAAAGAGATCAGTCTGGAGAAATGGGTAAGTTTGCCCTAAATTCATGCTAAGGTAGTGTATCTCCAGTAGTAGTACTCATCAAACACTTGGAGGGATATACAATATAACATTATTCATAATAGCTGAGGCATGGAAACAATGGAAGTGTTCATCTTTGGATGAGTGGATTAAAAAAAAACAAACAAAAAACTATGATACACACACAGAGGAATATTATTCAACTCTAAGAAGGAAGGAAATCCTGCCATTTGTGACAACGTGGATGAACTTTGAGGGCATTGTGCTAAGTGAAATAAGTCAGACAAAGAAACATAAATACTATATGATCGCACTTATGTGAGGAATCTAAAAAAAAAGGGGAATTCAGAAATAATAGATTGGAGGTTACCCGGACTCAGGGTATGGGAGGTAGAGGGAAATAAAGATATGTTTGTCAAAGGTATGAATTTCCATTTACAAGATGAAAAAATTCTGGGGATCTAATGTAGAGCATGGTGGCCAAAGTTAACTGTATTGAGTACTTAAAAGTTGCTAAGAGAATACGTCTTATATGTTCTCACCATCAATAACCACCACAACAAATACTGACTGTGCGAGATGATGGATGTGTTAACCTTATTGAAGTAATTACTTAGCAATATATACATGAATCAAAGCATCATGTTGTATGCCTTAAACTTACACGATGTTAGTATCAGTTACATCTCAGTAAAGCTGGAATTTAAAAAGAAATAAGCCCTATAGAGCTTGTTAGAACACATATTGCTGGGCTTTAACTCCAGAAATTCTGATTTAGTAAATTCAGAATTTACATTTTTAACAAATTTCTGATTGAAGCTGATGCTCTTGGTCCAAGGACAACACTTAGAGAATGACTGTGCTAAAGTAATATTTTGCATTTTATCCTGAAGGTATTGATACTGACAGATGTTAATTTTAATCATGTTCTCCAGAAGCATATAGATTGTTTCTAATCCTTCTTTTACTGTATCTTCAAGATTTTGAAAACTGCTTTCACATGGTAGCTAAGTCCACTTTTATCCAGGATAAATTTAGCTCGATCCATGAAATATTCTTAGAGCCCATGGCTATCAAAACACTTAGTACCCTAAGGATGCCCTAGTTTGGTTTAAAATATGACTAAATATAGTGCCAGAAATGTAACCTGCTATTTTGTATGTGATATGGCCAGGAAGACTGTGAGGGAAATTTTGCCTTTAGACAGACCATATGCTCTTACTGATGTTGCCTAAACATGTATTATCTGATTTATTGAGGAAAAAAACCCACTATTTAACACTATACTTGTTTCCACAAAAACCCTGGGGATTTCCTTCTGCAGAAGAGTACTTGATGGCAATTAGGAGGTGAACAAGTAGCTTTTATATTTATGATAACAAATGGTTTTGTTTACTTCTATGTTTCCAGCATTAAAAGAAATGCTTGGCACATAGAAGGTGTCCAGAAAATATTTGCTAAGTGAATTATTGAATGAATGTTGGGCCTTATCTCACAGGTTTGCAGATTTCAGCAGAATATTTAAACAATGTATCCAAATTAGGTATTTCCCCCCTCACTAATGTTGCTATAAAGAATGACTTTATTGGGAGACTCATTTCCTCCTTCCCCCTTTCTCAGCTTCCCACTCATACAGATGCTTACGCGAAGTACATAAAAAGATTTCATTCTTCGTGTATCTTAAATAACTCAACACTCATAAAAACAATAAGAATTTGGCAGCAGCCTCAAGTATTCTGTTAAATATATTGAAATGTTAATGATTTAGGTCAATAATCTGATATCTCCGTAACTTCCTCTTTGGTCCTAAATATAGATTCTAAGTAAGATGAATAAAATAAGAATGTGAAGGTAAAGAATCAGTATTATATGAGTTTGTCTTGTGTTAGGGACGGCTTTAAAAATCATTTTTATTTCTCACAGGAATCATGAAGAAGGCATTTCTATTTCCATAATACTAAGAAAAAAACTGAGGCTAAGAAACATTAGGTAGATTAGTGACAGTTATGTAATGTGAAGTCAGGGATTTGAGTGGAAAGAACAAGTAAATTAAAGATGCATGGCTGTCAGGGCGCCAGAGTGGCTCAGTGGGTTAAGCCTCTGCCTTCGGCTCAGGACATGGTCTCAGGGTCCTGGGATCGAGCCCCGCATCAGGCTCTCTGCTCAGCGGGGAACTTGCTTCTCCCTCTCTCTCTGCCTGCCTCTCTGCCTACTTGTGATCTCTCTCTGTCAAATAAATAAATTCTGGAAAAAAACAAAAAAGATGCATGGCTGTCATCTGTCTCCACTATTATGGATAGACCCTTGGTGTAATAGGTTATGAATGGCTATAAAAATAAGCAGATGAAAATAAGAATATTAAATGAATGAGCCCGTTAGTGGAAGACCTCTACCTTTATTAAAAATAATCTATGAATAGAGACGATTGTTAAAATTTGTAGAACAATATTATTTAATCTTTATTATGGACTTGGTAATTGGCTGGAGACTCAGAAACACGTAAGTACAATTAGTTCAACTAGAGGAATAGAGAGACCCTACCCATAAAAGAATTCAATGTTTTAAATGAAATAAAAGGCAGAATTGAAACTGGAAGGGCAAAAGTTGGAGGGTAGGCAGGGACTAATCATTAGAATTCTTAGAAAATATTGTATATGTATTATATAAAGCATATATAATATACATGTAATTGAGAATAATATATGTGTATAATCATTAATGCTGAGTAGTGAATGAGAAAATTAGTGAATTAAATAGAGCAATGAGGAATTCATCCAGAACCTGACTTAAAGAGGCAAAGAACTATTTAAAATAAAAAAAACAGGTGGAAGTTTGGAGTGATGGAGAACAGATTATGAATTCCAAGCCTATCTGGCAGGTGTTTCAGAACGAGCAATTGGATAGAAGGGTATAGAAAAACATTTAAGGGGGGATTTAACTTTGTATTTCCATAATTGAAAAAAGGCATTGGTCCTTAGCGCAGAGGCTGAGTCTGATGTGTCACAATTTAGAATATATCATACCTTAGATACATCCTAGTGAAAGTACAGATCAGTGAAGATCTTAAAATCTACAGAAAAGGAGGGGTAGATGATTATAGAGTCAAGTCAAGTAGACTGACAACACTCCTCCTCAACAATAATAAATATTAGAAAATAACAGAATAGTATCTTCAGAGCTGGGGAAAAATAAGCTACACATCAGCAAATTTACTTTGCCCTTAATTTTGAAAGATAAATGGATTTTCAGAGTTATGTAAAAGAGAACCATCCAGAAATCCACTCTAAAAGAATATTAAATGACGCACTTAAACAAGAATAAAGGAAATCTGAAGGAGGTCAGAGAAGTTATGAACAACCCAAGCAGAGCTAAATACACTAATGTTTCTTATGTTTAAGTAAAGGTTAAACTAAAGCTCTCACCAACAATAACACACCAGCGATCTCCTGGTGCTGGAAACATGGTGACATATGTGTTTTGTTTTGGTCAAGAATAGAAATGCCTAGGTTTGTGGAAAAGATTTGTAAGTGAGTATTTTTAATATGGGTTTTTCTTTAAGGCATAGAAATTCAAACTTTACTTTTAGAATTTAATCAGAGAGGGAGCCAATCCGTGAGTGACTCGACTCCAGGAAACAAACTGAGGGTTGTAGAAAAGGAAGTGGGTGTGGGGATGGGGTCACTGGGTAATGGACATTAAGGAGGGCACGTAATGTGATGAGCACTGGGTGTGTTACCTGCAACCAATGAATCACTGAACACTACACCAAAAACTAATGATGAACTATATGTTGGCTAATTTAAAAAAAAAAGGAATCTATAGATGAAAAGAAGAAAAATACTGAATTTTTAAATCAACATAAAATAGCCAGGAATCAAAAGTAAAGGCAAAGAATAATAAAAATTTCCAGTGTTAGGTATGTTAAGTATAATATAAAAGCAATTCTAGGCATGATGAGAATATATCACTAATTAGAGTCAGAAATTACCTGAATTTTTGAAATATCCAACTGTTTTTGTATTGATAAGAGACAACTGTCTTGCAAAATACACAAGAAGATTCCAGTAAAGGGCTGGAAAAAAAGATATCTGTGCAAACACTAAATGAATGCAACTATTGCAACAGTAATATAAAATTTGAATTTTATGAAAAAAAATGATTGAGATAAATAGATGTGAAACTTCTGTGTTCACCAACAGCAAGTTTATAATTGAATCATTATATATTTAGAAATACTATTAAGCAGTAAAAATGAATAAAACATATCAACATGGGTAATAAAACCTTATAATGCTATGCATAAAGAGGTAACATAATGCTGTGTACAGTATTCTATAAAGTTAAAAGCAATCAAAATACCAGTAATATGTTTGTACATGGTTGGGAATGATAAACAGCAAATTTAGTATAGTGGTTATCCTGCAGACAGGGACTCTGATAAATTTGCAATTGCAGAAGATTCTAGAACATAGTTATAAAGTCTTAGAAGTAAATAAAAATAAAAGTCTAATAAAGCATATAGAAATGAAATAATAAAATCTGTTTTAAGATCTGACACCTTGTGTGTGTGTGTGTGTGTGTGTGTGTGTGTGTGTGTGTGTGGAGTAAGGGCAAATTTGCTATTTAGATCTTTAGCATATGTCTCGCCTGAGACTAGGACACCAACCCATAATTAGCAATCCAGGCCACTAGGCAGACGAATGAGGAAATCAATATGCGAAACTCCTTTCTTTAGAGGTTTCAACTCTCAGAGGCAATGACCTGAGCTTTGCTGAGCTTGTTCAGCCCTTTGCAAACCCTCCTTCTGCTCTGATTATTCTCGGCAGCTCATTCCCATCAGTCACCCTCCTCACGGAGCTCCCCGGCAATCACACAAACCCAGTTTGCATCTGTCAGGCTGTGCCTGAAAAAGTCTGAATTCATGCAAATGTCACTTCTCAGCCTGTGAAACCCAGAGAGGGACTCTCTCATGCAACAGATGGGCCACAGGCAAATAGTGAGAGAAGTGGCCCTGGTGTTTTCCTGTTTCAGTAAAAGACAATTTTAGTAATTTGCTCTTAACCTCCAAAATATTATTTTTCCTTTTTAATTGTCCAGTTTAATACTGGCACTTACTAACGTATCTGTTTTATAAATAGAACAATGGCAGCCTTATTCAGGTAATGACATCTGTAGAGAGGCGAGGTGCTATGTTAGAAAAAGCTCAGATATTGGCATCAAATCTGCCTTTAAATCTCCATCAACCACTTCACGTTGGGTGGCTTACCTTCCAAGAAGAAGGCTCTTTGGTTTTTACTGGTCCCGCCCAGATACCTTTGCTTAGACGCATCTTGCTCCAGACTTCCCATCATTCTCTGTTTTCTAGTTTACGATCCCTGGTGTGCTGTTTCTTGCCACAGTGTCTTTGCACAAGCTCAGTCCTCTGTCTGGACTGAGTCCCATCCTAAATACCCCTTCACTCCGTTGAGTTAATCTGTACTCAGCAGGCTATGCTCACCCATCCCTTTCTCAGAGGTGCCTTTACTAACAAGATAATCTTCCTCTGTAAAGTATTCTCAGAACAACATATCCATCTAAAACTGTTACAAAATTACTTTTATTTCTGTACTTTATTAGGTATGGCTCTTCCAGAGAATAATGTAAAGTGTTGAGTATAAGGAGCATGATTTTGTGCTTCAAGCCCCTCCTTACCCTCTAGAACTCGTTTCTCACTCAAAACTCCGCTGTTGCTTAAAGCTCCAGTGGGCAACCTGGTTCCTGCCCCTCCTTGCAGGGTGAAGGTGTGGAGGTAATAAAGGACCAAAAGTTAATTCCCATTTCCAGGTCTCAGAATGGCCCTAGGGATGAACAGTAGCTTTGGTGATTTTAATGTGAAAATCCATTTTTTTAAAGTAAACTTTGAAAAAATAGAATAGCTTTAAATCTATACAAAAGTTACAAAGATAACATCGAGTTCCCATACAGCCTGTGCCGAATTTCTCCTCTATTATCTTAAAATGGTATGGTACATGTGTCACAGCTAATGAACCAATATTGACATGTTATTGTTAATTAAAATCCAAGCTTTGTTAATATTTCCCTAGTTTTTACCTAATGTCCTTTTTCTGTTCCAGGATCCCATCCAAGTTACCACATCACAATTAATCATCCTGTCTCTTCACTATCCACTAGGCTATGACAATTTCTCAGTTTTTATTTTTGGTAATATTGACAGTGTTGACAAGTACTGGTTAGGTATTTTGTAGAATGTCTTTCCATCTTGGTGTGTCTGCTGGTCTTTCTTATAATTAGGCTGGAATTATGTGTTTTAGGAAGACCACAAGAACAAAGTGCATTTTTATCGTATCAGTGATACATGCTGCCAACATGACTTATCACTAGTGACATTAACACAGATCATATGACTGAGATTTCTCTGTTGTGAAGTTCCTGTTTTCTCCCCCTTCCATACAGTCCATTATAGAAGGAAGTCACTCTGTTCTATCCATCCTTAAGAGGTAGGGAGTTAAGTAAGCTTCATCTACTTGAGGGCTGACTATATAAATTATTTGAAATTCTTTTGCATAGACGATTTGTCTTTTCTTCCTCATTTATTTATTCAGTCTTTTGTTTACATTAGTATGGACTCATGAATACTTATTTGCTTTCACTGTGAAAAACTGCGGTTAACTATTACTTAGCTGTATAGTTCTGAAGCGCTAACAGGGACATCCACATGTGTACTCAAGACGGACATTCCAGATACCTTCCTAGTGCACAGTATTGTAGCACCTCAGCTCTGTTCAAGACAACTTCACTCCATAGCATGCTGGAACATACCAAGACATACTGGCCTGACTATATAAAATATTTATAATTCATCCCTCAGACAGAAAAGTTTGTATCCCCCCTTTTACCCTTTTCTCTGAGTTTCTACTTCTGCATAACAAATTACCTCCAAACCATAGTGGCACAGATCAGCCCTTTGTTACACGCCTAATTTTTGTTAAGTCTGGAATTCTAAGGGGGGTGCAGTTGAGATGATTTGATTCTGCCCCCCTCTATCTGGGATCTTCACCAGAAATCAGAGCCTCACTGGGTGAGGACAACTTCATGCCTACAGGTTGGAATCTTCTGAAGCCTTAGTCACCTATATATCTAATAATTCATGTTGGTTGTTGCCTGGGAACTTACCTTCGTCTGTTAGCCAGTGTAACTTCACGTAGTTTCTTCATGCAATTGAGGATTCTTCATAATGGTAACTGGATTATAAAGATGAGCTCATCAGAGAGAGAGAGACAGGTAGAAATGGTGTCATCTTGAATAACCTACCTAAGCTGTCACATGGTGTCATTTATTTTCATGATACCCTACTAGTTGATACAGAATACACCCAAGATTTAGGAGAAAGAACACAGATTTCACTTCTTAACGAGCATGGAAAATTTCTGTATAGGCATGTGGAATTAGTAATAGCTTTGCAGCCATTTTTTGGAAAATAAAATCTGCCACCCCCACTTAGGATCATATTTACTAGGACCACTTGGGATTGATTACCAGGTGCTGTAAATTCTGAGTTTACAGTGGCTATTGGATAAAATGTCTCCATTTGCTTAGCTCTCATTAAACAACCCCTCTCTAAACTTGGGCCATTTTGTTTGATCCACACCTTACTAATCATGGCTTCTCCAAATCCTTATTCACTTTTCTCTCTTGCCCCATTTCCTTGAAGTACCAGAAAGTTTCTTAACTAAGGACATCAGTACAATAAAAGAAAACAGGCATCACCAATAATTTTTGAGGATGGTCAAAATAAATGGGCAAATAGACTTTTCAAGTAGTTTTTATTTGGAAAAATACAACCAATGAATAGGAAACAAGGTCTCTGACTTGTCCAGGGAAGCACGGTATGTCATATTGGAGAGTGATAAAGAGAACTTAGCTGACCTTCACTCAGAGAATCCTACTGTGAGCAAATTAAACTACTGGCGAGGAAAAGCAAATCTTCACTTTGCAATATTAATGGCTGTGTGAAATAAAATTGGAGTGAAAATAGATAATCCAGGATGGTAAATTAATGCCAGAAAAGGGTTAGAATACAAATTACTGGTTTCCCCCAAATCTCTAAACTTCTGCCTCCAAGCTTAGTATCTATAACCCAACCAGAACTTATTTCATACGGTTAGAGAATTAACAGTAAACTGCTTATATAAATCATAGACGAACTACAACACTTTGTAAATGGAAAATATTTAGCTTTATGAATATTCATCTTGTCTCACAAATTCTAGTTTCTTTGCTCCCCACCCAAACTGAAAACACATGAAGAACCATATACTTCGGGGACGCCTGGGTGGCTCAGTTGGTTAAGCCGCTGCCTTTGGCTCAGGTCATGATCCCAGGGTCCTGGGATCAAGTCCCACATCAGGCTCCTTGCTCGGCACTTCTCTCTCGCTGCCTCTGCCTGCCTCTCTGCCTACTTGTGTGTACTCTCTCTCTGACAAATAAATAAATAAAATCTTTAAAAAAAAAAAAAAAGAACCATATACTTTGGCAATGATGTTTGATGTTATTAATATCTCTGTTAAAGTCAGTTTGACTTTTAAGAATTTCCAAATGCTGAATCTGCACACTGCTTGAATTAGTACACATACATGAACTGGAAAGGAACATAGCACTCAGTTTGTCCTTCCTGGTTTAGAGTTACCTTCCTTGCCTGGGACCACTTTACTAGAGTGCTCTTTCTAGATATATTTATTCTGATTTTTTCTCACAGTGACCTCTATTTCTTCACAGTGTTTACCAAACTTTTAAATTGTATATTTGTATATTTAGATATTTCAGTTTTCCCCAAAAGACTATAGCCTAAAAATTCCACCATGAGGTACATAAACTGTATTATTTTTGTTTGTGTATATATATATATTTTATATATATATGTATATATATAAACACACACTCACACATACAAAGGGTACATGCATGTATGTATACATGCAAGTGAATAACACACACATGTATTTCTGTGAGTATGTGTGTGTGTGTGAATGAGAAAGAGAGACAGGGAGAGGAAGGGGAGATAAAAAGCACCTGGTAAAAAATTAAGAGAACTTTTAGGAGATTTTGTTTTGCTTTGTTTTGTAGTTCATATAAATCATTCATAATATATCTATATTGACAACAAATCATTTAAGGTTTTTATTTTCAGAAGGTAATATATTCTTTATTGTCTTATGTGGATAAAGAACCCCTTTCAAAAAAATGTAGTATCAGGGCACGTGTGGGTGGCTCAGTTGGTTGAGCAACCAACACTTGACTTTGGCTCAAGTCATGATCTTGGTTCAGGTCATGATTGCAGGGTCCTAGGATCAACCCCTGTGTTGGGCTCTGCCCTCAGGAGGGAGTCTGCTTGAGATTCTCTCCTTCCTTCTGTCCCTTCCCCCACCCCCGCCTGCTTGTGTACCTTCTCTGTCTCCAAAATGAATAAATAAATAAATCTTTTAAAAAATGTGTATAAAACCCCTTTTAAACGAGGATGACATGTCATTACTATAGATATGTGAGAAATGTCAGCTTTGGGTTATAATGATATTGTACAAATTTATTGCATAAATTTTAAAGTTAGTTTTCATATAATTGCTTTAACTCATTATTGGTATATTCCATCAGATTATTAAAAAAAAGCATTTTATTATGAAGATTCAGAGATTAGCCATCTGGTATGTTTTATTTGGTAGCATTCTAAAGCCTTATTATTATCCAATTAAATAGAATTTTTTTCATGAAATAAAAATTTTAACAGTTTTAAAGTCCATAAAGTCTATATTTTATAATCATGGATTGCTTTTAACTTATTAAAATGAAAATGTCTCATTTTTCTCAAATATATAAAAACATTAATATCTTACAGTATTGTGTCATAAATACTATCTGTACATATTTTAAAACATCCTTATCTATAAATATATAAGCATGCCATCTTTCTTAAAGGCTTGAATAAGAAATAGTTAGCACTGAAAATATCTAGTTAGGACTGACAATGCATTGCATTCGGTATATATATTGATATAGAATATTTTAAAAATATTTAACCCTGAAATACTTTTATAAAAAGTAAATGGAGGTTCTGGAAAGTTCTCAGTCTGCTGAACATTTTCCATCCTCTAGGGATCATGTTAATTTGACATATTTAAAAAGTTTAGTCCTGTGACAGTGCCACAACATGAGCAATTTTATTGAAATAGAAAGCAAAGAATAAAAATATTCAATAATTATTTTATTGATGTGAAGGGAATGAATTATTCATGGTTTCAAAGTATCTGTGAATAATTCTAATTACCTGCTTTTAAAGGATATGAGACCCACTGAAAGTACATTAACAATTTTGATTGAACACCTGCTATCTAGTATACGGCAGGCATCAGAGCCTGAATCCACTGTGTGTGCATGTGTGTATGTTTGTGTGTGTTCTGATTTTCTAGGTGATCATTATATACTGTGCTTTGTTGGCCTCTGATATAATGCTTTGATAGTTGTAAAAATAGATCATTCAAGGTGATAAAGCCAAATTATTCCTAAGTCAAATGCATTATGCATATTCTAGCAATCTCAATTCATTTGTAGCTATGAAACACATTTTGAAACATGATAAATGTTTGCTGAGAAGGTTTTCTTGGATAGGGACTTGCTTATATACCTCTGTATTCTCTTCAGTGACTGGTGGATGGAAGTAGTCTTATGTCTGCCATGAACTAGCTGTTTGAGCCCAGGTTTTTTGGGACTTATCTGTCCCATTTTGACCCCTCCATCTGTCCCTGTAGTTCTGTTACTATTACACTGAAGATACCACCGTCTACCTGGTTAATTGGCCAAGCTATTTAACTCATGAATTTGGGTGTCAAACTTGACTTATAGGAGAAGGCAACATCTAATCTGGCAGGAGTTCTGAGCAATTCTGTTGACTTTGTCATTTTTAAAATTACTCTACTTTCTTCATATCTCTCTACTACTTGCTTAATTCCTTGGCATCTTTGCTGGAATCTCACTGAAATTGCAGTTAAGTCTTTTTAATCATGTTTTTCATCTGTCACTTCTTTTTGTAACATTTTCTATGTCGTAATCACATGCAGATTCGGTGCAGTAGATGCTTTTCAGACCATATTCCTTTTTGGATCCTTTACAGTATATAGCACAGGCTTGAGAAAAGATTCTTAACTTGAGTTACAATGTATACAGCTTCTCTGAACTGGTCTTTTCTTTCTTTGCCTTATTACTCAACATTCTTTCCCTTGAATTCTATAATCCTGTATTATTGGGTACCTTTTAGTTTTCCCAAAATACCATGTTGTCTTTCTTATAGCCCCTTACACTTGCAGCTTCTTTTATTTGAATGCCCTGCTTCTCACTCTCCACTTACTTGCATGTCAAGCCTTATCATTCAACACCTGACTTAGATGAATAGTCCTTGAGTGTCTTCACTGATTCCTTAGGACCAATTACATGCACATTGTCGATGTTCCCCCATGTTCTACATTGACTCTTATTTATAGCATTTATTTCTCTGTACTGTAATTGCTTGATTATTTGTCAACTACAAATGTAGTTGTCCAGAACACATCATGGCTTCTAACACATAACTAACCCTGAAATATGTGTGAAAATAGTACTTACTAAGATTAGAGATGAAAAGACATTAAATATGAGCTTGTCAAATAATATATTTGTCAAATGATAGCTGGTCTGTGCATTTCAGTGGTATTCAGCAAATTAAATAAAATGAATATTGTGCCAAATTCAGACTGGACAATTTTTTTGTTTTGTTTTTCTTTCTCTTTCTTTCTTTCTCCCTCCCTTCCTTTCCTTTTTTCTTTCCTTTTCTCTTTTCCTTTTTTTTTCCCCTTCTTTTTAATGTAGGCTCCACTCCCAGTATGGAGCCCAACATGGGACTTGAACTCATGACCCAGAGATCAAGACCTGGGCTGAGATCAAAAATTGCATGCTAAACCCAGTGAGCCACCCAGGTGCCTCTAAGCTAACTTTTGATGCAAGAAAAACTTCCTATTTTTTGTTAGTTTAGAATCCTTGAACTTTCTCATCAACTATTTTTGTTCATTTTAAAACGTAAGTAAAAAGAAAAGCCTTCTTGTCTGTTTTTCATCATGCCAATATATCAGAACTCCAATGGAATTAAATTCTAGAAGAACTCTTTGATGCTTGACTCTGAAAACAAGGATCCAACATTTTTCTCTAGAACAAAGCTTTAAATCCATCTTTCTCATAAAGAGTAAAATAACAAAAAAACAAAAAAAAACAAAAAAACCTTAGAATTCTAAGGAGAGGGGAAATTGCAGTCGGTCAGTCAGTCAAGAGTACTTCTGATACACATCCAGATTTTACTCTATGAATTAAAATGAAACTGAAGGAGCTAGAAAAGAAATATTTTACTACATCCTTGGGCCTGTGAGACACAAATAATATTGCCCTATTTGGTGGAGAAATATACTTGGAAAGTTTTCCCCAATAATTCAACACTAGTGCTCCAATGACAAAAATCTAGTCTCAGCATTGAGTAAATACCTCAGCTGTAAGAGATATTGAACACATTTCATATTTTCTTCTCTCATTTTCACAACCATTTGGCAATTAAGAATTATATATCCTTTTCCAATAGGGAATCTAAGAGTTAGTTTGATTAAATCTCAAAGTCTGAGGTACAACCTGGATATGGACCCAATGAACTTTTTTTTTCTCTGCTATCCCATACATTTTTTTTTTTTTTAAAGATTTTATTTATTTATTTGACAGACAGAGATCACAAGTAGGCAGAGAGGCAGGCAGAGAGAGAGGAGGAAGCAGGCTCCCTGCTGAGCAGAGAGCCCGATGCGGGGCTCGATCCCAGGACCCTGAGATCATGACCTGAGCCGAAGGCAGAGGCTTTAACCCACTGAGCCACCCAGGCGCCCCTATCCCATACATTTTACTTGATTGGCCACACTATAAGATCGACAAAAAAGTACTATATATACATTATAATTTTTATAGGTATATATCTTATGCTATGTATATATTCATATATACATATGGATACGTATATTCTATATATATTACATACTATATATTCTATACATATTACACAAATATTATATAGAATGTATTCATCTTTATAGTATATTTCCATCCATATAAATATATAAAATGTATATAAAATTTTGAAATATACATATATATAATTTGTGTGTTCAGATATTCAGAGGTAATAATTATACAACGAATACGTTCAAAAACATTCATTCAAAAAATTGCTGTACACTTGAAAAAGGTAACATATTATTTATCATATCCCATATTAATATTTTATGCTTTGATAATCCAATTAAATAAAGAGTTGGCAAATTTTGATGAAAAATTGGGTTCTTTTAGTGTCAGAAGACAGGTATTTGGCTATTCAGTAAGTTCACTGATTTGTCTGCTCAGGTTCATCAATGTAGATTTATATAGCTGTGTTGCATATTTTTTGTGGATTTACTAAACTAAATAGGCCTAAATTACTACTTACGTCACAAAAATAGGCCCAGATTTAATTATAGCCTCTCATTATAGATAGAAAAGAACTTTGGGCTTCTCTCAAAATTATTGGAATAAAATAACCTCAGTCTGGAGCATAGATTTGGGTGACTCTGTATAAATAAACTTTTGATCTCATCTCTTGAAACCAAAGTAAATAAATTATGGCTTACCTGTACTTTATATAGCAAGCACATTTTGTCCTGACATTCATGAAGTTTATAGAAATTCATGAGTATATAAAATTACATTTAAGACAATATAGGTATATACATATATTAAAAAGTAATATTAAAAAATGATTATTATGTTTCATTGATGGACTTATGGACATTTTTTCTTCTTTATATATTCAGTGTGCAGTTTTTAACAAATACTCTGCTTATGACTGAGAAAATATTTTATTAATTAAATTTAAAAAAAGATTTTCAATTAAGATTTGAGAGCTTGAGGAAATGATAAGGAAAATTTATTGTTGTATGCTTCTCATAGTCATAAAAATTAATATAAACACAATTCTTAAGAATTATTAGAGAAAAATATCTTTACCCATCTTATCATAACGATGGTAATTTCCTGGAATTATTAGCTATCTCATGGATGATTTGGCCCTGAAGTTAAAATTCTTAGTTTTCAGGCTTCAAAACAGTTAGTAATGAGTATCAAGAAGGTCAGGGGAAGTCAAGGAGATCTTTTAATGAAAGTAATTAAAAACCCAGTTAATGAGCAGATTTCTATTAAATGAATATGGAAAAGATGATATTGCTACTATTTTGTCTTCTTTTTGTATCTTTGAAGCAGAAAAAATAATAGGTGGAAAATGTGTTATTTATCACCCTAAATCTCTAGAATATAAGTTACTCCAGCCCTTGAGGCAGAAAAGATGGATAAAATTTAATAATTGTGCACAAATTGCTGGAGTTTTCCTTTATGAACTTTTATAATAAAATATGTCCTATATATAAGAAAATTCTCAGTATAAAACAGACCTTTAATTTTAGTTTAAATGCTAATTATGAAATGTTTCAAATAAAAAATCTATAAGTGATGACAGATGAATTATGTACATCACATATATGATTCCAAATTTTCTAGTAGTCTCACTTGAAAAAGTAAAAGTTATGTGAAATTATTTTAATGCAATATTTTATTGAGTCCAGTATATTAAAAATATAATTTTAGCATATAATCATTGTATAGTTATTGGAATACTTTTTATTTATAGGTTTTTTGGTATGAAGTCTTTGAAATTTAGTGTGCGATTTATGCATTTAATTCATTTCACATTGTATTAGTCATATTTTATATACTTAATCACCACATATGGCTCATGACTATCATATTTGAGCATATAGAATGATCAAAGAATTCTTAATCTTGTGTCCACCACCTAGATTTAAAATATTTTAATCCTTTAAATAAAACTAGATGGAGAAAGATCAGGCTAAATAATAACATAATATAGATAAGATGAAGGCCTCAACCACCTGCCTCTGGCAGGTGCAAGTTACATTTTTATCTCACCTTCTCTGGAGTTAATGAGAACGTGGGCATTCATGTATGCTTTCATTCTTTTTTATAGTCAGGGTTTTTGTCTGCTTGTTTGTTTTCTATTGTAAGTGATATTGATGTTGTTGTCTTTGTGGCTCTTCCAATAAGAATGATTTCACTTTAAGAAACAGAAAGCTCCGTTCTAATTGGCTGTATCCAAAAGGGGATGCTGCTGTAAAACAGTTGCTCGCATAACTTGAAGTCATAAGAGAAGCTCAAGTAGGTTCATTTAACAGCCACCATGTTTCTTCTTCTTTGAGGTCTAAAATGGCGACTCAAGCCTAGAGTGTTGTGGGTTACAGTATGAGCCACAAATATGGTAGTTGGTAGCAGCCGAGTCTACAACCTTCCCTGCTACAGTTGAAAAAGGTAGATATTTTCTTGGGACTTCACTTAGAAGGCCCTTCCAGAACAATTCAGCACACCCTATTTCACATTCTTCTTCCTGAAGATAGCACTGCCAAAGAGAAAGATTATACCATTAGTCCAATGAGGCCCTTTATGAGGCAGAGCCAGTTGTTAAAACTGGGTCACTGCCATTAATTGGAAGACTGACAACCGTAATTCTGAGTAGTTAACCAAGATCACCACCACTACATTTGTCCTGAGAGTCTGACTTTCTGTTTTCCAACCTTCCCCACGAAAACAGTGGTCACACACATTTTCCAGTTATTGAAACAACAAAATAGGCATTGTTTTCAGCTAACTCTCCGAAAAGAAACTGCACTAATTTTCTGTGAATCTATTGTATAATTTTGAAGTAATCAGTATTCTAGATAATAATAGCAGGTTAGCACTTTGGTTATCACATGTGATTAGATTAAAACCCCATTTCAGTAACAGATTCTCAGCTGTGCAGTCTTCGACAGTCTGTCTTTTGTATCCTTTTGTGTGCATCTGTGCACTCCTATCATCATGTCTTTGTTCAAGTTTTCTGCACCCCTACTATCCATCCCTGCTATGTCTTATCATAATTCTATAAGTATTTTGAGATCCAGGTAAAATGATGGCTCCCCTCTGAAGCTTTTTCAGTTGTAAACAATGCCATCTTCTTCACAGAAAACATCGTTAATACCTCTTTTATGGTTCTTAACTATAATTTCAGACAGAATGTACAGATGGGCCCTTGAACTTTTAAAAAAAATTTTTCTACTAGACAAAACATCTCTTCTTCTAAGTTGCTGCCCATGGGTTATTGATCTTTCTGTCCCCCATGTCTACTTGAACATGGTAAAATTCTGTCAATTTTCTTCTGAATAAATAAGGTCCAGCATGAAGATGCTATGATCAGTGGAAATATTTGTTCTTTTTATCTCTGGTAAATAAGAAGTGATCAAATTAAAGTATTGCAGCCAAACACAGACTGAGAGTTATAATTGCATTTGTATTTGGTGATGTTCCCTGTGGATTATTTTCAGGAGTCATTGAAAGTTATTGCATTGTTAGAACTGTCTAAGTTTGGTAGTTTAAATTGCTCATATGCAATATCAAGAAGTCCTGTGCGTGTTTTCTAAACTGATCATGTTCAGTGAATTTAACAACCAGTGGTAGAGTCCTGATAACAGATCTTTTTTTTTTTTTTTTAAGATTTTTTATTTATTTATTTGGCAGAGGGATCACAAGTAGGCAGAGAGGCAGGCAGAGGAGAAGTGGGGAGCAGGCTCCCTGCTGAACAGAGAGCCTGATGTGGGGCTTCATCCCAGGACCCTGAGATCATGACCTGAGCCAAAGGCAGAGGCTTTAACCCACTGAGCCACCCAGGCGCCCCAATCATTTGAAGACCCACTTTTGAAATCAGGATTTATACACTGTTAAAATGGTAACTAGTGAGTGAGGCAACTAAAGAAGCCAGTAATATACTACTACTGCCTATTTTTAACCTGACAAGCTTTCGAAGTTGAAGTAGGAAATGGTGTTACAAATATTTTGCTGTCTGGAATTTTCATTCTCTGCAAGTCCAGTTTCATTATTTCATTAATGAAGCTGGGACAGGGAAAAATTGTTTTTCTTTTTTGAAAAGATAATGTATAATCTCATCTTGTTCTCTGTTCACAGAAGTTACAAAACGCAACATTTAAACAACATCATCTTATATCGTTGTTAAGCCATCCAGTTATCATCACATAACATATAATGCTCTTCCTTTACCTTCTTCACTTGCCTTAGTATTTTCCATGGCACTTACAGTTAGCTGTACCCCAGGATTTCACCATTTAAGATCTTTCTCTGTCTCTCTGTCTTTCTGTCTCTGTGTGTCTTTCTCTCTCATGCTGCCTAAGTTCTCCTAAAATGTTGAAAATTCCTCACCATTTCTCTTCCTGGGCTAATATTTTCTGGCACTTTTTATAAGAATATATTTTCAATGATGAAGTAGTTAAAGTTTTCCTAATACCATAAATGAGAGCAGTGTAATGAGAATTAGAAAGAAATTAAGAAAGAAGAAGGGAAAGGAAGAAGACAGGAGGAGCAGCATCCACGGGGTGGGAGGGGAGAAGAGAAGAGGAAACAGAAAAAGAAGAAGTGAAGAGGAGGAGGAAAGGTTTGTTTTTGTTTTGGGCAAAGAATATATTTCTGCTGATATAACTTGTCCTTTTATCTAAACAACCACTATGGTATTACTTTAGACAAAAGTTAAAGTAGTTTTCTTTTTATAACATTTTGTAAAACAAACAAACAAACAAACAAAAAAACAACCTGTCTCGTCCCCAAAACTAATTTGCATTTTTTTTTCCCTCTCACTGGCTCCTAAATAGTAGAAGTAAGAAAGGAGAATGAATCTTTCAAGGTAGGTCTCATTCTCAATCAGTCAGATCTTGGCGGCAGATTGAAATGAACTCTTTGCGGATTTAATTTGATGTGACATGCAACTGCTTCATCTAAGACCTTTATTACACTTAATACTGTGTGCTCCTTTACCTTGGGACACTGTTTATTGAATACCTATCGTTAGCTGAATGATAGGGTGACTAAGATTTCTGAAGAACCTCATAGGAGAGTGGAGAAGCAGATATGCAAATATGTCAATCATATTAAACACAGTAAATGCCATGGCAGAGGACTGAATAGGGCTCATTGGGAGTCCAGAGAATGGAAGTCACAGTTCTTTCCTTAATACCACTTAAGAACTTGTGGGGTAGATGGGGATTAGACACATGAAAGCACAATCAGCCTCTGCATCTTTTGTGCTAAGATTATACTGTGATGCCATTATTTCTTTGTATCTTCATCCAAAGGCTGGTGGCTAATTTATATGCTTGATTGAAAGGCAGCAAGATCTTGTGCATGCATGCAGTGGATAAAAGCCTGTCTTGCCAAAAACAAAACAAACAAACCAAATAAAATTTTAAAAAGAAAGAAAGAAAGAAAGAAAGAAAAAAACCTGAGCCCTACAGTGGGCACAAAAAGCTTAGTTCTGCAAGAATGTTAAACCCTATTTTATTTCTCTGCCACTGAATTTAAAATGAGCTTCGAGAAGGACTGTAAGTGTTGAGAGGAGTGAAGCAATTTCAAGTGACAGAGTTCAAAGGAGGTGGTTATGCATTTCTAAATGGGTACTGAATCTCCTTTAGAGATATTTTGCACTTAGAAATAAAGAGTTCAGTCGAGACCGTCACCTAACTTTCTGGAGAAAATGGCCTATGCAAATGGACCATATCTTTTACTGAAAGCCCCAGTCACAGTAATTCTAGGCTTCATTCATTTGACATTCCACAAATATTTATTGAATGCCTAGAGTTTGCTAGGAGCTAGGGAAACAAAGCATCATATTTCAAAAGGATCTCTGTGTACTTTAAACCCCAAAATGGCATTTCTTACTAAATAATTTTCACTCTAGGAAAAAACAAACAAAAGGCCCTGTGCAATCCTAAATCCGCTTAGCTCATTACCCTGGTTCACCCATTCCTTCCCACAAAAAACCACCATCAAGGCTTTTGCCCATGGTTTGCCTTTTCTCCTTCTGCTTCCTGACAGACGCTCATGCTTTTACCGGCCCTCTCCTCTGGGGCATTCATGTAACAAACTGTACTTTCAACTGTGTTCATCTCCTGATCCACTGACCTCCCCACACCTGAACAAAACCAGAGTCCTGGGTACATTTTAAAGTAACATCTGTGAACAAAGTCTCCTAGAGGACAGAGAGAGTAAATGAATGAACGAATAATGTGATAAGGTTGTAAATGCTCGGAGGAAAATATAACAGAATTATGTAAGAGCAGCTGGTTGATAAGGTTAATTTAGAGTGGTCAGTGGCGGTTTGTGGGAGGTGGTTTTCAAAAGGACATCAGCCTGGTAAAAGGCACTCAGCAATGAGAATGCTATGGAATGATAGAGGTTTTCAGTGTGAACCTAGATATTTGGTCTACTAGTATCTGTGTGCAGGGTAATCAGATTGAATTGTATTTGTAGGTGCTTTGTAGTAATAATTCCATTTCACTCACAGGTGTGCCATACCTCCCATTCTGCCACATTTTATTTTCCTAAAATCTGAGATTAGCCAAGGAGTAAAGTTAAATATAGATTTATTATAACTAATTATGAGCTAAAAGTGGTCATGTTTGGCCGGGGAAGAGGTGTAATATATTTATTTGCTTTAGAAAAATTAAAAATTAGCACCAACCATTAAACCAAAAATTTATCCAAAAGGTAATACTTTGATTTGGAATTGCTTTGATATGGAATTCTGCCTGATTATCATTTTTGTTCTCTTCAAATAAAATGAAATAAAAGAGAAATGTGATTTTTCTCCCCTCTTTTAACTTGAACAAAACCCTCTGATGAATTTCATCGTGATCATCTTGTAAAAGGAAAATTAGAGGTTGGCATCACTGCCCATGGCAGCAAGGCGGCATCTTTACCTAGTAACTCCTTTTCACAGAGATAGGAATAACACTGTATTTTCCTAGCCTGAATTCTTGCTTTTGGAGAGTAACAGACTTGAGTTCACCATGGAGAATTTAAAACCGGTTTTAGCAGAGTCATTTTAACTCTATTGGGAATGGAAACATTTTATAGAAGAAACAGAACATAATTACTCACTATGGATGACTTTGCCCATGATTAAAATAAAGACTGTACCCAGAAAACTTAGAAGATGTAAGCAAGCAGAGCAGAAAAATTACAAAGTTTTTATAAGGAAAAAGCTGATTCATCCCTGAAATTCAGGCGGTAGAGTGATTTGCTCTATGATGTTACATGGGGTCTGGAAATTTTGAGCATTTTGTTTTAAAAACATTCATGATGATAGTTCTACCTATTACTTGTTCAGTTTCTGCAGAACGTCAGGCAACATTTGAGACCATTCCTACTTACTATTTCTAACGATAATTAAAACTATGCAAGATAATTGAAAGTACTATATATCAACATCAGACAATCCAACCTTAGGTATTCACCCAAGAGAAATGAAACCATGTTCACACAAAGACTTGTAGCTAAGTGTCTATAGCAACTTCATTCACAAAAGGTAGAACCCGAGACGAGTGGAGAGAACATAAACTTCCACCAAAAGAATAAACTGATAAAGAAAATGAAGTATATTCATACAGTGGAATAATGCTCAACACTAAGAAGCAAAAATAAGAAACCATGACTACTCTCACAAAACTGTGGATGAGTTGAAAAATCTTTATGCTGAGTGAAAGAAGCCAGGCACAAAACATCCCACTTAAATGAAATAGGAACTAATCCATCATGTCAAAATGGAAACCGTGGTTGCCTACAGCAAAGGCCAGAGGACGGATGGATTTTGCAGAGGGACATGAGAGGATATTGTTAGTGATGGAAATGTTCTGCTTCTTGATTTTGGAGGAGGTTTTCCTGGGATATAAAAACTATCAAATCATATCAAGATAATGTACTTTTTAATAAAGATTTTATTTACTTATTTGAGACAGTGAGTGAGAGAGAGAGAGCATGGGAAGGAAGAGGGTCAGAGGAAGAAGCAGACTCCCCTGTGAGCAGGGAGCCTGATGTGGGGCTCAATCCCAGGACCCGGAGATCATGACCTGAGCTGAAGGCAGATGCTTACCCGACTGAGCCACCCAGGTGCCCCCAAAGTGATGCACTCTAAATGGATGTGGTTTATTATAATATAAATTAATTTTTATAATTTTATATTATAATATAAATGTTTATAATTTCTATTATAATATAAATAATTATAATATAAATTAATTCTCAATAAAGGAGTGAAGGAGACAAAAGATATGAGGAAACCAAAGTTGAGAGAGGTGATTGTCTCAAGTTCATACTACTACTAAATAAGAAGCAAGGAAAGTGACAGGATTCCTTTTTTGGTCCTTCAGGCTCTAAATCTGGGACTCTTTCCATGCCTTTAGATGTAAGAAAAAATTCTTGAAGAAATGTTCTTCTTTAGGCTTTCAGATGTATAACCATTTCTTACAGTAGCATTTATTATGTCATTAATTTAATATTCAGAAGTATTCCAAGTTACTTACAGTGCTGTAACTTTTAAGTAGGAGATATAAAAATAAGTCTTTTATTTTGATAACTTATCTGTGACAGGAAATCTGGAAATTTTATGTGTGAATTTTTAGAAGAAGCTACTTGGAGAGGGTCACATTATATAAATAAAATATGTGTTTTGCTTCATATCTTACTGCTAGAAATATGTTAAATATGGTATATATTTTTAGGATATTTAGATAGATGGTTTGAAATTAAACACATAGTTTTCCTGTTTAGTTAGTTCAGTGGTGAATGTGAATATTCTTTCCTCTCTTTGTAATACTTGTGCACACAGAGATCCAAGGTGTCCTTCTAATCTCTCTCTTATTTAACAGATACAGAAACTGAGACCATACACTTTTTGGCAGTGTGTTTAAGGATACCCAGTAGGAAGAGCTCAATAATGTTTAAGCAACAAATGAGTGAATGAATATGGAAAAATACTTTTTAAGTTTCCTTTAATCAATAGAAAACTATTAACTAATCATTGCCATATAAATGGGAGATGTTTTTGAGACAGGCTCGACATTTTCAGTATTTCCTTCCAATTTACATTTATATTATATGGATGAGATAGTTTCATCAATTTATACTTATATAATGAGTCGACGCAGGGGTGACTTTGGTTTTATGGTAAGATATTCTTGCAATCCTGAGTACCAGTGAATAGCTAAATAACACAGGTTTGATAAAAGCAGGTAATAATATCTGAAAGAGAGTTGTGAATGGAATCAAATTGAAAGGCGGTATTGACTATCAAAGCAAACATTCACCCCAAGATGACCTGCTTGCTACAGTGTAAAACTCTAGCATACTTTTTTATTCCACTCAAATGCAAAAGAAGTTGGCATCAAAAAATAGGTGATTTTATATTTTGTTTTAGTATTAACAAACCATCTGCTGAATTTAATCTTGATCATACAAATGCAAATTAGGGAATAGAGGCCTAGACTTTGCAGTAGGATGACAAGTTTGCCTAAAACTAAAACAATAATAATGAAAACGGTTTTCATGCAGGTGCGACTAACCAGTGCATTAGCATCTGCTTTCTTCTGTTCAAAATTATGAGATTCTTAATATATACCCCCTCCCATTCCCCCGGATTGGGATGCAAATAAAAGTTGTTCACCTCTTTCCATCAAAGTACACTTAGCGTTTCCAGTTAATAAAGGAAAATTTTGAGACTACGGTTTTAGAGAATTCTCTTCATTTGCTCTGTTGTAAAGCTATTAAAGTAACATGGTTAATACCACTGTCTCCCATGCTGACTCAATAGTAAAAATGCTGATTCTGAGAACAGTTTTGTTAAAGCAGGCTAACATTGCTGGGTATATGATGAAAATTAACAGTGTTCTTTTCCTATTTCCAACGTCTTCAGTTTCATTAATGTTTAGGCTATACGACTACTTATATATGTTGGGTGGAGTATGTCTTTGATGGCAGTCATAGAATTAGCAACTTGAAGTATACAATGAAGTTAAGTGTAAAAGAAACCTAACAGAATTGAATTGATGTATCTGTTGTGTTCTCCCAGCCTAAAAAAACACTACATCAGAAGTGGGAGTCTAGGGTATACTTAGAGCTACCATCATGGCATAAATTAAGGATAGGAGACAATTCAGTTTTGAAGGCAAAAGTAAATTCTGGAATCAGCTGGGTTTCTGTTTAGATTACAGGTCATACTCTCAGCCGTAAATCATTACAGGATTAGTGTAGGTAACTAAAATATCTGAACCTTTCTTTTCTCATGTATGCATGACTAATCAATACTAATGGTACCTTGCTTCCCGAAGTGTGGTGAGTGCACCATATTAGCAATATCTGTGAAATATACCTGTGACATAAATAGCTTTCTGATCCTTTATTTACTTCAAGTAGATTTACTGCTTTTATTTAAAACCTTTATATTTGTACCTATTATAAGCATTACTAATACTAATATATAATAGTTCTCTAATGCTTTGCAGTTCAAAATGTGTTTTCAGATGTTCTCTTAAGTCCCCCCACTCCTGCAAACTTGGCATCACTCTAATTTCAACCTTGAAAATACTGAGGAACTAGAGGCCATAGCCTGGTTAAAGATGATGTTACTAAATGGTGGATTTGCATCTAAACACAGCATTTCTCACTTCAAGGTGAATGTGGGTCTACTATGAACACAGTCTAAGACCCCGATATCAGCCCAAAGTTATGCTGCTGCCTTGTTTAACATCGGGTCTGGAGCTCACATTGAAGTCCAATGGACACTTCCTGGAATTGCAACACTAGAGAGAAACTAAACACTGAGCTCAGTTTCCACATCTCTAAAATGGTGACCATATAGTACATATGCCATATGCATGTTGTGAAGTACCAAATTAGCTAAAATATGCACAATTGGCAGGAATTTCTCTGGGATTTTTGATGTAACCTTCCCTATTCCTCTGAATTTAATTTAATTTAATTTAATTATAAGTGCCCACATGCCAAAATTGGCAAGAAACTTAATAACAATAATTTTGTGGCCCCATCTACCTTTCTTATGTTGAATGTGAAAACTAATTCAGTCACCATTCTTGCCCACGCCCAGATACTTTCCTACAACATGGGTACCCTTCCTGTTGACAGCAGTTCTTTTGCACTTGGAGGGTCTCAGAGGTTCTATGTCTCTAAAAGTCAATGTGCTCAGTGTCCAAATTGCCCGGGCATTCATGCAGCACCAATATCACCCACACCCGCCACTATAAATCTCTGGTCCTGCAACCGCAGAGATACAAAACCTCATTCTCGGGGAACACTTCTCTCCCTTTAATGCCTAAAGAAATCAGCCTCCATCCTTATTTCTTCCCACTGTAACTTTTCTTTGGATCTATCGCTGAGACCACAGAGACTCATTTTCTTAAATCAGTCATAAAGTGTTGGCTCATATTGTGATTAAAAATAATAATGTGTTCCCAATCATTAAAGGGCAGAAAATGTCACATTTTCACATTTCTTCTTGAAAAATCATAAGCTCTCGCGTAGCTAGTCTGGTCTTCTGGCAAGACGACACTGACTGAGGCTGAGTAATGGCTTCACCTCCCATCTGGCGAAGCCCTACCACTGTCCTCTTGACACGGAGGCTGTAGTTCAGTGATTGTTCATCATCCGGTTTCCCTATTGGATTTCTTAGCGTTCTGTCTAGCTCTTTTAACTCACTTGACTTACCCAGCTATCCCCTGGGATCTGTTTGTGACTACTGAGATTTATAAAATAAATCAATATAATGCTGCTTCTTATTTCTTCATAACACTTATCAAGTATTTATACTACTACTCCGTTTTACCGCTATTAAATTGTCAACCTCTCCCACTAGATCATAGCTTCCAGAAGTTGAGACTTTGCCTTATTTTGCTCCTAGGATGGTGACTGGGGCCTAGAAGATCCTCAATAGTTACTTGAATAAATGAATGAAGTAAAACTCTATAAGTATTCTTTGGAAGTAAGGAAACAAATTATTGACATCACTTTGGCTTTTTAGTCATAAAGAAATGAAAATAAAATTTAAAATCAGATTATCCTACACCAAAGGAAAAAAAAAATCAGTAAGTGATCCTGTTTCATGTGCTACATTGACACGATTTATTATTTTTATCAGGATTATGTAGTTCCTTATTTACATAACTAATGTACATGCATCAAGTAAATGTGCAAAAGCAGCAATAATGAACTTCTGCAAAGTGAAGACAAAAAATACAACTAATAATGCAATTTACACTATTGTTAGCTCGTAGAGACATTATGCCCTAAACTGAAGAGGAAATAGAGTATTTCAATTCATAGTTTCTGTAGTGAGATCTAATTTCCATGTGTCTCTCAGAGTATGAGCACCTCACTTGGCTTATGAAAATCCATCAAGTAATTAGAAATATATAAAAGTTTAGGGGCGCCTGCGTGGTTCATTGGATTAAACATCTGCCTTCAGCTGAGGTCATGATCCCAGAGTCCCAGGACTGAGCCCCACATCAGGCCTCCTACTCAGCAGGGAGTCTTCTTCTGCCTCTGCTCCTCACCCCACTAGTGCTCTCTCTCTCTCAAATAAATAAATAAAATCTTTAAAAATAATTTAAAAATGTAGAAGTTTAAAAACTAAACATTTTATAAAACCTCCTCAACTTCAAGCCAACTATTTAATCCAATAGCAGGAGCACAGAAGTTGTAATACCAGTAGTTATAATGGTGGTGGTGGTGGTATTAACCATAATCTTCCTCTTCCTTTTCTTCTTCTTCTTCATCACCATCATCATCATCATCATCACCATAGTGAAATAAATTTCAAGACCCAAGATGGAGCCACTCTTATCTTGGGTGCCTTGTCACAAAATCGAAACTTACTTTCATGATGCTAGAAATGCTCTGCTTGACCAAAAACAAGATATGTCCAGTCAGCCAATCCCTACATACCAAGCCAACTCTGGGCTCTCTGCTTATATCTTTGTTCTTTGTTCATTTTCTACTTTTCTCCAATTTGCTCCTTATTCTTTATCCTATAAAGGCTTCCTGCCTTCTACCTCATGCTGAAGTTTGTTAGACCCATAGGATCAGAGGATGTTTGCTTCCTGAAGTGTTAGATAAAGTTTATTCATATCACCTGAATTGCCTTCTTTAGTCATTTTTAACAATAATCAAGTGTTGTAAGAAAAGGTTTGGGCTATTGAAAAATTGTTCTGTGTGTTGAGCTCCATGAAAATAAAATATGACACACCATTTTGATATTATAAAGCCATAGCCTCTGCTTTGAAAGAGCTCACACTCTAGAGATGGAAGGTAAATATGTGAGCTACCATCCTAAATACAACATGATGCATGTTGTTCTATTGCTAAAAACAAAGTATTGTTGGGAGCAACAAAGGCCTCTGGGTTAACTCTACCTAGAGGCTGGGAAAAGTATCACAGAAAATAAACATTACAGTTACACACACACAGATACATAATCCTCCAAATAGCCAAATACATATATGTATATGGATATTTATAATTATCACATGCCACTATGAAACAGAATGTAAATGCCACATTTATTCTCACTATCTGTGGCTGCACACTGGGTTGCTATGGCAACACAGATTAATTAAAGGCCTTTCTATTACAAATCTTAACTTCTCAGAACTTAGAGGCTTCAGTCTTCCTCTACCTGTACATTTTATCTTGAAAAATAAAATCGTATCATGTGCTGAATTATTTGTATAGACCTCTTTATCCTCATTTCCAACTAAAATATACTTCTGTTTTAAGAAATGCTTCTTTCCTTGGTATCATCTTCTTCCTCAGTGTATACAAAGGGATTGACCCATTAGGTCATTCCTTTTTTTTTTTTTTTTTCCAGAATAAACAGAGGGGGAAATTCCACATTCTTATAATTAGGTAAAAGGAGATAATGGCGCATTACTTTTTATCAAAGCAAATTATATGGTTATTGCATCATTAAGTAACATAGAAATATTCACTTTTTTCTTCTCTGTAGTTATGATTATGCTAATTTTAATTAAAGATGGAAGAGTTGAAAAATTGCTGGCCAGGGAAACAGCATTTCCGATGTTAATAGGCACCATATTTCTTGATGAATTTTAAATTTATGTAAAGATTATATTGGATTTTGAAATTGTTATAACGTGTATTTTCCTCTAGTGAATCACTCACAATGTCTACCAGTCGACCATAGCCCCAGACACTTCATTATATGATAAACAATTATTGGAAAAATCTGCTTAACAATCAATTTTGGGGAGTGCCTCCTTATATAACCAACTGGAATAGGATGATTTCATAATTAATCCAGGCTTTATCGCCAGTACCTTCCAAGAATATTTAAAGCAACATGTTACCCACAGAGGTAGTTAGATTGAGTATGCCATGAATACTCAGTAATTCTCAGCTGGCATGCTAAATTAAGTGGAGGAGCATAAACTGTCTCCTTAGTATCAACGTTATATGAATTCATGCACAAACACTTTTTTCTTGGGATGTTAAAAGCATTTTAGTTTCGAATAGAAAATGAATTTAATTCATTCCCAATTTTGACCCTACAGCAAGTTATTAGTGTCTAGTCTAATAACCAAACTAGTATTAATCCCTAATGTGTTGCTTTTGAAGCTCCGATGTACTCAACATACCGGGCAGTTGTATAAGGTCCTTGTCCTCAAAGATCATGTGTATTTCTTAGTTTGGGTCTCCCTGAAAGCAGAGCCTGAGATATGGACTTAGATGTGGGTAGTTTATTCAGAGGCAGTTAAAGAATGTAAAGTGAGAGGGTAGACAGAGAGAAAGAATGTTAATAAAGGTGAATTGTCAACCTGGTTACCACAGTGGGCTTCTAGGGAAGTTCAGTGCCACTGGGGCCTTACTCAAGAAAGGAAATGCACATTGAAATTGGCCTTCTAAAGTACAGAAATCCTTGGATTTCTGTCCTTATTAGTTGAACATTATATCTGGTGGTAGGTTTGCATGACTTCAGAGAAAACAGAGGTAGAAGCCCATCAAAGGCAGAGACCCCTTCAAAGGAGCAAGCTGGGCTGAGATCATGGAGCTGTCCACCACTAGTGTGCTGAAGTTCGCAAAGTGAGGCGATGCTTCTCAGCTATTAGCACAAATGTCACATACCCTTCTAGTACACCAAATAAAGCACAATTTGTGTCAGACAGATTTGTAAATACAGTGATATTGTTTATTGATGGAGAGGTAAGATGCAGCTGAGATGTGGTGGGAATTTCTAAGATTGTGCACAAGATAATTTGGAGCCTGATTTAAAAAGTCTTCCTGCTTAAAAAAGTCTTCAGCAAGATAATAGTCAAGCTCACAAAAAACCGTTTATAGGCCATCTGCCACTGTCTCCTACTTACCTCTTCTAAAGCTTCTCCCAGACATATGTCTTCCTCTAGAGATATCAAACTGTTTATATGTCACTTAACATATACACTCTGAACATACACTGTTTGCAAATGTTCTCTTTTCCCAGAAAGACTTTCTCTGAAGGGTCTTATGTTAAAATTTCACATATCTTCAAGACCCAACTGAAGTACCACTTCTATTCATAAAGCCTTTAGTGGCACCCCAAAGTAAGTGAATATACCCGACCCACTCCCATATACTTGACATTATCATTGTGATGGATACATGCATTTGCAGTATGTCCATGTTATTATTCTATTTATTAATGTATATAACTCCTGTGAGCTCTTGGGGGGCTGCAGCAATGCCTTGTATCCCATAGATCTCATAGGGTACTTTGTACACAGTAAACAATTTATACATATTTGTACACAGTAAACAATTTAAAATATATGGTTGACAAATGCAATCATTTAAGATGATATAACTTCTTATGTAATTGGTCAGACTCTAATTTCTCTTTATATTACAGGATACGTTGGAGAAATGTGTGTTTTACCCTAGTTTAACTTTTACAGAGTTCATTCTTACCATACTTATCAAATAAACTTGAAAATGTCAATAAGGGTAGAGAGAGTCACTTCTATAACTTTGACCTCAGTTAACTTACACATTAAAAAATTGTTTTTCTATAATATTTTTCTTCAGAGAACTATTGCCTGTTTCATGGAGTGCTCTATGAACATTGCTCCAAATCTTTGACATTCCTTGATCCTTGGAGCCCTTGTATTAATATTAACAAGCCTAAGAACATAGAAAGTGTTACAGTTCATGTATTTGATGTTCATATTTGAGTGCCCTTTGTAAATATCCATCTGTTTACTTTTTGACATCTCAAGGATACATTAATACAGAGCTTTGATACATTTATATAGAGGGCAATAGAGTTTGGTTCATTTAGGACCCAATAGGATGAGGGTCTGGTTTAATCAATGTAAAAATGACTATGGACTAGCTTCACTAAAGAAGGAAAAAGTTTCCATCACCAATCTGAGTAAAACACTCTATTATTCTCTTACGACTCTTTACTGAATTTTATCTGTGTCATTGGCAAACCAAGGTATTGTTATATTGATTATCTGCAATGAAGCAGTGAAAAGAAACTGTTGTTAGTGGAATTGGAGAAGGAGTTAATGCCAAGTGTGGGTCTGGGTCACAGAACATGAAAATGTTTTGTGTTTATAGACAGATCACTGGATTTTAGCACCTTTGTCTGATAAATATAAAGGATGGATGAAAATAATTGTATATTTGAAAAGGCATTCCATAGGTCCCTATTAGAATTTCCAGAGAGGTAGCCTGTACCCTGAATTAAAATGGGTGGTTTACTCCTGCCTAAAATCTTCTGTCGGATCTGGGTACCAATAAAATTGAATATGAATTTGACTATATTTAGAGATAAGTGTAGGTTTTTATGGTAAATTCTCTCGGAATGACAGCATATGGGGAATACATAAAGACTTCTGAATACATAAAGACTTTATAATAATCCTTTTGGTTCTGATATTTCCCCCCTCTTGCTTCTCTTTCTTTATTTTCCAAGTACTCAAATTCTTTCTCTATTTCATTCTTATAGAGAAAAATTTGGTTCTTCTCAGATTCTGCTAGTCTTCTCTCTACCCTACAACCCAGCCATTACAACTAAGGCTAATTGCCAAGGAAGTTAGAGAATTCTGTTTCCTTAGAATTTTGTGAAGAGGAAAGGCAGTTATTCCTTATTTGTTTGTTTTATTTCATTTTAGGTGCATGTACACATGTGCATGTACACATACACAGAAAGACTAGTGATCAATGTTGAGATTCATACATCCTCTGAATTTCACAAATGATTTGCCTGTTTACTGATAAACCATGGAATGATTCCCCCAAAATAGCCTCTACTGGATGAATTCTAATTCAAAATGTCTTAATGCTGTATCTTGGAATTAGAAGAGCATTTTCAGATTGTCGTCTGTCTTCTACACTAGATTTTGTATATTTTAAATATCCTGGGAACACTAAAAGTTACTTCTTGAGAACTATGAAATTTCTTTTGGTAGTTTTTGAAATGAATTTAACGTGACTATCATCCAAAGGGCTGTTTTAGTGAAATTAAGATGAATGTAGAGTTTTCAAATATTTCTCCTCCTTCTACATGGTGCTAAGTAAAAAATTAGTGCCTAAAGCATACTAAATATGCTCCAGAGGTAAATAATAATAATCCATAGGACAATGTGATTTGGTGAGAAAAGATGGGACTTAAAAACAAAAGGACTCAGTCCTGTGTTACCCATTGCTGTGTGACGTTGTTTACATTGTTTTACCTGTAATCTGTAGATACCTTTAATCTGTAGATAATACTTATTTCTTGCAACTGTGTGAGGTAGGGATAAGAGTAGTAATTTTCAAATGACCTAAGTGAATCCTGTAGCATGGTATATAATGCATAATAGGCACTCAAAATATATCCTTTTGTTCTCAAGAACTTTGCTTGTAAGGATCCAAGATTTGAAAATCTTGTAATAATTTAAAAAAAAGTAACATTTTTCTTCTACACTAGATTGTATCTTAACAGTCTAATTGCTTTATGTGTAAAGGACAAAATGAAGACCAAATCACTTCAGAGACTGCAGTCTGTTATTTTGAGTGTTTGGGGAGAAAGAATTTTCATTCCCTGAAGAAGACATGACTTTTGGAAATAAAAACTAGCCATGGGGTGCCACGTCTGTAGAACTGATAGATGATCAAGCTGGGTCCTACAAATTTGAAGTAAAAAGTAATGAAACTTGTCTCAGAGGGAGGTTCTAGAAATAGTTGGAGTAAACTAAGAGCTATTTGAAGCAAGTGTACCCTCTCAAACTGATGATAGCAACTGTAGTCACATATGCTCTCTTCAAATCCCCTTTTGTTAAAATAATTGACACATTATATATGCTGCACCTCAAGTATTTTTTTTTTATCACTTCCAGGAGTACTGTCCCTTCTGCAGTAGGTATTTTTATCCCCAACCCTGTGACTTGACACGTCTGATGCATTATGATCATAATTCTTTACTGGTCCAGGGTTTTGACCAGTTTGCTCTGGGTTTTTGTTTTGTTTTGTTTTGTTTTTGTTTTTTATTTTTGTTTCATTTGGTTTGGTTTGTTTTTTCTAGAGGAATCACACACCCTCAGTTTAAATTTTGTATATCACTTTCAGCATTACCTGAATTCAATGACATGCATTTCCAAGAACTGATTCCTAAGGGTGCAGTTGAACCCAAGAGGGCTGGTCCAGGACGAGTACAGGCCTTTTCTATTCTGTAAATGTGGAACAACTGTCCTCTGTCCTTCTCAATAACCTGTACACATATTATTTTAATATCTAAACATTTAAAATGTTAGATCACACCCTGTTACTCAGACAATGTAGTTATTGGTCTACCTTCTAAAAGAAGGTACTGATACGGTTTCCAAGAGCCTTTGCATTCCCTTTATGAAAGGTACCCTCACTTATTCCAATGTGATTTATGTTCCTGTTTAACCAGTGAAGCTTACCTCTTACTTTTGTTTGTTTGTTATGTTTTCTTCTTTGTGTATTTTATGCATTTAGACAAACCTAAAAGCACTCTTCAGTGGGTTACCTTCTCTTATCTAACATAAACAGAGAATCCAGATGTCCATACTTTCATGGGGAGATTTTTGTCTTGCCCTTTGCATCTTGTAATCGCGGGGGGATTTTTCTGTCATCGAACCTACATTTGAAAGTTATTCCTCTTCTATACATAGCTGCCCAATTTTCCCAGACCACTTATTGAAGAGACTGTCTTTTTTCCACTGTATATTTTTTCCTGCTTTGTTGAAGATTATTTGACAATAGAGTTGAGGGTCCATATCTGGGCTCTCTACTCTTCAATAAATGGTGCTGGGAAAATTGGACAGCTATGTATAGAAAATGAAACTTGACCATTCTCTTACACCATACACAAAGATAAACTTGAAATGGATAAAAGACCTCAACATGAGGCAGGAATTTCATCCTAGAGGAGAACATAGGCAGTAACCTCTTCAACATCGGCCATAGCAGCTTCTTTCAAGACATGTCCCCAAAGGCAAAGGAAACAGAAGCGAAAATGAACGTTCATCTTTTCATCAAGATGAAAAGCTTCTGCACAGCAGAAAGGAAACAGTCAAGAAAACAAAGAGGCAACCTATGGAATGGGAGAAGATATTCGCAAATGACACTACAGACAAAGGACTGATATCCAAGATCTATAAAGAACTCCTCAAACTCAACACACACAAAACAGATAAACACATCAAAAAATGGGCAGAAGACATGAACAGACACTTCTCCAAAGAAGGCATACAAATGGCTAGCAGACATATGAAAAAATGTTCATCATCATTAGCCATCAGGGAGATTCAAATCAAAACAACATTGAGATACCACCTTATACCAGTTAGAATGGCCAAAATTAGCAAGACAGTAAACAAGTGTTGGAGAGGATGTGAAAAAAGAGGATCCCTCTTACACTGTTGGTGGAAATGCAAGTTGGTGCAGCCACTTTGCAAAACAGCAGGGAGATTCCTTAAGAATTTAAAAATAGAGCTACCCTGTGACCTCACAATTGCACTACTGGGTATTTACCCCAAAGATACAGATGTAGTGAGAATGGGCATCTGTACCACAGTGTTTGTAGCAGCAATGGACACAGTTGCCAAACCATGGAAAGAACCAAGATGCCCGTCAACCAGACGAATGGATAAAGAAGATATGGTCCATATATACCATGGAGTATTATGCCTCCATCAGAAAGGATGAATACCCAACTTTTGTATCAACATGGATGGGACTGGAGGAGATTATGCTGAGTGAAATATGTCAAGCAGAGACAGTCAATTTTCATATGGTTTCACTTACTTGTGGAGCATAAGGAATAACACAGAAGACATTGGGAGAAGGAGAGGAGAAGTGAGTTGGGGGAAATTGGAGCGGGAGACAAATGATGAGAGACTGTGGACTCTGAGAAACAAACTGAGGGTTTTGGAGGGGAGGTGTTGGGGGTTGGGTGGGCCTGGTGGTGGATATTAAGGAGGGCATGTATTGCATGGAGCACTGGGTGGAGTACATAAACAATGAATTTTGGCATATACACACACACACACACAAATCAGATTAGAAAATAAGTAAATAAATAAAATAAAATAAAATAAAATCTTTGGGGTGGGGGGAAGAAAGTTATCCTTCAGTCCCATTTGATCTGAATCAAGACACAAATATTGGGCTCATCATCTGCTACCATCAGTAAATAAGGACTCAATACAGAATAGATGAAAGTTAAAGAACTATCATCTACTGCTACCTGAGGAGGTAGTCTTCAGTTGCAAAGAGTATCTATGCTAAAATGAATTGCAATCTTTGGCTGAAGGATATAGCTTCTCTATTACCTTGTGGTGATGAGGGGGTGGGGATTGAATGAAAGGGATAATTTTTGAGCTACTTATTCAGGAAGTCTCACATTCTTTTTCTGAATATCCATTCCCATATATTTAGCCTGAACTACTGGGGAGAAAAAAAAGGCCTAAATTATCTTTTAAGTAATCAGGCATTATGTGCAAAGTTCTTTGCACAAAAGGTACACAGATTCTGTTTCATATTCAGGATCAGCAAATGCTATGTGTTCTTAATTTCAGGCATTATCATTTCTCCTAAGCCATTATACTAGATTCAATTTAGGAAAAAATTGGAGAAGCACCTTTATTATACACTTTCAAATAAGCAACAATGTGGTAGAGATGCCTCAACTATCAAATCATACACACACACACAAATCATCTTTTTATCGTATGCCCTAACTCCCAGGGGTATTTAATATGTCCAAAACATTTTATAAACTAAATATTTATTGAAGGAATTAAAATGGATTTGAATTTTAATTCTGCACTTAGTAGCTGTGTGGCTGACAGTTAAAATCTCAGGAGACTCAGATTTCTTCTTGGTTAAAAGGTGTTTGTGACACATACTTCATAAGTTTGGTGTTATAATTAAATTATTTTATGTAAATTTCCTAACAATATCAAGGAATTCAAGTGGCCAATAAGCTTTAGTCAACTTTCTTGTTATTTAATAACCACTTTTGAAAAGGTTTGACTTTAGGATACAAAGACTATAGCAAAAGTGACATTTTAGGTCTAGCCTAGAAATAGCATCTCCCTTTTAAATCAAGATAAATAACAGACTTTGGTTGTTTTATTGGTTATCCGAGTGCACATAGCAAATACTTCTGAGTCAACAGATGAGCAGGGATATGTCATTGTATGGTAAAGGATAAAAATAAATGCATTCACTGGTCTGTGTCCCTCCCCACTGAGAAGGACAAATGATTTTCCTGGACAATGTTAGTCCAATATCCAATATAAAGTTAAATCAAACTGCTCGGGTCATGTTGATGAACTACAGTGCCACTGTCACCTGTCTTTAGAAGAAATTTGAGTATGATGCCAACAAAAACTGAATCTAACAGCTGAAGAGTGAACAGTTACAAAACTCTTTCCACTTCTTAACCCTTCTGTAACTCATATTTTTTTAACAATAATTGAATCTTTTAATAGAAAACCAGTGATTAATCCTGAAAAGCATTTAAGGATGTGGTTATTTGTAATAATGAAATACTGGAAGAAGTGTAAATACCTTACAAAAGAAGAATAGTTATGTGGGGGTGAGGGAGAGAAATAATTTTCCCTCTACCATTCTAGGTTCTTGACTGAGACCTTCTCTGCAATAAAAAGGCAGGTTAACAAGGGAAAAAGAAAAACAAACAAACAGAAAAACAGACAAAGTTTAATAACATTTGTACCTCAGTATACACAGAAGATATCCAGGAAAATCCTGGAAGAAACTTCCAGGAATGGTTCAAGTCACCAACTTAAATACTGTCTCCATCCAAAGGCAAAAAATATTGGGGTAAGAAGGGCCAGTTATGGGAGGTTAACAGAAAAAACACAGTAAACAAGGCCTGGATATTATGCAGATAGGAGTTTCTTCTGATTTAGAATCATCCTTCTCTTCTTGGTATAGTGAGGAAGACAGCCTTATAAATGCATATTTCCTCTATAAATGTAAATGTCTCTTACAAAAGTGTAACTTTTACTCATTTTTCAGAGCTGCTTCTTTGTTTGCAGTTTCTTAAAAGTAACTGGGATAATCCTTATGCCAAAGAGACACATTTTGGAGTGGCAAATTCTGTCTCCCCTTCAGTTGTCAGTCATAGACTATACACTTGATTGAATGGGATGCGTGCATTAGCAGTAATAATCAAGTACCTCTAGCAACACTGAAACTACAAAAGAGAAAATATTAAATGAAATTTAATTAAATTTAAATTAAATACAACTCATGTTAAAATAGTTTTCCTCAACAGCATATCCCTGTGAACAAGCAGAAAGTCTAAAAGATAATATATAAAATTAGTAAAAGCTCTATTATAATGATTGCTGTTTTCTTAATATCATTATTATGGTATATTGCTTTTGTGATTCAAGATTAAAAATTACTGTGACAGTAAACCCTCAAAAGAACAACTCTTCTGAATAACTGATCATAGCTATGTAAATCTATGTATTTTACAAGGGTATTTATCAGTGTTTTTTGTATTAATGAAAAGTTGGGAACAATCTTAAATGTCCAACAATGTCTGATTAGTTCAACAAATTAATACATTTTCAATAGAAGAAATATTATGCAGACATTAAATAGCATCTTTTCAAAGATTACTTAATTACATTAGAAAAGAATAAGGATAAAAGGGCAGATGTGAAATTAACAGTGAAGGGGAACAAATTTTGCTGCTCCAAGATATGCCTCTTTGACGTAAGGTTTTTATTAAGCTGGTTATATTTAAGAAACTACAGACAGAAGAAAAGTCTGAAACGAAGTAGAAGTTACCCTTCCGTAAGAATCATTTATGAGTAAAAGGGAAATACTCATTGGTAAGGGTGTCTCCCTAAGTGTAGCAAGGAGAGGGTATGAGTCAAACCACAAACAATTAGCTGTGGAGAAGACCTGACTTAAATCTGCATAGCAACCATACCCTTGTTTACTGTGCTTTTCCTGGAAATCTCCCAGAACTGACTCCACACCCCCAACTTCTTGTCTTTGGAAGGACATGGTATTTAAGGTGATGGCTTGGGCTATTACTCAGGGAGTTACTCAGTTTTCCTGGGTATCTCTCATGAATATAGAAGGTATATGTGTTACCAAACTTTCAGTTTTTTCCTGTTAATCTGTCTTACGTTGCTGGAGAGGAAGAATTCCCTCTGCTTTTCAGTATCTCTCTAAGACTAAGAATCAAATTGACATGAGACCAATTATCAGGAGAAAATGAAATTTAATTTTATATCTATAAGGAATCCACACAGACATGTAATTCCAAAGAGAATCAGGTAAAATGAGGTATAATATGCCATTCTGAGCTAAGGAGAAGGGGTAGCGGTCTGGGACTTCGAAGGGAAGGGATGCAATTCACAGGAAAGTGAACTATTAAATGATCGGTAAACAAATGTTTGCTGGGACATTCAGAGACCAGGAGATACAAAGGACTTGCTAGACTCCTCCCTGTCTAAGATACCTAGATCATATTACAATGTAGTTATCTCTGATGATAGCCCTCATTCTGGAGCAGGTCCTCTATGTAAATTCTTTTTAGGCAGTTGAGAGGGAAATAAAGACCTTTCCCCGACTGCTGGGTTTTGATTGCTTTTAACTCAAAATAATCTTTATGCCAAAGTGGCCCATTTTGAAGCAGCTGGTCCTTGGCCCCTACAATGTCCATTTAATTATTAGACCAGCCAAAGAGCCTAGAAGAGTAGAAGAAAACTTTTTTTTTCTCATATAAAGATGTATTGTACATACATACAGTAAAAAAGTTTCTGGAAATAGATGACCTATACCAAAGTATTAGCAGAAGTTATCTTTGGTTGGTTTATATTGTTCTTTATTCATTTTCATATTTAGTTTTCTTTATAATAAAAATTTTAATACCTTTAAAAATAATAGCAGGAGGAAGCACTCTCTGAAGAGCTTACTTCAATAACTTACTTCTTTGGTTAGGCCAATGTCAGTTGCAATAAATTTCCAACCCCCTGACTCATGATTCTTTTATAATTCATTCAACATCTCACATTCTGCCAGGCACATAATAGATGCCATGAATATTTTTTTTCTTTTGGTTAGTTCTTAAGTAATAGACAAGGATGCAATTCTCTTAGACATAACACCTCCAAGCCTTTGTAAAATTATTTTGATTATTTCATCCTTGATCCCCACACATTTATCTGTCAGAATCCTCTCCATCTCCTGTTTTCTCATTTGTCCAACTTCACCCCATAAAGAGTTTACTCCCTGCAATTTAGGTTGCATCCACGGGCTCCTTGAGTAGCTGCTTGGGTTGCCAGATCCCATGCTTCACGATGTGGCATTTCATCAAAATACATAAGTGGTGGGAGAGGCCAGAAACTTAGATGTGTGGCTAACCAGGTTTGCTGTAAAGAAGCAACCGAAGGAGAGGTTCCCTCTTGGTCAGACTGAATCTACCTCAGGTGGAAGAACTATGAGCTGAGGGCCTACTGATCATGGCAAGTTGGAGGGGAGGACTTGTGATGCACCCAATACAGTAGAGAAGATAAACACCATGCTTGGAAGAAGGCTTGGTTCTGGTTAGGTCCCCGAGAAGGGGACTGTAAGAGAAGATCTGAGTGCAGTTTGTTGGGAGGGGAGTTGCAGGACGCACCTGTGGGAAGATTGAAGTAAGACAGAGGGATGAAAACTATAAGAAGTGCATTATTTATGTGTTATTTCTTTTGGCAAGTAGGGCTCTCAGATAAACTGTAGGGAACTGGGTTACTGATTCACTGCTTTTCATTTGTGATTGACTGAAGGTTGTGTCCTGGCACTTTTCACCTGCCAACTACAGGGTTGTATAAGTACTGACAGAAGAAACTCCTTTTAGAAAAGCTGCATGTGCTTTCTTTGGAAGCCACTGAAGACACATAAATGTTCCTGGTGAACCCTGAGGGAATGTTGGACATACCAATAGTATATGCTCCATAGAGAATATAAACAAGGGTCAGAATATGCAAATCAAACTGTGATAGATCCCTCAATTCAAGTAGAAGCAAAAAGGGAACATTATAAATTCTTGAGGGAGATATCATGAAGATTAATCCAAAGATAGTCTCCAGAATTAATAGCAGGGGAAAACTGAATAAATTAGATGGTCTAGAAATAAAGTAAAAAATGTAAATGGCCCTGTTCATGTAAAATAACTACTCCCTGCTCATATATATATATACATATATACATACATACATACATACATATATGTATATATATATACACATACACACACACATATATCTATGTGTGTATATACACAAGACAGACAAATATCAACAAAGGAGCTTCTCCTCTAATAGAACTTTAATCCATTCATTCATATGTATATACACACATAGATATGTGTGTGTGTGTGTGTGTGTGTGTGTGTGTGTGTGTGTGTCTGTATTCATTCATACTCAGAAGTGTTAAAAATCTTAAGGCAAACAAACAAAATTTTCCTGAAAGAGCTGATTAGCTGGGGGAATGATTCTAATGCAGAATTACACTGAAACCTTACATTTAAATTAAAAAAAAAAAAAACTATGTACATTAAAAATCACCAAAATTTTAAACAGAACAATTAGGAAGTATACATTTTCCATATAAATAACAAAGTTGGTAGATCTACAATCTATAAAATGCATTCTTTAGAGAGAAGTGTTTAGTCATAATGCCTGGGTTGGAATCCTAACTTTAAGGAAATTACTTGAATAAGCCTCAGAATCAATTTTGTTTTTTTTAATTGGCATAAATATAGTGCCTGTCACATAGGATTCTGTGAGCATTAAAGAACTAATATGGCGAGCTTGGAGTAAATGTTAGCTCTTATTACCTATTACTTTTACTTTTACCACCAGCACTAAATACCACCGCTCTCAGCCTTACTGCTATTGCTGTCATAATTACTAATACGGCTGTAATCATTCAAAACGTTGAATACTCAATAAAATCTCATTCACTCAATCCTTCTCTTTCTTCTCTTTCCCTTCTCTCTCTCTCACACACACACAAATGTCCTCCAAATATTTTTAAACTATTTAGAAAATTTTAAAGTGATGAATTCTATAAAAAGATTCTAATCCTTAACTGTAATTAAAAAATAATAATATCACGTAATAGTACCCCAGATGGAGAAGTATGTTTCCATACTTTCAGGGGGAGGTTATTGGCACACTTCTTTTTAGTAATTTAGCGCTATGTATCAGTTCCAAAAGCATCCTGGGTGGCTCAGTCAGTTAAGTGTCTGCTTTCAGCTCAGGTCATCCTGGGGTCCTGGGATCAGCCCCGCATTGGGCTCCCTGCTCGGTGGGAAGCCTGCTTCTCCCTCTCCCACTTCCCCTGCTTGTGTTCCCTCTCTTGCTGTGTCTCTGTCAAATAAATAAAATCTTAAAAAAAAAATCCCAAAAGAAAAAATACAAAAGAGTTAGACATTTTTTTTTCTAAGATTATTCACCATAGCAATAATTATGACAGCCAAAAATTGGAACCTATATAAACCTTTCCATCAAGAAAGTTTTGGTTAAAATTTTATGTCCATATGATTTAAAGATATGAAAAAAATCTTCATATTATATCGTAGGTAGAAAAGCTGGTGGAAAGAGTATCCAATCTCCATATAGTGAAAGTCTTTGTAATAATTAATAATGATGATAATAATTTTTAAATGTATTATGTGTGTTAAATTATTTACTTCTTATAAAAAATGGTGGAACAATACTCTTAGCATCTATGTTGCACAGATATAACTACTATAGCTAAGGGAACAAATGTTAGACTGTTAGTAAGTTACATATAAAATATTGAAGAGAGGGGTGCTTTAGTGGCTCAGTGGGTTAAAGCCTCTGCCTTCAGCTCAGGTCATGATCCCAGGGTCCTGGGATCGAGTCCCGCATCAGGCCCTCTGCTCCGCGGGGAGCCTGCTTCCTCCTCTCTCTCTGCCTGCCTCTCTGCCTACTCGTGATCTCTGTCAAATAAATAAATGAAATCTTTAAAAAAAATTGAAGAGAAATAACCAATGATCACAATGAATATTCAGTGTAGTGGTGAGAGGTGTGTGTGTGTGTGAGAGAGAGAGAGAGAGAGAAACTTTATGATATAGTAGGAATTTTACCTTTTTAATCTTTTTTTAAAATTTATTTTTTAGAGTTTATTGATTTATTTGACAGATAGAGATCACAAGCAGGCAGAGAGGCAGGCAGAGAGAGAGGGGAAAGCAGGCTCCCCGCTGAGCGGAGAGCCCAAGGTGGGGCTCAATCCCAGGACCCTGGGATCACGACCTGAGCCGAAGAAAGAGGCCTTAACCCACTGAGCCACCCATTACCTTTTTTATCTTATTAGACTTTCTCAAAAGAATTAATTTTGCATTACTATTCAAAATTATTATAGAGCCCTTAAATGATAAGGAGGTAGAAGAAATAAAGTAGATATTGGCAGTCCAAGAGACAGTATCTGTTTTCAGCAAATATTATAGGGCTTTTAGTTGAATGATAATGAATGTGTTACCATTTTTTGGTTCTTTTTATTATCTGAAATGTTATAATTAGTATACTGAATGTGCTTAGTACCTAGCACAGATTATACATAAGAAAAATTATGTAGTCTTAGTGAGCTTCTGGATGAGTTGTGTTGTATCTTCAAATTAGAAACATGTAGAGAAGGAGCATAGTATTTAATCTGGGAATTCATAAACATTTTATAGGAAAAGGAGAAATGGAAGTGTGTTGTGGAAGATTTGAATGTAACACCGATAGCCTTAAGGTATAAACATAACTTTATAGGCTGAACTTACTATAATATCATAAACAGTTCTATATTTGTATTACTACTAACATTAGTAGACCTCAATTCTAAGAATTCAATGCCAAATTTTATCTCATGTTCTAAACAAAACTAGCCTTACTCTTCTAATTCTTTGTAAGTACTGATGGCCCTGGGTAGAGTCCTACTACCATGGAGAACTGGGATGTTTTTATATATATATATATACATATATATACATATATATGTATATATATTATATATATAATATGTATATTATATAGTATATATATATAAAATTTGTGATTCTCTCTTATAGATATATATCAATATGTTTATATCTATCTATCTAGAGAGAGAGCCATTGTGTTTAAAACACTGTGTTAGGCAGTATAGCACATTAATGAAGAAGACAGACAAATATCAACAAAGGAGTTTCTCCTCTAATAGAACTTTAATCCATTCATTTGTGAAGTTGGTTCCAGTAACAGAAAATTAGAGGAAGTATCCAAGTTTGAAGAAGAATGCATGTTTTCTATATAGCAACAACCTAAGTATTTTATTAAAAAGACATACCAACAGATTTGAACTTATGACTCAGAAGTAAACATCTAATACTATGAAAATGAACTTTAAAGGGATGAAGTATTATATGTTATAAAGTAACACATTACAGAATAACTATATTAGGCATTTTTCAATTTTAAATATATGTGATTTATAAGGTACAGTCCTAGACGAGTCTATTAGTATTTAATTTTACCCTAATGGCAGATAGCATAAAATGTAGAACACTTGAAAAAAAAAAAAAAGCTATCTTACACATTTGTCCTCAAAGATACTCTATAATTGCCTTAACTTTTAGGATGAAAGAGGGGAAAATATTTTGATGACATATACAAGGCTTCAGGAGGCCACAATAATATAATTTTTTCATACTCATGTACATTGAAAGAAAAACTCTGCTCTGCATTTTGTTCACAATAAACCAATACCATTTAAATTTTACAGAATTAATGCAGAAATTATATATAGTATATCCACATACAACTAATTACAAGACTTTCCATTAGATGCAGTATATTATTTAAAAAACAACCTATGTGTAATTTGGTTTTAGTGATATTGCTAGAAATTTTTTTGTGTCATAATAAATACCGAGTAAGAAATTTCCGTGATAAAATCCACCAAAGAGGGCGCCTGGGTGGCTCAGTGGGTTAAAGCCTCTGCCTTCAGCTCAGGTCGTGATTTCAGGGTCCTGGGATTGAGTCCCGCATCAGGCTCTCTGCTCAGCAGGGAGCCTGGCTTCCTCCTCTCTCTCTGCCTGTCTCTCTGCCTACTTGTGATCTCTGTCTGCCAAATAAATAAATAAAATCTTAAAAAGAAAAAAAAAAATCCACCAAAGAGTCAAACCCCTTTGCAAGCTAGCTATCAGATGTGGGACAACCAGTCTCATAACCAGAGGGCAGTGAAAAATAAAATGTCTTATGAGATGAGTTCAAATGAGTAATAAAAATTAAAACGATTTTGAGCAACACTTACAAGGTCATGCATCAGCTTAGAAAAGATGTATGTTCTAGCTGAGAAATGCAAAGTTCCCTGTTTAATAAGAAACCAATGGGTATGTCCTGTTAATTTCAGAGAAGTTAGGTTTCTCTGGGAAAAAAGTAGTTCCCATACTTAAATCCCTTGGTTATGTGGATTTAGAGGCAGAGGGTCTTTTCCAAACTCTGAGACTGCTATCAATGGTGTCAGTGGGTATATATTGATTGTTTTAGAGCTTTGGGGTGAAGTTTGCCTAAAACAACTAGTTGGTCTCCATATCTCTCTGTGTCTTTGTCTCTATTTGTGTTGTGTCTCTGTCTCTCTGTCTCCCTGTCTCTCTCCAGATCTAGTGTACATACCATTCCCCCTGGTGTACTGAGTCCTTTAACATCTTGCTTGGGATTACAAACTCAAATGCAACAAGCATGAAGCTTGTATCATGAAAGGATGCAGTGAGCCATTTGAGACTTGGGGCAATCTGGAGAGTACATGTCCCCTCTAAAGGGGGTCAGAGTTAGCATATGATTTAAGAACATGGACTCTAATTATTTAGTAATTCATCTATTTGCTTACTACTGAAAGGGGTGCAGAATATCTACCCCCAAACTGATCACTTTTACGTAAGGATTATTTTGAGCAAAAGGCAGCAAAAACCCAGCAGATTTTGGAAAAGCTATTTACCTCCCCTTGGCCGCCTATATTTACATTGGAAAGGGGGCCTGCAGCAGGAGCAGCGTTATTATTTGTACGTCACCGAGGCACCTGCCAGGTCTCAGCTTTGTTGCCGCAGGTCTTCTGAGGCTGTGGGAACTTGCTCAGGTCTTGAGCAGGTGGAGTCAGAAAGAATAAGAAATCTAATTCCCCAGGAGCATCTCTCGATCAGTGGAGTCCAGGCTTTGGTTTCCAAGCTTTGATGGATTAATTTGAAGGGACCATTATGATTACTCCTCTGCAGTTCTTCAGGGGACGCCCAGCAAGAATGAATTTATTTGCCCAGAGTGACCAACAGATTATTAGCATCTACTTTATTAGCTTTTCCTCTCTCCTTATTGGACTCTCTATACAACCTCATTCTGAGTTCTTGTGATCACCTCTAAAATAGAAATAAACTATATGAACCCAAGGTCCTATCTTAGGCTTTGCTTTCAGTGGAATCTTTCCTAAGGCAATAGCTTATAAAAAGGAAATAATCTGAAGGCTGAAAATGCACATTATGCCACCAGCTTAATACTGATATGTATGCCATTTTGCATGTCATTATTCCATGAGGAGTTGTTCTCTGCTTGACTTACTTTCCTACCCATATCTCAAGGCAGAGAAGACTCCCCACTTTTGTAAGCAAGGTTTACATGATCATACAGCATTCTTAGTACCCTTGTCATTTGAATAGGTATAAGTGGCATTAGGGAAGGAAGACATATACAGATATTTGGCTCTAATTCATATCTCCTAAAGAGAAAGCAGGAGATAATACTAAAGACATGTCCCCTACTTGCAAGGCATTAGGTAAAGTCTTACATAAGATTTTACATAATATTCCTCACCATTGACCTTGGAAGAAAGCATACCTTATATCTCAGACTTTAAACAAGGACACACAAGATATAAACTGCCCAGTATCACCCAACTGTATTGTAACAGACCCAAGATAGCAAACATGATGTCTGACATCTCAGCTTATGCTCTTTTAAGTCCATAAGACTACAGACTTTCTGTGAGATTTAATTATCTTAGACTTCTTTGCTTTGATCAAATATCTGTTAATTTAATTAAGCCTATAGGGAGAGATTTAGATTTTATACGATAAGGAAAATTCTAGAATTCTGGAAATTAAATTTTATCTCTGGTGGCAAAAAAAAAAAAAAGAATGAGAAGGAAGATGAAAAGTAGGTGAAGATATTGTAATTTTAAGCATGACCTACTTTAAGAGTTTTGCCTTATAAGGGATTGGAATACTTAGAAGAGAAATGTTTATAACTATGAATCATTCAGAATTTTTTTTTAAATTTTTCCTAAGTTGTATAGAAATTTGCCTCTGAAAATATTTTGAATGTATTTAACCTGATCTAAACTTTTAATCAATTTAAAGTTACCATTTCCTCTTCTAAATAAATTTATAGGAAACATGTCTATACAGATCTGATAAGTGGTGAGGGTACCTCTATGGGATAATGGTCTGCTTTAGGCATTGACTGTTTTTAATATAAGTCTAAATCCAGACATTAACCTATCCATTTTCCATTGGATTTTATCCAGTTTTAGTAGTGTCCAATTACATCCCAATTAAATGCAATTTCTTTCTATTAATTTAATTAGTTCTCATATCTCATATCTCATATCATAACCTCCATTAGTTTTAGTTATTTTCAATAAACTTTTGATTAAATCACTTCATTGCTAATTCCTTTACATAAATTTCAATCAGCTTCCAGTCTATTCAATCTATATGCCTAAAATCAATATGAGATACCCATTATTAAGGCTGCTCTTTGCACTTAATTGAGCTGAGATGGAAAGTATTCTATCTCATTTAAATCAATATGACACAATATAGTGCAGTCTCCATAAAAGTCAATACTTCTGTGATAAGTGATAAGCATCATCCCTGCTGGTTTGTAATTGCTAAATCTGCTAAAAATAATTCTAATTCAGCAAGACTCAGTGTTTCTATGTAATTCTGTCAAATTTCAGAACCTGTTAAAAACACTTTTCTTTGGACTTATCTCTTACTCATGTTTACTGACTTTTCAGACACAAGGGGAGCAGCAATTTTTGGTCAAAGAAAGGGGTTCTGGAACCAGATTTCTTTGTTTTGAATCCTCTCTCTGCCCAATCTTTACAATGTACGTTGGTTGGGCAACTTTCCTGACCCTTTGGTGCCCCAGGTTTCTCCTACAATAATACTAACTACCATCTTGGATTATTCACTGTATTATAACATTAGAAGAGTGTCTGGCCTGTAGGCCAGTTTTAGCTCAGTTTTACTGCTATTTATCACTATCATTTATAGTTATAAATTTATAGTTATATCATTTATAGTTACAAAAACTAACGTATATTAAGCACCAATCATGTGATGGACTATTCTTTTGTGGTTCAGACCATTATATAATTCATTGCACACAGAAACCTTGTAAAATAGGCACTATTTTCCTTGGTTTGCAGATAAACTGAGACTCAGAGAATCAGTTGATAGAGTCCCTAATTTTATTTAGTGACAGAGGTAGATTTGAATGATTTGAATGAGGCCCATTTAATTCAAATGTAGTACGATATTAAAGTGTTGTGCTGACTTCCATCATTAGAATTTTCCTGTCAGATTTTTACGGTAAAGCCTTATTGTTCTTATAACTTGTTCTCAGATCTCCTCCGTCCAGCAAAAACAAAAACAAAAACAAAAACAAAAACAAAAAAAAAACCATACTGATGGAGATAGAGATGACAGAGATAGAAGTAGATCTGGGGCATTATTTTCACTACCATGAGGAAGTAATGGTTTTGTAAGAAGGGTAAGAGAGCCCCATAGAATTCTCTCCATCATTACAATGAGAGGGACAATATAGTTTGCTATTGCTTCACCTTCAACAATGTCATTAGGAAGATCCAAATTGAATAAAGGAGGAATAACTGCCTTTGAATTGGACAAAGAATATACAATTTTACAAAAATACACAGGGATCTGCCAGGCTTTCTGAGCCATCGTGGTTGTACAGAACACACTAACTGATCACCTACAGCAGTGTCTGCCTTTGACAGTGATCAAAATACATTTGTAAACTAGAGACAATTGTTGAGGCCAAGTGGGGGGAGGATTGAATGGAATATTCTACCAAGTTTTTCTGGAACAAAAATATCAGAGAATTACTAAGAGTTCAAATCCATTAAAGCAGGGGTGCTCAGACAAAAAAGACAAAGTACAAAAAGATAAATCTATGTCCACGTGTAGAATTGCCAGTAGACTATGGAGGCAGGTACTGGATACCTGGAGGAAATGAGTATGAAATGGGGCACATTAGGAATCAAGTGAGGAAAATCCTAGGATTGGCCTTTAGTACTTCTGTTGTCCTGTGATTTTCTGTCATCTATTTTTAGGCAAGAACATGGTGGGAAGGTATGTCCTGGCACCATAAAATTAGAATTGATGTGACCATGGGGAAATCAAGACAGCTCCTTTGTTTGGACCAACTTTAATTGATAGCAGATGAAGTGTGTCACTTATAGTAAACACTTAATGAAGATTTATTGGTTACTCGAGTGAAGATACTTGGATAGACAATAGGTTTCTGGCACTGTTAGTAGACTCCGTTAAAGGATGGAAGATTCAGTCCTTATCTTCCCTTTTAGGTTGTTTACCTACAGTATGTATGGGTAAATAGGTATGTTTTTGACAAAATCACTGGAAATACGAATAAAATTCTTACATTATGTATGAAATACAGAGATTTAAAAAAAATATATTGGGTTGGGGCACCTAGGTTTCTCAGATAGTTAAGTGTCTGCCTTCAGCTCAGGTCATGATCTCTAGGTCTTGGGATTGAGTTCCCCCCACCAAGTCTAGCTCTTAGCTCAGCGAGGAGTCTGCTTCTTCCTGTCCCCCTACCTGTGTGTGCATTCTCTCTCTCTCTCTCTCTCTCTTTCAAATTAATAAAATCTTTTTAAAAATTATTAGAATAAAAAGTTGAAATTAAAAAAAATTAAATTCTAAAAAATCCTGTTGGGGGTTTATAGTGGTGGTGTTCATTGATAGACCTTTGTTATTGAAGGTTTAGAACAGTTTGAGGAAAGCCATGTTTCCTTGAAAAAAGAGGTAATTATAATTTCTTATTATAATGTTAGTTTTGAAATGTTTAAAATAATATAAAAGTGCCTAGGAGTGCCTCAGTGGCTCAATTGATTAAGCTTCAGCCTTTGGCATAGGTCGTGATCCCACAGTTCAGAATCAAGCCCTGCATAGGGCTCCTTGCTCAGCAGGGATCCTGCTTCTCCTTCTGCCTCTGCCCCTCCCCACCACTTGTGGGGCCTTGTTCTCTTTCTCTCTCTCTCAAATAAATTAATAAAATATTTTTTAAAAAATATATAAATGTCTAGTCAAGTAGGAAGAAAAGGTAAGATAAACAAATGTAAAATAATAAGAACAACACAAAGCCAAAGGCTGATGTAAAATTTCTTTAATATGCTACCAATATATTCATTTGGGGGGGGGGGTTCTAGGACATTTTTGCACATGAAGCTTTATTCCCTTTTTAACAAACTCTATAATACTTTTCCCTCCAAAATTATCCTTCACTTGCCAAGAAACATGAAATGTCTTGAGCAAAATTAAAATAGTAAATAAGAGATGGGCAAATCTCAAGATTATCCTTGGCTGACATTACATCAGATAGAGTCAAAATCATGTTTAATAGGCAAGGAGTACTTTGTGAAAGTCACAACTGCAGCCCAAATCAGAATGTTCACATTATTTTTACCCTTATTCATAATTTGGGTTGTAATTCAAAGTAGTTGTTTTTTCAGAAGAAAAGTGCAAATGAGCTGAAATTTTCCCTAATCTCATCCCACCTATAACCACATGAACTGTGACTTTTCTCTTTAATGTTCCATGATACTGACTGTTGTAATATAGAAATACTGTCAGAATGCAAGGACCTCAAGATTGGATCAAACCCATGGGTGGGAGAGGCCACCTTTGGGTTTCTTCTAAAATGAGTCAAGCTTGTGTTCCTAAAGTGAAATTGATCTGAATTAATCTTAAGACCACGCTGAAAATTCGAAAATAAGCCATAAAGTGGACCTAAGGAGAGAAGGAGTGGGTTGAGAGTAGAGGTTCAAGAGGGAAGCTGGGAATGGAGTCTGTACTGAAAGGCTCACTAACATTGTGCTCCGTCGATGCCCGGTGGCTTCTGGAAGCTCCCCTGTACTATACAGACGGCAGCCGCTTAAAGAACAAAGAACAATCCGAAGAGTTAAAAGGAAGAAGAAGGAAAGTAGGACTAGGAGACAGGTATGAGAAGAAGAAATTTAAGATAGTCGTGGAAGAATTCGCTATCATGAATTCATTTCTTATCCCTCTACTGCATGTGTTGGTTGAAATACCTTGAGTGAGATTAATCCTTCCACCTCTGTTGAGATCTACTAATCCTGTACTGCTCTGGTATTTTGAAACTAGGTTTCTTTGCAAAAAGATTTTGGCTTAAAAAAAAAAAAAAGATTTTGGCTCGGTGGCCAAATGCATATCATTTTACATTAGGAGCACTGTAAATAATTCAAATGTCTCTAGTGTACCTGTCAGAAGAATGAAGAAGATTTGAAATTTACATGTACATAAAAGAGCAAGGGTGGTAGATTGGAAGACAAGGTCCCTGACCCTTTGATTCTATCTTGGCATCTTATAGCTGTGTAGGGCCAGTATTTCCCATTATAAGATAAAAATGAATCTGTATTGATTTCTAATCTCTCTTGAGCCTCTTTTGGAAAAATGATATTTATTCACAGTGGAGGTACCAATCACTACAAAGCTCCAATGATTTGTTTCAGATGAAAAATGAGCCTGATGTCAAATTATACTAAGCTCTGGGGCAATGTGTTTGTTTTATTTTCTCTTTTTCAGCCAGGGTGAATATCGTTATTTAAAACTCTATTACTTCCCACAAAACCTATGGCATCTTATTATATAAAGTAGTTACATGCAGTACAAACATAATCTATATTTCTACTGTCACTGGATTGAAAGAACAGGAGCGTTGTTATTTATATAGCCTGCCCCCCCCATACTATGCTGTGCACATAGTAAGATAATAATCAATCTTTGTTTAATCAATGCTTGAAAAAATCTTGTTCAAATATTAGGAAAACAGGTGTTCTTGCACAACTTCTCTTGGCTTAATTGAGTCCAATTGCTTATATCTTTTATTGTGAGCCAATTCAAATCCCTTTTGGAAGAATGTAATTATAAATCATGAATTAAGGGAAATTAGAGTGATTTACGAATCCATGTTCCCATAGAAGACCAAATGTTCTATATTTTCAATCATCTCGTCAATCCTAAGACCTAAGAATCTAGTACTTCTCTTTGTATCCAGTGTTCACTTCAATGGTGCAGGCTGAAAATGACGTTGGGTCATTGTCACTAACATCAACTGTCTAATCTGACCATAAGTTTCCTTTGGCTCCCATTAAACTTTTGAACTCCTGGTGAAAAATCTGGAAAATTATGAGTATAATCAGGGCATATGCTTCCAATTTTGATATGAAGAATTAGATATGACTGCAATTTATATTAGATTATGCTCAAACATTTTACTAGTTAATTCATCAAAACACAGATCTGTTTTCCAAATACTGACTAATTTTGGAGTTCGTATTAAATTTGCAGAGACATTTAATCCATATGCTTCATACTGTAACTCATCATTTTGTAGGCGAGAATAGGTCTAAGTTCAGGACTATTTTTTGACTAAGACACTTTGAGTGTTTTTAATTAACATTTAGAACTTCTTTTCTTTAAGGCAGGAAGTTATGTTTGACAAAGTTAAGGCCAAACACCAAAAGGTTAGTGTTTTGTCTAGAACTCAGCATACATGAATCTTAAATGAATTTTAAACCTGGCTAAAATAAGCTGTCTCACTCTTTGAGGAAGTGATAGAGAATAAGGAGGTTTGCCATTAAGGAACTTACAAGTGGTGTATTTAATACCAGCTAGAGGTCAAGGAAAGGTGGATGAAAAGGAATCAATTTGTTAAGGAAAATAAATCCTTCTTTATAATAATTAGGCCATGCATGCATGAGCAGTTTCTTGTATGTTTTTGAGAGTTACATAATTTTGGCCTGTCATTTTTCTCACTTACTTAAGAGTTAAATTTAAAATCAATCTCTGAAACTGCCTACCTCTGACAAGTCAGGTATTATCTAGTCAGAGGAGCACCTGTGTCTGTGAGAGAGGAGAGGGAGGGGGATGGAGAAGAGGGAGAGAGAAAAGGAAGGAGAAGGGGTGGGAAGATGCTACTTCTGAGCTCACGCTGGTGCTGGGTATCCTGGATTGCTGCTTGTTCTGGCTTATACTCTGGCAAAATGAAGGTAGTTTAGCAGGGTCTAGAAAATGAATCAGAATTGTCCATTATAAGGAGTAAAGAACAGATGGGGAAGAGGTTTGAAGGGAGGCATTGGATGTTAGGGGGGAAAAAATGGTTGGAGATCAGAGGACAATCAGAGCTCTGACAGCCAGAAGTAAATTGACGCCTGTGTAGTAGTCAGACTCCAAAAGTTCTTCATTTCCTCTTTCTTGTTTTCTCATGCTTTTGTGTAGTCTCTTCACACACTGAATCAGAGCTGGCCTGCTGACCAATGAAGTATGACAGTAGTGGTTGTGTGTAATTTCCCAAGCTAGGACATGAAAGTCATTGCTGCTTCTGCCCCCCCCCCATCTCTTGAATTACTCCCTCTGCAAATTCAGTCACTGTGCCACAAGGATGTTCAAGAAGCTCCACATGGAGGGAAGCAAAAGTTCAGGCTAGAAGCCAGCATAACCTTGCCAGTCCTGTGAGTGAGCCACCTTAGAATTACACTCTCCTGGCCCAGTGTAGCTTTCCTGTGACCTCAGTCTCAGCTGTCATCTGATGGTAACCTCAGGAGAGATCCCAAACAAAACCATCCAGCCAAACTCCCGGATTCCTGACCCACAGAAACCATGATAAATTATCAGTTGTTATTGTGGTTTTAAGTCATTGCATTTTGAGTGGTTGGGTGTATAGCAATAGATTAAACAGCACAAAAAGTTGACCTGGGGAAAAAAATATACCTGTTTATTCTATCATCCAAGGTATATTGAGGACCAGGTACTTTGAGACTATAATGGTGAAAAGATTGTTGTAATCCAGACTTAATGAACTTATGTTCTCATGGAGGTGGATCCTTCTTCAGTTTTAAACCGTCTTGAATGTTAACAAATTACTAGTGCAGTAATAAAAATGAAGAGATTTGTATGAGGCTAAAGTGAAAATGGGGTGGAAGAGTTTGTGGAAAAAATGCTCATGGCAGACTTTCTGAAGAGATGACATTTAAATCAGAATAAGAAGGCAGAGAAGGAGTTAATACATTCCTGGAAAGAGACACAGACCTATGTGTTGAAAGGTCCTAGGCTGAGAAAGACCTTAGTATATTTGAAGGCAGGAAAGAAAGTTGGATATGAGATATGAGTGAGATATGAAGTGCGTGATGAAGACTGTGAACAAGGAAGGTAGAATGAGGGGCAGTGACTAGATTTTGTAGGATTTTACAGACAGTAGTAAGAAGTTAGGATATTCAGTGGTAATCCACTGAAGGGTTTTGAACATAGGAAGGTAACTTTCTCAACAAATGCAATTAGTGGTAGGCACAAAAGCAGGAATTTGTTACAGTGACAGTTTGTTACAATGGCAGTTTCTTTAGGGATTGAGTACCTGATGACCAGTCAGGGTCCCATGCCTTCAGTGACATTTCTTGATGAATTAGTATTTCTACTTATTTTGAATGTGTTCATTCAGTGGAGAACCGTGAGATGAATAGGTTGTGCAAACACTTGGGGAAGGATTCCTGGTACATAAATGTGTTATTGTGTGTTTTAGAGAATGTGATTGAAGCAGTAATAGTGTCTTTGGGTTTGGTTTGTATTTGGAATGCTGTAATACTACAACCACATACTAGTAAAGAACGGAGTCATTTCTCTGGGGTCTTACATATCTAAGAGGTGAAGAATCTTCTAAGACAAAGATCTGCTGAATTATAGTCTACAAAATGCCTCACTATAATCAGGAAAACTATTTTATTTACCCACATCCTCAGCCCAGTGTTCCAAAGAAATAATCATATATAGTAAGTATAATCATGTTTTTCTAGTTTAAGGAACCCTAATCATGCTGAATCATGGCATAGACACGATTTGACAAAATGAAATAATGCAGGTAACATTCAAAAAAAGAACACATTAATTTTGGATTTGCAATTTGCTACAATTACTATTACTAGCCCTATTACTTTAATAGTGGATATTCAATTTGGATTTTGCAATTTTTTTTTCCAAAAGGGTTGAATGTCAACTCAAATTCTGTAATTTGCATTTAAAAAAATACATTTCTCATCAGTGTAAAGTACTGTTTGTCACCTGGCAGGTAATAATTTCCTATCCCAACTCTTAGTTCTGGTGAATATTTCCCCTTCAAAGAATATATTAAATCAAAAGAACACAACATTTTATGCTAATGCAATCTTTGTAAAGGCTGAGATAAAATTTCAAGTACTGATAATTATGAAAACCCTATAAGAGGATTCTAGAAATATTGGTTTCCTTTATTCCTGGGGATACTGTTCTGTCAAAAATAAATGATTCTGTATATTCATTTTCAAAAGACTAGTTCCAAGGAATATATTTCCAGAAAGCACCTTTCTCACACAGGCCATTTAATTCACTCACTGAAGAACCACATTTCATAATTATGTGTTTGCAAGAGACAGTAACATATACATATTACTTGTCTTTGGAATGATCATTTTAATTTTAAAGTATGTAATGGCTCAAAATAGTAATTTTTTGAATAACCAAGTATAGTCAAAATTTCAATAATTACACATTTATTTAGCATGACTTTGTTTAAGGATTTTGCCAAGAGTCAGGGATTCAAGAAAGAAAAGACTCCTTTATTCAACCAGCCGTTAGTACACTAGAGGAGTCAAAGAATTTTGTAGTATCTTGTGTTTTCTATGGAACAAATAATAGAAGACAACCACTATAATAATCTCAGAAAGAAGCAAAAGTGAAGGAAGGCTTCCTGGAGGAGGTGATAATAGAGCTGGGTTTGAAGGCTGAGTGAGAGAAGTAGAATGGGCAAAAGGGGAAAATAATAAAAAATAATAAAGGAGTAAGACTAAAAGGCAAAGAATACATTGCTATGTTATGATGTGATCTGTTCATAATGGAAAACAAAACCATGGGGATATTTTTACTCGATCTTAAATTTATTTTAGAAAAACTTAAACATACCTAGCTTATGGATTTAAAAAAAAAATCATCCTCAGTTGTGTTTGCCACACTGATATTGTCTTAACTCTCTATTTTTGAAAGAGAAACTCAATACCCTAATACTCATGAAGGTGGCTGGCACGCCAACCTTAGAGAGCAAAATCCTTAATTACGGCTCAGATCAGCCACAGCGAAGCAGCAATCTTTCCCATATTGATCTGGATAAACTGCTTAGGGGAGTGAAAATGCCATTGTCTCTGTTTATTTTCCTTACACAGCCAGAAGTTGAATTTCCACCATTTGGGTTTCAGCAAAGTAAACCCAGAGTGATGCTGCACTCTGCAGATTGACCGCCCAGTCTCCTTTGCTGCTCTATGTCTGGAGATGCCACAGCTGCCCATTAGGGTGGCTCTCACATTCAGCATACTCTCCTCATGGCCAACATCTCTGGGGACGTAGCTTTCAGAATACTGTCGTGAAGGTGCCCTTGAGGACAATGTGAGCAACAACACCCTGACTAGGACACTTGAAAAGATAAACCATGTTGTTCTTTTGAGCAAGAAGTCATTTATCCAAGCAAAAGATAGGAAACCATATCCCCACCAAGAAAAGCTTTCTCCGGTCTGCTTTTTGTGTAGCCAATATTACACCATATCAAATGCTTTTTAAGTTTGTGAAGAAACCAGCAAAACCATCTGTTGCTATACAGTTAAGTAATCATTAAAGTGCTTTTAACCAAATTGCAGGGAGTTTATAATTGGATTGAAGACTCCTTCCTGTATAACCGTAGTGTGGCATTACCTTGCCGGGGACATATTCTTGTTATAACGCTGGCAAAAGTTAAGGCAGTTATTAGTTGCGTATATGGCATAGTTGTCTACAGGTAGAGTCTTAGGGTAGATTCCCAGCTGCAGAACCGGAAATAAGATCCATATGCAATTGAGTCATGGCTTGGTTCTCTCCTATTTCCTTTCCTCCTTCCCTCAGTCTACTGACAATCTCACAGAAGGTGGCTTCAGCTTGAGTCCACAGGGAAGGTCTCTGAGAGTAATTTGTGCTTCAGTATGTCTTAAACAAAACGAAGGTTCTGAAATCTTCGTATTCCAATACCCTTCCTCAGAGGATCCCAAGGAAATTTGTATTCCAAAACACTCCAAGTACCAGCTCCACAAGCCTGAGAGAAGTACCAGGAAGAGGACCATATGCTGACTTTTGTAAGAAAAAAGTGTCATGAAGCTGGGAAGAGCTTAGTAAGTAAATGGAAGTATTTAAGGGGGCCTGGATAAAGAAAAGTAATTATTTACAGTTAGTCAATGATTTAACTGACTATGGATACATAAAAGTTCAATGAGAAGTGATGGGACTTTGAAAGAGACAATTTACAATCCGGGCTTTCCTAAAAAGTTATGACTTGTAGCCCAACCAAGGATGAACATCTAGATAGGCATCACCATTGCAGAGCATTCTGTTAACCAAAATGGCCAAAAAGATTGGAGAGGTGGTTATTTTCCTTACAGATTCTTGGAAATGGTGGACTCTAACGGAAAGATCATCGGGATAATTGTCAGAATGGAATTCTGCTATCAATTTTATTCCATGCTGGTGAATCAGAATGTAAGGACAGAAAGTGTTTCTGCCTTATGTGCTGTACTGACGGCTGTGGTATAGTCACCAGTCGGACTCCCCTTTTCAAGGCTTTGGCTCCTATTTCTACAGCTGCTAATAGTGGAAGATGTCAATGCTTTATGGCCGAGTCCTTCTTCAGGAAACTGCCATTGGCCAAAGTTCACAGCTTCACTTTATGCTAGGGTCCCCTCTCTGGGAACAGTCTGTATCTGGTAGGAATTCAACTATGAAGATCGTATCCCTTGCCTTAATTTTGAAATATTCAAAGGATTAAGCCATTACCAGAGTTAGTTGTAGGATTGGTGGAGGCTTCCTTTGCAACTGCACCACAGTTCGACTTCTCCTTCTGCTTTTATTCACTCATAGTTGTTCGCTATAGCTGTCTCCAAGAAATGTCCTAAAGGTACAGTCTGTTTTCTAAAGAATATGATATAAAAATGTAGGTGATACATTGGTCCTATGCCCCAGAATTTGAATGGGATATTATTCTTTCCTGTGGTTACATCTATATCATATAAAACTTACTGTTTTGTGTATTTAATACTGTTGCATTTTTTAAAATTGAAGTGTGGTTTGCATACAGTATTCTAAGTCTCAGGTGTACTACATATTGATTTGACAATTCTATATAAAACTTAATGATCACCACAGTAAGTGTAGTAACCATCTCTCACCATACAATGCTATTACAATATTATTGAGTATATTCCCTATGCTGTATTTTCATCTCTGTGACTTACTTATTTCATAACTAGAAGTTTGTACCTCTTAATCTCCTTTGTCTGTTTTGTCCATATCCCACCAATCTCCCCTCTGGCAGCCCCCAGTTCTCTCTCTCTATTTAAGTATGTGTGTTTGTTGGTTCACTTGTTTTGTTTATTAGGTTACACATACTAGTGAAATCACGTGGTATTTATCTTTATCTGACTTATTTCACTTAACATAGTAACTTCTAGTTCCATCAATGTCCTTGCAAATGATAAGATCTCATTTAAAAAAAAAAAAAAAAGAATGATGAATCACAGACATGTACCCCTGAAACAAGTAACTGTATGTTAATGGAAATTTAAAGAATTAAAAAAAAAAAAAAAAAAAAAAAAAGATCTCATTTTTTTTTTTTTATGGCTGAGTAATGTTCCACAATTATCCATTCTTCTACTGATGGACACTTGGGTTGCTTCCATATCTTGGGTATTGTAAATAGTGCTTCAGTTAACGAAAGGGTGGATATATCATTTTGGATTATTGTTTTTGTTTTTTTTAGGTAAATACAGTATTTCTATTTTTAATTTTTTGAGGAATCTCCATACTGTTTTTCACGGTGGTTGTACTAATTTCCAACAGCAGTGTACAAAAATTCTCTGTTCTCCACACCCTTGCCAACATTTGTCATTTCTTGTCTTTTTGACATTAGCCATTATGGCTTGTATGAGGTAATATCTCATTGTGGTTTTGATTTGTGTTTCCCTTATGATTAGTGATGTTGAACATATTTTCATATCTCTGTTGGCCATTTGTATGTCTTCTTTTTGAAGAATGTCTTCTGCCCCATTTTTTTCCTTTTCTAAAATTTTTTTTCTATTTTTATTAACATATAATATATTATTAGTCCCAGGGGTACAGGTCTGTGAACCATCAGGCTTACACACTTCACAGCACTTATCATAGCACATACCCTCCCCAATGTCCATAACCCAACCACCCTCTCCCTACCCCCCTACCCCCAGCAACCCTCAGTTTGTTTTGTAAAATTAAGAGTCTCTTATGGTTTGTCTCCCTCCCGATCCCATCTTGTTTCATTTTTTCCTTCCCTACCCCCCAAACCACCCACGTTGCCTCTCAAATTCCTCATATGAGGGAGATCTTATAATTGTCTTTCTCTGATTGACTTATTTCGCTCAGCATAATACCCTCTAGATCCATCCACGTCATTGCAAATGGCAAGATTTCATTTCTTTTGATGGTGGCATAGTATTCCATTACATATATATATATATATATATATATATATATATATATATATATGCCACATCTTCATCCATTCATCTATGGATGGACATCTGGGTTTTTTCCATGGTTTGGCTATTGTGGACATTGCTGTTAAAAACATTTGGGTGCACGTGCCCCTTCAGATAACTACATTTGTATCTTTAGGATAAATACCCAATAGTGCAATTGCTGGGTCATAGGGTAGCTCTGTTTTCAACTTTTCGAGGAAACTCCATGCTGTTTTCCAGAGTGGTCGCACCAGCTTGCATTCCCAACAACAGCGTAGGAGGGTTCCCCTTTCTCTGCATCCTCGCCAGCATCTGTCATTTCCTGACTTGTTAATTTTAGCCATTCTGACTGGTGTGAGTGGTATCTCATTGTGGTTTTGATTTGTATTTCCCTGATGCTGAGTGATGTGGAGCACTTTTTCATGTGTCCATTGGCCAATTGGATATCTTCTTTGCAGAAATGTCTGTTCATGTCCTCTGCCCATTTCTATTTATTTATTTATTTATTTATTTATTTATATTTAAATTTTTTTATTTTAATAAACATATAATGTATTTTTATCCCCAGGGGTACAGGTCTGTGAATCGCCAGGTTTACACATTTCACAGCACTCATCATAGCACATACCCTCCCCAATGTCCATTTCCCCTCTGCCCATTTCTTGATTGGAAGATTTGTTCTTTGGGTGTCGAGTTTGATAAGTTCTTTATAGATTTTGGATACTAGCCCTTTATCTGATATGTTGTTTGCAAATTTCTTCTCCCGTTCTGTCAGTTGTCTTTTGGTTTTGTTGACTATTTCCTTTGCTATGAAAAAGCTTTTGATCTTGATGAAGTCCCAATAGTTCATTTTTGCCCTCGCTTCCCTTGCCTTTCGTGATGTTTCTAGGAAGGAGTTGCTGTGGCTAAGGTCGAAGAGGTTGCTGCCTGTGTTCTTCTCAAGGATTTAGATGGATTCCTTTCTCACATTGAGGTCTTTCATCCATTTTGAGTCTATTTTTGTGTGTGGTATAAGGAAATGGTCTAGATTCATTCTTCTGCCTGTGGCTGTCCAATTTTCCCAACACCACTTGTTGAAGAGACTTTTTTCCATTGAACACTCTTTCCTGCTTTGTCAAAGATTAGTTGACCATAGAGTTGAGGGTCTTTTCTTTCTTTTCATGACTAAAGAATACTCTATCATATGGATATGCAATTTTGTTTATCTATTAATTCATTAATGGACATTTGCATTGTTTCTGCCTTTTCCCTATAGTGACTAGCACAACTATGAATGTTCACATGTTTGAAATTCATATTTCAAGTTTTTGCTAGAAATCCTGTTTTTAATTTTGGGAGGTATAGAGTAGGTGTGACTTTATTTTTAAAGAATTTATTTATTTATTTATTTATTTTAGAGGGAGAGGGAGCATGAGAGGGGAGAAGGACAGAGGGAGAGGGAGAAACTCAAGCAGACTCCAGGCTGACTAAGAGGCCATTGTGGGGTTCATTCTCATGACACTCACATCATAACCTGCGTGAAATCAAGAGTTAGATGCTTAGCTGACTGAGCCACCCATGTGCCCTTGTAGGTATGATATTTCTCATTCATATGGTATTTGTTTTGACTTGTTGAAAACATGCCAAACTGTTTTCCATAATGGCTGTATTATTGTATGTCACCATTGGAAATGTATGAACTCTTTTCATTACAAACAGATTCTAGGGAGCAATAGACTTTAATGGAAGGATCATTGGAATAATTGTCAGAATGGAATGTTATTTCCATTCTCATTTCTTCACATCCTCACTCACATGTGTTATTTTCTGTATTGTTGAATGTGGTCATTGTAGTAGGTGTAAAGTAGCATCTCATTGTGGTTTTGATTTATAAATTCCTAATATTAATGATGTTGAGTATTTTAAAAATTTATTTATTTATTTATTTGAGAGAGAGAGAATGAGCAAGAAAGAGAGCATGGATGAGGGGAGGGGCAGAGGGAGAGGGAGAAGCAGACTCCCTGCTGAACAGAGAACTTGATGCAGGGCTCGATCCGAGGACCCTGGGATCATGACCAGAGCTGAAGGCAACTGCTTAACCAGCTGAGCCACCCAGGCACCCCATCTGTTGGGTGTCTTTTCACATGCTTATTTGCTATTTGTTATTCTTTGCTCATTTTCAATTGGGATTGTTTGTCCTTTAGTTACTGAGTTATAAAATTCTTTACATATTAGAATGAGAATTTGTAATCCAGCTGGCAATAAACTACATGAGTGAGTGTGTCTTGACATCATCTTGAATCCTGCAGGGGTGTAAGTGTGAAAACTTACACCAGTAGTGAGTTGAGACATGATATTATGGAAGAAAATACTCTGGCAGGTGTAATATCTCATACATTTGAAAGTTTCTAGGAATCTTACAATGATAAATATTATAGAGTCATATGCCTCTTGCTGGGAGCTATCAATGTATTGGAGAAAGTGAAAGTAAGTGAAGAATTAAAAGTCAAATAACCAATTAAAAGCTAAATTAAGGGGCGCCTGGGTGGCTCAGTGGGTTGAGCTGCTGCCTTCAGCTCGGGTCATGATCTCAGGGTCCTGGGATCGAGTCCCGCATCGGGCTCTCTGCTCGGCAGGGGACCTGCTTCCCTTTCTCTCTCTCTTTGCCTGCCTCTCTGCCTACTTGTGGTCTCTCTCTGTCAAATAAATAAATAAATAAATCTTTAAAAATAAATAAATAAATAAATAAAAGCTAAATTAAGAAGTCAGAATAGTTCTATGGCAGCATATAAAAGTGAATCATCTTCTAGAGTTTGAGCTCAGAAGAAGCAGAGGATCAAGCTGTAAAGTTAATTTTAATGAAAGCAGAGTTCCTAGATAATTTTGATTTTTTTCTTTTTTTTGATGATGTTGAATTTTTAAAACCTGTCCAGATCAGAAATTCTAATGAAAGTAACTGGGACCATGAGACCTGGGATAGAAACATTATGTTGATTCTCTCAAAGATCTGGAATCACCAAATTTCCCTGAATTTTCTCTGCCTATAGGAGTATCTTTCTTATCTTGAATAAAGACAAGGACCCTCCCCATACACTTGCTCATAGATGATACAGAGCCTTGCCTTGTAAGACACATGTCTTCTTCAAGATATGCTCCAACCTTCTCTTCTAGTCATCAGACCAATAACTAGGTGAAGTCTTGACATATGCCAACTGGGAGAATCCTAGACCTGTTAAGGAAGGAAAGAGACTACATGGAAGGATATAATATTTACTACTACTACTACTACTACTATTTTTGGGGGGGTGAGGTTGGGAGGCAAACATAAAGTTTGACAGTGGAACATTTATCAGTATGAGAGGACTCTTGCATGAGACAGGTTTGCCATTATGTAAAGAACCATGGAAGAGGGTATTAACTTTGTGCTAGGATGACTCTTATAATCTTAGAGTGAATGATGATCCACAGTAGGCAAAAGAGAAATGCCAGTATTCCCATGGCAGAAACTAGAAGGGACCAAAAGGCTTATAGGAATGGGAGGTTAGAGATACTTTCTCACCTAAAAAATTCATTAATGCTATCTCACACAAGGACAGAAGGAATTGGATTTACTAAGTGATAAGGACTTGGCTGGTGAGAGGGTCACTAGTAATACTGAGAAAATACTGTAACTTCTTCTGAGGGCCGGGGCTAATGATAGAATATATGGTTACAGAAATTGATTCCATTATAGCAATAGGGACCATAGGGTCCCCAGAATAATAGAGACCAAATGGTGAGTAGTTATTAGGAGCATGGAGGGAGGTATTATTGTAACAAGCAGAAAAGTTGAAGTGACAGCAAAAGGACCCTAATACACAGATTCCTATTGAGGTGGTAAATAGAGTTCCCAGAGGGCAAGGTAGATGAGCAGGCAACAAGGATATGGATCAGTCAATATAATCAAAATAAATGAAAGGTGAATAATCATAAAGCCCCCCTAATAAAAATGATTACCTTTTTAGACCCAATGACTGAAGAAGAGGCCAGAATTCTTAATCCAGTAAAAAAACAAGCAAACAAACAAAAACCATAATATACATGGTTTTACCCATCCTTTTCCAAGTGGACTAATAGCTATTTACTAGGTTTCTAAATACTTGAAAAAGGTAATCTCTAGATATTTTGAAGACTGCATGAAGCAGAGTCCATTTTTGCATTAATGACCTAGGACCTGAAGGTTTATTACACTCATCTTCCTTCCCCTGGAATATAATTTATGGTGACCAGGCAATAAAAAAGAGTCCTGGGCATATCTGGTACACAGTGGGTGCGCTGGACTTATGGAACTACTCACTGATCATTTTAACATAGATAGGTTTGATTGCTCAAAGCAATCCCCCAACACACACACACACACACACACACACACACACACACACACCCCAATTTCTTGGCATGTGGGTTAAGAGCTATCACCGTGGAAGAGGAAGGCCAGGTGGAGAAGAATAAAACTACCCCAGGGTTACAAGAACTATAGTACAAAGGATCTCATGTTATTTGGATCTCCTATACAACTTCACATTTGTCTACAATACCTTTCATATCTATTTAATCAGATTTAAAAAAAAAAAAAGTCAGCTCTGCCTAATGTGCTGGAAGAGTTGGCAAGATATATGCCTTTCAGATACTGGGAGATGAAACCTATAAGAGCAAGAGCTCATCAAATGAATACAGTTTGTGAGGGCCTGGTGGTCTACGATAAACCAGTAAAATACCAGTGATTGCCCCTCATGTCTCACCAATAAAAAGGAAGCGCCATGGCTCTTTGTCCATCTTCAGCTCTGCATGCACCCTATTCCACAGATTGCTTAAGACTATTTAGTGAGTGATACAGAAGACGACCACCTTAAATGGAGCTTAGAATTGGAAGGGACTTAATATTAGGTCCCAGCTGTGGTACAGATGACTCTGCCACTTGGGCCAGAAGACATAGCACACTGTATGACATTAGATGCCATCTCTAAGGGAAAAAGATACCATGTGGAATTCATGCCAAACCCATTTAGGTTATTGCAACATAGAATCCTAATGTTCTGGTGTCAGGCCATGCTATCTATAGCAGAAATCTATATAGCATTAACAAACAGAGTCCAGTGTGCTATTAGGTCCTTATGGAGATAGAGTATTTGATTATAGGTCATCAAATGGCCATATAACCAGAAACAACTACCATGCAGTTGATTATTTCAGTTCTAATAAGTCATGGGGCTGGAGACATCAGCAACCATCCTTCCTAAGTTGGAAATGGTACATTCAAGAGACTAGGCAGAGTGCCTTCAGAGGTAAATGAAAACTGCATGAGCAAATGGCCTAGAACCCATATCATGAACCACTGCTACACAGCATCCTTTACTTCAGCTTGTATACCATAGGGAAAAACCTACGGACATTGATGTTTATAGTTGCGTTGGCTTGGTATGTGGATGCAAGCCGAAAATGCCCTGTTCCTATACTATAGCCCTCCTCAGGAATGACTGAATGACTGGTGGGAAGAAATAATCTCAGTATCAGAGTTTTGAACTGTGTACTTGGCCATCCATTTTGTAAGGAAAGAAAAGTAGACCGAGAAAGGGATATATCCATGCTTGTGGGTAGTGGTAAATGGCATGATTACAAAAGCAGGAAGTGCGTGGGCCTCTGAGAGTGAGAATCCACTCCAAAAGAAGTATTGCAGAAGCAAAGTACAAAGAATGACTTTGTAGTAGCAGTGAAGCCAGACAAGTTGTCAGATTCTGGATATAGTTTGAAGGTAAAGTGAAAAGGATTTCCTGATAGATCATACATGGTTTGTAGAAGACAGTAAGAAGTCAGGGAAGTTTCCAAGACTTTGTGTCTGAAATACACACACACACACACACAGAGTACTTTAAAACATACTAGAGATAAAAATGTTAATAGTAGTTATGCTCTCAATTTTCATACCATTTAATTCACATATAATTTTTCTTCTTGCTATATAGTATTGTAGTATTCAGAATATAATTTTAATAGCAACATAATTTGTGTTGGCTTACTTTAACCATATCTTTATCATTGAATAAATCAGTTGTTTACCACTTTTTAGTCAATATTAATAATATTGAAAAAATTATATTAATGTGTAGAAATTTGCATTTAGAATATATTCTCTAAGATGATATCACTGGCAGTAACACTTAAAGATGTATATCTTGGTTTTCTCTTACATTTCAGGGTATTAATTATTACTTACATATGTGTGTGTTTATATGTACATAAATGACAATTATATGCAACATAAAATATATTACATATATCATGTTATTATATTAGTTTACATGTAAAATATATAATCTATTTTATATATATAAACATAGAATATTTGCCGGTCTTGTAGGGATATAACTTCAAAATGTCTTCATTTTTTTTTATGACTATCGAGATAGAAATCTTTTTTTCCATATACTTGATAACTGTTTCATATTTCATCTTGTAAATGGTCTGTTCAGGCCTTTTCTACTTTATTTCTTGAATTTTTGGGGTTTTTTATTGATTTCTTAACTTTCCTGTATTAATAAAGACTTGTCAGTTTGTCACATTTGGTGGAAATGCTTGTGGCAGATTTTTTTGAAATAGACTTTTTATAGCTTTTTGTTGATAGGTTGCTTTGTGATTCCTTCTTTATTTCTAAATTTAAACTGTATCCACTTGTCAGAAATTTTTCTCAACAGCCTATTCCATTTTCTCCTAGTTATCTCTGCTTTCATCTTAATACCGAATTCTTTTTGCCTCCTGAAATATCTCTTATAACATAGTAACTTCACCATTATATGTAAGAAAGACAAGGTCTTGGAGAGCAAGTATCTTACCCATGCCTTCCTTTCTGCCCCCCATCATACCCCCCAGCTTAGTTGGCAAGAAAGAGAACTCGAGGTAGAAGACATCTGCAATGCTAGCACGACATCAGACAATAATATTTCACATAGGAGATGTTAGACCTGGTGTTTTTTATTTGATCAGTCGATAACTCTGTATCCTAGGATAGTGAAAATGAGGAAAGCTTCCTAAATGCAGGCAATGAAATACGGTAAAGCCTATTGCTATTAGCGCCAATAATTCATCAACCTTTTTCCTTTCCATGGGTATTTATCAAATAAATGCCACTACATTTCCAATGGGTTCTATGATCTTAATATGACTCCTGACTAAATCAGAGAATACATACCATTTGGTATCCAGTACTAACTATTTTGTATTAACTTTGGTCAAAGGACACAAAGTGAAGACTCAAGAGAACCAAATAATCAATTTAATAATACTTTCATCGAGGAAAATGAATAAATCAATGGGAGAGAGAAAGGAGAGGAAAAGCTGTGATTTTTTTAATACCCTGGATGTAAAATAGCATTTCTCACACCATTATCAGCACAATTTGAAGTTATTCAAATGCAGCCTTCTTTGGTTGAGAAGAACCAGCAGGTTTGCTAACAGTCACTAAGACCCCTATCTATTTTCTCTTTGAAGGCTTTAAATTCAACATCATGTTCTCTGCCAAGACTTCAATGGCTTGGAGAATAAATAAATAAAATCTTGGGATGGCAGAGTGCTTCATAGAGAAAAAATGATTGACCAATTTACATATTAGACCCTTTGCCCATATCATTATACAGATAGAAATGTGTCAGGTTTGAAATGCCAAGATTTGAACATTAAGGACACTTGAAGTCCTATCTCCAAGTCCTATTGTAGTGACAAGGATGCTTGAAAGAAGATATTTGAAGGATGTCTATTTGTTGCTCAGCACAATCCCCTGTTATACTCTCCTCTATCTCCATCAGCCCTCCTAAGGAATATAATTCTGAGTCCCAGGGTTGGGCTTGCTAACGTTTCCTCCATCACTTTCAAAGCAGAATAGGGGGAAAAACACAGCTTCTTTCCACTTGTTTACTTACCACTCTATTCTCCTTTCCCTAATTAATAGTAATTAGGATATATCAAGAAAACAAAATGGGCTGTCACTTTCTTTTCTTTTTTAAAAAAATTCACCTTTATTTTTCTCCACATATTTTTAAAAATTCAGTATCATTCTTATAGTGTTAGAATTTTTAACTCTTAGTGAAACCTTTAAGACCAAAAGTAGTATAATTAGAACCTGAGACCCTCAAAGTATAAAAATCTTCCCTGAGCAATATTCGGATATTTTCTGGCTTTATCAAATCAACAACCAGTCTAACAAATCTTGCTTCCTGTCAAACAACAATGTAAATGACACATAAATTCACTTTAGTATTTTAAGACTGACAAGGATTTTGAAATAAATTGTCCTGTTTAAAATACATTGATCAAAATTATTGGCTAACTTGAGTGTGGTACTTACTAGCAAATCAAAATTGATACAGTTATATGACAGTGTATTTAAGTATTTGAGAATGAAGAATTATGTGTCCTCAAAATTAAATGAAATAATAATAGATCTCTGTTATTTACAGAATTTTAAATAATTCATTAGACTAATGTCAAATTTTAATTCTTGAAAGTACAGAAAATCATTTTCATTTTCCAAAGGAAGATATTTTTTAACATTCACACATTTTGGTATGAGTATCTTTATAAATAGATTTTGTTCTCTTAATTGTTTTAATGGTATGATTACCACACTGAATATCTTCACCTACAGCTTTGACTGTTTCCATTAAGTTTTAAGTTCTGATATAAATCATACACAAAACTATCTTTTACTCTTTAAAGTAAAAAAAAAAACCTTCTATAAAAATGCTTTTTATTTCAGAAGTCTTTGAAGGCTATAAGCTTATTTTGGGAAAAAATACGTACACACACACACACGTATATGATGTGTGTGTGTGTGTGTGTGTGTGTGTGTATTAGCATGTGACTATGCTAAAATAGCTTTTTTATATTTGTAATGAAGAACATAAGGTAACATGAAACTTATTTATTTTCTTCAGTGTATTGTGAGAATAAGAAGGTATTCTGTTTTCTCTGGAAAGGTGTAAGTGGAAATGAATTGAAAATACATTGGAAACTGTTCTTGTAGGAGATATGGAGACTTCTTGATTGTTAATAAAATGTATATGTGGATATTTGTTGTGACAATGTTATAAACACCAATTTTTTTTAGCATAATGAAGTGAAACCCTGCCCAATACAATGGAAATGAATGTGTCCTACATGTTTAGGGTATAATACACACATATGCACATGTGCACACACACTCAGACAAACACACTTACATATACACAATTTATGATCATAGCTCAGGATAAAAACTTTTTTCTTTGAAATATTTTCATAATATATAAACCAAAATTGGACATTTTATTCTCTAATTCATTGGGAGAAATTCCATATCAAACATGTTCTTGCACAGACTTGTCAAAAATGAAAAAATCTATTCATGATAAAGATGATGGAAATACAAATTTCAGCATGTATTGCTTTCTTGCTATGTGCTGGGTGCATTATATGTCTTGTTTGATTCTTAAAATGTTCTTAGATAGATTAGAATGTTATAGTGAGTTGGATGTTGGCCCCATGGAATATGTCCATATTCTAATCCTTGAAACCCGTGAATATTGTCTTACATGATGCAGAGTTCAAAGTTACTTTATCTGGAAAAAAGTTTCTTTGTAGAAGGCATTCCTGCATCATTTTATTGATTATGAGGCAAGAAGAATAATAATGAAAAGTTACCAGTGAAATAGAATTTCCTTCTTCATTTCTTCTACCCTAAAGGCCAAGTCTCAAGGAAAGTACCCCATTGTGAACCATTTTATGCTTTCTTTCTGCCTTGATATATAGCACAGCCTGATCTAAGAATAGCATAGAAGAAGTTATGATGTAGCCTATAAATAAAACATTTTTATCAGGCATCACAATTTATGCATATATATATGCATAAATTGTGCATATATATATACACACACATATATGTGTGTGTGTATATATATACATATATTGATCTATCTCAGCATCTATATATATACACACATATATATGTGTATATGTACACACACATATATGCATATATACACACATACACACACATTTTATATATGTGTGTGTGTATATATATATTATATGTATATATATACACACATTACATGTATTTAATTCTCTGGTACATTGTATATTCTCTGGTATTCTCTGGTATGGTATTCTCTGGTATTCTCTGGTATGTGTGTGTATTAGTTTGGTAAAATAGAATGTGTAAGTGTATTAAACAGATATAATTCATGTGTATAATATTTATAAAATGTCTTGCCAGAATTTGGGTGATGCTTTATTTGCATGGCGAGGAAGTAAAACAATGAGGGAAGAGAAGGAAGTCAGTGAAAGAACATTTAATTAATGAGCAGGACACAAGATGGATAACGAGTTTAATACTGATGGTTATACTTTGATAGATGGTGTAAAAACACCTCAGAATACTTTCCAAAAAACTGGGTTATTCATGTCCCTTCATTGGTTGGGTTTTATCCTAGAAGCATTAACTCTCTTAACACTAGAAGCTTGTTCAGTGTACAAGCAAAACACACTCATGTGGTCAGAGAAAACTCATGTAGAGGGATGAAAGCACTTGAGGGAAGAATTAATCTGTGTTTGGGAATTGCCCATTAAGCTGTATGTGACCTACAGGACGGGTAATACTATTTTGATTTATTCTGTTTTCTTTCTGTATCCAAGGAGATAGTTGTACATAACACGCACCCACTTTTAAAGGCCAAAACGAAAGATTCCAAGATGACTGTAGGCAAAGAATGACTTTTAGTCATCACCTTATTCACCCTTGGTGTGTCCAGCACTGTTTGGGTCTCATTATAGATGCTCAACCAATTCAACTTGGTACCAAGATGGAATATCTCATGTTTAAACAGAGATACTCTTTATACTAAGTCACAGCTTAATTCACTCAAATCCCTTGGCTTGAGGGCTGCAATCACTGTAGACTAAGCTTTCATTCATTTTCAATTTAAATTAATTTTCAGTAGCAAACCAATGGCATTTGAAGACTAGAAACCCAAAGAATATGTTACCAAAGTTTCTTTTTAAGTCTTTTGAAAGACTGTATAATTGAATGCATTAACGTTTTAACAGTCCGCATTGCATACCAAAGCCCTCTATAATCAAGTGGCCGGTGAATAAATTCTTGGCACTCCCTTCTAGCTTACTGTAACAAATAGAATAGCCGTCTTTCTGGAATAAACCTTGGCCACTCAAGCTAATGGAAATCCAGTTAGGTTTTTGCCAACCTCAGGAAACATCCATTATCAATAGATGCTGAGAAAATTACATTACATGTAAGTGTTTTAGAGAGAAAATAGAAAGTGCCTCAGAGTTGACAGAAAACAGAATCTGTGATGGTATTATGATTGATTTTGGGGAGAAGTAGTTATGGACGCTTAAATACACGAATTGCTTTAAAATATTTTAGGCTTGTAGGAATGGATACTATTGACCTAAAAGTTGCTCAGGTATCTTGGTAACTTGTGATTCATATATAAACACATACTAAGCGGCTGTTTAAAATTCATATTATTGATCTAATTGATTTCAGCAGCTCTAAGTGAGTCATTGACTATTTTGTAAATACATCAGGTAAAGATTGGGTCAGTGTTCACAAATTTACAGGTGCACTTTTGGGTTTGATTCTGAAAGTAATTGGAATGTTACATAAAGAAAAAAAAAACAACTGGTGATCAGAGCAGGCTATAAACATCCACGTTTCGTTTGACTAAACGTTCCTGCTGGGAAGTTTTTGTTGCCGTATTGAGATCAGCATTAAACAAGACGAATAAGGAAATGTTACAAATTTAAGATAATATTTTCGTTGGTCTTTTTGCATCATAAGGGAGTGGATTCAGGATCAAATCCTCAGGTTTGTTCATCTTTTTATCTTCTAATCTGAGCAGAAGGGAAAGTGGATATTTTAATGTTGAGTACATTTAGAGTATTTAGGAATTGCTAGTCCAAAGGACACGCTAGAATACATTTTTAATGACTAGAACTCTTTTTTTTTTTTTTTTTTTTTTTGACTAGAACTCTTTTAACTACTGTGAGTAATTTGCAGTTTCATCTCAGGAAAGGATCAATTTAAGAAAGCAGAAGGAAAGGTGTTTCCGACCTCCACAGTGATTACATGTAGACCACAACTTCACTTCCAGGAATTATTTAACTTCAAAAATTAGTGCATATTTTCATACTTTGAAAATAATTGGGCGCCTGGGTGGCTAAGTGGGTTAAGCCTCTGCCTTCAGCTCAGGTCATGTGGGATCGAGCCCCCATGTCTGGCTCTCTGCTCAGCAGGGAGCCTGCTTCCCCCTCTCTCTTTTTGCCTCTCTGCCTATTTGTGATCTCTCTCTGTCAAATAAATAAATATTAAAAAAATAAATTCATGAATTGTAATCTCATTCCTCCATTCTGCCTGCCATAAATGTGGAGACAGGTTAAGCCAAATTCGTGTCACATGATCCTATGTATAAAATGACCCTTGGGAGCACCAGGGTAGCTCAGCAGATTAAGCGTCTGCCTTTGGCTCAGGTCCTGATCCACTGGGGTCCTGGGATCAAATCCTGCATCAGGCCCCTTGCTCAGCGGGGAGTCTGCTTCACCTTCTGCCTGCTGCTTCCCTGCTTGTGCTCTCTCTCTCTCTCTCTCTTTCTCTCTGAAAAATAAGTAAATGAAATCTTAAAGTAAAATAACACTTGGAACTTTAAAAAGAAATGACTTCCAGGGGAGTGTTTATCAACCATCATGACTCCAGGTTTGTAACCTTGAATTTTAAACATACCATAATAGCAAACCACATGGCTGTTGTAAAATAAACCTGGAAAGATGGTTTCCTGAGCTCTGCACATGGGAATATGGTCTGTCTTCATTAGTAATGACAGGAACCAACCCAACACAGCAGGGAATCTTTCAGTCTATTCCCACTGAAAGATGCTTGCCTCCTTGTGCAGTTGTGAGCATCAAATAATGTAGGGAAGTGTTAAATCGCAGTATTATACACCTGAAACTGATATTATACTATATGCTAACTACCAGGAAATGAAATGAAAACTTAAAAATAAAAGCACTTGTCTCCTTTAAAAAAAAAAAAGTAGCTTTAAACTAGTTAGGAACTATCTGATTAAAAACTTTACTGTGATGTTCCCCTCAAACTTTAAATATGGGGCAAATCACTTCCCCTCTCAGACCGCAACGGTAAAATGAGAGGTCTGGATTAAGCAGGTATGAAAATAAGGGATGAAACACCAGGAATCTTCTGTTCTGTTTTGTTGGTTACATTGTCTCTGAACTACTTAGAGGCTGCCAGTGACATTTAAGTGTCATCCTTGCTTGTAGTCTGTGACTCTGTTATGATAATTCAACTCCTTTGTAAGGAGTTTGATTAAAAAAAAAACAAAACAACCCTTAATTTTAGCAAGATACATTCCTCTGTTAAATAAATTCCTCAGAGCAAATACGTTTTGAGAGTTTGCCCGTGATCAGAGGAACAGGTTAGGGGGACTGTGAGTCTTTGTGCTTTATAGAGGGAAGCTGGGGCATGTTGAAGCATGGGCAAATTGAAGACTGTTAGATGTTTTTATTAATACCAACTTTTCCGTTTCTATAACCTTCCTAACACTTCAGTTCTATGATAAATTCAAAGGGAATAAAACCTTGAATAGTTTAGAAGAGTTGTGATAGTGAAATTCCCTTTCAAAGACCGTTAGTATCAAGTCGATACTGCTTTGTAGTGTCAGCAGACAATGACGAAAGAGCAACAGAGGCCTGACCACTATCTTACTGTGGTCAAGGTCATGGTTCCTCAGGTCAGATTGCTCTGGTTCAAATATGGGTCACATGCTAGTTGAGAGACTTTGGTCAAAGTTCCAATTTGGCAAAATGAGGATAATGATAAAGCTTACTTTATTAGATTGTTGTGGAGATAAACTGGATTAATCCATGTAAAATATTAGGAGAGTTCCTATCAAAGAGTAAGCAGCCTTAATATTGGATGCTGTTTATGTTGTTGTTTGTGTTATTAGTGAGAATATCAGTAGAGAGAATTTAGATTTTCCTCGAAATGGAATATAGATTTTAAAAACAGACATTGATGATCAGTGAAAGGCATGGCGTTCTTTGTGCTTATTCTCTTTCTTATAACTTCTTTGGAAGTTTGACCTGACTTTCAAATAAGTTTTTAAAAAGTACAAATGAAAATAATTGGTAAGAGCCTTTTTGATCCTAAGATCAAAATGCTCTTACACCACCACTAAAAATACTATTATGTTGGGTATGTTAATTAGCTTGGTTGTGGTGACCATTTCACAATGGGTACATGCATCAAAATATCAAATTGTATATCTTAAATATATATAATTCCTATGTGTTAGACTTCAATAAAACTGAAAAAAAAATAGTATCACCTGACATTTATAGCAGACTTCCGATGTGCCAGGCACTGTGCTAAAAATGTTATGTTCATGTTCATTGCCTCATGCAATGCTCACAGCGACTTATGAGTTATTGAAAATCTCTGTTTTATAGAACAAGCTATTCTGAATACGAAGTGTACAGACCTACACATTCTAGCTTGTACACAGTGCAGTTGTACACAAACCTCTTGGCCTAGACCTATTAGGATTTGGTCTAAAGTGAAGCAATAGATTAGATTTGAAATCAACTAGATTTGCCTCTGACTTGCAGCTCTTCCATTAATAATTTTGTGATATTACCCAAATCCTCTTCCTGAACCTTAGTTTCTTCCTCTATAAAAACATAAATTATCTACATTTCAAGGATGAAATGATTTTAAGAACCATTTTTGGCAAAATGTTTGGCACAAATAAGGGCTTAATAAATCATAGGCATGGTCACCGTAAGTTAGGAGATAGTGTCAAAAATCAATAAAATTAAATTTTTATCTAATTTAATATATGCAATTTGGACATAGAAATGCATAATATCTGAGGTGATATACTTGTATAAATATGTGTAAGATGAAACAGAACTATAAATCATTCAGAGAATAGATTTAGATACAGATATTTTTCTGAGAGGATCATATTTTGCCTCCTTTATTCACTTTTTGAAAGTGTATTTTTATAGATCATATAAAATGAGCATTTAGGCAAAGCATGGTACAGTCTTTAAGGGGTAACAGAAATTGCAAAATTTATGAGATTATTTGATATTCATTGTTTCTGTGGAGATCCCTACTTTTGGGGGGGGAGGATTTTACCTTAATTACTCTGACTAACTGGTTCTGGTTTCCTTATGAAAAATCACTTGTCAACTTCTTTTATATGAGACTTTCATCAGGACTTGGTACATTATTCAAGTATTTTCAGTCAAGGCTCTTAATTCCATTTTTCTAACTCCAAACCAAAGAGTAAACATTTCCTGATTTCTTTCTTTAAAAGATCTGTGGGTAAGAACCTCTAAAATAAAAATCTCAAGAGTTGGAAGGTGCCCCATGGAGGGAGAATCATTTCCTGTATAAATTTGATTGCATCCAAGAAATTCACTAGTATCTCTGGTTTCCAGAATCTCTCTGGTGCAGTTATCATGAAGCTAACAGACATGTTAAGTATAAAACTCTTCCTAATCAGGCATAATTCCTGGGTGATCATTGTCAGTGGATTTGATGCCTGCATTGATATTAATTGCACAAATTTCAGGCAGGATTAGGCAGAATACAAGAAAAAAATCATACAGACCAGGAGGAAAAGGTTTCTTAAGCTATTTTAGCAGCTTAGAAGTAAATCATAAAATGTCAAGCTACAGAAATTGGCTCCGATAAATATGATTTTTTCCTGAATTAGTTCACTAAGCTTTTATCCTTTCTGAACACTTTCAGTCAATCCTAAATACTTTAAATGCCAAGCTTAATATTGAACAGCTATGCTACAGCACATATAGATGATTGAAAGCAGCAGTTATTCTAGATGAGAATGAGTTATTTTATCTTCATTTAGACCCAGAAATGGAAGAAAATAACCATCGTGTGAAACGATTGTAAACAAATGAATACTTGTAAAGAAGCCAGGTCGTGGCTCCCAAATGGGAGAATTTAATCATTAAAAAATGTATAATCATATCAACCAAGTTATGTCTACAAAATATGCCTCCCTCCCAACCCCCTGAGAGTCAGTATGACTGTGCTCCTATGAGGGAATATATGGTTCTAATTGTAATTTAATTTTACGTTCTTATTTAGGGAGATTTAGAGTTGAAAATGACTGTAAAAATCACATACCAGCTGTCTCTTGGCTTCCATTCCGTGCGGTCTTTGCTCGATGCACATGAGTAAGTCACAATAATGCTGAGAGAGCATGTGCAGGAAAGGATAGTTTACATTCCTAGAACTTCTATTAGGGATACTCTTTGTTAAAAAAAAAAAAATCACATAGAAGTATTACCCATTTTCCAAATTTCTCACAGACAGACTACTTTATGTCATGTGGTTCCCAGACTATGATTTTAAAACTCTTAGACAAGAATCACATGGGACCTTAGAGAAGGCACTAATTTGGAAGTCAGGAGATGAGTTCAAGACCCAGCACTCACACTTACCAGCTGTGTGACTTTGGACAATTCAAGTACTTTTTCAGGACTTTGTTTACTTTAATTTAAGCCAATTTGATTTGACTTTTAAGATTCCTGAGATCAAGGACCAAGTCATGTTTACTGTTTTATTTATAGCACGCGATGCAAAATTGGTTAATCAAATATTTTCTGAATGAATATTGGTACTACAATTTATTAGAACAACTCATTATTTTTTGCCAATCTGAGGAGGATTATTTAAGATACAAAATTGCAGTGTGACTTTTATCAAAGGATATCCTCAGTTAATTTTATTGGCGTAGACTACAGCTTAAGGCAGAAATTCAAACCTTGTTTGGAAATATGAAGAAATCAAATGGGTTATTCTTTGTTTAATGTTCATAGAAGTCTACCAAATGGTGCTGTTTGTAATCAAGCAGCTGCTGTTTAATTCCCAGTGACAATATAATGTTTCAGTGGTTTGTTAGGAAAGGGCCCATTCATTACTTGGTTCTGTAGTTTTTTAGAACTTGTGTCAATATGTATCATTAAAGTGAAAGTTCAGGAAATCCTGGTTGTCTTATCTACTGAGGTCTGAGTTTCTAAAAGGTCTGAGTCAAGTTCTCTAGATTCTTATTCTTTGTTTAATGCCTGGAATCCAACAAGATACTAAATAACATCTGCCAGTTAAATGAGTACCATAAAGATAAAGGGATTTAAAAAAAGAATGTGACTTAAAAAAATAAAATCATTAACAAATACGTACTGTAGATGATTGAGAAATTAAATATTACAAGTTAACACAAGAAAGAATAGTGATCATTACCTGATTATAAATTGCTTACCAAGGTAATATAAAATATTTGAATGTCTAATAATTTCTGGTTTCTTTCCCCATTGTTGAATAGAGTCTCTTCATTTACCACCTTAAAAATAATTATCAGCAGTTGAGCTTAAAGATGCTTGTATAGTCACTGACTGAGTTTAAAGACACCTAAGTCCTTTATGTACTTAAGTTCAGTAACAATCAGAGAATTAAGGGAAATTGGCTAAGATCACCAGGCAAGTCAGTGTTAAAGGTGGATTGGGAACACAGGTCTTCTAATTTTTGGTTCTCTATTATTCAATTAATAATTCCTATTCTGTAAACATTCCCTTAAAATGTCTATGAAATTGATGATATTTCTGTTAATACCATCTCTGACCTTCTTAAATTTAAGGTCCCTCCTAAAGTAAAATATTAAATGTACAGTAATTTTCTCTATTGTAGAAGACCCTGAGGTTTTTCTAGGCAAACATATGTCATTTTATCAATGGGGACAATATTTAAACTGGGGTTGGATGTTTTCATTCATAGCTCCTTCCTTATCTTGATTATCTTGACTTGGATATAATGTAAATATCTTATGTAGTCTTACTGAAATGATTTATAAGAGTGTTTTTTAAAATCATTTAATCCAAATAATTGCTCAGCAGAAATTTGAAATGAAGTTTGTTTCTCTGGGTTATTATCCTTATTGAGTGATGGTTAGTAATATTTTAAAAACACTCAGGTATTGATGGTTTCATCGAGAGCAGAATTATTTAATAAACCTGACAATTCTCAACTTCAGTGTTAGAATTGTTTTCCCTGAAGCATTTCTCAAGGTAAAACCAGCTTGCATTCTCATTATTCTCTAGCTCATCTTATTACAGTAAGAGAGCAAATATTATTGAATTGGAAAAGGGGACTGAAAATAAACAGTGAGAAAATATTTGTTTCTCCAGATGTTTTGGAAACACAACTTTCTCCCATGTTTCTCCACTAAGCACATAAAATCTGGCATTCTCTAAGCCAACAAATGCATGCTATGAATTAGGATAAAAAAAGAAAGCAAGTAAGAGATATGAATGCTAGAATAAAAACTGTTAAAATGGTGTTTCTGGTTATTGAGAGAGCCAGTGTCCAGCATCCCTCCAGACAGAAGATGCATCTCCAAGTAGCTGGAATTACTGGCTACTTTTACTGGGGCAACATCTTCTGCAGCATATGCCTTCATGCTTGAAAAAAGGTGAGTACGATGTGGTTAGGTAAGGCAGAGTCTATAAAGAAAAGTCAGCGTCCACATTTGAGGGTCATTCATGATGATCTGTCCTTTTTGCCTGCTACTGATGGAGTTGTCTGGAGCTATGCTGGTTTGCCTGGGACTGAGGGGGCACATAGAGTACAGGATGTTTAACACTAAAAGGAGAGAGTCCCAGGAAAACAAGGATGAGTTGATCACCTTACGATACTAAGTCAGCATATGCCAGAGGTCATCTGAAGTTCACAATAGCGGAGGCAAACATGTGAATGCTGTGGGCAGAGTATAATCTCAGTAATGAAAAAGGTGTAGGTGTAGGATGACATGATGGTCTTGAGTTAATTATCCCATCATTGGGTGATATACTCTCTAGTGACATGCACTGGAAAATGAGTGGATAATCAGGTTGAGCAATACATTTGGATTCCTAATCTCTGTCACCTCTTAGTTTTGAAGCTTAGGGCAAGTAACTTCACTTTTCACTTTTAACTTTCACTTTTCACTTCAGATTTTCATTGATGAAATAAGGCTAAGAGTCCTGACTTGAAGATTTTTTGTGAGCATTAAATCAGATTAAAAAAAAATGAATGGCAATATAAAGAACCATTATTATCGCTGTTCTTATTTATGTGTCTTAAAGGGCTAAGAGCTAGAACAGAAAATAGGAAGGACATCTATATATCATTTATAACCTTCCTGTAAAATTGTCAGTTTTCTTTTTTATTTACTCTATTTAAATTTTTTGATGATTTACATGATTCTTAATATATCAGTGAATATCCTCAGAGGTCCTCTAAAATCTCTATTAAAATATTCAGATATCCTCATATATTTATGCAAATAACATAAAAAGGTAAATGCTACCGATTATACAGAACTTCATGAGAAAATTAGAGACACCAAGGCAATTAAATATAGATATTTAATTTGGGAACTTCTATCCATTATGTATTACAAAAGATCTCCCTTTTCCTCTTGGAGCCTTTCATATTTTAGACAGAAAGCAAACATTGATGTTTAAAGCTTTTTCAAACATATACTACCAATTAAAGCAGGAAAACAGTAGATAATTGATTGCTTTTTGACCTTTGAGACCTAATTTAGGGGATAAATATGGCTGCCCATTAAAGTATAAATTCCAAAGAATCATTATTAAACAGTTTCTCAAAATTCTCTATTTTCAAAAGTTTAAAAAAGAAAATCATACTGGTAATTATAAGGGAGAGGGATTTTTAAGAGATAAAAGGGGATTTAGAGACTGTTTTGCCCATTTTCTTTATTTATAGATGGCACAGACTAGAGACATGTCATATCCCAAATCGCTTAGGTATTATCTCTGAGTTTAAGTACCTAAATCAAATGAGTGAACAAAAATAATAGTTCACTTTCACTACTGTGAGAAGTACTGTTTTTTAAAAATTTTTAAAGTATTTTTATAATTAAAAATTAATTTTTACATTTAAAAAATTTTTAAATTACAATATTGAATTGCTTTACTAATATGTAGATAATAAATGTGAGATCCACTTAGAATAGAAGAGATAAATATTTGGTTTATTCTAATGCTTGCTAATATGAATCACACCAACTCTTTGTTATTTACTTGTTTCCCTTCAAATATCATCCACGGTTAGCAAAAAAATTATCATTGGATTTACGGATTTGATTTTCTGTTTGAAGTAGAAATTCCTCAATGGGAAATAGTATCATATAACCTATCTAAATAGGAAATAATTACTTTCACCAAAGATTTGAGAGTCATAATGAAAGTGTAGTGTGTGTGTGGGTGTGTATTATTGAAGGGGAGATACATTCCAACAAGAGATTATTATTAGCACCCACCAAGTAAGGACATGGCTACTTGGAAAACACTAGGCCCTGAAAGATAAATTTAAAAAAAAATTGAAACAATGTAAAAAAATCCCTGAGAATGTGGGTATTTATCACATAGAGTAAGCAGTTGTAAAATCAGATTGAAATGACTCGACCATTGGTACTTCAAAGAAAAAGAAATGATCCCTACATCTTATCTTTACTTTTGAAATCTTCTACAGAAGTGTCAGAATTTGCAGTAAGAGAGAACGTCTGGTAAAATGTGTAAGTCCCGCTAATTTTGCTATCCCCAAACTAACACATGTATACTCATTTCTATTTCAGTTTTTCAAGATTTTATTTATTTGTTTGAGAGAGAGCGCACACGCGCATGGAGCGGGGGTGGGGGTGGGGCAGAGGGAAAAGCGGACTCCCCACTGAGCAGGGAGACCAAGGCGGGACTCAGTCCCAGGACCTGGGATCATGAGCTGAGCTGAAGGCAGACACTTAACTGAATGAGCCACCCAAGTGTCCCACTTATTTCTGTTTCTGTGCCCTTACCTGTTGTCTCTATCACCCTCCTGCTCTTCAAGGCAGAATACTACTCTTTTACTCTACAGGTTACAGTAGGCAAGTCAGAAAAGGTTTTAGAGTAATAATTAACTTCAGGTCTGTACTGTACACAGCAGTGTGACAAGTTTTTTGAAATATAAATTATGCCCCAATGAGCCTCACTGCCTTTTCCAGCAAAGTCCTCCCTTACCTTCCCAAGCTCACCCTCTCAAACATACTTACCTGTGCTCTGCTCTAGTTACAGTACATACTGAGGTCCATAAAGCCTATCTGTCCATTCTGTTTATGTCTGTTGCCCAACTTAAAATATCTCTCAACACATCAGTTTAACCCTTAAGTCACAACCAAACAGTAACTATTTCTGTACATACATGTTACTCCTGGTGATAGAGATTCATTGACTTTTCCAAGTCTCTTGTTAACACCCTTTGTAATTGTCTTAATGTAACAGTTAAGCATGAAACTGTTGGCCCTCTTTGGGGGAGATTATGGCCATAGTCACAAGCCTGTCCACAGGATGTTTTATAGTTTTGACATGGATTTAGGTTTAATAAATATTTCTGGCCTTGAAATATTAGCTAACCAGGCTTTAAGCAAACCTCACAGTGTAGGTGGCAGAAACATAAGGCACTTGAAAATACATATACTGAGAAGGTTTCACACCAAGAATGTTGTCCTAATTTTGAATACAAATCAGTGAAAATCAAACTTCACTTTATCATTTCTGTGAACACAAACTAAGTCTATTATATATAGTTACAAAGTTAAAGCCATTTTTAGGATTACTGAACATTAACGTGTTTCTGCAGAAAATGTGCCTTTTTAATCTTTTGTCAAATAAAGAAATAAGGTCACTCTTGTAGTGTGTGTTAAACGAAGCCATTTGAAGCCACATATGGTATTAAATCATATCTTCTATATAATTGATGGAGTATTTGAAAAAACTCACTTGATTGTCTGTTAAATTAAAGATATGTTTTCCTCTTCTCTATTAAATGATATTTTGTCCTTGTAACATTTTTCTGTGAGGCATTAGCTTTCAGCACTTGTCTCTTATCAAACTAGACAAAGCTTTCAACTTAATTGAATTTGAAAAGTACAAAGATTGAGCTGACTTACCAAAATGTATGTGGTAGCTTTAAACATATAAACAAAATGGATGAAATTGGCATGTTGGCTTAAGTAGACCAGCTGAAGGGAAGGTATAGAAAAGGACAATTTAATTAAACATGGAAGAGTCAATAAAAATGAGATTTTATATACCGTGTAATTTATGACAATGAGCTTAACTTTTTTAGATGTTAAAAAATGCAGTTATATATACAGTCTCTAAAACTTTCCAAAATATGTATATCAGGTATCATTATGTAGAAGTATTTGCTAATATGGCAGTCTTCCCACACTGAAAATTCACATAAGAAAAGAAAAGCTAATTTAGGGGCACCTGGCAGTTCAGCCATTTAAGCATCTGCCTTCGGCTAAGGTTATGATCCCAGGGTCCTGGGATTGAGCCCCACATTGGGCTCCCTGCTTAGCAGAGAGCCTGCTTCTCCCTCTCCCACTCCCCCTGCTTGTACTCTCTCTCTCTGTCAAATAAATGAATACCATCTTAAAACACACACACACACACACACACACACACACACACACACACACACAACTAATTTAGTCTAAGAGAAAAGAAAGAGAAAAACAATCAGGCATGGAACTTGAAATAACCTGATGCCTGCACACCTATCTTGTGCCAATTATGCCTTTAACACATATGACCTTGGCTCAGTCACTAAAATTCCTAGACCTCAAAGTTGCTTAACAAATGAATCAAATGTCTTATTCAAAGTTTCCGTGTTCTCTGTGCAGCCAAATTCAGTCTCCATGGAAGTTAATGAAAGGTCTAGGAAGAGGAGGGTCTGTACTTTTCTGGGAGCATTTCTTATTCTGAGGAAATTTTTCCTTGTTCTTTCTGCGCTGCGCAGGTGAGGGGAAAGGGGCAACACATCAAAGGTATGTTATCAGGCATTCAAGAATATCAATGAGTTATTTACATATAAGCATATATATATATGATATATATTATTATAATGTATGTATTATAATACATATATGTTATAAAGTGGCTATTGTATTCTTGTAAAAATCTTTGTGTTGGTGTATGTCTGCATTTATCACAAGGAAACACTTAGGAATGGGGTGGTTGGATTCTGTGCTAAGTGTATGTTAACTTTTTAAGAAAGAGCCAACTGCTATTCAAAGTGGTTAAATTCTTTTACATGGTCACCAATATTATATGAAAAGAGCACTTGCTCCACGTAACTTGCCAGGACTATGTATAGCTAAATCCAGTATAGTTAGCATACAGTGTTAGATTAGTTGCAGATATATAATATAGCAATTTAACAGTTCTGTATATTACTCAGTACTCATGATAAGTGTACCCTTAATCCCCAACAGCTATCTCACCCATCCCCCACTCACCGCCTCTCTGGTAACCATCTGTTCTCTATACTTAAGTCTGTTTCTTGGTCTCTCTCTCTCTCAGTTTTGTTTCCTAAATTCTACATATGAGTGAAATGATATGGTGTTTGTCTTTTTCTGACTAACTCATTTTGCTCAGCATCATATTCTCTAGATCCATCTATGTTTTTGCACATGGCAAGATTTCATTCTTTTTCAAGGCTGAATAATATTCCACTGTGTGTGTTTGTGTGTGTGTGTGTGTGTGTGTACCATACATTCTTTATTCACCTGTCGATGGACACTTGTACTGCAAGAGCTACACTTTCGAATTTTGAAGTCCAATCTATGATTGCGTGTGTGTGTGTGTGTGTGTGTTTGGTTCTATCTTTGAAATATTTGCTTAAGAACATGTCACTATGATTTTTCTACGGTGTTATCTTCTAGAAGATTAACAGCACGCTATCTGTGGTCAGGGTTCATATTTTTTCATATAAATATCCCATTGTTCCAGCACAGTTTGTGGAAAAGATTATCACTCTTCATTAAATTACCTTTGCATCTTTGCCAAAAAATGATTTATAATTTCTCAGTCTACTCCAGACATTCTTATGTATTTCATTGATCATTATGTATAGCTTTTCAGTGATACAAAATTGTCTGGATTATTGTGGCTTTTTAAGTCTTAACATCAGATTTTATATATATATATATTCTCCAACTTTGCTTTACTTTTCAAAATTGTGTGGGTTGCATTAATTTTACATTGCTGCATGACAAATTAGCAGAACCTTGGGGCTTAAGATATTCATTTATTATTTCACAGTTTTCTTAGGTCAAACTTTAAGTGCAGCATGACTGGGCTCTTAGAGTCTCAAGGCTGAAATCAAGAGGTCGGCTGGAACCGTGTGCTTATCTGGATGGAGCTCAGGCTTCCCTTCCAGATTCATTCAGATTTATCAGAACTTCAACCTTTGTAGCTGTAGGCCAGAAATCCCTGTATTCTTGCTGGCTGTCTGACCAAAGACCACTTTCACCTCCTAGAGGGCCTCCCTCATTAGGTTCTTGCCACATAGCCACTTCCATAGGCCCTTATATATTTCAGATTTCAGATTCAGAATCCGGTTTATTTGAAGAGCTCTCCTGACTAGATTTGGCCTACCTAGGATAATCTTTTGACTGACTCAAAATCAACTGATAAGGGACCTTCGGTCAAACTGCAAAGTCTCTTTACTTTTACCGTGGAATGTAATCTAACTCAAATTATGAAATCTGTCATAGTCACCCCCTGTTCTCACCAATCAAGGACTGGGGATTAAGGAGGGCAGGTCTACCAAAATGTAGAAATTTGGGGAGTAACTTTAGGGTTCTACCCATTATAGCTAATCTATGTTCTTTCCATTTTCCTATAAATTCTAGTGTCAGATTGTCCATTTCTACAAATAAAACTGTTTTGGATATTTAGACTTCTGTTGGATCTATAGATCAGTTTTAAGATAATTGATGTGTTAAGAATATTGAGTCTTTGCATTCGTTAGGATGGTATAATTCACTATTTACATTTTTAAATTTATTTCAGTAATACTTATTTAGTTCTCACTATAGATGTTTTACATGTTCTTTGTCAAATTTATTTACATTTTTGATGCATTTGCCAAATAGGCAAACATTTCTAAATGGTTTCTGGAGTGAAAAAGCTTCCACTTTTTGATGCGTTTTGAATGAAAGCTGAATACTCTAGAAGTAGTAATACTGCTCAAAGCAGAGGCACAAATGAGAGGGTTTAGGGTTTACAAAAAACAATAGATGGCCTTTAGTGAACTTTAGGTCACTTTTCTCTCCTGATGACCTAGTATACATTTGTTTTTCCCCATGCTAAAGATGATAAGTCTAGGGAAAATCTTGAAAGTGTATCTCTGAATTCTTATACCTACTTCATTTTCTGAGGTGACTGCTTTGGTGTTTAACTGTGTTCCTCCTAAGTTGACCATTGTCTCTCTGAGACGGAATATAGGCTTGAATTGAGGAGAGACGATTTTCTATGAGAGAGGGAGCTAATAAGGTCCTAGTGAGTTATTTCAGTCAGTCTTCAATGAGAGAGTATTGGGCCAACCCTGAAGGAACTTCTTTTTTTGGTAGAGCTGCCCTAAGACAGCTAATGTTATTCTATACAGGGAAGTGCCAATCATTAGCCAGAATCTGTAGGTTCAAAGCAGAAAAAAATTAGCACATGAGAAAAATAACGAGACTGGGGCAGGTAAAAATCCAGGAAAAAAGGAGCAGAATTCTAAACTATGTAGACAGAACCAAGACTACAGGTTTAGCGTTGTTTCAGGAGTCACTTTTGTTAAAAGCACTGATCTACTATGGAAGTCCTTCTCTTTGATGACCTGAATTCTTTGCTTATTTAGAGTTAGGTCTCCAGAGTGCTTGAACCTAGGGAAAATTGTCATCACAGCAGGAAAGCATTTTGACAAGCAATCAATAAAAATAAATCAGTAGAACAAAAAGAGTAATTTTCTTCTATTTTTCCTCTTCAGAGTTATTTTAAATATATATGTAACATATTTGTAAATGTATATATGTAATATGTATGTGTATATACACAGATACACACACACACACACACACACATTGCATTCTTGACCCAATGACTCCAAACGAACAATTATGGAGATGGTGGAAATAGAACTGCCTAGGATAAACTAAGGGCAAAACGAGCAGCAGTGGAATTTTAATGCTAAAATCAGGAAGGAAGCGAGTCAGGAAATTGAAAGCATTTAGCTAAGGGGAGAAACCCCTTTAAACCAAAGCAAGGTTAGTGTGAGCCAGAAGATAGATGTCAGGCTAAGAGACTCTCAAACCAAAGTGGAGAAATGTAACACTTACAATCCCTAGTCAGCCTGAAATCACATACTCCAAACAAAGGATTCTTTTCTTTTCATTTGAAGTCTTAGAGTGAGACTTCTGTTGTGGTGGAAACTTTGTTAAGGCCCAGACTATTTATTAGAAACCCTTGACTTAAAAAAGAAAGAAAGAAAGAAAGAAAAGAAACTCTTGACTTTTCCCATCTTAAAATAATTATGTTTCTCAAGTTAGGTCTTCATGAAACTACCTTGTCACATGCTTGACAGCAACTTACCATTGTGCCTCTTGTTAGAATTGATTGACAGCAATGATGCCATGAATGTTTTCTTGTGAGCATTTTCATGACCTGTTAGTCCTTCTGTGTACTACCTGTTTGCCATTAGGTGAAGCCATGTAATGTCCTTGAGCCTAAGTACCCTCATCTATAAAAGCCTTATTGTGAGAATTAAATAGGAGAATACATATCACATTTAGTCCAGTTCCTTAAAGACTGAGCACTCATTAAATGCCAGTTATGCTCAAAAACATGTTATGTTGTTGCCATTATTATTTTTAGACCAAGAATATGGCAACTTGACCATGTATCAAAAAAATACTGGATCTGGTCATGCACTTAATGAAACTATATCCGTGGACTAAGTAGTAGAATTTGGAAACAAAAACAAAAACCCTTGTGTTTATAGAGCTTACCTGCGAATTGGGGAGATTGATATTGACATGCAATCAAAACAGTGCGAAGAATGTGAATAAAATACATAAAATATGTGATAAAGGTAAGGACATGGGAACCTATTCTAATATAAAAACCTATTCTAATATAAAAAATCAAAGACTATCTTCCCCAAAATTAAACTTGGTCATACTGTGTGATACTAAGAAGGCAAATTATTTAGAATTTTAATTACTATATTTTGAAAAATATAGAAGTTTGCCAATAAGTGTGAATCTTGATAGAGGAGAAATAAACCATAACGGCAAATCCACGGAGAGTGACATCAGGACAACATAGATTTGAATCCAGTTCTGCAGGCTAATACTTGGTCTTGATATGTTATAAGTCTGTAAAACTTTAAGTCCAAGTCTGGCACATGGGAAATCCTTCATAAATACTCATAATTGTTTTGTTTTGTTTTATGAGGAGAGGATAATGATGATGGTGGTGATGGTCATGATGAGGAGGATCATATAAGGGTCATGATGATGATCTACTGCATGGTATAATATTATAGATTTTAGAAGATGGATCCAACAGAGTTGCTTTTAACACATAAACTTGAAAGAATAAAAACAGCTCAGTTAAAGAGTTCCCAGAAAATTAGAATGCTTGCATATTTGGGAAAATGTTATCATCTTAACAGATAACAAACAGCCAGCTTCTAGGTACTAAAAAAGAATTTAAAAAATCCCCCCAATCAATTGAACATCATCTGTGAACCAGTTTTTCCCGATTTTGCTCCCTGAACTACCTATATTTATCAGCTGGTGGGTGTTTTAGTTGTACTCGTTATTGGATTAAACTCCATTGATTCTTTAAGAAACATATTTTCAGGGAAAGGGACCCAGGAATATGCATAATAAATCTTATGTATACTCAGTTTGAAGAGCAATTGTGTCTCTCTGACAGTTATAACCTCCAAGAAGAATTCATATAGATTATCAGGAATTTAAGGCTATTGGTGTGTTATTGTGGAAAAAATAAAAAAAAAATAGAAGACTGTTACATTTATGTTGACCAAATAATTGAATGTGGTCATTAATATCTTAATATTGACTTGGAGATTTTAATTATGTTAATTATTACAAAAATATGTTTTAAGGTATCAATGGAAAAAAGGCCATTACTACAAATTTAGAGTCTTTTTTTCAGACTCATTTAAGCTCATCATTTGGTATGGATCTGGGGCTGGCATATTCTTTTGTCTCTTGTACATATTTGCAAAAACTTTAGCATAGCACATGGAAGCCAGTTGAAATGGAAATTGCTCCCTTAAAGAGAGCTAATGTTCTAAAGAAACACAATTTACACTTGCTCACATTATTTTAGTAGTTTTTATTTCCATGATAAGTAAAAAAATTCTAGGGCTTTGGTTTTATAGTATCTTGATTGAGGACAAATGGGGAAAGAGGTGGAGGGGGCATTGGAACAGGATTCAATATTTAGAGATCCAAGAGAATATAAAGTATTCTGCATTTTTACTGTTCTCTTCCTAAATTCCAGTGGAAGCATTTTATTGGGGGAGGGGGTGCACTTAGATTAGGCGTTATAAATCTTTTTCTCCATGTTCTGTGTTAGAGATGGTATAGCCAATTTCCAAAAATATGATTTTCCAACTATATTTCAAAAGTATGCTTCATTTAGTGAGAAGTAAGACTAGCATCTGACCGCTAGACTGAGGGAATGACTGGTGTAAAATTTGTGAGGCCATTTAGCAGAAACTATAATTTCCATGATAATTTATATGATAAGAAACAAGGCACCATCTGGAGGTATGGTTGACATCTCATAGGACAAATATGTGTGGTGATATCTTTTCTCCTGAACTCACTTTGTGGCTTTGAGGGGAAGGGTACATCTTTTTTATAAGTGTCCATCTCCTCATATATAAATTATGTTTAGTGCTGCCTAAAAGCAAGGGCTCAAACTATGTTACATAATAAAGTTTATAGCTTTTAATTTAGTAAGAACTCCAGTGGTAGACATTGTTATGGTGTAGGCTGATTGTTCTGATTTCTTAAGAGATTCTCTTGACACTGCTCTCTTCTGGGAATTAGCTTTGTCTACGATCTAGTATTAAGTAAGACACAGCTGTTTCATGCATCACTGTCACCAACAACAAATTCAAGAGGAAGGCAAGAGGGCTCTTCATTTTTTGACTTTTTAGGAGTCAACAAACAAAAAAACAGTACCAGTAGCCTCTGCCCTCAGAAGTTTTCTACTCACATCTTACAAACCAGAAATAATTCACATACCCATTCTTAAACCAACCTCTAGGCAAAGAGAGTGATTGTACCGTAAATGTCTACTATATGTCTGGGGTAGATTGCATGAGTTATACTATTATAGTTATAATACTCCCAACAATTATAATCAATCTTGTGGAAGACAAGTTTTAAGACCACTTACCCCAAATTGGCAAGGTGTTATTTTCACTGTCATTAGGAATTGAGAGCTTGAGATAGAAACCAAGCACAGTTGGGGCACCCAGGTGGCTCAGTCAGTTAAGCATCTGCCTTCAGCTCACATCACGATCCCAGGGTCCTGGGGTAGAGCCCTACGTCACATTCCCTGCTTAGCGGGGAACCTGTTTCTTCCCCGCAAATCTCCCTGTCTTCCACTAAGGCTCTCTCTCTCAAATACATAAATAAAATCTTAACAACAACAAAAAAACCAAGCACAGTTAAAAATAAAACGTGGGTATTATGGAGGGCATGTATTGCCTGGAGCATTGGGAGTGGTGCATAAACAATGAATTTTGGAACACTGAAAAAAAATAAAATTATATTAAAAAAATTAAACATGTATATTTTATATTTTTGAGACTAGACCATTGAGGAGTTCAATCCATCCTATATATTTAATGTAAATATACTTAAAGAACTGGTAGCAATTATTTTTCATTCCTTTATATCTTTTTTTTTTTTTAATCTCATATATTTATTTGACAGAGAGAGAGAGAGAGAAAGGGAATATAGGCAGGTCTAGTGGGAGAGGGAGAAGCAGGCTTCCCACTGAACAGGGATCCCAATACGGGGCTCTGTCCCAGGACCCTGGGATCATGACCCGAGCCAAAGGCAGACGCTTAACGACTGAGCCACCCAGACGCCCCACATTCCTTTATATCTTGATAGTCTTGTCTCTACACCTATAAATATAAAGCTAAACATAATTGATTCTACAGAAATATTTGTTCAATGGTATTCAATTTTCCAGGAATTTAATGATAAAAAACTAGACTTCATTTTTACATGCCCCTGTTCCTCTTGAGCATTGAGCAGTATCCTAATCCTTGTTTTGTGAATTATTAAGTATTTTTTTTTAGATTTGGGAGTTTTTATGTTTTTAAAAAATTAAATGAAGATCACATATTCTTGAAGCTATAAATTTTCCTTATTGCTTCCTACCTTTCCTCTGGATAGTAATTATCTCAAGCAAATAAATGTGAATCTTTTATATTGGTCTCCTTGAATTCAAACTATGTCCACCTACACATATAACATTTTGTTGTTCTTTTGAGACATTTTTCTGCAACAGAGCCTTTAGAATAGAAGGAGGGGACATACATTTGAGGTCTAAAACACTTCTAGTCAGGTTCTCAGTCAATTGATAAAGGTGTTGTATAGTTGTACAAAAATTAGAGTCAGACAATAGAATGGTGAAATTTGAAAAGACAGTGAAACAGTGCTGGAGTTGGAGTCAAAGAGAATTGAGTTTTAGATTCATAAGTACTGTAGCTAGATTTCTTTTACAAGGCACCAGCCCCATTTTTTTGATCTTGTAATGAACAGAAGATACATATGTAACTAAAAATTAAATTTTACAAAATGCTGATTTACAAGTTGATCAAAGTCCATAAATTCATATTTTGATTCTGCATAATTATTCTGGGATTGGCAAGTACTCATATCCATCATCTCCCAGCACAGCAGATTTCTTTCTTTTCATTGTTTTGTTTTTAGGGATGGGGCAAAATAATGACAATGAGGACCCCCACAATGCTATTGCTTCTCATAATTGTCTGCATAGTCATTTTACTTTTTTTTTTTTTTTTAGCAGTTGCCACTATTGTGTTATATATTTTTTAATGTTTGGAAAATGTCAATATGGTATTATTTTCTTTAAGTGAAAAACTGACCCTTGAGGTTAACAGTATCAGGTTGTGTTTTATTATTCTAACCTGTGAGCAAGATACTGGATTTTTACCACCTGAAAAGAGAGATGTAGACTCTTTCCATTTGTGAGAAGAAATAAGAGCTAATCTTCAAATTGTATAACAGAGTAGCTCCTGTTTTTAGGTTCCCTGTAGGAGTCTTGTGGAATATCTTCAATTAGTTGAGATCTTTGTCTATCAAGAATGTATACAATCATACACACACACACACACACACACACACACACGACAAGATGAGGCATAAAAATTTTGAGAGAGAGAGGGAGACCTTTGTGTCATTTCTAGATTCCCCTCTTTAGAAAGTAGTTGCTTCCAGGTCTGAAGCTAAAAGACAGAGTTAAGAATCTTACTGAAACTGTGTGATAGTATAACAACTCTTCTGTTTTTTGGCCTTATATTATTTGTGAATCTATACCTTCTTCCCCTCGCATGAAATATAGCCCCTTTCCAGGTATAGCATTTAAAAAAAAAAAAGATATAGCTTAAAAACACTCAAAAAGTGGAAGCAAGTACTTGTGTTCTGTTCTATTCTTGAATACCGAGTTGGATATTGTGACTCAGATCTTTTTGGATTTTCTTTCTTTATAAGATGTCAATATTCCTTTAAACTATAATAGACATCTCCAATACTTTCAGTCTTATTCTCTTTAGTATATATATATATATATATATATATATATATATATATATATAAAGATCTCAAAGAATTCTTTTTAATCCATTTCCACAATGCAGTCTTTGTAGATAATAACAGTTCTGATGGCAACACGGTATCTTTTATCTTCAAGAATTCTCAAATGAAATAAAAATACACTTTTTCATTGGAAAGTGTTTTACACAAGTTTAACTTATTCTTCAATATTTTGCACTCTACAAAATATTTTCATCTAAACAGGCATAGGGAGGAAAGTGTTTCGAACATACCAGAAGAGAAAATTGTAACTATTATCTACAAAATTAAATAACTTTTAAAAGGAAAAATGTAAAATTTTATCATTTATTACTTGAAACAATGCCATCTGAGGATATTCTCGTAATTTTGTTCACTTATAACCATTATATAGTGATTATTATTATTCTATGGAAGCTCAGAAAAATCAGAAAATACTATAAAATGAAAAAATAATTTAGAAGTGCCTGGGTGGCACACTCAGTTAAACACCTGACTCTTGGTTTGATCTCAGGTAGTGAGATCAGGTAATGACCTCAGGGTTAGGGGATCAAGCCCCACCTGGGGCTCCATGCTCTGTGCTCATTGCAGAGTCTTCTGGGATTTCTCTCTCCCTCTTCATCTGCCCTCCCCACCATGAACTTGTGTGCATTCATTCTCTCTCTCTCTCAAATGAATAAGTAAATAAATGAAAGAATGAATGATTTTATATTTAGTATTCCATAAGTGAAATATGTGGATGTAAATGAAAGGACTCCAATGCATTTTTTTCAATGCATTTTTAAGTTGCTATGTTAATGTAGTGATTTTTTAAAAAGTGCTTATAAATAATAAAGCAATAATTTTCTGATTAAAAACAATGCACAGACCATATGCTATGGTCTGAATGTTTATTTGCCTCCAGTTCAGATGTTGAAATCCTAACCACCAAAGTTGATAATATAGGAAATGGGGGAACTTTGGGAAGTGATTAGATTATGAGGGTAGAAACCTCTTAAATTGGTGCCTTTACAGAAGAGGCTGCACAGAAATCCCTTGCTCCTTCCGCTATGTGAGAATACTTCAAGAGGTAGGTAGTTTTCCACTCAGAGAGGGCCCTCATCCAACCGTGATGGTGCCTTGATCTTGGACTTCCCAGACTGCAGAGTTGTAAGAAGTAAATTTCTGTTGTTTTTAAGCAGCTCGATCTCCGGTGTCTTGTTATACCTACCTGAATGGACTAAGACACTGAGTTATGTTAATTATTTTTTATATCCTCGATCACAGGTACTTAGACAACTGTAATCATTACATACCATTTATTTTTGTAAACATTACGTATATTTGTTAGTCTTTTTTTTTGTTTAATTTTTAATTTTTTATTAACATATAAGGTATTATTAGCGCCAGGGGTACAGGTCTGTGAATTGCCAGATTTACACACTTCACAGCACCCACCATAGCACGTACCTTCCCCAATATATCTGTTAATTTCTACAAAAATGTTATCCACCAAATCAGTGCAGAAAAGAAAAAGCCGGAAAGATCATTTTATAATCTTCATATCCAATCATAACTGATAAAACTAGGCATATAGTTTTTGTTAAGTGCATTGTGTGTGTGTGTGTGTGTTTCTTACTTTGACACACGTGGAACTGTGCTATATTTACTATTGAATAGGTATTGTTTTTTTCTCCCAGTGTTATCTGACAGAAATCTTTATGGTATTCAAATTAGTTATAAATATTTTTATTGATCTTTTTAGTCTATCAGTAGTATGGCCATATTTCAGCTAATGATTCAATGATTATCAAAAATTTATCATGTTTCCCATTCTGTTATAACTAGGATTATGATGATCATCTTTATTCGTGAATTATTTTCCACATTTTCTATGATATTGTAAAATTCAAAGTGTTTCTCAGCAGGAAAATGGCAGAAACAAAATGGATGTAGATTTTCTGATTCTTTGTAAATTTTTCAGTTGTTACCAGATATTTTTGCCAGAGATGATAAATAAGAGCATCATTTTTACTGTATCCTTGTCAGGTATTTGCTATTCTTTATGATATAGTTCAAGGTTTAATCTTATGGGTAGACTATTTCTCTTTTGTTTATGTTTTAATACTTACACGGATCTTGAGCTCGGAACCACAGTCATCAAACTGCCAAGTACATCACTCTATAAGAAAAGTATAACTGATTTCCAGTTAATACGGAGTTGATCATACTGTATTTTGATATGCTAGTCCGATTGGTTCTTTTTTTCCCATTTGCTACCTACTCATAGCTGAGTAGAAAGCTAAGAAGGAATATAATATATACACTAAGGTAGAAATAAGAAGATATCAGCAGAACCAATGAAAGCATCTAAAAGTGAGAAGCAAGAGAAAGAGAGAGAAAAAAGTAACAGGTGATGATTGTTTTGTACCTGGGCTTTGGGAAAGCTTGATAACTGGTTCCTGGTCTTTAATTCCAGTCTCTCCATCAGATGTCTACCCTGTATCTTACTCCACGCCCAAACCAGCTTACTTTATAGTCACTCATGAGCCACTGAACACTTAGAACAACTTACAGAGATGAGTGCCACTGTTACTTAAGGAGATGAGAGTCTTAACTACTGATACCTCCTAGGGCCTCCATCATCTGCCTGATACTCACATGGGTTTTTATTCATGTCTATTTCCTTTACTAAGTGAATGCTGTTCAAAATAGACTTATGCCTTTTTCTGGCCATTCTCTTTGCTTTGCCATGTGTATGTCCTGTTTGGATTTTCTTTTTCCCCCTGCCTTCCAATGTGAGCTCTTTCCACATTCACGTCCAAACCATACCTCCGTATCTGTTCTTAAAGATCCAGCATAAAACTCTGTCATGGACGTCCTAATCGTCTTGTCTCCATTTCACACATTCTTCACTTTCCTTATGGTTTACTATCACTTCATATACATTCATCCCAGTCTGTGATATAACGAATAAATAATAAACTTGTAAGATTATCAGCTCTTAAAGTACCTGAGGCCTCTCAAGCAGATTCCCAGAAGAGACCTCATGGTCTGCAGAGATTATCTCGGTGGGCCCAATAAATTACAATATATTTCCTTATAAGTGAAAGAGGGAGACAAGGCCAGAATGATGCTATTGCCAGCTTTGACGGTTGACGAGGGTCTTGAGCCAAGAAGTAGCTAGCCTCCAGAAGCTGAAAAAGACACCAAAGTGGATTTTCTCCTAGAGGCTCCCAAAAGGAAAGCAGTTTAGCCAACACCTTGGTTTTAGTTCCATTAGACCCATTTCAGACACTGGAATTTTAAGATAATGCATTTGTGTCATCTTAAGCCACTAAGTTTATGGTAATTTTTTACTATAGCAATAGGCAACTAATATACACCTCAAGCCTGATTTGCAACCTGCAGGGGCTCTTTCTTTCATCATCCCTAATCTCTACTCATTATTCTCACTATAGATTCTGCTTTGTTCAGTCTGAATCAATCCTGTTTACTCATTTCAGCATGACATCCAACTTTGTCCTTGGGCTTTGGGGAAATAACAGATAAAGAGGGGATAAGTTATTTGGGGGAGATGTTTCAAAGTCTCACAGTGTTCATGCAGATATCTCACATGTGTCAACTTCATCATGTCCTTGTGGGGAAAAAATAAGTTAATGAAATCGCTAGTTAATGTACTCATTCTAGATAAATTTACTATATATACTATATGCCAAGCCCTGTACAGGCACTTAAGATCCAATGTTAGAGCAAAATGAGACACAGGTATGGCCTTAGTATTATGGGAGAAACCAAGAGTGTTTCAAATGCGTGTTACATTATGAGAATAATAAATATTTCAGGTAGAAGTAGATCATGTTATGAAAATGAATAAAAAAGCAATTTGTCAGAAAATCAGGACAACTGAGAAGAGGAAGTGAGGACAGAATGGAGATGTGAAGGAAAATGAGTAGTTAAGTAGGCAATTAGGAAATAAAATAATTTTCCAGGGAGGGGGCATGTTAAGGGTTCTGACCTTTATTCTAATGGTGCTGGAAAAATATGGATGTCTTTTAAATAAAGAAGGGGGCATAATTACACATGCATTTTGAGAAGCTTGCTCTGGGTTTAGCTGAAGAGGTCAGAATTATAAAAGGAGATTAATTAGGAAACAACTTTTAAAATAAAAAATATTATCATTGTTGTACCAGGACAGTGGTGGTGTGAAGATAGGAGGAAGCTGGCATATTAAATATATTTATTTATGGGATTTGGTGACAAAGTCACCAGTACTCTGGTTATCCAGTTTACTCCTTTAAATTCACTGTCCTTTCTTTTTCACCCTCTTGTCCATGGGAGGCTGACTTGTATAGACCATATCAATGGCTCTCTAGGTTTTGGCTTTTGGTTGGGTCCAACTAATAGAGGGAATCAACAGGAAAATAGGGGAAATAAGACAGGAAGGTAAGGGTATTTCTTGCCTTGACTGCCTCCTTGCAGAGTCAAAGTGGATGGCTGTGTTCTCAACCCAAACTTCTAATCACTCAAGGCAGCTAATCTGTAGGACTCTTTCCCTGGGTTTCTGTGGCTCTTTCATGGTAGAGGAGGTAAAGAGACCCAGGATACTATACTGTTTCTTGTGGTAGCCCTACACACTCTCCACCATTTATAAACATGCCCATAATTAAAATATTTCAGAATGATTCTAATGAATATTCCATCTGTTTCCTGTCAGTACCCTAAATGAGGGAGTGGGTAAGGGACAGTAAATATCAAGAATGACTCATAGGGTTCTGGCTACATAAAAGGATTGATCATGGCGTCATTCACTGAAATTAGAATTCCAAGAAGAGGACTAATATTGCAGAAAAAAGTCATGATTGAATGAATGAATTTGGAGCATGTTGAGTTATGGCTTCCTTTTACACATCCAAGCAGGTAGATACGTGAAACACATCATTGGCTGTATAAAGTCTAAGCTAGGCAAAGAAGGATCACACGACTTCCTTTTAACCATCAACTGCACAGGAAGGCAATGGGGACGGAGTGCTAGAGGGACAGGAGAGTACAGAGACCAAAAAGACAATGTCTGCCTTTGGGGAAGTGGTTATCGTTATCCCCTCTGCCCAGCTAAAGTTTAAGCTTCTTGTGGGACAGAAATATGTGAGTTTCATCTTTGTGCTTCTCTTTCAACAGTATACATTTGCTTTATCTATATTACTTACGGCATAGAAGCAATCCCCTAACACCATGTCTAACATAAACTAGTTGCTGTGTAAGTGTCGTCTGAGTAAATGAATTTTGTATTATATGTGGATTTTAATTATCCACAGTACAACTGAACATGGAAAACACAGAGAAAGCATTCCAAATAACACCCAGCAGACTTAGCAACAACTTTAAAAGTGCCTTTAGTGTTCTGTTGGAGAACATTAGCTTGCTTTTCTGCCTACACTGCCATTCCAGTTGGAACAATCTCATCAAGTCATAGAGTCCTCGTCCAAGTTTTCAGTCCTCAGCTGAAAGTTGTAAGTCTTTAAAGTTTAACCCCCCTCATTTCACATTAAGAAATTAAATAGCAAAACTTTGAAGTGACTTGTCCACAGAAATATGAGTTACCAGAATAGGCAATGTTGTGAATGTGAATCTCTATAGACACCCAATCTAGGACATTTTTTTTTTCACTCAGATTTCTTCCTATCCTTTTTTCCCCCTTCTTCTTCTTTTTTAGTTATGGAATCAAATACTTATGTATTATTTTCAGAAAACGAAAAGGCAGAAAACCACACATGGAAAAAAATTTCAAATCACCCCCAAGCAGACTAACAGATTTAGCAAACTGTGAGAGGCAGAATGATGGCTCCCCAAAGATTCCCATGCTCTAGTTCTAGGGACTTTTGCTTATGTTACTTCACATGGCAAAATGGACTTTAAAGATATGATTAAGGATAAGGATCTTGAGATGGAGATATTGTCCTGAATTGTTAGTGTGGGCTCAGTATAATGATAATCTTTTAGAATAAAAGAAGGGTGCAGAAGAGAATTTGGAGGCAGCTAGATATTTGAAGATAATAGGCTTCTGCCTTTGAATGCATCTAATTTCCATTAACCAAAAAATGAAGATGGTCTCTAGGAGCCAAAAAGGAAAAGAACCAGATTCTCCTCAAGAGACTTTAGAAGGAAGGCAGACTTGCTGGTTTTAGTCCATTTCAGACTTCTGCTCTCCAGAACTGTATAATGAATCCATGTTGTGTTAAGACACTAAATTTGTGGTTATTTGTTATGGCAGCAATAGAAAACCCATATAGTTGTCCAACATTTTAATCTAATTACACAGGTCCTTAAAAGTAAAGAACATTTCCTAGCTTCAGAGAAATAGAAAAAAATGTTTTGGGAAGGACAAAAATAGCTACTATTTAATATCTTGGTGCATAGTGCTCTAATTTTTTTTAACTAGGAAGACATTTTTAGAATTAAAAGCACTTGTTAATTATTCTTTTATGAGAATTATTTATTTATCTATGTCATTTATTTAACTATTATTTTCCTAATTTATTGTTTAGGTTTAATTTTATTCTATTTCTAGATGAATATGTATTTTAATTGCTTATGCAAACACATGAATAACGTAAAAATAGTTTCTTAATTTTTCAGAAAGGTTATAATCAGACTAAAGATTACTACATTATTCATACAGGGTATTTGTCCATATATTTATACTTTATCTTTAATTTAATCCTTAAAACCATCTGAAATGAATTATGATATGCAATATTAGTCAACAGATCTGTTTGTTTTGCAAATTTTCTAAAACTTTTCTAACTTCGGGAGTAACCCATCCTTTCTTCATTGATTCATAGTGTCACCTTTTCATATGTCCAGGTATACCTGGATAATTTTTTAACTTACATTCTACTGCATTGCTGTACTTTTTCTTTTCTTTCCTTTTTAAAAAAATATTTTATTTATTTATTTGACAGATCACAAGTAGGCAGAGAGGCAGGCAGAGAGAGAGAAGGGGGAAGCAGGCTTCCTGCTGAGCAGAGATCCCGATGTGGGGCTGGATTCCAGGACCTTGGGACCATGATCTGATCCGAAGGCAGAGGCTTTAACCCACTGAGCCACCCAGGCACCCCTGCTATACTTTTTCATTCTTTAGATACTATTTTATTATTTATAATTATTAATCTTTGTCATGTATATGATATCACATTGTAAAATTTAACCTTTATATTCTTTTTTCATTCAGATTTGTTCTATCCTTACATCTTTATACATTCATATACACAATATTAGGCAATAGCAAATAAATATCCAAAGCATTTTTTAGGACTAAAATAATAACAGTTTAACTTAATGTACAGAATTGCCATTTTTAGCAGCATGGTATTTTCTTCATCATTAACTAGGATTTTTTTCTCCATGTTTTTGTCTTCTTTTATAGTTCTCAGTGATTAATGCTCTGTAATTTTCTTAGAAAGGATTTTCACATTCCTTATTGAATTTTTCCAGGTTGTATTTATTTTTAGATCTATTATGAATGGTAAATTTTATCCTCTTGGTTATGGGGTTATGGGACGAGAGGAAATGTGATGATTGTTAGCAGCCCTCAGGTTGAACTTTTTATTACTTCTAAAATATTACTTCTCAAAGTAGTCAGTTGAGTATTATGAGCTTTAATCATTACTCCAAACCTTTATGCAAATATATTCATACACTTTGGTTAGCTACATGCAACTGAATATTCCCAAAATTGTTCTTTTAGTGTCAATAAGACCAACATTTATCCCTTTCTTGTGATACTTGTCAGATATCCATTGTGTATATATATATATATAATAAAATCATAGTTAATGGACAGTAAATGTTTAGAAGTATGGCGGAATGTGTTCCCAGGTTATTTTCCAAGGTTACTTCATATGTTTTGGTACTAAAAACAATTTCTAAATTAAAATTTTTTTGAATGCTAGACTAAATGCAGAGGACAATGCTGTCTTACAAATAGTAGTTTTTATTCACATCAACATATTTTTGTCTGTCGATTCATTGTCAATATTATACTATGAGGTTCAATCAAGCTTAATGCTTGTAGAAATCATAGAAATTAAAGTTAAGCAAAAATATTGTATCTAAATCTGAAAAATTGTAAATAGCATTGAAACTGTTGTCAAATTATTAATGCTAGTATTTTTTTATTAAAAATGATAGCAGTCTTCTCTAGCTAACTTGTATAATAGAGTAATATGAATAAGACATAATTTTTGTGAAAGGTTGTTTGTTTTGCAAGCACAGAGATCTTCTGATGTGTTACTAATCTAATTGCTAGCTTCACTTAATACAACAAGGTCTTAAATGGAAATATATAATAATTCATACCCACCCACATGTACCTATATTATTTCATCTACAAAAAGGTTTTCTACAGTTGAACATATATGAGTTACATACATAATTCCAGCCAGCTTCTTTCACTATTTCATGAAGCTCAGGTTTTCAATACCATTGTACATTACAGGCATATATTCAGCACCAAATTATGTGATTTATTTACCAGCTGTGATGCTGTATTTATTTACTCAGCCATCTTATTATTGACCAATGTTAATTTGGGAACAATATGATAAGGAAAAGAAAATGTTGCTCTTTCCTCAAGATATTGATAACCAAGCTCTTTAGCTTAAAATTGTGTATAAGTTGGCACCATTAATTAAAAGAGAGGAAGAAAGGCATATGTTTAGACTTTGGGGGGATTCTTTTTTTTTCTTTTTTCTTTTTTATCAACATGTAATGTATTATTTGCCCCATCAGGGGGCAAACTAAGTCATCAGGCTTACAAACTTCACAGCACTCACCATATCATATACCCTCCCCAATGTCCATAACCCAACTACCCTCTCTGCACTCCCCCTCCCCCCAGCCACCCTCAGTTTGTTTTGTGAGAATAAGAGTCTCTTACGGTTTGTTTCCCTCCTGATCCCATCTTCTTTCATTTTTTCTTTCCCTACCCCCCACAATCCCCACCCTGCCTCTCAAATTCCTCATATCAGAGAGATCATATCATAATTGTCTTTCTCTGATTAACATATTTCGCTCAGCATAATACCCTCTAGTTCCAGCCACATCATTGCAAATGGCAAGATTTCATTTATTTTGGTGGTGGTGTAGCATTCCATTGTATATGTATACCACATCTTCTTTATCCTTTCATCTCTTCATGGACATCTGGGCTCTTTGCATAGTTCGGCTATTGTGGACATTGCTGCAATAAACATTCAGGTGCACGTGCCCCTTCAGATCACTACATTTGTCTCTTTATGGTAAATACTCAGTAGTGCGATTGCTGGGTCATAGGGTAGCTCTGTTTTCCACTTTTTGAGAAACCTCCATGCTGTTTTCCAGAGTGGCTGCACCAGCTTGCATTCCCACCAACAGTGTAGGAGGGTTCTTGGGGATTCTTTACATTTCAAAAAATATAATTTGACTTTTTATTAAATCATAATATTTAATAGGAAATAGGAAAATACATGTATATGAATATATATATGTATATTTATACATACATGGGATTACTATGATGAGCAAAAGTGAACAATGCACATTAGATATCACATTGGCATATTTCCATCTTTCAATGACCCTAAGAATAAATTATTATTATATGTTGGTAACTCTTTTCTCTACCTCCTAAACCAGTAGCCTCACCCTGTTGATGGCCTTAAGGGACCAAAAAAAAATGTTTATAGCAGTATTTGGTTATGGTTGTTACTATCCCAATTCAATTTCAAGTTATAAACTCTACTGCCATTGGTTTATTTCTATAGGTCAGTGACTGAGTCAAAGCAAAACAAAACAAAACAAAAAAACAAACAAAAAAACCCAAAACAACAATAACAACAAAAACCCACATGAAAAAAACCCAGTCCTCTGAAATCCCAGAAGTTCCCAAACTTATATTCTTGGATCTAAATATTCATTCATACACCAATTCATTCTTATTTTCACTCAGTCTTCTGACTCTACCAAGGTTTCCAACCAGAAGTCATTTTGGCAGGCTGTGTTACCCTTCAGGATGGTCCCACAGTGCTGCCTACAACCATGTCAAATTTTGGCTTGTATGTCCATCACCTCATAAAACCATGTAATTATAACCTACACAGTGTTTTGCTGTCCTGGATTGCTAGGTTCCTAAGAAACTTTCCTTGGTCATAGTTTTAATATAAATTGGTTATCTTTTAAACGTATGCAAACTATATTATGCTCTGTGAACAACATTTTGCCACAAGCCAGATGTTTACTTTCTCTTAGAGTTTATGGACATAAGTTCGTACTGAAATAACCACTTTTTTTTTTCCTTCTTTTTACTCAGTTCTGTTTGTTGTATGAGTGTGTGTGCTGGTGTGTGATGGGCTTTACATGGGGAAGTAGGTTTGATGATACTTCTAAAATATGATGACTGCTAGGGCTCTATTGTCATAATTCTCATCCATTTTGCATTTCTCTTATTGTTGTACAAATATTTTAAATATATAGAATAATCTAGAGAGAATCAATTTTGTCAGGTGTATTAGACATATATCTTGAGCATCTTTTCAGATTTCCTCATCTATCTGTTGCCTTTTTCTGTCTGTCTCTCTCAGCTCTCTGCACTCAGACAGCACTTAGGCTCACTGAAGAGACTCAGTGCATGAGATCTGGTCTCCTGACAGACTGCTGAGTGGTTAAAATCGAGGAGTGGTAGGGGAAGGGAGCAAGAATATATAAAGAGGGGAGCAAGAAAATATAAAGCTTTGGTGGCTGGGGTATTAAGCCTGGACAGAAAGAACAAGATGTTGAGAAACAAAGGGACAGAAACCAGGTCATCTAACTGCAGAACAGAGAAAGGTCTGGACACCAGAATCCTGCGGGACAATTAAAAGGGCTTTCATTGTACCACATGAGATTTTAGAGCTTGGAAAAAGATGAAAATGCAATGGAAAGCGGATGGAGGTTAAGACATTATGATCAGTAAGTCAGAGTAGGGGAGAATAAAAAAAAAATTGTTGAAGGTAGAGAAAACAGTACTGGTGGGGGAAGATAATACAATATCTGAGTATATGGTATACATACTCTGGGTGGGGGGATACTGGGAAGTGGCTATATAGGAGCAAGAACAGGAAAAATAGTACACATAAGAGAAGTTAATAAAGGGACTTATAAGAATAATAAGAAGGGTGAGGAAGAGAAGGGAGAAGAAAGAAGAGGATAAAAAAGAAATAGTAGCCGATTTAGAATGATATACTATATTATAGGGGCAGAACAAAGAAAAACCTTTCAGAGTAGAAGAATTAATTGGTGATACTGCAGGGACTGCCCACATCTTCCCTTTCATTCTTCAAGTCATCCTTAATCTTTGCCCATCTCCCAAGACTGCAATGTTCTTGATAATTTTCTGTCTAGCCCTAGAGTTGAGATGTTTCCACTTTTTTTTTCCTTTTCTTTAATAGTTCTTATTAATGTGCCAATTACCAACCTTGTCCATTCTAGTTTGTAATTAGAGATGTGATCACTGTACGCTCCTCTGGAAACAGTGCACCTGCTGTAATTTTAACTAGGTATGTTAGTTTAGCCTCCTATAACAAAATACCATAGAGTGGGTGGCTTATAAATAGCAGAAATTTATGTTTTAGAGTTTGGACACTGTAAGTCCAAGATAAGGGTTCCAGAATGATTGGATTCTGATGAGAGCCCTCTTTCAGATTGCAAATGGTGATTTCTTTTAATTGTACTTCAAATGTCAGAAAGAGGGTTAAGAGAGCTCTCAGGTGTAATTTTTTATAAGAGAACCAATCCCATCTGTGAAAGCTCTGCCCTCATGACCTAATAACCTCACAGAGGCCTGCTGGAGATTAGCATTTCAACATATTAATTTTTAGTCCACTGTACTAGGCTAAGATTCTCTGTGTTACTTGGCCCCCATAAGCCTGCTTTACCAGCAAGATATGATGGTGCATTGGGTCCTCAAAATGTTTGACTACCACCCTTTCCCCAAGGTATGGTTTTCCTAGGAAATGAACATAGTTCTCTTGGGTAAGACTAGGGGAACTGTTATTTATGCTCATTATAATGTAGTGGGGTTCTTCCATCTGGAAGTCTCCCCTCTCCTTTGGAAGTAGATTGTGACTTTGGGGGGAAGATTTATAACCATCAGCTTCCTTAACTCTCCAAACTTGATTTTTTTAATTATATAAATTAAGTAGAACCCTTTTTATATGTCTATTTTGTCCTAAGAACTGTAGTGTTCTATTAAATATACCCCTAACACTGGTCCTTCTCACTGCCCCTTGGGCACATTATGAGAATTCTACAACCTAGCTACTGGATAAGTGGCTGAGAGAAGATGACTGGCCTCTAGTTTTTTGTTTTTGTTTTTTTTTTTAATTTTTATTAACATGTAATGTATTATTTGCCCCAGGACTGTGAGTCATCAGGCTTACAAACTTCACAGCACTCACCATATCACATACCCTCCCCAATGTCCATACCCCAACTATCCTCTCTGCACTCCCCCTCCCCCCAGCCACCCTCAGTTTGTTTTGTGAGATTAAGAGTCTCTTGTGGTTTGTCTCCCTCCCAATTCCATCTTGTTTCATTTTTTCTTTCCCTACCCCCCAAACCTCCCACCCTGCCTCTCAAATTTCACATATCAGGGAGGTCATATGATAATTGTCTTTCTCTGATTGACTTATTTCACTCAGCATAATACCCTCTAGTTCCATCCATGTTGTTGCAAATGGAAAGATTTCATTTCTTTTGATGGCTGCATAGTATTCCTTTGTGTGTGTGTGTGTGTGTGTGTGTGTACCACATCTTTATCCATTCATCTGTTGATGCACATCTAGATTCTTTCCATAGTTTGGCTATTGTGGACATTGCTGCTATAAACATTTGGGTGTACATGCCCCTTCGGATCACTACATTTGTCTCTTTATGGTAAATACTCAGTAGTGCGATTGCTGGGTCATAGGGTAGCTCTGTTTTCAACTTTTTGAGGAACCTCCATGCTGTTTTCCAGAGTGGCTGCACCAGCTTATATTCCCACCAACAGTGTAGGAAGGTTCCCCTTTTTCCACACCCTCACCAACATCTGTCATTTCCTGACTTGTTAATTTTAGCTTTTCTGACTGTTGTGAGGTAGTATCTCATTGTGGTTTTGATTTCTTGTATTTCCCTAATGCTGAGTGATGTTGAGCACTTTTTCATGTGTCTGTTGGCCATTTGGATGTCTTCTTTGCAGAAATGTCTGTTCATGTCCTCTGCCCATTTCTTGATTGGATTATTTGCTCTTTGGATGTTGACTTTGATAAGTTCTTTATATATTTTGGATACTAGACCTTTATCTGATATGTCGTTTGTGAATATCTTCTCCCATTCTGTCAGTTGTCTTTTGGTTTTGTTGACTGTTCCCTTTGCTGTGGAAAAGCTTTTGATCTTGATGAAGTTCCAATAGTTCATTTTTGGCCCTGCTCCCCTTGCCTTTGGACATGTTTCTAGGAAGAATTTGCTGTGGCTGAGGTCAAAGAGGTTGCTGTCTGTGTTCTGAAGGATTTTGATGGATTCCTTTCTCATATTGAGGTCTCTCATCCATTTTGAGTCTATTTTTGTGTGTGGTACAAGGAAATGGTCTAATTTCATTCTCCTGCATGTGGCCGTCCAATTTTCCCAACACCATTTGGTGAAGAGACTGTCTTTTTTTCCATTGGACATTCCTTCCTGCTTTGTCAAAGATTAGTTGACCATAGAGTTGACGGTCTATTTCTGGGATCCCTATTCTGTTCCATTGATCTATGTGTCTGTTTTTGGTGCCAGTACCATACTATCTTGATGTTGACAGCTTTGTAATAGAGCTTGAAGTCTGGAATTTTGAAGCCATCAACTTTGGCTTTCTTTTTCAACATTCCTCTGGCTATTCAGGTTTTTTTCTGGTTCCATATAAATTTTAGGATTATTTATTCCATTTCTTTGAAAAAAAATTAATGGTATTTTGATAGAGATTACACTAAATGTGTAGATTGGTTTAGATAGTATAGACATTTTCACAATATTTGTTCTTCCTATTCATGAGTATGGCACATTTTTCTATTTCTTTGTGTCTTCCTCAACTTCTTTCATTAGTACTTTATAGTTTTCTGAGTACAGATTCTTTGCCTCTTTGGTTAGGTTTATTCCTAGGTGTCTTATGGTTTTGGGTGCAGTTGTAAATGGGATTGACTCCTTAATTTCTCTTTTGTCTGTCTTGCCTTTGGTGTATAGAAATGCAACTGATTTCTTCACATTGATTTTATATCCTGACACTTTACTGAATTCCTGTAAGAGTTCTAGCAGTTTTGGAGTGGAGTGTTTTGGGTTTTCCACATATAGTATCATATCATCTGCAAAGAGTGAGAGTTTGACTTCTTCTTTGCCGATTTAGATGCCTTTAATTTCTTTTTGTTGTCTGATTGCTGAGGCTAGGACTTCTAGTACTATGTTGAATAGCAGTGGTGATAGTGGACATCCCTGCCATATTCCTGACCTTAGGGGAAAAGCTCCCAGTTTTTCCCCATTGAGAATGATATTTGCAGTGGGTTTTTCATAGATGGCTTTGAAGATATTGAGGTATGGACCTTCTATTCCTACACTTTGAAGAGTTTTGATCAAGAAAGGATGTTGTACTTTGTCAAATGCTTTTTTTCAGCATCTATTGAGAATATCGTATGGTGCTTGTTCTTTTTTATATTAATGTATTGTATCACATTGATTGATTTGTGGATGTTGAACCAACCTTGCAGCCCAGGAATAAATCCCACTTGGTTGTGGTGAATAATCCTTTTAATGTACTGGTGGATCCTATTGGCTTGTATTTTGGTGAGAATTTTTGCATCTGTGTTCATCAAGGATTTTGGTCTGTAATTTTCCTTTTTGATTGGGTCTGTCCAGCAAGAAGATCTAACAATTTTAAATGTCTATGCCTCTAACATGGGAGCAGCCAACTATATAAACCAATTAATAACAAAATCAAAGAAACACATCAACAATAATACAATAATAAAAGGAGACTTTAACACCCCCCTCACTGAAATGGACAGATCATCTAAGCAAAAGTTCAACAAGGAAATAAAGGCTTTAAATGACACACTGGACCAGATGGACATCACAGATATATTCATAACATTCCATCCCGAAGCAACAGAATACACATTCTTCTCTAGTGCACATGGAACATTCTTCAGAATAGATCACATCCTGGGTCACAAGTCAGGTCTCTACTGGTACCAAAAGATTGGGATCATCCCCTGCATATTTTCAGACCATAATGCTCTGAAGCTAGAACTCAATCACAAGAGGAAAGTTGGAAAGAGCTCAAATACATGGAGGCTAAAGAGCATCCTACTAAAGACTGAATGGGTCAATGAGGAAATTAAAGAAGAATTGAAAAAAAATCATGGAAATAAATGAAAATGAAAACACAGCTGTTCAAAATCTGTAGGACACAGCAAAGACAGTCCTGAGAGGAAAGTATATAGTGATACAAGCCTTTCTCAAGAAACAGGAAAGGTCTCAAGTATACAACCTAACCCTACACGTAAAGGAGCTGGAGAAAGAAGAGCAAAGAAAGCCCAAACCCAGCAGGAGAAGAGAAATCATAAAGATCAGAGCAGAAATCAATGAAATAGAAACCAAAAAAACAGTAGAACAAATCAACAAAACTAGGAGCTGGTTCTTTGAAAGAATTAATAAGATTGATAAACCCCTGGCCAGACTTATCAAAAAGAAAAGGGAAAGGACCCAAATAAATAAAAATCATGAATGAAAGAGGAGAGATCACAACCAACACCAAAGAAATACAAACAATTATAAGAACATATTATGAGCAACTATAGGCCAGCAAATTTGACAATCTGGAAGAAATGGATGCATTCCTAGAGATGTATAAACTACCAACACTGAATCAGGAAGAAATAGAAAACCTGAGCAGACCCATAACCAGTGAGGAGATTGAAGCTGTCGTCAAAAGTCTCCCAATAAACAAGAGCCCAAGGCCAGACGGCTTTCCATGGGGAATTCTACCAAACATTTAAAGAAGAATTAATACCTATTCTCCTGAAACTGTTACAGAAAATATAAATGGAAGGAAAACTTTCAAGCTCATTTTATGAGGCCAGCATTACCTTGGCCTCTAGTTTTTAAAGGATTCTATCATCCTCTTGGCCTAAGTTATGATAGTTCTGTAACAGCATTGTTATTATCATCCTTGGTGTACAGAGCAATTTACCTTTGAACTTCTCAATTATGCCAACAACTTTCTAGTCCATTCCCTGTCTCATTGGTGTAGTGCTTCTAGGGCCTTAGTTCAGTTATCTGATGGGATTCCTAGCCTTATGTAGATATATGGTCTTTAGTGCCTACATGCCTCTTAGGGTTTATTTGCTTGTGTGTGTGTGTGTGTGTGTGTGTGTGTTTAATTGTCTTTCACAGCATTTCTGGGCAATCACTTCTGTAAGGTAACAAGAATCATCTTGAGAATATGTTAGTACCCTCTTTCATCTTTTAAATCTTATATCAAGGGGAAATCCTCCCCTTCTGTTTACTTTTCTTTGGCTGGAACCTTCAGTATCTAGTCCAATATATATATCTTCCAATCTTGGGCAGCACATGTTGAGTGTTCCTGAAGATCTCACAGGTCCTGCAGAACAGAGCACTCTTACCTAGATTATTTTGATATTTAAGTTTATTTTTCTCTGGTGGCCAGGAAAGATAGCAGTGGTTGATCCTAAAGGAGAATATAACATTTTTTAAGACAGAATGCACTTCACCACCTTCAAATAAAGGCAGGAGGGTAGAAGCTTTACCAGGTAGGGCTCAATGAGCTCCATAGATCCAGAAGGTCCTGGGAAATTGGATTTAAGATCATTATAGTACATTGATTACATTGAATTGTATATCCACTTCCCAAGTCTCAGAGCATCAGTTCTTCCTAGTCAAGGTTCTGACTTTGGTTGGCGTAGTGACCTGCTAGGATTGAGAATTCAGCCTTCTCTGGGGCTGTACTGATCTTATAAGCAAGACTCATACCTGATTCTCAGCTTCTCTGAGACTTTGGATGCACAAAAGAAGAATGTATTTGTATGTAGCCAATAGAGATATCCGGATTTTACACTTGGCCTTTATCTTTGGATTTTTCATCATCTTTTTCTCATCCTTCTCCAGTGAATTGATTGCCGCAGAAACTTCAATCCACATTCATAGTATTCAGAATCACTCTTTTCCTTCTACTTCTAAAAAGCTTGAACCAGTGCACCTGTCTTTATATTCCATTATATGGGTATCCCAACTCAATTTAACCTTCATAAATGCTCAACAATTTAATTGCTCCCACATTCCAGAGACTAACAGTGCTCCTACTTACCAGTTGTACTTGGGGGTCCTCACTGCCAGCCAGTCAGCCTATGAACCATCTTCAGTATCTCACTTTAGACTTTGCTTCCTGGAACCTTCTGCCAGTTTAAGAACCAGGCTCTGAGCTAAGCATTTGTATGCAGGAATTTTATTAGTGATTGGTTTTAGCATCAACATCTGTAGTGGACTAAAGAGAAGAGCATTGTGTAGAGAGAAAAGTTGAATTGGGATGCAGTTGTGAAAAAGGGCCTTATCTGAACCCAAAGGGAGTTGTGAATCTGAGATGATCCCTCACAGTTATCAAAAACTATCAAAAAGCAGACAACCCGACAAAGAAATGGGAAAAAGACTTGAACAAACAAACACTTCATAAAAGAGGATATCCAAATGGCAAGTAACATCTAACTAGGTGCTCTATTTCATTAATCATCAGGAAATGCAAATTAAAATCACAATGTAATACCACTCCTGTCATCCAGAAGGGCTACAATGAAAAGGACCATAACAGATGTTAACAAGGATGTGCAGCTACTAAGCGTGTGAAAAGTTTTCCAGGCCTTTATATTCTTGTATTGACTAATCATTTGATATGACTTGCCTTGCATGGACTTGGGTAAAGTGGCTCTCTTTGATGGAAAGAAATTCCTGGAGAGGAGTTCAGACAAAATGTTTCAGTTATGAATAATCCCAGACAACTGGGAGACTTGAGTGTTCCCACGCTGAGGGAGTAGCTCTGGGCAGCACCCTACTTATCTATTTTAAGCAATAAGATAGATTTATTAGAATCAGTTTCTTAATTAAAATCAATGTTACAAAATTTCTCTGCTTGTCTTTTGTGGTCTGCATTTTTTCCTCCAAGATGTCTAACAGCTTGAGCAGATGGCAGAAACTATAATGACCAATGAGAAGATTAGCCTTATCCATAAGAATAAAAAGATACCAGTGGCCTGCTATCCTGGACATTCATCTAAAAGTGATTTCCCCTAAGTAGGAAAATGTGCAATTAATGAACAATATCTTCAATAGCACCTTTATAATAAACAGTCCTGAGTTTCGTGTAAATGTATCTATAATATCTTACAATAAGAGCCATGGGCCTAAACTCAGTGCCAAATCCATTAAAAGTCATTCTTCAGATTATACTATAAAGAGAACATGATTCTTAAATGACCTGACTTTACTTAGTGATAGATTTTTTACTACTTCAAACTGTGCATCCATCGAGCAAATCTCTTTAAGTATTTTTTCTCCCAGCATAGCCTATTTTTTAATACTCCATAAACTAAAAAAAAATAGTATTTAAAACTATATTTCTGGTGAGTTCCATATCAAACCAAATTAGGTGCCTTTTTACCCCCACACAGTGTGAACTTTATGTATCACCAAGTAGAATATAAAAGGAAGTAAAAGTATATGAGAATATAAATAAATACATACACACAGAGTTATAAATGCAAATACATACATACTGCATTTACCTTAAATCTCACAGGTAGCAAATCCTTTCAAATATATTGAGGTCAGGGAGAAATCTGGACAGTGAGAAACTTCGATCCATGTTAATACCTTTTCTGATCCTAAAATTATTTCAGCCACAGTATTTTACAACTTGCAAAGACTTGTTTCATTTATTGTAACACAAGGAGAATATTTAATTATTTGAGAACACCAAGTTATACTTCACTAGTAAATTTAGGAATAAAATCTATATAAATAAATTATCATCTACCCCTTTTTGCCTTTGCCAACTTATCTCTAAATATGCTATTTCGGAGAACTAACCATGTTTTCTGTAACTGTTGCAAGAATGTTTAGATGTTCCTGATTTCTCTGATGCTGGTGCCAGATTAGTTTTCACCTAATTTCAAAAGTAGTTGAAAGAATATCACTTCTTAGCAAGATGGAATGAACCAGATTTACTTTCTTATCTGAAAAAAAGAAAAATACAGACAAAATACATGAAATAATACCTTTTAAGAAAATGGATATCAGGCAATGAAGGATCATGATCCCTGACATATGAGAAACAATCAAGATGAGCCCTATGATTGTCCCAGCTTAGTGCATTGAGAAAGTTTAAAAGCCACAAAAGAGGGGTGGGGAACCCATGCAGAGCTCAGTGGACTCCCTGAGTTGAAGGGCATAACTGTGAGTACAGAGCTATCAAGATAGCTAGGATGTTTATGACTATTAGGGAGGCGAGAGCTTTACAAGAAGAGAACTCTGAAGAGCTGCTGAGAATCACATGGGAGGATTTAGCTGAAAATTTTTTTTTCAAGGAAATGCATGTGAGGCACCTACCCAAGGCTTGAGAAAGAATTGCCACCTGAAAGTATTAAAGGTAGCAATGCTGACTATTCACACTGGACAAGGATTACTGCCTATTTCTGCTAGCTAAATTGGACAAGCTCATGATTCCTGCAGCATTAGACTACAAAAAGGATCTTGCATGATTAAGGTAGAGAAATTATCCCAAGACTAAATGCTGGTCTAATCCTGGCTAACATATCTTTAAAACAAGACACAAAAATATCAAGCTGTTTCCAAGTGACTTCACTGAATCCCAGAAAAAAGCTTGAGAATATTTATAGTAATGAAAATATCCAGCACTCAACGAAGTAAAGCTTAACAATGCTTGGCATTTTTCCAAAATATCAGGCTTTAAAAGAAGCAGAAAAATAGTGAGAAAAGATGGTTAATCTGAGCCAATGCAGGACTCCAAAAGATGTTAGACTTAGTGAATAAGAAGGTTAAAATAGCTATTATAACCATACTTGATATGTTCAGAAAAGTTTAAGTTTATGAGGTAGGTTTATAAGATAGTCAACTTAAAATTCCAGAGAAGAAATTTGTAGTGTCTTGTAGGAAATATTCATTGGGTGGAATAAATAATGATTAGATATAGCAAAAGAAAAGATTAGCAAGCTGGAAAACACAGAAATGTAACCTATATTAAATTAAAACACAAACAAAAGAAAACAAAAGAGTTAGAGCATCAGGGAGTTGTGGTACTAATTCAAGCAGTCAATATTAATATATATTTAAATGTACTTGGTGAAAGACTGAAAGAGGGAGAGAGAAAGAAGAAAATATTTGAAGGAATGCTCAGGGTTTTGTGTTGTTGTTGTTTTTCCAAAATTTGAAGAAAATCATTATGTTACAGATCCAAGAGCCTCCAAGAACATCAAGCACAGTGAACATTGCCAAAAACTACAGGCACATGATAATCAAAATGTTCAAAAGCAGTAAGAAACAGAAAACATTAAAAGAAGTCAGAGAAAAAGAAGACATTATATGCAAAGGAATAAAGATAAGGAAAATAGAAGTTTTCTCTTTAGAACTGAACAGTGGGAAACTTCGATCTGTGTCTTACAACTTTTCTGATCCTAGAATTATTCCAGCCACAATATTTTAAAACTTGCAAAGATTTGTTTCATTTATTGGAACTTAAGGAGGATATTTAATTATTTGAGAACAGCATTTACTTCACTAGCAAATTTAAGAATTAATTCTATGTAAATAACATTTTAAAGGTGCTAAAGTCTTTCTTCCTAAGCTTGGGCACAAAACAAGGATGTCTGCTCTCATCTCTTCTATGGAATTTATATTGGAGGTCCTAGCTTGAATAAGAAGCCACACACAAAAAAGATAAAAATGCATCTATATTTGAAAAAGTGAGTTAAGTCTGTCCTTATGCTCAGACTACATGATTATTTATGTAGGAAAGACAACTAGACCCACAAAAATGTATTAGAACTAATAAGTGAGTATAGCAAAGTTACAAGATATAAGATATATACTCAGGATCAAGTGCATGTCTAAATATACTAATAACAAATAATAATCCAAATTTAAAAATATTATTTGTAAAGCATAAAAATATAAAATATTAAGGATAATTTTGACCAAAGATGTGAAATATTTTTTATATCTTTAGTCAAAATGTTTAAAATGTTACTGAAAAAAATGAATACCTAAATAAATATGTCTATTTATTCCTGAGTTGGAAGAGTGAATATCGTTGATATAATACTTCTTAAACTGGTCTCTAGATTAAATTCAATCCTAATCACAATGAAGAAAAGTCTTCTTTGATTATTATTGTTAAAGTTGTTAAGCTGATTCTAAAAATAATATTAAAATGCAATGCATATAGGATACCAAAACAAACTTTGGTCTTCTAAAAAGAAGACCAAAGTTGCAGGGCTAATGCTACCTGATTTCAAGAAGTGTTATAAGGGTACCATAATTAAGAAAGGATAAGCAAAAAAGATCAGTGGAACAGAATAGAAAATCCAAGATTAGTACCTTGAATACATATGAACAACTGATTTTTGATAAAAATGCATTTTAGTAAGGAAGGGATAATGTTGAAACAATTTGTCCTGAAAAACTGGGATATGTGTGTATTTACATATATACACACATATATGTACACACACATGCACATATCCCATTTTATATATATATATATACATGAATGTCATTCTGTGTCTTATACACAGAAATAACTCAAAGCAAATCATAGACTTATATGTAAGTCCTGAAACTATAAAGTTTCTGGAAAAAGGTGAAAAATGGTGACCTTGAGACAAAGATTTCTCACACTTGATACCAGCCAAACGTGGTCCATTAGTGAGCAAATTGATAAAATGGATGTCATAAAAACTAAAACCTTATGATGTTTAAAAGACACTGCAAGCAGAAGAAAAAGGTAAATCACAAACTTGGAGAAAATTTTGCAAAACAAATACCTGATAAAGGACTTATTTCTAGAACCTCAGGAATTTCAAAATACAGTAATAAGGGAAACAAAGTAAAAAGTGGCCAGAATATGTGAACATTTTCCTAAAGATATATGAATAGCACAAAAGCACAGGAAAAGATGGAACATCAGTCAACATCATCCCCCACTAACATGCTACAATTTAAAGTCATAATGAGATAGACATATCTGAATGCTAAAATTAAAAAAAAGAAAAAGAAAAAGAAAACAAAAACAAAAAAACCCAGAAAATTCCAAAAAGATTGCACCATGTGTTGGCGAGGTTATAGAGAAACTGAAAGTCTCATAAACTACCATAGGAATGTAAAGTAGAATGACTTTTGAAAATATCTTGTCAGTTTCTTAAAAATTTAAGCATACACCTATCATATGACTCGGTCGTTCCACTCCTAGGTATTTACCTAAAAGAGATGAAAGAAAATAGATGTACAAAGATTAGTAGAAGAAGAATTACAGCAGCTTCATTTGTAATGACAGGTAAATGGAGAGAAAAACCTTTGCTATATGTATTCAATATGCAGCAGTAATTTATAAAATAGAGAATTGATACATGCTCCAATATGGATGAATCTCAAAACAATTATGACAAGTAAGAGTAGCCAAACCAGTAAGTATGTATATGGTATTGCTCTATTTATACATGGTTTTAGAAAACGCAAAGCAATCTATCATGACAGAAAATAAATGAAGGGGGGTATGACCTGGAGAAACGAGTGAGCAGAAGTAGGAAGGAGAGATGACAGGCCACCAGCAAAATTTTGGGATGATAGAAGTATTCATTATCTAGATTTGGTAATGGTTAAGTACACAAAATAAAACTTATTATATGCCTTATAACTGTACATTTTATCACATATCAATTATATCTCAAAAAAGATGTTAAAAGTAAAAAAGAAGAGATGTGCATGAAAACCTTCATAAGGATAAATTTGAAAATGTGGACAGAAAAAACAATTCTCAGGAAAAAAGTAATTGTGGTAGTTACAGTGAAAATAATGTAATTATTAGTTACTCCCACAGATACATACACTTTTATACAGACTTAAAATAAGAACTGCATACTCTGTTAAGTTGCTGTTTTCTGTTTTTCCCCCAGCTTTATTGAGGTATAAATGACAAATAAAATTGTGTACATTTGAAGTATACAACATGATGATTTGATGCACAGAGACACTATGAAATCAGTACTACAACCCTATCTCTGTTTCCACAGCTCAAGAAAAACTGAGGACAGAAGGAAAATTATGGTTAAGAAACAAGAAAAATTTTTAAAAATTAAAGCTTAGTTTTATGTGACTTTCCCATTCTTGTTCTTAGTCCTCCTATTGATATGGGATTGGTTTTCCTCTTTTCATTAGTTATTTTGCATTTTGTAAGTTCTTTCTATATATTTATTCTTTTTCAAGTTATTTTCTCTCTCTTCTTACCAAACCTTCTCCTAAGGAAATTGCGATAGAAAAAAAATAACAACATAAAAAATCCTCTTTACTGTGATGTTTACTCGGGGCCTCTCAGCTCTGATGCATCAATAAATAGGAGCACTTTCCTAAGGCAGAAAATAGAATAATAGGAAAAATGTTTCTGAATCAATAATGAAAAGATGAAAGGAAATACGTATTCAAACTTCAGCTTGGAAAAAGTACACACTGGAAATACCAGATTTATGTTTGTCTTATGCTAATGATATTTTAGTCTGGATCACCATCTACAAACATCGCATCTGCAAATGTGAGCTCAGCCTTTTTGCAGAAACTTCTCTATTCATGATATCTTTATTCACTTCAAGCAACTGATGCAATAATATTTAGCTCTCCTTTACTCTCCCTAGCTCCTCATCGATGTAAAATTGATTCCGTCTTCTAAATGTCTCTAACAGATATATTAAACAAGTAAACTTGTGGAAAGTAATCGAAATATAACTTTATATTTTTTTGTGTGTCCTACTATCCTTTTAAAATGTATTCAGTATGGGAAATTAAATTTTCCCTCTGTTATTGCATGATAAGTCCTGCAGACTGACTCATTTCTCTGTTCACTTTAGATAATAAAATGTCCTATGCTCAATTTTTGCTGTAAAAGTCTTCATTCAGAAGTCATCCAGGCCTATATTGATTAACATTTTAATCCTCTGTTAAGGTGAAAATTTCTCCCACCTGTCTAACTAGGACCGGCTTTGGCTTGGCTATTCCTAGTATCCAAAAGATTGTAGCAAAGCAGACCTCTCTTTCTCATTTACTTCCTCTCTTGCTAACTGTCAGTGACCTCTCCAGTGCAGGCATATATAGGAGATTAAAAAGAAGGAAAGTGGCCCTTCTGACCTGATGCCATTTGTATTAGAGTTCTCCAGAGAAAAAGAACCAGTAGGATGTATGTGAATATATAAAGGGACTTATTATAAGGAATTGCCTCCATCATGATGGAGGCTGGCAAGTCTGCTGTCTGCATGGTCTAGTGGGCTGGAGGTGCAGGAGACCCAGTCATGCAGATGACGTCCAAAGGCATTCTTCTCTTGCTCACAAAGGGTGATCTCTGCTCAATTCGGGCTTTTGGATGAATTGTACATGGCTGCTCTCATTAGAAAAGGTAATCTGCTTTACCCAGAGTTCACTGATTTAAATGTTTATCTTATCCAAAATGACCCTCTAAATTGACACATAAAATGAACAATCACATCATGGCAAGGGGTCTTTACTCCCTTTAAGCTCATCAGGTACTTAAAAAGAATGTTTTAGTCCTAAATTTCTAGAGTCCTGTCTTCCTTTTTCTTTGGCTTCATCTCATTTTCTTCCCAAGTTATGCAATAGGGCCAGAGTCAAGCAGGACTAAGGTACCCATTTTTACTTTCTGACTCACTTTGGACAAAAAAAAAAAAAAAAGAAAAGAAAAAGAAAAAGAAAAGGAAAGAATATCCACCATACTTGGACCCTTGTCTCAAATACTGATAAACTCTTGTATCTCCAGAATGAAATATTTGATAATAAATGTTCAATTAAAAACTATAAAAGAAGGGTACCTGGGTGGCTCAGTGAGTTAAGCCTCTGCCTTTGGCTCAGGTCATGATCTCAGGGTCCTGGGATTGAGCCCCACATCAGGTTCTCTGCTCAGCAGGAAGCCTGCTTCCCTCTCTCTCTCTGCCTGCCTCTCTGCCTACTTGTGATCTCTGTCTGTCAAATAAATAAATAAAATCTTTAAAAAATAAATAAAAAATAAAAACTATAAAAGAAGAAAGGAGAGACACAAGGACAAATGGAAAAAAGAAGTAAGGAACAAAAAAGTAGGAGCTGACTTTGCACTTGGAGAAATCTAGAAAGATAAATATATATATATGTGTGTGTGTGTGTGTGTGTGTGTGTGTGTGTGTATAAGACACACACACATATGTCTATATATAAATGATATAGTATTGGGATAAATAATTTTGCAAGACCATCAAAACTTAACTCAATTTACACTCTCTAAGTACAAGAATGTGAATAGTTTTCTACTCAGCTAGCAAAATAAAATTTAGGAAATAAACAGCTTAATTTTTAAGAAATGTTACAATTCCTCAGTGTAGCATAGTGAAATGAACGCATTGTTTTGGTTCTAACATAAGCATGGAGATATCCTGAAATTATGGATCAAAAACATCAATCTGCATAATGTTTTCCAAGGTCAGGTGGCATGAATTTACTACCATGATGGTAGTAGGATTAGGAAAAAAGTAGGTCTCTGAACCTATTTAGACCCCCATCTCTGTCAAAATTTGAGACAAGAAAAAGAGTATCAATCAGTATTTATCTCACACAACTTTATTTGTTATTCCATCTTGTTGAATAGGTATATGTTTGCTTTTAAATTGGGGTTTTAAAGGTGACTTCCTTGAAGGGTGCAATGTAAAAATAAGTAAGTCCAGTAAGAAAACCGTGACCTGCACATACCCAAAATTTGAAAGTAAAAAACACAGACACCCACATGCATAGGCACAAACTCACATTTCTCACATTGCAGCTTTGGATAAAGTGTAAACTGAAGTAATGCTTATTTATTGAGACAATATTTTAATGTGGTGGTTTTTGAACTGTGAATTTAGCTACAGGCCATATGTTAAATGCTTTCCATACATCATATCGTTTAATCCGTACCACCACACAATAAGATCTAAATGAAGATTAGGCCTCCTTAAGATTCGGACAGTGAGGGGTGCCTGGGTGGTTCAGTAAGGGTGACTCCAGCTCAGGTCATGTTCTCAGGTCCTGACACTGAGCCCTGCATAGAGCTCTGCACTCAGCAGCGAGTCTGTTTCTCCCTCTGCCCCTTCCATGACTTGTGCTCACTTTCTTTCTCTCTCTCCCAAAAAAAAAAAAATATATATATATATATATATATATATATATATATATATATAGCAAACTGTGAGAGAGTTCGCATACAAAATGCTATTAAAGAATGCTCATGGGGGAAAAAAAAGGAATGCTCTTGGGATCAAAACCCCTACAAAGGAAACAAAAAAAAAGAAGGGATCTGTAAGAAAAATCTAAGTGTGGTACAGGCCTAACTAGAACAACAGCTAACCTCACCAAAATCTCTGCAATTAGGATGGCTTTTCATAGTAGTTTTTATTTGGACCAAGAGGGGAAGGCCTTTAGATCATGTATCAAATAGTTATTGGATGTGAGCCAGCTCTGAAAGCTTATAAACATAGTTAGGGCTTTGATTCTTGGCTGAAGCAATCCTTGAAGAGACTGACAGGTAATGGCCATCAGCAGACAGAATTCCAAGTAGCTGGAGCAAAAGTCTTTTATTGAATGGGGTCTTGGTGTTGCAACAGAGTCTACTTAGGAGTAACTACAGTCCTCCTCTTTGGCCACTGACATCTACTTTTTATAGAAGTTCTAGAAGCAGGACCTCCATGATTCTGATGCAGCTGTCTCATTGGGGGTAACTTAAGAAGAGGACCGTTTGTAAATTAACCAAAATCAGAATCTGATTTTTGGGTCACAACAAATGATCACAATCTCTTTCTTCCACCATTAGTTTTAGATTCCCTTCACCTATAGCTGGCTTGTCTTTGGGTTCAGGGGCTTGATCCAGAGACATTATCACACTTTCATTCTTCATCCCAGGTAGAGGTTGTTACCGTTATCCATTTCCATCAAAATTAACTAGGACTTCCACCTGAATGACAAACATATTCCTTCCCTCATCCATTTGTAACATTAATCCTACCTCCTTCTGATAATGAAGGTCAACTGCAACATCCAGAATGGTGATCTCCCTTATTTCTGGCTAGTCCCTTGGAACAGGAAGACTGTATTAATTTGCTAGAGCTGCAGTAACAAAATTCCATAAACTGGGTGGCTTTAACAGAATTATTTTGTCTCATACTTCTGGCAGCTAGACATCTAAGATCCAGATATTGGTAGGGTTGGATTCTTCTGAGGGCTTCTCATACTTTGCTAGCAATCTTGGGTATCTCAGCTCTTTGTCTTCATTTTCATGTTCTCTGTGCATGTGTTTTTCCATGTCTAAATTTCCCCTTTTCATAAGAACACCTAGTCATTGGATAGAGCCAACTCTCTTAACCTGGTAAGCTTTATAAAGACTCTGCATCCAAATAAGGACTGGGGGTGGTAGGACCTCAACATATGAATTTGAGGGAGAACACAGTTGAATGCATAGTAAGACCCATAGTGTCCAGGGAGTACTCATATGTGACTCTTTTTCTGTCCTGTGGTATAAGGGTAGTCCTGTTGGGAATGCTAAACCTTCAGAGCACAGTTTTACAGGGATGGGAAATACATATTTTCCAAGGCAGTCACTAGAAACGATAGTTAGTAGGATACTTTTCTTCTATCCCTCTTTCAAAGACCCATGAATTCTTACTAATATGGATAGAACACCATATACAGATCTTTGTTTCATAATATCTACTGCATCCTAGAAGATGGTTATCAATCTCTTGAAGTACTACATCTTTGCTATCTCTTTATCTGTGCTTTAACAGGCCATTCTAAGTCTCACTGTTTATGGATGATATCGTATATGATAAGAACAGTGGATCCCATAGAAAGCGGTTCACTCTCATTCTTTCTTTTCTGTAAAATGAGTCTCTTGCTATATGAGCTGCTAAATGAATGAATCAAGCGCTTTATAAGCCCTGGATAGTGGCGCTCATTAAAGTTCTCTAGGCAGGAAAGACAGACTGATACCCAGAATATATGTCTCTTCCTGTCAAGGAAGAAAGAAAAACAACAACAACAACAACAACAGCAGCAACAGAAATCCCTGACTCTCTTAAGTAGAAGAAATCCAATGTAGTCAACTAGTCATCACGTGTTGGGTGAGGGGTGGTACAATGCTGGAGATTCAGTGTTGACCTTTAGGCTGGCAGTTTGGATATTGAGTGGCAGCAACAGGTAGGCAAGTCCTGGTGTTTAGAACATAAGATATTTCACTCCTGCATATCATCCATTGCTTCCACTGTAGCAACTACATTTGTGAATCCATCTTGATAGCACTGGGTTCAATGAACAAGACACTGGTTAGTTTTAGTGGACTGAGTTAATTTATATATTTGGTGTTTCATTTCTCTTTTCCATGGGGAGTGCTCTCTGTATTGAGGTGGTTTACATGCAATTTGAAGTTATTCACACTTTGTGCTCACTCTAATATCCCCCTTCATGTAATTCTACTCCAGTTTTCCTTCTCTCAAACTTGCAATATTTCTTCTTCCAGGAACCTGACTAAACAATCAAGCCTTTTGTCATTTCTTGTGAGTCCATATACTTTCTAATTTTATTTATTTTTATTTTTTAAATTTAATTTAAAATTTTTTCAGTATTCCAAAATTCATTGTTTATACACCACACCCAGTGCTTTCTAATTTTAAACCCCTTCTCTTTCTTTGCTTTTTTTTGTTTGTTTTTGGTTTTGTTTTTAGAGATGGTGGGGCAGGGAGGAGGAACAGAGGGAAAGACAGTGAATCTTAATCAGACTCTGCCCAGTGCTGAACCCAATGTGGAGCTCAAGCTCATGACCATGAGATCATGACCCGAGCTGGAATCAAGATCCAGATGCTTAACCAATGAGCCACCTGGGATCCCAAACCCCTTCTCTTTCAATATAAAGGAAGTAACCAGGTATACTGGTCAAGGCTCTGCCCTTAGGATTATTCTTTGATACTGATATATCTGCTTTTCATTTATGGTTTCTACCTGTGTACCAAGCTGACCAATTCATTAACCAAGTTGGGTTTTTTCTTCCTTCTGTGAGCCAGTCATAAGGGATTCTCAGGCAGCCATGGGTGTGAACTGAGAGAGAGGTCCTGATACAACAGCAGCAGATGACACAGGAGGCTGAAACTACCTTACAGCTTACTATAGGTAGAGCTTACTTGTTATTCCCAGTCCTACCTGTGCTCAATCTGTCTTCCAGTGGGTTGTTGTTAGGTCCTCCCAACCTCATTGTTTGATATTTCACAGAACCCAGCCAGTGAATGGCAAACAGTCACATATTCACTTTAACAATCCATAGTCAGATACTCAGTCTCTATCAGGACCCAACAGAATGCTGGGAGTTATTTGTTAAAATGTATTCTATTCTCAGATTCAAATGGCATCACTTCAATTCCAAACCATAAACTTCTGCGTTGTGATTCTCTCACTGGAACTTGTCATAAATTATATACCATATCTTTCCCCACCACGAATACCTCTAATACTATAGGGTTTGCTGAGTCATCTAGTGAAAGTGGCAAAGTAACTTGCACCATAGCCTAGACATTTTTTAGTGTTCTTTCCTACTCTTGTCTCACTCAAAGCTGAAAGTCTTTTGTGTTCTTTAATGTATAAGTTGGATAAGTACAATATGGATTATGCTACCACCAGAACCTCCAAATTTGTTACATGCATTTTTTTTTTTATTCTTTCTTTGTGGTGTGAAGAACAAAATAAAGCTGTCTTAATTTGGCTGGGATATACTAGTAGGGTCCTGACTTCTGGCTGTCTAGAATTTAACTGGTGTTACAGGCCCCTCAAATTTTGTCAGTTAATTTCCCATTCCATGCAGTGGGTATAATTTAACAAGGTATCCAATTTGCTATCCACTTCTTCCTTATCATATCTGATAAATATTATATCAATGATATGTTAGATGGATACAAGACAGACTAATAGTCCAGATCTCTTCACACTATATAATGGAGGTAGGTCTGGGGCAAAGCTGTAAATGTATATTATTGACCATTTCATGTGAATGAAAATTTTCTGATTCACTTTTCCAATAGGTTTTGAAAAAAGGCACTCACCACATTAAGCTATACACTGTGTACCTGTCTTAGTGAACATGCTACATTTGGCACTCTATCTCTTATCAAAATTACTACTGGGTTGAGTGTAAGGTAGTGTATTCTCTTTGTTTAGGATATTGTTTTCTTCAGCATCCATATTGGCCAGTTAATGGAACCATGAAGAATACTACCACCCCTAAAACCTTTAGATCCTTAAAAATGGTGGAATTTTTTTAGTCTTTCAAAATACAGTGTAGTTAAAATTGCTATGTTGGTGAGGACACATCTGTTTTTAAGCTTCTATTTGGTCTTCTACTGTTTTAGCTACTACCCACAGGACAAGGACCCAATGTAGAACTTGCACTGATTTACAAGGCATTTATTACAGTTAATCATTTGGGTATAAAAAAAATAACCAATATATGTGTCTGTGGTCCCAGTAGACTGTGAGCAGTCATTGACCAAAAGAACTTTATTTATTCCCTGATTCCTGTGTGTCTCTGTGTCTCTGAGAGTCAGTATTGAACCTGTGAACCTGAGCTTGAACCTGTGAATAACCATTCTTAAACTGCTCTCCCAGCATGGACTTAACTTAAATACATTGTTATAGATTCATTTGAGGAAAATCTGTGGGAATCAATAATGTGGAATCCTTTTCTTAAATCATTGGATTTAGGGTCAAAACCCTGGCTCTGGTTCAAAAATTGAACAAGGGATCATCATATTTAATAGATTGCCCTCATTCACCTAATCTATTCATCCTGGATTTCTTATGATTGTATAGGTTTAACAATGCCCTTTTTGGGAACCCATCTAAGCCACTAGAGATTCTGTATTCTATTAAACATATTTATAACCTTTGGAGATCGTCTCTGCCTCTTTGGACCTTGCTGTGAATTATGTGTCTCCATCTATATGATGAAACCTAGACGTTGGGGGAGGATCCTATTATCCTCATGGATATCAGTGACCCTAATTTTGTTATGGCCTCTCCTATCATCAACCCTGGCAAATTAGGGGGGATACAATGAGTTTGGGGCCTCCGCACCTATATAATCATAGAGACATTGGGAAATGGTGTATTTTCCAAGCCTTCCTGTTGCACATAATCATCACATGTATATCTTCTCCACCACACCCACTTTTCTGAACATTCTAATCTCTTTTTTAATCATCTTCTATAGCAATTCTGCTCTTTCAACTTCATTTCAAGTAGTTCACTGCCATTTCCATTTTCCAGACGACATCCCAGTAGCAAATTCAGACAGTCACTTCAAATTTTTGCCAATGTGTTAAGTTCTGTTTGTCAAGATCATGTTCTTAGGATGATAAGGTTCCTCTTATTCAACATTAAAAACTTTTTCCTTAGTTAAGTGGACTCAAAATCCTATCCCCTTTATGTTCTTGTGAACTGTGCATATAAATCTTGAGGCTCCTTGGAGTATAATTTTTCCTTCTGTTATTAGCCCCTGTATATTCCTGCTGAGTTATGATGGAACTTAATCCTATTTATTTGTACTGTGACAGAGAGGAGAGATGAGGGTAGACCTTGAGGGGATACATGGTATCTTGCACAAGAGAGGCTTTCTGTTGTCTCAAAGCAAGGGAAGACTGCTCTTATCGTAGAGGGGTGGTTCACTTCTGCCTCAGAAAGTTCAAGAAAATTTATGGATCCAAAAGTTTCAGAGGAATCAACTCAGATATCCCCACTCATTTATTCTAGCCAATAGTTCAACCCTGGCATAGTAGAGTTGCCTTGGTTGGAGATTTATCATTTGAAACTCTGCCTTTCATTATGCCTTAAGCCTTCCCTCAGCTTTCCCTGACATTCTGTTTCCTGATCTTTGGCTTTCATTTTGTTATCCTTCTTCAGAGGCAATAGAGCTTGGCAATAATAGCCATCCAGTACCCATTGACCTTAAAGTTACTATTCCCTTCATATCTTTCAAAGAATAGATACTTTGCACCATGTAATACATTTCCTATCAAATGTATATCATCTCATGTCATTGCCAATAAAAGTTTTAAAAAACATATTTTATTCCACAGGCTAACGGCGTTCTACCTGCCCATTGCCAAAGGTTTCTATGAGATTCCTGTTGCCAAAGAGATGGCAAAAAATCTAACTCCAAACCTTTCCTTATCATCTTCTTTATCAGACTATGTCTGATAATTGCCACAGATTTGGTTCCCCGAGAAGCAGTTTCTGTTGAATTTAGCCAACAGGATAATTGTTAATTTTTAAGTAGTGCCCTAAGAATCAACACCCATAGAAGGGAAGAGATAAAAGCAGTAAGCAAAGGCAGAATTCAAAGTTTGATGCAAGCATGATTACAGGCTTTGTTGACCCAATAGAGAGGTCTAGAGTTAAATCATCCTTAACCAAGTTAAGCCAACAAGACCAGGCCTCAATACTCAAACATTGATACTGGTCACCTTTGATGTGATAACTTCTGAATCTAAGGCAGTCTCTGAAGTCACTAACAACAAAACGATACCTGGTGACACCATTCTCAGAACCTCTGGTCACAACACTCATTAAAACAGGATCTGGGAAGTACATCACAGTGTCTATACAGTAGGTACTCTTAGCCTTTGTAAGCCTCAGTTTCCTAAAATTAGGATAATTAAATTGATTACCTGGCAATTGAGGGAAATTGAGGTTCAGTCTGATCCTTATTTGAAGAGCTTGTACTCGCTTGTATTCTGAATCTCTATTTGATAAATTTTATTATATACATATGAGTTCCTCTTCATATCATCTTAAAATATTCCCTCTACTTCTAATTATGTATAGCTTTTTGTTTTAATAATTAGTCTTTTGTTGATACTAATTGTTGTTCTTTAATAAATATTTTTGGTGTTAATGAGAGTTTTAAAATAAAATTTGGTCCCAATTTTTAGGATAGTTGATAGGAGTATATAAAATAATCCATGTAAATATGTATACATTTATTAATTATTATCTGATAACATATAGCATGCTGTTATTGATTGTATTTTATTTTAATGATCAGCTAATTAAGAACTTGGATGATTGTCGTGTTGTTTTTATGTTTGTTTAGCAATTCTGGTTGGTATAGAGTGATGCTTATTACAGTTTTAATTTGGATTTCCCTAACAAAAAATGATTTATAGCATCTTTTAAGCTATTTATTGGTCATTTGGATAGCCATTTCCATGAAGTGCCATCCATTTATTAGAAATATACCATCCAAATTTCCAAAAAAAAAAAAAAAAAAAAAAAAGAACTTGGATGGTGAGTGCTACGAAGTGTGTAAACCTGGTGATTCACGGACCTGTACCCCTAGGGCTAATAATACATTATATGTTTATAAGAAAATAAAACAATTTTTAAAAAAGGAATTAAAAAAAAAGAACTGGGGTCATCAAACCATTCATTGTTTTCTTTTGCCGCATATGCCTTAGTTATTTTTCAGCAACTGTGTGTTGAACTACATAGACCATAATGGTGTAAAAGCAGGCTCCCTAGTTTTTTTTTTTTTAAACTTTATTAAGTTTTGCATGTTCATTAAATAAAGATGTTTGAGTGCCTACTATGATATAACTTTAGTGCTTGTTGTCTATCAGTCTTGACACATCACTGATGATCTAAAGTTGAAGAGGGCAAATTCCTGTCCTTGATAATAATAATGCAATTATATTCTGTTGGGAGAGACAGATGAGTAAGTCATTGACAATAATGCACTGAGATTAGTGGCATGACTTAATAATCTCCATTTGAGATAATTTCTTTAAATGTAAATCATCTACACTCTCATAAATCAAAGTGTACATAAGTCAACTTCCATCTTATTTCTTTACTTTGTTGGAAAAAATATTAAAGATTTTTCATTCTTTAAATATTTGATGAATTGCCTTGAAATCATATTTCTTATTACATATAATTTTGTAGGAGAAGGAGTGTGTTTTTCTTAGGGTTTTTTAAGAAAAAACTAAAATAATTGGTTCTCATTTTAATTCACACTGTTCCCTCCTCTGTTAAAAATATTTATTTTTTTTTATTTTTTTAAAAGATTTTATTTATTTATTTGACAGACAGACATCACAAGTAGGCAGAGAGGCAGGCAGCGAGAGAGAGAGAGAGGGAAGCAGGCTCCCTGCTGAGCAGAGAGCCCAATGCGGGGCTCGATCCTAGGACCCTGGGATCATGACCTGAGCTGAAGGCAGAGACTTTAACCCACTGAGCCACCCAGGTGCCCCCTGTTAAAAATATTTAAGTGCATCTATACACGTATAACATGAAATGCTATACATAAAAATGTATATTATAAAATTCTAAACTTTGTAAAACAAATTGAGTTCATTAAAAATGGAGAATGCAGATTTTCTTCAAATTCAGGAAAGAATGATTTCTCACTTTGAGCTATCAGGTATTAAATATTATTATTTTGTTTGATTTTTTAAATGTATTTGGTCTTCAAATGCCTATGTGGATTGATAAGAAATAATAATGCAGCTGTTTTAATGTGTATTTTAAACTTCAAGAGAACATTATAGGAAAATCAATACAATATAGAACTAAGAATTAGTACTTGTTTCCATGGGAATGTAAGCCACTTATTTGTAGACATGAAAAATTCAATTTATTATAACTGTGGTTGAAAGCAACTGGTTGAAACAGATCTCACAAGATTCAGCACAACGATTTCTGAAAATTTAAGGCTTAAAGCAATTTAGAGCCCAAACTGTATAATTCTGCTTGGTTCTACATGAGAAACTGGATTGTCATTAGAGCTTTTACTAGTATAAGATGAAGACCCTTTATGGGGAAAAAATTGAAGACCAATGTGATTTCACCTTGGTCTGCAAATCTTCAGCTGTCACCTAGAGGTGTATTGGATCATGTCAAAAGATCCAGACACAAAATAATTTTGACTAGAACTGACAAACAAAAATCTCTATGAAATTATTAATTTTAATTTATTTTTGTAATTATAATTTGATGACAGATTTAAATTGGATTAGATATATGTTTTCATATGAAAACACTAAACTTGAACTTTTTCCATTTAATTTTGATATCTTACTATATCACTATTTACATTAATCTTTAAGAATCAATGAGTATCTTGATAATAAGCAGTGAAAGTGATGGAGAATGCATCTTAAATTGAAACACAAAGCACTCTAGGAATACATATTCCATTTGTTTACAGGATAAGACATTTTTGGTTTCATTTTCCCCAGCAAAGTTACCAGGTCCCACTTTATACATGTATTCTTAATTCTTATCAGCTGAATCTGTACATATCTCTCAAATGCACTGTTTTTTGGGTTTTTTTTTGACTTTCAAAATACAGGCACACCTTGAAGACAGTGAGATTTCAGTTACAGATCACCACAATAAAATGGGTAACACAGGAAAAATAAAAATGCACTCCTTCTTATGCATGTGTCAGTTCTTGCCTTATGTGTCTTAGGTCAGACTCTCATAAATTCTTGCTTGGATTACAGCCATAGCTCCCCAAATGATCTCCCTTTTTCTTTCCCTGCTTTAGTTTATTCTCTCTCATGGCAGTGTAAATCACATCACACACTCCTGTGCATACATACTTTCAGAAACTCTCTCCAATCTACAGGACAACATCCCTATACTAGTATATATCTCATTTCATAATCTGTTCCATCACCAATACCTTTTCTGTATGAGTCTTGAAAGTGAACCACATCAAGATACCAAGAGCTTAAGTTCTTGCTATACTCCTCCACTAACAAGCTGTGTGATTTTGGGAAAATTTGGATGAGTCCAAAGTCTGTGCCTTTATTTTCTCATTCGTGGAAGGGTTATAAAAGATATTTGATTCAGCGTTTTGAAGTAGAATAAATAAGTGCTACCACTACTAACACAATAAAGTAATGATGATAATAGCAGTAGCAGATACTTAACAAGCAATGATTTAGTGCCAGATACTGTGCTAAGTATTTTATATGCCTTTACCCATGTTGCCCCAAGAATTCACTTGTCTCTTACTTTCTGAGGCTTTTATATAGGACGTATTTGCTCTATAAGTGATTTTCTATCTTTATCTACCTGGAAAATTCCAATACATTCTTCACAGGAAACTCAAGCATCTTTTCCTCAGGGAAGTTTTGTCTCGTGCTTTGGGAGGCACAGTGAGAAACCCCCTTTCTCTGATCCCATCACGTTTATTCGGCTTCTTTGTCTTTTTTTTTTTTATTTTTATTTCATGTTGGAGCTACTTTGTTCAAAAAATGGACTATGCACTTAGACACAGAGATAATCTTTTTCTCACCCCTGTATTCCCAGTACCTAGTTTGGTGTTTGTCATAGAATAGATAATCACTCATGTTCTATGCATAAATGATTAATTCCAAGAATAAATAAATAACATAAAGCCTGCATGTTCAGCAAATGTTGTAAACATTTCTTGAATTTCATTTATTTTTGTTGAAATCAAAAGGAAGGCGAGAGGAAGGTCAATTTTATTCAACAGCTATGCTCTAGGTTTCATTTGAGCAAAAACCCTTTGTTAGAACATATTATTATGCGAGATGCCTCATATTCACAGGGTAGTATTTCAGGGAATTTCTTAGAAACAATAGTAAACAAGGAATCAGGATTTCCATCCCCATCAACAGACACAGAATTGTCTTGTGCATAATCATGACCTCAATTTCTATCTCCTTTATATACCCCTTCCATCAAAGATAAAAGCTGAGTGTGCATATAATAATTTAAATTCATTTTTATATAAGACTAAACTTATAGAGATCAAAACTATGTGCTGCACTAGACGCTTAGACTGTTCGAGTTGTCAGAAAGTTCATGGCCTATGTCCAGATTTGGCAAATGAATTCCATGAGCTGCTCAGACATTGAACCAGGAATGTATATTGGTGAAAAAGAAAAAAAAAATAGAAATTAACTCAGAGGTATGAAAATGTTAAAACCTACGCACTCATTTACTAGCCAATTCCATTTCTAGGAATCCACAAACAGAAAGACTTGCACCAGCACATTAGCACATAAGGATATATTTATAAATATGTTTATGGAAGCACTGTTTGACAAAATTGTCTGAGGCAGTCTAAATGGATATTAGATTAGGGACTGTTTAATCAAAGGCTCCTTTTTGTTGTTTTGTTGTTTTGTTCATTTTTAATATCACCCCTAGGAAATACAGCCTAAGTAACACTTCAGTGTTAAAAATTTGTTTAGAAAATAAACCCAAGGGTAAACATACCTAGTTTAAAAAAAAAAAAAAAAAAAAAAAGCTTCTCAGTGAGATCTTAAGCAGGATCCTCATAATCCTCCATTTCTTACATAATTCCAGAGCAAGATCCTGATGAGCACAGGGCAGCCATAGACATACATTTGATTGCATAGACTAATACCAAGACAGAGATAGTCAGAAAAATCCAAAGATATTACACAGAGAATTTAGGGACAGGGGAAGAGCGAAAGAGGGAGTTTTTCCCCTGCATTCCTAAAACACTGGTCTCTATTTCTGTGTCTACTTAGTATCCATGGCCCACAATTTGTATCCTTCTTCTTAAGAGAAGAACAAGGTGAAGGAGATGGTGAAGGTGAATCTAAACTCCTGGGTGAGTCCAGCAAACTTGTCATCACTATTAGCAAGAGATTGAGTCCACGGAGCTCAGACTCCTCTTCAACATGAGAAATTTCCATTCTTGGTACTAAAAATATATTCCAAAAACTTTGTGGTAGAAAAAAACAAACACATAAGAAATAAGCTGTTTAAATTCTACTTAATCTCTATTTTCCCCATAAACTTTTCTTACCATCTCACTTGAGTCATCGTTCCCTCCAAGACTGTTGGCTAGATGGGAGCTCTACTAGAGTTGAATTTAGGATAAGGGTTGAATCTCTTAAACACAGACCATCAAAGTGAAACGAATTCCATAAAAAATAAGTCTTTTTATATTTATCATGTTTACTTTTACAAGTATAAATGAAGAACACCCTTCATGAGCAAAGCAGAAATATCTAGAAGCAATTCATATGTGTGCAAGGCTTGATGTGGGAAAGTAAGGATGATTCAAGGAAATCTCTGTTACATTAAATAATATAATTGATCTAGCAAGAAGAAATATCTTTTAAGTCGTATTTTATCACAAAATTTTTTGTTGTTGCAGGAAGTACTATGATCATTGCTATTTTTTTCTTTTTTTTTTTCTGGGATGCACTCCAATTTTATGTTACTCTTAAGGAATGTTAGATTACTTTAGTAGCCTTTATCTTAGTAAGTTTGACAAGCAACACACATTAAAATAGAAGAGAAATATAAATTTATGGTAGTTATTTTAGATCATCACAAATATCCAAATAAGTATACAACTTTGTTCTAATGAGTTTTGTTTGTTTGTTTGTTTTTTAAGAGCTTGGTTCTTGGTAGGGTAGTCTGATAAAGTCAGCTGAATTAGGAGTTTTTGTCAAAATTTTATTTGCAAGTTTATGTATTTCATTAAGAAGCCAGATGCCAGAAGAGTGATACCTTTCATGATGCTAGAAAGAAAGAAAAGAGAGTGAGCGAGAGAGAGACAAAGGGAGAAAGGAAGGAAGGGAAAACGGAAGGAAGGAAGGAAGAATTGCGTATTGGAGAATATATGATGTGGGGCAAAACTCTCACTTCCCCAAATCTGTTTTATAGAGTGCCTTTCAATGTAACCACAGGAGTAACCAAACCATGATGGAATTAATATAATCTCTGTATTTAAACAAAGTTAATATTCTGTCCATGTCTGGTTTAAAGTATTATCCTTCTGGGGCACCTAAGTGGCTCAGTCGATGAAGCATCTGCCTTTGGCTCAGGTCATGATTCTGGGGTCCTGGGACTGAGTCCCACATCAGGCTCCCTGCTCAGTGGGGATTCTGCTTCACCCTCTCCCTCTGCCCAACCCCCCCAACTCTCGCTCTCTCTTATGCTCTGTCTCTCTCAAACAAATAAATATAATCTTAAAAAATAATAAAGTATTATCCTTCTAATAGTAAAGCAAATCTTGATGCTGTTACAGAGAAAAAGAATAGGGAATACTGGGCATTTCTATAGGGGAGTTAAATTCATTTCTGGGTCCATCATTTGCTCACTGTGTGACACTGGGTGAAATTAAATAATTTGCTCAAAACTAATTTTTTTCTGGATATATTATTTAATTTATTTCTCATAATTAAAACATACTGATAACTAGTTCAGTGCCTGCATATGGTAGATGCTCATTTAGTGATGGTTCTTACTTTAAGTGGATGCATTAATCTCACATCAATATACTTGTTATTTTGTTGTTGTTATTGCTGTTGTCTTAATCTTCTGAAAATATGCCAGCATTCAATATTACAATGCTGTAAGATTATAACACCATTTTTATACTGGTCGTAATTTTGAGGTATGTATCATTTAAAAAGCTATTAGTAGTGAGAGCTTGCATAGTGAATGACAGTTACCTTATTAACACATAGTTTAGGACACTATTCCCACAGTGATATAATTTCACTGATTCATTTAACAATTACTTTTTAAATTTAGTTCATCTAAATATTATTAAATTTATCTGAACAACTTGAATAGACATTTCTACAGTTGAAAAATGTGTTCCATACTATTTCCTTTGAAGATTTTATTTATTTATTTATTTATTTATTTGACAGAGAGATGGAGAGAGAGCACAAGTAGGCAGACCAGCAGGCAGAGGGAGAGGGAGAAGCAGGCTCTCCAATGAGCGGGAAACCGGATGTGGGGCTGGATCCCAGGACTCTGGGATTGTGACCAGAGGAGAAGTCAATCACTTAACCAACTGAGCCATTCAGGCACTCCATATACTGTTTCCTTTGAAAAGGTCTTCTTGAGTGTATCCCAGAAATAGTGGAGGTGTTCTTCTCTACAGTACCAGATAACAAATCGAATGGCTACTTTAGGTAGATCATATTTACATTAATTAACATTAATTGAGAAATGGTAATTGGTATATGTGCCAGGGACCTATAATCCTAATTAAAAACCCCACTACTCTGTCTTGAGAGCTTCACTGAGAATGACACATGCTTAAAGTGTATTTGTGTGCTCATTAAATGTCAAAATCTAAAATAAGCTTGTTGAAACATTCTTTTTAGAATTTATATTCATCCCTTATCATTCTTCATGCATTTCCAGAGTATAGCTTGCATGTGAAATTTCATGAAATATGACATATATAGGTGTATGTGATATTATAAAAAAGATTAAATAATTTCAAGATGTAGTAGATTGATTTATTTAGGTATGAATGTGTTTTCTTCTTGAGAAAAAAAAATTAAAATCCAGAAACATAATTAACTGGACTGTCTCTGTCAATGTGGCAAAAACTAGGATGACAGACTTTAAAAATCTATTTTATTTTTAGCCAACCCTGAAATTAAGGCACTTGGTTTTGATAATTCTATCTTAAAGTAAGTTTGAAGTCAGAAAGATTTAAAACTCAAATGATATGGCATTCTGTGTACCTGTTTTTGATTTAATAATTCTTGCCTGCTATTTGATAAATAATGAGTGAATTTTCTTTGATATAACCTGGGTTCATTGAACAAATCAATTAGATTGAAACATTGTTTATCACTGTGCAACTTAATTAGTTTTTAAACAAGTTTAACATATCTTATGTCTTTATTTTCCTAAACATTTTGTTGTGTTTAGACTTCTGATATTTTTTGGATAATTTTCTTATCATTAAACTAAACATTATTTTCTTATCAAGTGAGAAACAGAAATACAAATATTTTATAGCTTTTTCCAAATAATACAAGATTCATTCCGTTGAGTACTTTGTTACATATTGAGACCTCCACATTTAGGGACAGATTGTGTGTGTGTGTGTGTGTGTGTGTGTGTGTGTGTGTGTGTATGTAAAAGTATATTATTTGTACTTTGGGTTGGAAGTGGAGTAAGTGCAATAATCCTAAATTTCTACCTTAAAAATTCCTATTCTGCAGAAAAGTACACACATACACACATAACAGTAACAGTAAATTTGCCAACTGTTATCTGTATCAGTAAAAACTTTGACATTGCATAGCTTTAAAAACAAGGAAAAACTCTTTTAAAAAGTATGCCATATTTATCCCCTGCATCTATATCTTCATTTAACTTTGAAATTATGTCGGAAATATTTTGTAATGTATGTCTGAAAAAAGGGGGTCTTTGTATTAATCAACAGTTCCCCAGCTGGGAACATGAGGATGATATCATTAATAGAAATAACTGTAGGAAAGAAGGATTTAGAGATAAGATAGCTGGTTTTAATGTGGTAGAAATAGGCCTAGAAATTATTTTTTTTTCCTGTTTATGCTACAGATAGGTTGTTTGACCTTGGTAGTGTCACTTCTCTGTTCTGCCTCACTTTCTTTGTATGTAAAATGATAGTATTAAAATAGACATCTTCTATGGAGTACTGAAATTTTCTTAGTCAGTGATTTATGAATGGTCAGTAATTATATTTAATGGGCACATGGTGTATTGTTTTCCATTTGTCTCCAACCACTTAATACCTATGAGTCAGTTGCACTGGCATGGCTAGATTCTGAAGGATAATCAATAAAAGTAGAAATTGCTAATGAATCTACCATACAACCCATTAGGTATTTTGCTGATGCAACAATTTTAAAATAATATGATTAATAATACTGTTTTAGTTTTGGGAGATCTGATGAAGTAAGCAGTACCATCCTCAAAAATTATCTCAAACTAGGTGGTTCACGTTTCGAATGTATGTATAACAGGAAAAATTTAAGATATCTTATTATCCCATTATGTTTTCTGGATTGGGATACAAAGCCAGGATTGCAGCGTTAATGAGTTCAAAAATTCCCTTCCTACATAGCACTTTGGTTTTGTACTGAGATCTGTTCAGTACATATCTGCACAGTGACTCTTGATGCAGAAATTGTGAGCTGCCTACCCAGTATTCAGTATCTCTTTCATCTCTATCAACTGAACCCAGGTTTTATTTAGGAGAACAAAGCCACTAGCTGGAAAGTTCCCCAGTTTTTCTTTCAGCTAGGGGAGATTGTGTGGCCTACTTCTAGGAAGAGTGAGGTACAAGGAAGTCATAAAGTCGGGGCTAATAAAGTTCTTTAAAGGAGCACACTCAGTTGGCATGCAACTTTTTGACACAGACCCTTGTCCTTTATTGATGTGATAACATAGATATGACGGTATCTCCCATGTGGTCACAAGGTGATGGCCCAGAGTGATTGAATCAACAACATCTACTTAATTTCAGAGCTCCTGTTACCCAAAGAGAAATACAATAACCTTCCACTTTATTAAGCCAATGTTAATTATTTTCTCATAGGTCACAAGAGACTCATTCTTAAATGATGGCTACTTGGATGATTGGCAGGTGTATTTGATGAAGCAGTGGGAGAGTATGATATCTAAATGACTTCAGAAACACACAGAGTTGTGCATTTTATCCTAGGTTTAAGTAGTTGGATACATTTTATAGACACAAAAACATTCGAGTCCAGTAGAAGGACTAAAAGAGAAAATCATTGTAAGCCTTTCTGTAGCATAAAATAAGAAAATGATAGAACAAAAGTTCTATCATCAAATGTAGGTGTTCAGAAGGAATTACAATAGAGAGAAAACAAAGACAAATCATACTTCATTACAGTTGTGTTTCCCTAGCCACACTTGGGACTGGCATATAAAGAACATGACCAACAACACCAAGTTCTGACAAATTAGAAGATCAACTTCTAATATAATTAGCACTCCATAAATGTGGCAAACATTCACAGCATTATGTTCAGAACTTTACAGTATAGACAATAAAGGAGAAAACGTTTTAACTTACAATATTTATTCAATAAATATTGTTCAAATACTTGTGATTTGCTTTTTAAGATTTTTAGAATTTGAGGTACTATACTTTCTTCTGCGTTCTTTCAGAGTCATATCATAAGCTGTATATTAGATTAGTATAATCACAGAGAGAGTTCATTCCAAGATTTTGAAAGATTGCCAAGACATAGCCAGAATCTAGTCCTCTTGATCTAGAATTAGATGACTAATTTGGATCCAGTTGTTTAGTCTTTCTGAATTTTGGTTTCCTTATATTTAAAATGAAAATAATAATATCAGATTCGCAAGACTGCTTTAGGATTAAGTAATTTAATATATGTTATTATCAGAATAAATTGCTAAGTGAATACAAAGAAGAGTGCGGGAACGCAAAGAGAGTTAATTTTTTTTTAAAGAGAGAGTTAATTTTTAAGCATCAAGAGCCCCTCAGAAATATTTACAAATATAAAAACATGAAAAAAAGATCAAGCGGATGGATAAGCAAGTTAGATCAGTTTTTAAGTCAGGTATTTTGATAAGTGCATGGAAAACATTTGGGATGATATAGATCAAAATATTATGCGTAGCCACATTTAAGAGATAAGATTATATTCGATGCTTTCTTTTTATATATCCTGGAAAAATACTTTGCTGTAGAAATTTTGCATATATATATATTTTTTTTTTTTTTCCTCCTGCCCACCCTCTACAAAAACAAAGTTCTTAGCCTCTCTTTTATTTTCCCAAGGCTGCCAAAAAACATACCACAAACGTGGTAGTTTAAAACAACAGAAGTTTATTCTCTCACAGATATTGGGGCTAGAAATTCAAAATCAAAGTGTTGGCAGGATCATGCTTCCTGTGAAGGCTCTAGGGAAGAATCATCTTTTCTTGTCTCTTCCTGGCTTTTGGCGGATCCTGGCCGTCCTCAGTCTCCCTCAGCTTGTAGAAAGAGGAATCACTCCAGTCCTATGTGTGTGTCTCTCTTATGTGTCTTTTTTTTTTTTTTTTTTTAATAAGGAAACCAGTGGTTGGTTTTAGGACCCACCCTGCATCAGTATGACCTCACCTCAACTAATTACATCTGCAAAAGACCTTATTTCCAAGTAAGGTCACATTTTGAATTTCCAGGTGGGCATGAATTTTTGAGAGAATACTATTCAACCCACAGCCACCTCCTATTTCTAATTTTCAAGGCAAAGGCCTTCCGTAAAGTGAATAACAAGCTTTGTTCTCCATTCTCTTCTTCAAACTAAATATAGTATTAACCTACTTCATCAAATAGAATTACAATCTAACAAGCACCAGGCTGTTCGGCCTGGCAGGAATGTATGTGCTGGGCTCCTGGTATCCTTGGGGCCAGACATCAGATTTCCAGCTTCTGAAGCTCCCCGCTCTCAACTGATTGTGCCGTCACAGGTCCACAGCAGCATACCTGGTGACCACAGTCCCCATCCCCTAGGTGTACTCTTTCTGTGCAAGTGACCCAAGCGAAGATTCATTTCCTCCTCCAAATGTATTTCATTATTTCCTTCATCCTTCAACCTGCTTCATGTTACCTCTCCTGTTGCTGTTTTTTTTTTTCTTAATTATCTCACCTATAATCACACAAGTCAGTTAAAAGCTATTGTGACAGTTTGATTTTGTGCTTGAAGTGCACAATGAAAATAATCTCCTATCACCTTCCTATGTTATAAAGATGTCTGGGTACTAGTAATAAGACTATTGTACATTATTGAATCTGTGTTCTGTGATGAGAATTATGACCCAAATAAGGTGGGTGCTTCACATGAATGATGTTAAGAATTACTTGCTAGAACTCTACACTCTAGGTAGTATTACTATCACCTCTTATAAAAATGGGGAAACAGAAACTCAAAGCATTAAGTACTTTGTTCAAGATCACACATCTATAAATTGTTCCCAACCTATGATGGTTCCACTTAGGATTTTCTAGCCTTATGATGGTATGAAAGCAATATACATTAAAAGAAGGTATGCTTTGCATTTTGATATTTCCCTAGGCCAGCCATAAGTGGTAGGCTACTCTGTCATGAGGCTGGGCAGGGGCAGTAGGCACAGCTCCCCATCAGCCATGTGAGCACAAGGATAAGCAGCAGATGCAGTCACAGCTGTTCTGTACTCGTACAGTCATTCTGTTTTTCACTTTCAGTTCAGTATTCAGTAAATTACCTGAGATGTTCAACGCTTTATCATAAGATAGGCTTTCTGTAGATGATTTTGCCTAATGCTAGTGTTCCGTGTGGTTTTAAGGTAGGCTACACTAAGCCATGATGTTCAGTAAGTTAGGTGTGTTAAATGCATTTTCAACGTATGATATTTTCAACTTATGATGGGTTTATCAGGACCCATCATGAGCCAAGGAATACTATAATTGCCAGACTGGCGTATGAACTCAAGCATTGCTCATGTAATGTTCTTAACCATTATGGCATTCTCTTGAAATTCAAATCAAAACTGTCCACACTTTGACTAGGAATTGTTCCCTATCTGCTTGAATCCAATATAGTATCAGGTTCTGATGGGAGAGGGAAACATGAGGTTAATAGTTCTAGTTGTCACCCTCTTTCTTCCAGGACATCTGGGAAATGTTTTGGGGATGAATTAATTGTATGAATTAATTGACGTTACACAACTAAAATAAAAAACAAATGATTATCCAAGGACACCTTTAGACATAACTTATCTAGATGGCCAAATGATATTACTAGGGACTGTACTTCTCCATGGATCCCTTTTATTTCTGCTATCTCCTATGTTACCATCTTTGCCAGGTTTCAAAAGATGATCTCAGAGAACTCCAGGCTTATATCTAGCCTTCCAATAGTTCTAGCAAAAATAAGAACTATTTCTTCTTAATTTAGGGTATATTGATGCTAATCTAACTGTATGCCCCTACCTGACCTAACTGATTAAGCCAGGAAAGTGTGATTATCTGGTTGGACAAAACTTTCTCATCCTTTGATCCTAAGATGGAGTTTCCTCCATGCCAGGCATGAGAACTCAGAATTGGAGAGGGAGATACATGAAGAAATTCAGAGTAAATAAATACTGCAGATGGCAACACAGTAGATGTCTACTAAAGCTGAATCCCAAAGGTTTAACACAACGAGAAAGGACATTCCTGTAAGAAGAATGAGCTAGGTCCCTAACTGCAAGTGGACACTCTCAAAAAATTATGCTTCACTCTCTGCCCTCACTCTCTAAATATCCACTGTAAATAATTTTTTGCTATTTAAAAAAAAAGGTATTTGTCCTGATTGAATAAAAATTGTGTTGTGAAAAATCCAGTTATTTTTCCTTAGCTATCCCAATCAGCAGGCGATTTGCTGAATGTTTTATCATAAATTATAATAATTACCATCTCAAACAACCAAATAAAATTTGTAGTAATTATTATGTCCCAAAAGATTTTATTTCAGTGAACTTAACATGTTTTTCCCTACTTTTCATTCTGCATGTGCAACTGAGCTTACTGCAATTAAGGGTATGGGGTCAAACAAATGAAAACTACTAATGAGGAAAAAGAGGAAAGTCTTGTCCTATTTTGTGGGTTGTGTTGAATGTATTTTTTAGGTAACTGTAGTTCCTTAGAGCTTCCCTTAAATATTTCTGTTAAATTATCTCCATTGAACTCTACAACTGACTCCGTTGACATTCATTTTTCTCAAATTTAGGTTCTGGATTTTTAGAATTTTATGAAGGTAAAAAAAATCATGGGTCCCTAGTTTATTATTTTTTAACTTAAAAATGTATTTGAGGGGTATGGTGAAGTATGAAAATCATGAGCTTTGGACTCTGAAAATAACCTGGCTTAATTTTTAATTCTGTCTTTCATACACATGATCTTAGTAAACTAACTGAACCCTTTGAACCTTACAAGATAAAATTCTAAGAAGTTACTACTACTGTCTCTTCAGAGAGAATGTATGACCAATTAGAATGTATTAAATTTTGCATCTACCATTTTGAAAGTACATAATGGACACTGCATATGTATCTTATGTAAGACTTAGCAATCTAGCTGAAATATAAATATCAATTGAATGATCCTTAAAAACTATGATCACTAATTACATATTATTTTTTCAAAGAAACTAGATGGGATATTCATTGACTATCTTAAATATTGATATTGCATCCAAAACATGAAGTTAGCAAAAGATGAAAACAATAAAATTTAATTATTGCTGCTTGTATTATAGATCCCAAAATATTCAAAAAAATACATTACCTCATTATTTAAATACATTTATTTATATAAGAGTTTGCTTCTCTCACTGTTTTTTCTTTACTGTTTTTTTTTCAAAAAGTCATTATTATAGCTACAAAAATATTGTGATTTTTTTTTAAAGGTGCAAATCATTGCAAGGGGGAGGAAATATAGCAAGGGCTGTCTCCAGCTTTGAACTTTCTGGGTTCAAATCCCTCTTCTACTTCTTGGTAACTTTATAATCTGGGAGAGCATTTTAACTTCTTTAAACTTCAGTTCTCTAATTAGTAAAATGTGAATCAGAACATGTAATTCATAGAGTATTAGAAGATTAATTGAGTTATTGCATTTAATATGATTAACACAAAGCATGGTAACTTAGTCTACGTTTGATAAATGTTAGTTTTTCTTTTTACCATTAATGCTGAGGGGAGGAAGGTTAAAATGCAAACATATAGGCTGGCCTTGACAATTTGTTGAGCAAGTAGATATAACCCAAAATTTGTTGCTAAGCTTCACAGAAATCAATATCACAGGAAAGCATTTTGTTTTCCCCAATTGTGTTAGGAACCTATAATTTCTATTACAAGAGCAAAACTCTTCCTGCCTCTTACCTCAATGTTTTTTCTCAAGTAATGCTTCTTCAGGGAGCGTACAGAGTAGTGTATGAGTTAATGTGTTTGGCAACAACTCTTTAGTAATTTCAAAGCAGATTTTCTAGAGCTCATTCATATCACTGCTGGAAGTGGGTTATAGGAAACCAAATCACAGTTGAGTAAAAACCCCAACAGAGGCTATGTAGTTTATGATGAGCCAGTGTGTGCTCTGAGATTAAAATGAAAAATAAATTAAAAAATTAAAACATGTTTTTAAGTTAAAATAAAAAGGCAAACATCTCTCCCACATGTAAAAGTGAATACTTCACTGCATACCAGAATCGTTTAAAATCCTTGTTAAGTCTGTACATTTCTGGGCCACTGCCTCAGTGATTGTGATTCAACACTTTTAGAGTGGGATCTAGAGACCTGAAGGTTAAATAACATCGTAGGTGGATTCTGATGCAGGTGGTCCAAGAAACAATCACTCCCATAAGTGTGTGTGTGTGTGTGTGTGTGTGTGTGTGTGTGTTTTCTATATAAAAAACTAGATATAATAGGTAAAATGGATCAAAAATAATTTAAATAAACTTGTTTGAAAATCCTATAAAACACATCATCCTCTTGAAATATCACATCAAATCAGTATATTAGAGGTCTAATGAAGAACATTAGCAAAACAAATCTATCTTTACTTAATGTCATGTTCCACAAACATATTTGTCAACAAAGCCATTTTAGCAATTACAGCTATCAATATCTCTTGTAAACACTGTTGATGTTCCTCCTGATCTTCTCAAGTGGGCTGGTTTCCCACCCCGCAGATTCTGCCCAAGTTTGGCAAACTTTGTGGTGCCTTTCATACCCCAGAGCTTCCTGTGACATCAGGCTGAGACTCCAAGCAAGACCACATCTTTGCTTTGCTCTGCCCCTGCCCTTATCCTGTTTCCCCCAGTCCCCTTTCTGCACAGGATTTTGCTGAGATCATTGCCTCGGTAAATCTCTTTCTCAGAAATCTCCATCTCAGAATCTGCTTCTAGGGAACTGACCTAAGACATTCTCCTGTTGAAACTCATGTTGCATAAAACACACTTTTAAGAAAAACTGAAACAGAAGAGTAGCGGTTCTGTATCTATGACACACCATCCCCTGAAAGGATAACTTACTTCCATCACATCTTTGTTGATTTGAATAATTGTTGAGCACCATGTGTAATCCGTTTGCCTGTGGATATCTGGAATGTTGAAACTGCCTCATTCATTGCCTCTATCCTTAAAGGTCCTTACAAGCATTGTGAATAAAAAAAATGTTTCCTCAAACTGTTTTGACAATGCCTAGCAAGGGCATCTATTAGGCAGTACTGCACGCTATTCTAGAGCACAGGCTCTGGTTCATAAAACCTGTGTCCACGTTTGATTTTATCATTTATTTGACCTGAGGCAAACAAATTTGCCTGTTTTCAAAATAGATATTAATGTACTTACTTCAAATGTGTGTTTTGAGGATTGTTTCCTTTGCAAAATGGAGTAAATATATTTAGCTTAAATGTTTTCATGAGTATTCAAGGTAATAAATAGTATTTAACTTGGTAGCTGGTACTAAGATCCTTAATATTTATGAAGCATTACTGTCCTGCACACTATCTGGCACATTGTAGGCATTTTGAAAAGTTCTTTTGGAACAAATATTGTTGAATATTTAGATAATAAAGTAACTTCAATATCTTTCACAAAGACAGTAATTCACCTGGCACTGCGTTATTTTCCTTTTTTAAATAACCCAGAGGCCACCTCAAATCCTCTATGGGAAAAGGCGGAACTTTGAATAACAGTAAACAGATTTCTACAAGCAGTATATGGTTAGTGATTTAGTTGCTCTAAGTGAAAAGCATGCAGGCAGAATTCAAACACAGGAACCAGTTCCTAAGGAAAATACCATTTCCATGCAAAGGTATCTGATAAAAAGTGATAATCTTCTTATATTTACTACATCTATCAGAGAATGTAAAAACTTTTTTTTTTTTTAACTTCTTGGTTTATGCCAAATATGCCTGTGGAAATGCTGTGTGGACAGTGAGAAATGGATCCCCCCACCGCCACATATACACATGGAAGCACACACATACATCGTTCTTTTGTTATGTTCACAGACATTTCGAAATGCCCGAAGCCAGGTTGGTAAGTCAAGTCAGGTCGAGAGGATATTTTCCCAAAGATTGAGAAACACAACAGTTTGCCTGTTGGATCACACAATCTCATCCCAAACGGGATTCAGCAAAGCTACTTGAAAAGGAGATAGGAGTTGCTTTCTGTTGCTTTTGAACAGTTTTTTTTTTATAGGTAACTGATAAGAGAGAAAAATGAAGAGAGAGAGAGAGAGAGAGAGAGAGAGAGATTGAATTATCCTATTCGGTTCTTTCAAGTTTCAAGTTTCTTTCCAACAGAGAGCGTACCGGGGTGGCCCTGATTCCTGTGGGCTGGTGTATATATTACCACAACTTGAAAGACACTAAGAGGGGAACAAGACCTCCCTCCGATCTTACATTTCTCTGACATCCCTTCCATCCTGGGTTTATGAAAAATGCCAACTGTCTTTAAACTGTCTCCTGTCCTAAGGAATTCTGTAAATATAACCACCCTAGTCGATCTGCATTTGGATCCAAGCTCGTGATTGTGCAGTTAGCCATGGCCGCAACACTGTTATCCTGCGATGACAGAGGACAGTTCATTCCCATCTTCTATAGCTGGGCTTACAGAGTATGCCTTAGCCTATGCATATATTTGCCTCCTTTGCATACGTAGTGCATTCAGAGTCTGGTCAGCTGGGTGCAGACTGTGTCTTCAAGGCACCTCCACAAAGGGACTTACATGATTTATTCAGATTCTCATTCTCTTTCTCCTTTTCTTTCATTTCTTCCTCTTAAAAATGATTCCCTTGGCAGTAACTACTTAATCATATTACCATAGTCCAGTCACCTGAACTTCCTGTTCTATTTCTTCATCTGGAACAATGAGGATAAAAATACCATCCTTCTTGGGGCACCCGGGAGGCTCAGTTGTTGAGCGGCTGCCTTTGGCTTGGGTCATGATCCTGGGGTCCTGGGATCCAGCCCCACATCGGGCTGCCTGCTCAGCAGGAAGCCTACTTCTCTCCACTCCCCCTGCTTGTGTTCCCTCTCTTACTCGTGTCTCTGTCAAATAAATGAATAAAATCTTTTTAAAAAAAACAAACAAACCATCCTTCTTTAAGAAAAAAAAAAGGTGGGGGGTGAACATTCCAGGAGAGAACAAAGAAAATGCCTCACTCTTGCTTGGTGTGATCGGTCTTCTCCTACTTGCTTACTCCAATGAGTCTACAACATCCATGAAGCATGACATTTCTATGGAGAATGGGGAGAGAATTGAATTTCAGGGTCTGCCCTGCCAACTCAGAGATCAAGCTTGACTAAAGCCACTGTTCAAATGAACATGTCCTTGAACGCAGTACTGTCCATATATGTGCATATTTAAAATCAATAGACCTACATCATATCTTCCACATGTCAAAACTAAGGTAGAGATTTGTTTGGTAAAACACATTATTTTGCTTTGAGAAGTTAGATTCTGGGTTCCAACTCAGACCTACCTGTGTTGGTGCCAGCTATGTATCAGTTTGGGTCCGACCATGACTGCTGAACTACCCAGTATCTCAGATCCTACCATTAGACATGAGTTTACACAAAGATGTTTACCATTATTGAAGGGCAGGAGTAGTTAACCTCAGTCAGGCAAGATCCGTTGTTCGTTCTATTCAGGCTGCAGGCTTCATTATTTTGGGGGGTTTTTGTTGTTGATAATGATGTTGTCATTTTCCACAGGGAATGTCTTTATTTTCTCAGGTTGTCTAATGACAACTCATAGGTTGTTTTCCCATGGATTTATAATTTTCATTAAGAAAAAACAATGGGAGGGGCACCCGGGTGGCTCAGTGGGTTAAGCTGCTGACTTTGGCTCAGGTCATGATCTCAGGGTCCTGGGATTGAGTCCCGCATCGGGCTCTCTGCTCTGCAGGGAACCTGCTCTCCTCCCCGCCCCCACCCCCCGCCTGCCTCTCTGTCTACTTGTGATCTCTTTCTGTCAAATAAATAAATAAAATCTTAAAAAAAAAAAGAAAAAACAATGGGAAGTAATAGATTATGCCACCTAATTTGTGTGTGCCATTTTTTTTCACAAACTCTTTTTTTTTTTTAACAGGGAAGTTTTTCATCCCTCACTTTGTCAGTTGAAGAAATAAAATAAGGAAAGTTCAAGTAACTTGACTAAAATAATACAAATAAGTAGAAAGCCTGGGGCTTGATTCATGACCTACTCTTACCTCTCTGTGATGATATTTGCATTATAGAATGTTGCTTTCAATTATCCTATAGTATTTTTCTGGGAAAAATAGTACTCAGTGATCATGTCACCCTGATGGATTATAGAGGTAGAGTTTATGCAGATTTTGTAAGCCTAATATGATAAGAAAGTACTCTCCTTTGAAGGAGAAATTACTGAGTCACTAATTTAAAATTTTATGATCTGGTACCAGAGCTATAATAACACTGAAAATTTCAGGCTAAAGAAAAATCATAAGGGCAATAATTGTGTCATTTTCAAGATAGTAGGCTATTTCAAAAGCCCCAAGCCACATGTACTTTACCTTTGATCACATAAATGTGAAAACAAGTTTTACCCTGTTATGCACTGGTATAGCTATTCTCTCTTTCAAGCTGCTCTCCCTCCTCTCTCTGCCCCCCTTTTTAATTTTAGAAACTAAAGAGTCAATGTCATTTAACATTTCTATAAACTGGCCTCTGTATTTTTGTTTTAGGTGTCCTTCTGCCTAGGATGCCACCACCCAACTTCTCTACACGTTGAACAAACAGAGTCATTTTAAGTAGATTATTTTTTAGATACAGTGTGAAAATAGGTCAACTATAAATGTGTTGAACAACAAAGAGATGTATTACAGTGTATAAGAAGAAGTCTGACAGTCGTCAGGATTCAGAGTTAGTTAAACTATATTGAGTGAATGGATATCATCAAGGACTCAGGTTCCTATTCCTTCTCCAGAGAGAGTGTACTGAGGATAGCAAAGTTTGCCTCTTTTTTTTTTTTAAATCCCAAAATGGAAGGCTCAGTTCCAAGTGCCATATGCTACAAATGAAGAACTATTCCTTCCCTAGTGCCCCATTTAAGAAGTAAGGAAAACCTTTCCCAGAAGCCCCTTAGCTACTGCTCCATCATGTGTCATTATCCAGAATCATGTTACATGTCAAGACCTAAATCTGTCATTGATGATGGAAATGGCTCCATCCTGATTGGTCTAGACAAATTCACATTTCACCAGCTGAAGCTGGGGCTATGGCTGCAACTGCCTCTCCCGAAGAACCTGACTGTGGCTAATTGAATCAACTGTAGTTCTCTAAACAAGAAAGACGATCAGATGGGCACCATGCAGATCACTATTTGGGTAGGGAACCAAACTTCTTTGCAACTGCATTCCCCAAAATTAAGGTATTAAATTTTTTGCGAAGTCTTCTCCAAGGACAAGGTTAATTATTTCCTTTTCTGCACTATATCTGAACCTTGTACATACCTTTACTGTTATAATTATACTGCTGCATTGCCCAGAATAAAATTAACTGGGGGTCTCTCCTACCAGTAGTGAACTCCTTAGGGCAAAAAAGAGGTGTTTTATTCATCTTCATAGTCACAGCCCCTAACAATGACTGGCACATAATTGGTTCTCAATGAGTGTTTATTAAGTATAATTGGAAAGTAGATTCTACTTATAAATGTAATCATTTTAAAATGTGATACATCATTTATGATAAAATTTGAAGAGAAAATTTCACTTTGCTTATAAAAAAGGGCCACGGCTACACTAACATTATAAATGATAATTAAGAAAAAAAATTACAGCCACATGGAAGTACACTTATTATAAAGTGAGAAGAGCAAAATATATAGATTTGAACCTATGCTGGATAGATGAATAGATATGTTATAAAACAAGTATAACAAAATATTAATAATAGAATTCAGGTGATAGGTACAAATGTATTCACTATAAATATTCCTTCAGCTTTTTTTAATGTTTGAAATTTGGCATGGTAAAATCTTAGAAAGTAAAGCATTTCAAAATTTTCCTTGGTTATAATTGCATTAACTATTTTGGAAACATGCATATAAAGTAAGAATTTGTGGAAAAAATTAATGATTAGTGAAGGTGATGAGATTGTGAAGTACTGTTTTGTTTTTTTTTTTCCCCTTTCCTTTGAATGACTGTTCTCCTGTGGTTTGGGTGAGGCAGTTTCACATGGCAAGAAAATCCACACTGAGCCCTATTATAGTGGAGTCAGGAAATATAAAATACTTTTGGTTAAAGACTAATTTATACAAAGCAAATTATAGAGGAAGGAATATTTAGTTATAAATAATAACTTAATACATTAGTTAGTCATATAGAGAAATACCAAATTACATTTGTAAACTAAGACCTAACATCTGAATTTAATCATTTTTATAATAAAAGCCATAAATATGAGAAGATGTAGAAATAAAACGGAACTGGGAGATGCTCATTATTTCTTTTGTCCTAATTCAGTTTTTCCTATATAAAAGACTCCAGGAATGTTAGTTTAATAAACATCTATTGATCACGTAGTGAATTCCAGCCACTATGCCCTTCAGACTTTGAATTGTGTCTAAAATTCTCCATTTGCAGGTAACTGGGAAGAATGAAATTATTCAATAATACTGAGCTGTGTACAGGGTCCTCTATTATTATTTTTTTGTCTTTTCTAATATAAGATGAACATCCACCCAGTATCAATTCTATTTAATTCTCTCCAGTCTATTTATTCACCGATGGCACATATAACTTTGCACCTAGGAGCCAAGCACAGCATTTACTGATGCCTGGAAACAGGTGTGTCCAGCTAATGGGGTCTCCCTTCTGCTGACCATGACCTCTTCAGCATGAAGAGCACATCTCTGCAGCCAAGATTCACCTCTAAGGTAGAAAAAAAGAAAGTCCCTTCTGGTAGAGAAAATGAGATTGATAATAGGGAAGTGATCCCACTGTAAAATTAGTGCCACAATTAACAGATTAATGACGGTTGTGTAGGATTTGGCTTCCTGCAGACACAGCACAGAGGGAAGAGTCAGTTCAATCAAGCTTGTTCCTAACACAAAGTACATTTTGCTTTACAATGGAAGTGTTTTTTCCCCCTTGGATATGTATGGGTTTTTTTTTTTTTCCATTTGTGTGTCTGTGATTATAAATATGAACTTATAAAAACACACCTACAAGCATATTAGCTGCTACGAATGAGGACAATAATTGCATTCCTTCCCTGTTACCACTGTAAGGAGATACCACAAACTTAATGGTTTAAAGCAACACAAATTTATTATCTATGGTTCTGGAGATCAGAAGGATGAAAAGGTCTCACGTTAAAGTCAAGGTGTCCTCAGGCTGTGTTGTTTCAGGAAACTGTAGAGGAAAATACCTTTTCTAGTCTTTTCCAGATTCTAGAGGATGCCTACCTACTTTGGCTCCTGGTCCCCTTTCTAGCTCCAAAGTCAACAAAGGCTCACGTTCTGTCACTCTGGCATTTACTCTTCCACATTTAAAGTACCATTTTGATTAAAGCCCATCATAAAATCCAGGACCATTTTTAAAATTCCACTGTTGGGGACACCTGGGTTGCCCAGTCAGTTAAGCTTCTGCCTTTGGCCCAGGTCGTGATCCCAGGGGCCTGGGATTGAACCCTGGCTCAGTGGGGAGCCTGCTTCTCCCTCTGCCTGCCACTCCCCCTGCTTGTGCTCTCTCTCTGTCATAAATAAAATCTTAAAAAAAAAATTCCATTGCCAGCTGATTAACAACCTAATTACCACCTTGCCATGTAACACATGTATTCATAGTTTGCAAGACTTAGGACATAGACATATGGTTATTCTCCTTACCATGATAGTTGATAGAGATTATTCATTTATATCTTACTTTTCTTTCTTTCTCTCCAGAGAATGAGATTTAGTGAACGTATTATGTATTGGTCACTTTACTGAATGTTAGACCTATTGTCACTTATTTATTGTATTTTTCTTATGAGATAAATGATTTTAAAATATCATTTTCCCCTTTAACAATAAGGAAACTAGGATCTTGAGGACTAAAATATTTATAGAAGGGGGATGATGATTTTTTTTCTTTAAATCTGTCTAATTCTGAAACCATCCCCTATGCTTGAGTCATTACTTTATAACCAATTAAACTCAAGAAAAAAATAATTGATTTCTCAAATTATTTGAACTCTAAGATTTGAAGAGAATGAGGGAAACAATGTAAACAATTCTGAATATTCTCAACAATCATAGAGAAATTAAATTCTTAGATGACATTTATATGAAAAAGGCAGTCTCTATTCAGTAGATACCCAAGATGTAAATACCTTTTGTCTCCTTAAATTCTAGTCCCAGGATGATACTGCTGCAACTGAGCAAGTACCCCAGTTACTAATTCACTAATTCATTCAACCATATGTTTTAAGCCTTAACTGTATGTTAAAAGAGCATCAGTGTGTACATACAAATGGTGGGACAGAACTGTTCTGGTTTCTGTCTTTGTGGAGTCTATGATTATATCGGGAAAATGAAAATTAATCAAATAGCCAATAAATAGATAATAACTTGTGACCCTGGTAAGGGCGAAAAGGGCCAGATTTGAAAGCACAAAGTGGGGATTGATCAAGTTGTGTGGGTGATGGAAGACATTACTGAAATGAAATTAGAATTTTAAGCAGGAGTTAACCAGACTAAAATGGGGAGGTGGAGCTCTCCACTTGAGAGAATTGACTGAGCAAAAGGCCTTTGAGGGTGAGGGAATGGGGGATTCCCAATCTAGAAGACCAGGGTAGATGGGGGATGGGAAGAAGGGAGGAAAATGGTACAAGGTGGGCTGGGAGAGGTAGACACAAGGTATGCCATGCAGAGCACACCACTGTTACCTACCTGGACAACAAAACTTAGCACCAGGAAGGCAGGTTGGTACTCAGCACAAAGGAGGGTGTGCAAAGCATAGCATCTGAGGAGGGTCTAGATTGCTGTCTGTGCCAGGTGAGACCCATCCTTTCCCTGGGAACCATCTGGCATACCAGATTCAGAGCAAACCTCTCATCATTTCAGATCACTTTATTAAGTTAGATGTTGAAAACATGTGCTCCATCCCATGATGCCGAGCTCAGTGTTTGACATCGTCACTCCCCAGGGAGAGCGGGCCTCCAGGGCCACCAGAAGAGGCCATATTAATCACGTAGGTAATTTACAGCTGTTGTAACATTATGGAACCCCAGAGCCTTACAGAGTTAGCTTTCACCACATTTAAAGAGGAAAATGATGGTAATTAAAAATGGCATTTCTAATTAGTGAGAGGTTAATTAGTGAGAGGCTGGAAGGACTGAGGAGCACAGGTCTCCCATTTCCCAATCCTCTGTTCCCTTGCAACGGGCTGCAGTGTTCTCTACTTTTCTCTTGCCTGCAGGGTAGCTGTGGACCCTGGGGCAAGTTTTTTCAATGTGTTTGGCTACAGTCTAAGTTTTGATAAAGAGAGCAGGATGTGTCTCAGTGTTTGGTATGGAACAGAGATAAGGATATAGATGAGCTATACGGCCAACACTGGTTCAACACATTTTCAAGACTCAGCAAAGTAAGAGACAGGCTTCTGAGGATCCCAAACTGCCAATGCACTTTACTCCTATGAGAATATTCTAGCCTCTCTCACAACCTGTTTATTCTTGTTTTACAGTCAAAACTATTGTGATTACTCTGAATAAGTGACACAAGTTTAGCAAGGGAGATAAATGACTACTAGCATCTATTCTGACAGTAGAGAGAAGGGAGAGTTGAAAGACAAAAATAATGAAGAATATACTAAAAAAAAATCAAAACAGAAAGTAAAATTTTTTTAAAAAACAATTCAAAAGCAAGAATTAATAAGAATGTCCCTATTCCAATACACAATAAGCTATGCATATCTCTTTTGGTACCTACCTTATAATAACCTACAGCTTTATTTGATCTTTTCAAGATGATTCAGGATTATTAAATTTATTTTCATCTATTTAATTAGACAAACATTTTTCTATAATGTTTCATACACTTGACTATCTTTTATAGAGATTTATTTTTATTTATTTGAGAGAAAGAGAATGTGAATGGGGTGCAGGGGCAGAGGGAGAGAGAGAATCTCAAGCAGACACCCCACTGAGTGTTGAGCCCTATGTGGGACTTGATCTCACAACCCTGTGATCATGACCTGAGCTGAGATCAAGAGTCAGACCCTCAACCAACTGAATCACCCAGGTGCTTCTTGACTGTTTTCTTAATCACCACAAGTTTAACATAGCAAAAGGCTATGAGTCTGTGTTCATGTCTGTGCAATGCAACATAGCTTTGCTTGTCCTTTTAATTATTAAAAAAAAAGTCATAAGAAAAGACTAATCCCCATGACCCCCTTCCATGAGTAAAGTTTAGATAGCATAAATTGCTTTATACTATGTGAGGTGTCTTTATATTCCCCAGAGGATACACATTGTAAATTCAAGAAATCATAATGTTGAAGGTCAATTAACGTTTCTATTTTTTTTTAGAACAGAATCCTTTTTTTTTTTTTTTTCCACATTACACAGAACTCTGTGAAAGTAACTCAAGAGCCAATAAGGAAGTTTGGTGGGGACAGAGGAAGTTTACTCATGAACCAAAATATTTGTTTGTTTATATTAAGCCCTCCTATTTAAGATCTAATTGGGGGAAGAGTTACGATAATTGTTTTAAAAGTAGTTGAGCTGTTGCTTAAGAGAAGGAGAATTTGTCACAGATTAAGGACCTACTATGTGTCAAGCTTCTTTATATATCCATTATATTCGATGACCATTACCTCAACCTTGTCAGTAACAACAGCCTATTTCACAGATGAAGCAACCGAGGCATATAGATTAATTTTTTTTTTTAAATCAGACTGCTCTATCAAGTAAAGCCAGAAGAAAAATCCATGATTTATGTGCTATTGAACCCAAAATCATTCTTAAGGGTTAAGTTTACTAATGCCTTCACATCTGTTTTCAAAAGATAAACTTATTTGTCAGCATATTGTCAGCCTTCCTAATTTTCATTTCTCATGTTTTTGCTAAACAAAAGTTGTTTTTGATTCTGGTGTTCTTGTGAGACTCTTCTTTTATTTGAGGCTTACATATCTTTGTGTGGCCTTTGTAAATCATCATTAAAAGAGTGTAGAGATGTAGAGATCAACTACAGATCCCTTAGCCCTTGACAAGAAGCGATGGTAACTTTTTTTTTTTTTAACTTCTGAAGATGATCCTATGACCATGTAGATTATTAAGCATTAATCTCTCAATTTTAATTCCAGTGTAGTTAACATACAGTGTTATATTAGTTTCAAGGCATTAGTGATTCTTTTTTTCTATTTGCTGCCAGAACAGATTACCACAAACTTGGTGACTTAAAACAACAGAGCACACACATAGAATCCCACAGTTCTGTAGGTCAGAAGTCCAAAGCCTGATGAGTCTCATCAGGCTAAAATCAAGGTGATGGCAGACGTGTATTCCTTTCTGTGTTCTCAGTGGGAGAATCTGTTTCCTTGCTTTTTTCTGCTTCTAGAGGCTGTCTACATCCGTGGGCTCCTGGACCTATCCCGCCCTATTCAAAGCCAGGAATGTTGCAACTCTCTGACCATTCTTCTTTAATCTTCTTCTGACCATAGCCTGTAGAAGATTCTTTGCTTTTAAGTATTTGTGATTGGTTTGGGCCCAACTGAACCATCTGATACTCTCATTTCAAGGTCCTTGATCCTAATGATATCTACAAAGTCCCTTTTGCTATGTAAAGTATGTTTCATAGTTTCTGGGAATTAGGACTTGGACATCTTTTTCTTTTAAAGATTTTATTTATTTATTTGATAGATAGAGAGCACAAGTAGGCAGAGAGGCAGGCAGAGAGAGAGAGAGAGGAGGAAGCAGGCTCCCCGCAGAGCGGAGAGCCAGATGTGGGGCTCGATCCCAGGACCCTGGGATCATGACCTGAGCCGAAGGCAGAGGCTTTAACCCACTGAGCCATCCAGGCGCCCCTAGGACTTGGGCAGCTTGATGGGCTCTTATTCTGTTTTCTGCAGTTAAGGTGGGTGTGTCAGTTAGGTGCGCTCATCTACATAGAGGATACTAACATAACAATGAATAAATCTGTGAAGACATTGAGTTTACCATAAACCCAGAACGGAGGAGTCAGGTGATTTCAAATTCATACAGTGGTTTCAGCATGAAAACCTGAATCCTTCTCTCATGTTACCGTGCCATGCTCAGCTGTGACTGCTATGCTTGGGCTCTTGTCCAGAGATCACAAAGAGGCTGCCTTACCTACAGCACTGCTTTCTCAGACAAATGTATTCAAAGCAGAAGAAAGGAGAAGAGGCCTCACAGGTGGTCTTTTCTTATGCATGGGTTTTTGTTGTCAAGATGAAAGAAAAACTGTCTCAGAAATCCTCATATATTACCTGTTTTCATGTGGACCCAAACCGTATAATTAGGCTGCACTTATCTACAAGGAAAAAAGGTAAAGGAAACTGAGATTACCTTAGTATAACTATCATGATTCATACCTATCTTCCTAGAATGTTTTTCTAATAGTTCCTGATTCCCATCAGTTTCCATAGGCAAGAAATAAGGAGGGAAATGGCCGTTGAGTGGGCAGACAACAAGATCTACGCAAGGGCATATTCTGTATTAGACCTCTATTTTTCAAGATTACTATAGCAGCAAAGTGAATATGTCTAAGTTACCTAATATCAGTTATTGTGCAAGACGTAGGCATTCATTGAACAATTAGTGCAATTCTAATTCACCCACTAATACGGTGTCCTGTTGTTCTGGAAGAGTTAGCTGCAGTAACATAAAACATTCCAACATAATGTTTTATCATATGATATAGGATAATGCCATGTGTTACAATAATGATTATTATAAAACTTATTAAACCATTTAATCATATAGACATATATATGGAGAGATGATACACTGATATATACGTTTCACCTTGCCCTCCGTAGTCCAATAAAGATCTCCATTTCTTATATAACCAGCTCTCATATAATTGAACTAAAGCTTGAAATAAAACTGATATATTCACTACATATTAATAGACTCTTAAATTTTCTTAGGTATGCTAGAAGAACGAGTTGTATCTACTGTCCTGAATTAGTGAATCTGAGCATTCTAGAGGGAGACAGTCTAGTTGTGAGGAGCTATACAATCAGAATGCCAAGCTCCCAGCCTTGGACCCACCATCTAGTAACTGTCTGAACATCAGCAAGCTGTTGTGTCTCTCTGAGCTTTAGTTTTTCAACTTTAATTTGGGAATAATAATAATACTTAGTCTAAATTCATGCTGACTAAACAAAAAATACAAACGTTCTTGGAAGAATGTCTTTTTAAAAAGTGGAATGTCACTATATGGTTGTATTTCTATATTTCTTTATATCTCACTATTTAGTTGTATTTCCTAGAATATAACGTAATTGCAATCACAAGATGGGAGGCAAGAAGCAGAATAGTAAAGTGATTATGAACAAAATGTTGACGTTAGATAGCTATAGATTTCATCACCCACTCTGCTACTTTACTAACTCAGTAGCCTTCATTTATTTGTTCAAATTTACAAAGCCTCAGTTTTCACGTTGTCAGAATGGTTATAATGACCATACTGAGTTCCCAAGATTATTATATTAAATGGGTCTTTCTATGTAGTGTGCTTAGTTAAAACAATGACTGCTATGCAAAAATCACTCAGTATTAGGTGCTCTCCTTTATATTAATGAAAGGTGGTGATTAGAGAGAACATTTCATTAGGGAGAACCATCATCGGTGTATTCCCTCCTGATCCAGGCCATGTAAGGGAGTCTTCTGAGAACTGCTTGGAGAGGTAGAATTTGGGAGGTTAGGTTATGCCATCTCAAACCTCTGTAGGGAAAAAAAAATGCTAAAGGTGAAGCTAAGTCCTAGCAGTAATAATAGTAGAATGAAAAGTTGTGGGGTCCATTGAGGGTGAGATCCCCAAGGAACCACCTTTGTTACAGGTGGGTATTGCATGAGCCAGACATGTCTCACCTTGAAATGGACTGAGTGCAAGCAGACTGTATGGATAAGCCAGTGCCTGAGCAGGGCATTCTATCTATGGGATTGATGAGCATCCATCCAAGGAATTACAACTAGGGTTCTGCACATACCTTAGAGGAATGCTAAGGAACCCTCAAAATCATTCTCCTTAGAAAGAACCAGTGTTGAGATGTTTGCCAAGTTAAGAAGTTTACAATATAAGTTAAAACTCGTTATATAAAAATGTGTTCACCTTTCCCCCATCTCTTAAAAGAAGTGGTCAGCTGCCTAAAAAGTAGGGATGGAAGAAAGGTGTTGAAGAGAAAAACAAGGTAGAGAAAAAAAAAAAAAGTTAAAAAAAAAAAAAGAGAAAGACAGAAAGAAAAAGAAAAGAAACAAAAGCATATAGTGATGCTCTCAGCCTCCTTCCCAATTAGCCAGCTCTGGATTTGGGGCTGGATTTGAAAAAGTAGAAAAAAAAAATAAGTTGGTAATTCAAATTCATATTATGAAATCTTGATTATAAAATTATTAGCCAAAAAAATGTATTTGTGAAGTATTGAATGTGCCAACATAGTAGGTCAACAAAGTAGGTCAATAAAGCAGATGTGTGGGCATCCGTGGTTGGCCAGGTTGCAACTTCTGAATTAATATTTTATATTCTGTATTGACTTCCAATGCTGAGGTACGTAGGCCTTTCTTCATCTGCAAACTCTTGGTTGAACCGATGACTTTCTGATTATGGGAAACTCTAATACTTGTAAATAGAATGGAAGGGCACAAGGGTTATGTTCCCTTCTCTGCTATATTATCCTAGATATTCTGAATTATCCTCCAATTTGAAAACTGGTTCTAAAATTTAACAGGTAGTAGAACCATTTGCTTGATTTATCTTTTGAAAATTGCAGTGTCATTTTTACACTTTTCCAGAACCATTTTACTTTGCCCTTGGGTGCCAACACAATGTGTCCTTTAGATATATAAATTTGATGAACCGGTTGAATAGAACATTTCTTTCTCCATAAAATAATGACTTCTATATTAACCACTTAAGCCTCCAGGCAAGTAACAGATCTTCATTTCTTTATTAATGCTGGGCTTCCCTCCGGCAGATGGATGTCAAGTCTTAGACATTCATTGTGAACAAACCTCCTCATGATGGGGAGGTCAGATGGCTGGTGATTATGTCATTGCTACCTGTCTTTCTTTGGATGAGTTTGAAACCAGGACACTTTCCCTTTGTAAGGGAAAAGACAAGTAAAAACATTTGCCACAGGGATAAACTTTTCCTCATGTTAGCATAGAACAAATACAAAAGCTGAAAGAATGCTGGCTTAGGAGTCAGTCAGTTTTGAATTTGAATGTTGTTGCATTTGGCATTGAAAAACTGTGTGACTCATGGCAAATGAATTGTCTTCTATTAGTCTGAGCTATGAAGTTATACAAGAATAAATACCTAGAAAAGAATAATTACTGAAACATAGTGGCCCAGGTTTTAGTACATGTTATTTTGTGAGTTCCTTTTCTTTAATATTTATCTTTCATTATATCAAAACAGAAGCATCCAAAACAAGAAATTTTTTAAAAACATGAAATGGAATAAACACAATTTCCAAATGCTCTTTGAAATATTAGTTTCCTTACTGCTGCTTCTGGAGTTTCCCTTTTGCCAAGAACCCTTCATTCTTAAAAAGTTAAAAAAAAAAATACTGTTCTAGTGCTTTGAACATATCACAGCATAGCAGGATGAATATGAGCTTTGTGTTTGTATTCAGTGTAAGCAAGGCCTCATAGTGTCTTGATTTATAGTATTAAAGTAAATATACCAAACAATAATTTTATAAGGATGTTGTAAAATAAGAGCAAGGTGGCTGGTGTACAGAAGAAGCACTCAGTGCTAATAACAACATCTATTTGTTAAATGCTAAGTACTATTGCTAAAAGTTCTGGACATTATAGATGGGTATTCATTTTGGTAACTGATGATTAGGAGTTTAAAGTAAAGTAATAACATTTGAGTTATAGTACAAAGAGCTGAAACTTCGGTTTCACAGTGACTCTGTTTACATTCTCCATTAGATCTCTGACCTTTCTGAGTCTCCATTTTATCATCTGTCAAAGAGGATGACAGAAATCCACTAGTTGGTAGATAGAAATATTAAATAAAATTGAATAATAAACATTCAGTACATCCATTTTAATAAAATGATTGCTAATATAATATATTAATTCTTTCATATATTCATGACAAAGTCACAACTCTTCTGTTTTTCTAATAAGTAGAACTACTAATACATTATTAGAAGGAAATCCAGTTTCCTTCTCTTGAGATTCCTGTCCTTCAGACTGTCCCCAAACCCTCAAGATTTGCTCAGTTCAAAGTTAGATTTCATTGTATTCCAACAGCAGGTTAAAGAGAAAATCCAAGTATGTTCAGTTAATTACTGTCAGCATTGTTTGCTATTACATGGGGTCACAATTGAATGATTGTCCTGCACACTCTGATAGATGATGCCTGTCTCTTTGCTGGCCCAGATCCCTGTGCAGACCATCATGAATTCCCAAGAGAAGATGGTAGCATACCCTTAGTTCTATTTCAGGCCAAATGTTTCCCAAGACACTTGGCACACCAAGGTTATAGCTCTCAGCAACCCATTTTTTTGTTGTCGTTCATATAAATAGCAACCTTTGTGAGCCACTGGGTCAGCGAGAGAACTACTATCTCCTCTTGTTCTTCCCAGTGACTTTCCCCTCCCAAGGAGTAAGAAAGATACTCAAAACACCTCAGAATTTAGTATACTCTTCTCCCAACAATGGCAGCCTAATTGTTTGTTTACCTAAATGGGAAAGAAAAGACAGAGGAAAAACAACTATTTCAGTTGATACATTTCACATACTCTGTCTACTGCTCTATGAACGAGAAACTGTCATTTTAAGCAGCCCACAGAAGTGTATCTGGCTGATCCTTTACTTTGGAAGACACTCCATGAAATGGGAAAGCATTACAATCACGCACACATAAGATCAAAAACCATGGTCATCTATTACCTCAAAGAATGGAGTTCAGTACAAGGGTACTGTGTATTCCTCATTTTCTGAAGGCAACATTGCATAGTGATTAAGAATATGCACTTTGAGGGTACCTGGGTGGCTCATTCAGTTAAACATCTGCCTTTGGCTCGGGTCATGATCTCAGAGTCCTAGGATCAAGTCCCTCATTGAGCTCCCTGCTCTGCGAAGAGTCTGCTTTGCCTTCTTTCTCTGCCCCCCCACCCTCCAGTTTGTGCATGGGTGCACTTTCTCTCAAATAAATAAAAATCTTAATAAAAATAGAATATTCAGTTTATTTGCACTTCCATGTTTGAAGTCAGCTCTATTAAATTAATTCTGGGAGATCAAGATGGAGAAAAGAGCAAAGTCCCATTTGTCATGATTTGGAGTCTAAATTACACCCTATCTTCAGTGGGGAACCAATGAAAAGTTTTAAGTTGGGGAAGTGCATGACAGGATTTGTCCTTTACAAAGCTCACTCAAGAAGTTGAATAGAAAACAGTAGATCAGGTAAGAGGCTCTCTTCCAGGTCAGACATCAGAAAAACATTGAATAAATAGATCTGTTATTTATCAATAGGAAGATAGAGAATTTTGAAATCATTTGGGGGAAAATGTAAACTATCTAGTATAACTTTAATAGTATAACCAAAATCATAAGTGGAATTCAAGGTATTATAACATCGCTTTAGAAGTACAAACAATGGAATATACAATTCTACAGGAACTTGCCATAAATCATTTGTTACTTAAAATATGGGTAATATATGTTAAGGTAGTGTGGCATTGGCAGAGGGCGAAAGGAACAGAAACTTGGAAAATCCTATTGTATGACATTGATGAGGAATCTCAAGTTTGCTACACATTTCATGGAAAAATGAAGAGGCTTTGCAAAGAAGCCACTTAATAAAAAATCCCTTAATTGGCTTTTTTCCTCGATTTCCCATTCTTCTCTTAAGGCCTTCCGAATCCTACAAGAGCCAAAACCTTCATTTTGCCTTTCCCATACTTTCTTTCCCAGACCTCACTTTACCTAGGACAGTGTGGCAGGGGCTCTGTTTGTATACATGAGTGGAAACTTGACAACTTGGTTCTCCTTCCCAGGTTCTCATGAAGATTTAACCCTAATAGCTTATTAAATTCTTCGTTTAAAAAAAAAATAGACAGATCTCTCCACTGATAGAATGTGGAGGGATTCTGTTCTTTAAGAACATATTTTTGATCCATTTGGTTACTTGGGAATTTATTTTACGAAATTACTCTGAATGTGGATGATTCTTTACAAGAAACACTGGAAATTTCAAGGTCAGTTTTCTTCACTTTTGTATCATGATGTTGAGGTAGATAACTTATCTTCCCAAATCTCAATCAAAAAAAAAAAAAAAAGTCAATCGCCTTTAAGTTCTTCTTGACTTGAAGAATGCTGGGTTCTATATTCACATATATAATTGTTAGTATCTTGCTGCCCTCACTGGCAATTTTCCTTCACTAGACAATTGTAAAAATAGAGAGATCAATAATGCATTAAAATTTGGGTAGTTTAGATTTTTTTCAGTATGAATTACGCTATTACTTTCTTTCCATTGATACTTAACTGGTTCTTTGGTATTTAGAAGGGAGAAAAGAAGGTAACACTTGCACACACATTACTATATGTTTAATGCTTCGATTTTTTAGGAACTTTGAGATCTAGTTCAAACAGGTATTTATGCTATTATTAAATAAATCTAAATGTCAATGTCATTCTGACTTGGAATGAAATCTAACTTTCAAGGAGGTAAATGACACCATTCAAGAGGATTGTGAACACATGTGAACTTGCAGATTCATACTGCTCTGGTTATAAATAAAAAGGTGGAGGCTTGGAAGACAAGGTAAGAGCACTGTTTGAGAGGGACTCCAAAACCACTGGTTTCCAGTCCAGTGCCTCTTGCAGTTATTCCAATTTTTTTCTTATTTATTTATTGGAGAGAGAGAGAGAACCTGAGAGGAGAGAGGTCAGCGGGAGAAGCAGACTCCCTGCTGGGCAGGGAGCCTGATGTGGGATTCGATCCCGGGACTCCTGGATCATGACCTGAGCTGAAGGCAGTCGCCTAACCAACTGAGCCACCCAAGCGCCCCTGTTATTCCAATTTTTTTTTAATTTCTTAAGTATTTGATAAAGCAAACCAGAGAAAAGAACACCTAGAAGGTAACAACCCCCATTATCATAAGCTCTGTGTCCACAAGTCAGCTTTACACAGTTTATGGTCACCTTTTTCTCTCAACACCATAGTTTCTCTATTAGCTTTTGGTACAAATGCCAACAGAATTTGTGGAATATATAAATAAATGAGAAAAATAAAGATAATAATAAAAGTACAAATAGAGATTTTAATAATATGACTTGGCCTGCAGATATTGTGTCTCTTTGGGAATTCAATTAAAAAGAATTCTCACTCCTTAATCCCAGATTTATAAAAGAGAGAGAGAGAAAAGTAGTTCTTAAGACAGGTAATCTTAGTAGTCACAGTTTTTAAAAAAATTGGTTATCTGTGTCCATTTTCTCTTTGGATAAACTTGAATTACTTTGAAAAGACTCAAAAGAAAAATCACAGTGCCATTTACTGGAGAATTTTGTCAGTTTTTTAGACTAATCTGGGAAGAGCTGGCATGTTTATAACATATTATTTCACATTTAGAATCATAGAGAGCCTCTCCAGTTAATAAAATTGACCTTTTATATTGCTCCATAAAGTCCTGTTTTATTATTTAGAATAAGATCATTAATTTTAATTAAGCTTATTACTAAACTTATATTTTGAGGTATTTAAATTTTGTATGTCTGAGTGAAATCTTATTGTTATATAATCCAATTATTTATTTTAATATGTAAAAATGTCATATTTTAAGCAAACTTTCTTATTACTTTAATATTCTTTTTCCAGCAGAATATCTGTGTTTATCTGGTAGACAATCATATCATTAGCAAGCCATATAAATATTCTATCATTCTGGTATCTACATTAGTTCTCATCTAGTCACTCATGTAATGTAGTTCAAAAGCTCTGCTTCTCAAGGAAGCAGTACCTTTGAAGGTTCCAAAGCCACCAACGAAGAAAAAAATTGTTTTTGATCTAAAGCCCCCTTAGTCAAGTGAATATTGATAGGTCTTTTACTGTATCAAGCTTATCACCTATTGAAAATCTCACAGTTGTGTAAGACTTTATCCACCCAGTAAAGCATGATAACAAGGTAAATTGTTTCCAAGGCAAGATAAGTGTCCAAAGTCATTTCCACTGAATGAAGAACACTTGAAAATGTTCATCTGCTAAATATACCATTTGTAAGCCAAATACCACTATTCAGTGTAGCAGATACCAGTTATACACAGACAAAACAAAAACAAATCCTAACATATCTTCAAGTCCTTCATACATGTGACCTGTCAATATTTTCTTGGAAGAATGGTCTATACTGGGGTTTATCAACATAGCTGCAAAAGAGAATAACCCACAAAGCTTTAAAATAACTTTCTCTGCTTTCTACTAATTCTTATTCCTCACTCTGAGAAGATAGGACTTCATTACTCTGAATTGGGGCCTGGATATCCTGAGATTTATTACTTTTTTTTTTTTAATGAATTAAGCATCTATTTGTGGAGAAGATTTTGGTTTTATAGAAAAATTGAGTGGAAAGTCCAAAGATTTCCCATTTACCCTTTACCGTACTACCGACCAAGATTCATTACTGTTTTTTGGAATGGTGGTCAGGATTAAACTTGAACTTCTTAATTTGAATCTGAACATTTCATTGCATTGCTTTCTTATGAAATGTAAACATATTAGAAAAAAAGTTATGATTTTCAATATCATTATCATGCCTTTACATATGAAACATCTTGGTAAGGCTAAAGAAAAAAATTAATGAAACTCTAGAAATCTCTTATTTCCTCTTCCCACACATATCTGAAAGAAACTATGTCAAGATACTAGCAAATGCTTAGAGTTTGGAACATATAAATAAAGTTGTTGATTTTGCTGCTCTTCACTTTTCTAATTTTAAGAATCCTCATGCTGTTGAAAATACTTATGGCACTTAGTACTTGTTAAAGGAAGGTACTTAATATTAAAATAGCTGATAGCTAGAGATTCTCAGGGAAGAAATGTGTTTAATCTTCTATTTTAAACAATTTAACCAAATTCTCCATCTTAGAAAGAATATTGCTTTATTTTCAGCCCTATAACCATCATAGGAAAATAGTGTAAATAGTATCTATTGTATATAAATTTTATAATCAGTGTAAGGACAGAAAAGTAATGAGCAGAGATTGTGAAAGACAAAATTTGACATTGTTGATTTTATAGGAACATAATCCTTATATATTTTTTATATGTCATACCAATATTTTATAGGGTCAAACATAAGAGCTCTATCTACTTCCCAGGACTGTGTCTGTATGAGTTTCCTAGGGCTGCTGTAACAAATAATGGAAAACTAAAAAACTAAAAAACTAAAAAAATTAAGGTAATTTATTTTTTCGTCATCCAGGAGGCTGGGATACTGAACCAGGGCATCATCAGAACTATTCTCCCTCTGAAGGCTCTAGGGGAGAATCTGTTCCATGCCTTTCCTTTAGCTTCTGTTGTTTGTCAGTGGTTCTTAGTCTATAGAAGCATACCCCCGATTTTTACCTCTATTGCAGCACGATGTTCTCTGTGTGGGCGTCTCTCCTTGTGTTTCTTCTCCTCTTCTTATAAGCACAGCAGGTTTTTTAGATGAAGAGCCTATCCTATTCTAGTAGAACCTCATGTTAACTAATTTCATCTTCACAACTTTATTTCCTAATAAGAACATATAGGTCCCGGGAGTAGTTTTAGGAGCGTGCTATCTAACCCCCTGTGGTGTGTTCAGATCAATCTCTCATAGTTTCATATATTGTTTTGGATGGAATGTTTATGTCCTACCCCATCCCCTAGACTTATACGTTGAATCCCTAACCCCCAGTGTGATAATATTTGGGATGAAGCCTTCAGGAGGTAATTGGAGTTAGATGAGATCATGAGGATGGGGCTATGTGCTGGGGGGCAAGGACATGTGAGAACAGGGCAAAAGGCTTCCATCTTCCAGCCCAGAAGAGAGCCTTCATCAGAGCCTGACCCAGGCCCAACACTCATCTCAGACTTCCAGCCATTAGAACTGTGAGGAAATACATTTTTGTTATTTAAACAACTTAGTCTGTGGTACTTTGTTATGGAAGCCTGAGCTGAGTAAGGGTTGTTCACTACTTTACTTTAGGATTGTTGGGATTACATGAAATAAACACATGTTTGTTGAGCTAAATCTATTAAAATTTTGTAACTGCCTCTAAGGTGTATTATAGACATTTGAAGATTAGGAAGAAAAGAACCTTGTACTTGAAGTTGTTGAAAGTTAGCATTAGTGCGAAATTTAGTGAAAGTTAGTGTTCATAACACAGTGTCCCTAAACCCCCGTTTACCATATCAAAAAAGAAACTGAATTGCCTCCAAGTGGAGTAGAGGGCATTAAAAAAGATGGTGGAGTACAGAGCACCTGTTAGGTGCTCCATTGATGCTAATTTCCTCTCCTTCCTAAATATTTAATATCAGTGTGACTATTATTGTAGATCTTTTGCTTCAAATATAGTTGTTTGGGGGTTTTTCCATGGCATATTCATGCATATATCAAAATTCAAAATGTTTATGGTCTTAGATTTTGAATTTCAGAACACAGCATCCAGTCTTATGATATTCAGTACTATCCCTTTGCCAGTAGATGTAATTAAATTCAAAATGTTTATACTGGCATTTAAGAGACACTGTAATCTAACTGCAAGGTAATTTTCAGCTTCATTTATTAAAATTTTTCTCTCCAGAAATTCTGAGATTCTTATTATTCCTCAGCCCTTCTTATAACCCTCCTTATTCCATGACTTTTATTATGTGCTTCCCTCCACTTGAAATGCTACCCCTTGGTGAGGTTTCTAACATGCACTATAGAATTCAGTACTGAGGAAAGAAACCATTGTTGCTTCCTGGGTTGCTGGGAACCCCAGACAATTAAACTAAACATTGTAGTATAATGCCATGAGACAGGATAGAAATGCAGTATCCTGGGACTGAAAATAAGGCATCTAGTCAAGGCTTCATGGAGACCATATTTGACCTTTGATCTCAAGAAAGTGGGTGTTAATGGGAGATAGACCCAAGAATAGCAGAGATCTGTGCACAGAGTACACTCTGCATAAAGTTGTGGGTGAAGACGCAACTGGACTTTCTCATGAAACTGAAAGAAGTTTCATTTAGAGCATAGAATTTGGGGGAGAAAAAGCAGAATAGAAATGTGGTGAGACTGGAAAGCAAATGAGTTTTTAGATGATAAAAGGCATGGAGGGTCAAATTAAAGAGTTTACTATGTATTCTAGACCAAGAAAAGCTATTTTTTTTCTCTGATTAATTAGCATATAACTTAGCCAGGGTCCTCCTCAGAACTGAGGTTCTGATTCTTATACTCTTCCTCAGTCTTATGCTCTCACTCACATGCTGACTTCTATACTACTCAGTAAATACTTGGTAGGTGGTATTATAGTATCAGCAAATAATACAGTACTTCCGAAAAGGAGCAAGAAACTCCATTTCTTTTTAGTCAGTCACTTGATGAGCATTCTCTCAGGACTTGGGTGAGGAGAGCCCAAAGTCAGCACATACTCTCTACAACAAAGTGAGAATGCTCTTTTAAAGATTTGATGAGCGGTCTGATTGAATTGGCCAAATACTTTTGTCTGTCTTCTCATTGAAAAAAGGCAGCTGAAGGGTTGAAACCCTCAACCATTTCAAGTAATAATTTAAACCAACTCTGTACACCTTTCAATTAAAATTCTGTTTGATAAACAGAAACACACTATCTGATTTGCAAGAAAGAGAATCAATAAATCTCTGTAATATGGATACCAGTGAATTAACTCTGAGAAAATGGAACTTGCAAAAATAGGCTAATATCTCAATAGAGCCCCCACAATATTCCAAATGGAAAGATAAACCTAAATAAATGAGAAAAAAAAGAAAAAAAAAACATTCTTAGCAAAAAGAAAAAAAAACTAAACCAAATTAAAAAAAAAGTATATGATTGAGGGTTTGTGTTAGAATTAATAAAAGGAAAACACCAATATCCAAAGTTGTATATGCTATTATAAACTTCTTTATATCTGTGGTACTTAGATTTTTATTTGCTCACTATGCCTGCATTCTTCCTGAGATATTTTCCCCGAGTTCAGTTATATTGGAAAGTAAGATTATATTGCTATTGAGTTCATTTTCCTAGTATATAATACCAAACTGGGTTGCAATATCTGACAGATTTATGACTATTTGCTGAGACATATTTTATAAAATGGCAGAATAGAAGGCATTTTTTTCAATCTGCTCTCGGTAGCAAACCTTCATAGAAAAAAATAGTTTTTAAGGAGGAATATATTACAATTTTTTTCAAAGTCTTTTTTGTCTGTGGCAAAGGATATTTCTGAATAATATGTTGTAAAATAATGTATTTCAGATGAAACACACAATTCATTGCTTATCCTATAGAGAAAGACTTCTTCCTGTCAACTGCTAAATGTGTGAGTTCATGGGTATATAAAAATAGAATGCACTTGGCAATGAAAGTTACAGGCTGATTGATGACACCCCATTGTCAAACAATTGATAGCTAGTGAGGAATTATAGTGACCTTGTAGTAGAGCACAAATAATTCAGCAGTCCCTGAAATATGTTAAACAGACTGGCTTGCTTCTTAAGGGTGCCTAGGTCAGTTAAGTGGGGGAAATGTATGTCTTTAATTTCCATGGGACAAACTGTAATCACCTCCAGGAAAGTAAAGGAAAGGGTGATTTCAAGGTGGTTCCTTAGGTTACCTTTTAAAATGTTCATTCATTAATGTTAGGTATAGCCCAGATCACCCTCTGAGACCAGTTGAAATGATAGAAGGATAGGACTGGGAATTTTAAAATTTTGTCTTCCTTGTCACAAAAAATGGTGGTAATGAAGCACAGTGAATTATATCAGCTGTGGTCTCAGCCAGTCTTGGGAACAAATTGAGCCTACCACTTACCAGCTGAAGGAGCTCAGGCACACTTCAGTTTTCTCATCAAAAAGGAAATAAAAATGCATCTTTCACAGATTTATTACTATGGCTGGACATAATAGTGGATATGTTTGAGTGGACACCAAAACTCAAAGCATTGAAATTCATTTAGGAGGTACAACCAACAGAACTCTGAGCCAAAAGGGCATAAGGATCAGGTAGGAAAGAGCCATCCGGGATGGTTCAAAGACATTGGGTTTTATTGTTTGTTGGTGCCCTTAAGAATGTTTAAAAAAATGTTTTTTCAAATAAAGTGATAAGAGTGTTTTTAACCATTTTGACCATATTTGATATAGACTTCTGCCTGGTAAATTGGAGATCAATGTTATGTTTATATCGGTATTTATTATATATGGGATCTTATGTATATATGACAAGCAAGTCAGAGATGAGAGGAAAATAAGCAAGTCATTAGCTTCTAGATGGAACTGGAAACCACAGGCGTCTTTAAAATCATTCTGGATGAGCAATGAGATGCTCTGAGAGGTGAACAGAGACAGAGGATCAATGATGGAAACTAAGTGAGTCTGAAAGCTGATAATTTTGTATTGGAAGGTGCCTGGTCCGCCTTAGTACTAGTCAGCCCTTTGGCAATCTTTTTCATATGCTGAAGCCACTGATACATGGAATATTATCCCATGCGTATTCAGAGAGGGAGGGGAGAAGTTTGGAAGCTGGCCAAGCCACCCAGTCACTTTCAACCCAAGCAAACCGCTAGCGAGGAATAACTCTGGCACCCACAAAAGTAACAGAAATCACACAAAAAGTCTACACCTTGAAAGAATGTAATTTGTTCTTATAAATCAGCTCTTTCATAAATGCACTGAGTAATTTAATTTTTGAATGTTCACTTTGGACAATGGAAGGTGATTATTGCATTCTTGAAAAACTCAACTTCAAGAAGTTGTCACCAAAACAGACTGTATAATTAGAGGGGGGAAAAAATGATCATGCTTGGCATTGGGAGAAGAAAAGTAGAGCCCAAGTTGGAGCTCAGTGCAGAACTTTTGGGGGCTTTCAAGCCCATATGGCCCCTGTGAATCATGACAGAGAGTTTGAAGAAACCTAGTCTAGTACTAGCCTTTATTCAATTTAGTGAAAGGTATTTTTCAAGCATCTACAATATGGCGAGAACTCTGCCAGATTCTGAAAATACAGAGATCAATAAGACTCTTTAAAAGCTAAAGAAATATGAAAAAAAATTAAGGCGTATATAAGAGAAACTCAGGTGATTTCAACAAGCACAATGATTTTATATTTTTAAAGAATGTTGTGCAACATGTCCGAATGTATCTGAGTGTGAGGCAGCGCGGTAAGACCTATGAGATTTCTATTATTCTCTGATGCCCCCTCATTTAGAAAATGGTGTGTACAATGTAAGCTTTCAATAAAACTAAACAAAGATCAACACGTCCTCTGGCAGCAACACTACCACTGAGGAAATTGAAAGGTAAAAGGCATTTTGCCATAAAAATGTTTGCTGAAAAAATAAATCCAATTGACATCTCAAAAGTGCTCTTCAGAGAAAATAGTTTACATTTTTTTCTATGTAGTTTGCTATCTCTTTCATGGATAAAATAATATATATATATATTTTTTTTTTTCTTTTCTCCAGGTAAAAATTTTTTTCAAGAATCCTCCCAAATTCTTTGCTTCTGCAAGAACACAGTCTAGCCAATGATTGGTTCATCGATGACCGTAAGTGTATTTTACTTTCGTTGTAATCAGAAATGCATATCTCCCTGAATGGGAAGTAACCAGGGGTTCAAATCCAGGTGCTTGTTAATGTCATGGTTACAATAATAGTAATGTTTATTGAGCACGTATATGTGCCTGGATCTTTGTTCTGTGTCATATGTGCGATGTGTCTGTGGGAGGTTATTATAGGGTTAAACTGGGATTTCATTACTATCCCCATTTCCCAGGGAATCAGGAAGCTAAGAGTCAGTAGATGACTTTCCCATAAACTTTTAGCCTATAAATGAGAGGTATGGGACTTTCTCCAGAGTCGAAACTCCTTTTTGTGGAATTATAGCAACTCTCACTTAAAAATAAATTTGCTTGGTTAATTTTAATTCTTTACCAGAAGTTTGTTTGTTTCTTTATTGATTATAACATGTACCTTCCTTGGGCTGCATACTTTAAATGGCTAATATTCACTAGAATGCTTTTTTCCCCCAGTGAAGTATTTTCCAAGTATTTCCTTTTTGTTGTGCCAAGTATTATTTTCACAGCCAACAGTTTGCACAGAATGAGTACGTATCCCAAGGGCTCTGGGAAACTTAACATCTCTGAACCACCATTTCCTCATCTGCAAAAAGCTGGTGGTGCTAGACCTTATCTCTGTGAGCTGTAATTAGGATTAATGTAAAGCCCCTAGCACAGGGCCAGAGACATTGCATATGCCCAGGAATGTTGGGTTTATTATTTCTCCGCGTGCAAGAAGATAAAAGAAGAAGAGGTTAGGTAACTTAGTTAACGTCAGCGAAGTACTTGGTTGCATGGCCACAGATGAATGAATGTTTAATATACGTTATCGTGTCTCGTGCTCACATTGACCAGTTTAGGTAGAAATGTCACCTCCTTTGCTGAGAAGCTGGTCGGATTTAGTGATTTTATATGCCCAGATGCCCTAACTTGTGTGTGTCAGAGCTGGAGTATGAATTTAGCTCTACAAGCAAGCCAACTAGGATGCATTCTGCAACAAGTAACAGGAAGCCCAAATCAATGGGCTTAACTATAAAGAAATGCACCGGTACCTATCGCTGGAATTCTGGAAGTACACAAAGCTTCACTACTCCGCCTGATTCAGGTGTTCTAGTTCCATTTATCTGCACTTCTCTCATCTTGGTTATCTGCTTGGTATCATTGCCATGCTCAGTCAGGAAATGTGTGCCTACAGACACTCAGGGTTTCTGTTCTGGAAGTGACAGTATGCAAAGGGAAAGAGCATGCTTCTTTCAGCCCTTCAGGCAATATTTATTTAAATTAGACCTCCCAGTTCTTTGTCTATCCTTGTACCATGACTGTATTCAGGAAGACAGAATTTGTTGAAGAGCTCAAGGCTTTGACCTTACAAAGAAATTCCCTACTCACACATACATACACACAGAGAGAGAAATAAACAGAAAATAATTTGTGAGAAGTCGGTGTTTCTTTTCCAATAAGAGTTGTTTAATCTCCGTTTTTAAGTGGATTTTAAATAAATAAGAAACTACACTACTGTAGCAAATGTTTAACCTTTATCACTCTTTGTGATAGATTCTTATATTTGGAAAGGAATATGGGAAGACATGTCAGTATTTACAGAATAAAGGGAAATGTAATCTTTGAACTTGCTTTTCCATTGCACAACTTCAGTGAGACAGCCTAACATCTTTCAGCCTCTGTTTCTACTTCTGTAAAATGGGTTTCCATGAGGACCAGGTCAGATAGTCAAAGTTGCTTAGCACATGTAATTTATAATCAGAAAGCAGAAGTAGAATTTAGAGGTAAAGAGAGAAGGCTTTGGAATTTGCTGGGCTGGAATTCAGTCTAGATTCTACCATATACTGGTTACATAGACCTGTACACACCCCTAAACTTCTCTATGTTATCTTAAAATTATTTTTAAAGCAAGCAAAAGAGAATGAAAAATACGGAAACAAATAAAACAAGCAGAACAATTTATTGTTCAAAGTTTATTATGGGAACACTATGGCATACTATACAAAAAGCATTTAGTTCAGTGTCTGACCCAGAGAATACAGTCAACAAATGTTTTTGCTATTGTCGTTAGTAATATTACCACAGAGGTGCAACTCTGTCTCCAAGGACAACAGGAGAGAGAGATAGTAGTAACAAATAAAAGATAGCACGAGAGTATTAGAGGCATTCAAAGAATTTTGCAGGTCTGCATGTAGAAGTATTTTCTCCTTGAGGGGTCAAACATTCCATGGAGGGGTAAAAACAAGTTGTTCAAGAATATATACAAGGTCCCCCTTTCAGAGTGAGCAGCGTGCAGACAGCCTCAGGGGTGTGGAGAAACAAGGCGATTAAGTTAGACAACTCATAGCACGGATGAGAACGCCGGCTTTCATAGCAAGTCTGCACTGTCTTATCCAAAGCAAAGATGTTCTGGTGCAGACCCAGCCTGAGAAAGGAAAAGTGACAGAGAAAACAGATTTCCTCCTTATAATGTGTCAGGGAACTTGGAGTAGATTAAATCCTTGTAGGAAGGCAATAGAAAGGCTCGGCAGCTATTTTGACAGAGCTGAAATAGAGCCAGGAGCCCATTACTTTAATACTCAGGGAAACCGGACTGATCGACATCAGAGCCATTCAGGAAAGGTGGGTAGATTGATGATATGGTCCCAGGTGACATCTTAGAGCAACAGCAGGCTTTCAGTTCTGGGCAGACTTCCAACTGACACCCAAATTATCTTCACGTACTACAAATTCCTCAGGCTCCTGCCAGATATATAGAGTGCCCAGAGGTAAGCACACAGTAGGCACTCAATTTATATGGGTTTGCTAACTTAATTTGTCAACAGTCATGCAAGATGGGTTCATTTATGTTGGGGTTGGATGTACTATGATATTCTGTAGGCAAATTTATCTGCTGTCTCCAGATTATCTGGCTGCCATTTTACACCCCCCCCCCAATTAACAAGCAATAGAATAGGCAAGGATCCCAGAGACTTAACCTAAGAAGGACGAGAATCTGGGGCCAAAGAAGTGAGATGGCATTTGGGTAATGGTACAGATGGGTAACATCCAGGCTCCTCTTTGGAGAGTTTGCAAGAAACCTTATGCTATGCTCTGAAATTTCAAAAATGTAACCACCGTAAGCACAAAAAAGTTGCTATTAGCAAGCAGCAGAGGCCCTAGCTGAAATGGGTGATCGCCCATCCCACCCGATTAATATTCCAGGAGAGCAGAAACCCACTCAAAATAGTAAAGATTCTTCGGAAGAATAGAATTTGTCATAAGGCAGATATGCCACTGCTGTCCCCTATTTAAAATATCTACTGTCTCCCATGGCCTTCAGGATAGAAACCTAGAATCCTTAGCGAGATGTATAAATCTCTAACATGTTCTTCTCATCTTTCTCCTTAAGAATATCCTCCCCTCCCCACCCCGCCCCATCTAGCTTTCATCTCACACACTCCATCCTGTGCTCTAGTCATGCTAAATTATTTACAATTACTCAAAAAATTGTGTATTTTCACACTTCCTTAATCTCAGATATGCTACTTTATGTGGAATATTGTTTCTCTTCCTCACATGCTCATTCTTTGTCTAGATCTCTCAGAATCACCCATTTTAACCTCTTTCTGACATCAGCTCTGATATTCCTTCCTATACCAGGGTTGCTGAGATATTTACTTTTCATGTTCTCTCACTAATTGCCTTATTCCTTTTTTCAGTGATTGGCTCATTGACAAATACTGTGACTCACCATCAGATGCCAACATAAGAGAGCATTTACTAAGTCAGGTATTTTCTTATAGGCTAGGACCCTCTGCTTTACCCCCCTCCCCCCATAGCACTTATCAATTAGTACTTTAACAGTCCCTTGGCACTGGGAACAAGACTATTCATGGGGGATCCTTGAGGACAGAATTCCCCTGTATTATTCTTTTTGATATGTACAATGCCCTGTGTATGCACAGGGCGTGACAACGTATCAATAAAATAAGCACATGACTTAATGAATGAAAACAGGCTGTATTGGGTTCTGAGGCCTCCCTGACAAAGTGCCACAAACTGGTCGAAACGTTACACACCTAAACATAATGTATCCTCTCACAGTTCCGCATGCTCAGTTTCCTAAATCAGGGCATCATCAAGGCCATGCTTCCTCTGAAAGGCTGTAAGGAAGAATCTCTTTTATACCTTTCCTGACATTTCTGGTGTTTGCCAGCCATCTGTGGCCTTCCCTGACTTAAGGCTGCATCACCTCAGTCTCAGCCTTCAGGTTCATGTGGCTGTTTTCCTCTTGTGTGTTTATCTCTTCTAAGAACACCAGCCGTAATAGATTAAAGCCCCCTCCCCCATTGCAGTAGTAATTAGTGATATCCGGCATGTGTTGGGATGCCCGAGGTACAAGGAACAGAAACGATGTCTGTTTTGTATCAAGGAATTTGTACCCCGGGTTTAGAGTGTCTTACACGATAGAAGGGGTGGCTGAAGGATCTGGTCAGGAACCAAGGCATTTACTACAAGAATCTAGGTAGCAGAAGGTAAATGGATGAATTGTGACAATTGCGTTACGTCAAAAAGGAAAAAAAAATCAGTGCTTTGATAATTCTCAAGATCCCGCATTCTAGAAAAGAGAAATTGAAAGTTTAGCTTCTATTATATACTCAGCTTTTATTTGAGGAATGCCGAACTTGGCAACGGTTCACGAGGGGAGTGGGGTGGTTTCCCGGAATGGAATAGGGTGCTGTAACCATGATACAGGGGAATGGGGAATGTGAAGTCAAAACTGGGTAATGTCCAATGTATTGATATGGACAAGGTGATGGAAAACACTTCCCTTCCCTAACCGTCTGACCGTTGGAACGTTAAGTCCAAGAAAGGGGAAGTGAACTGTAATTAGTGGAATGTCAACTTAAAGCAGCTTCACTCTTCTGTTAAAGTCACGCAAACATGAATTGTAATTCCTTGTTCCAAACATTGCAATGTCCCAAGAGAACTCTTACAGCCCAGAAGTAACTTAGGTAATAGGGGAATCTTATTCACTATACTTAATTCAAACATTTAAAAGGTTGAGTTTAAATTCAGTAAACATTTAGACTCTTTTATCAAATGCTCAATTTTTTCGATGATATTCTAGCTCAGACAATATTCTTACAGTGAAGAATATTAAGAATGAAGAATATTAAGGCAGACCTTCAAATCGTGCTCAGGCTTAAAGTGTATTGCTTATTGGTATCAGAATCAAAGCTCTAAAAATAGCCCAAATGGAGAGATGATGTTCCCATTCTAAGGACGGGTAAGAACCAGATATTATTTAGAAATATTTCCTAAAGTCAGACCCAAATTTATTTATTTTTACCTTGTATCTGACTAGTTTGATACAAACAAACAAACAAAAACACACAAACACTGACTTTGACTTTGATAAAAGTAGCCACTCTCAAGGGCCAAATGTTGTATTTGATATGGCAGAAAGTCTCATAGTAGACTGAAACCATAGGCATTAACAAATACCATATACATTTTTTTTTCGATTTTTGATCTCATTATTTTGTACAGAATGACACTTATACTTCTTTCAGACACAAAGTCTTCCAAATGTGGAATGAAATCTGAGTAATAATGCAGAGGGATTCACTGAAAATTGTCTTGATACTGGGAAGCAATTGTTTGTGTCATCATACCCTCCCTGTCCTGCATTTCTCTGTAGCCTTGCTTTTCTCCTCATTCAAGTTGTGCTTTAAAAATATATGTGTATATATGGCTATTGTTTGGGAATAATGAGAAAACTTTGCTCCTACCAGTTGGCCTGAAAATTTAAAAAACACAGATACAAAAGTACATTTTTCAGTTCATAAAAACCTCTCTAATGAGACAGATGAAAATATGAATTGCTTCTAATGAGCTCAGAATTGCATATACTTCCCTGGGTTTAATTTTCTAAGTGTTCAGAGATATTTTTTGTTGTGCTTATTATAAAACAAGAAGTGGCCACTAGGCTGTGATAAACCAATTTGTGAGATTAAAGTGCTGAACTTGAACGGTTTCATTAAATTCTAAGTCATGAGCTGAAATCAGAATTTTAAAAGCCTCCTTTTCTTATTGACACAAGACCCACAGCATTTATACAGGCAGAAAGTAGTGCCAATTAATACCAACGCTGTGTTGATGAGGTCCACAAGTTCCCGTTAGGAATGCTGTCTTTTCACCGTATCTGCCCTTCAACCCTCTTCCCCGAAATACAGAACTCAAACTTTAATGGCATTAAATCTGGACACCTCATAATCCCCCAAGCCCGTCTCCTGGCTAACACTCATTTACACATGTTTAAAAACAGGTTCTTATAGGCCTTATTTAATATGTTACACCAGGAGAGTTTTAGAAAACCAGTTAATCAAATTGAAAGTGTATTGATCATGGCAATGTGCTCTGTTTTTTATATAAAGATGAACAGAATTACAGTAACTATTATTTGTATGCAAACAGCAGCATCTAGTTAATTAGTGGTGCCACTTAGAAATTATGGGTTTCTCAAAAAACTGCAGGGTGTAATAAAATAGAATGGAAGATCATTAGCTTTCAGTAATGAAGTTCAAAGAAAATAAGTACAGCCCTGCTTTTCTTTAACTCGCAAGAGCCAAATTAAACTATAATCTGAATATAAGCACATAACACTTAATAACATCAAATGCAGTATAAATTTTAACATATATACCTAGGTACAGGAATATATTTATATTTTCAATAAAAGACATTATCAAAATACCTTATCACTCTCAACTTCGTGTATTACCACACTTATAATTGGTGACCAGTGTCATTAAGAGAAAATTATTTATATCATTTGAAATAATTGAACTTCCTTGATATACCTACCTACTCATCAAGACTCCTCTAAGCCTGTCTTGTTCTTATTCTTTCCAAAGACATAACTGTATATTGTATATAAATATGTATACCTAATCCCCCAGGAACAGTCTATTCCCTTTCTGTACTCTTATTAAAAAAATAAAACTACCCGCCAGTATTTTGTAACCTGATGTCAACAGTTGTAAGACAGGAGTTTCACTGTCATCATTGTTCTTAACCCCAGTATTAGCATATATAGTACTGGACGTGTAACCTTGGAGCATATGACTTAATTTCTTTATGGCTTAGTTTTCTCATCTCCAGAATGAGACACCTATTGCATAGAGATGAACCAAAGATATAATTAGTTAGGGAACAGGGAATAATTAGTAGAGTGCCTGATAAGTCACTGGCATTGGACAAGTGTTAGTTACTGTATGTTTCCTTCCTTAGCCGTGGTATCTGCAAACCAGAGGCTCCTGCTTCACATTGTTGGTGAGGAAAGAAATGGTCGAGCAATTTTTCCTTGAGTACAAAGTGTACTCAAAAAAAAAAAAAAAAGTGTATCCTGATGGATTGTACACTACAAATTGCTCAAAAATTTTTAAAATGAAATTTGTTCTTTTCAGGCATCTGAGTCACCCAAAGACTGACCCATGGGGTATAATACTGTTGTCTTAGTTTATGTGTTTTATTTTTTTCTCTTCCTCCAAATTTTTATTTAAATTCTAGTTAGTTAACATACAGTATAATATTAGTTTCAGGAGCAGAATTCAGTGATTCATCATTTACATACAACACCCAATGCTTATCACAATAAGTGCCCTCCTTAATGCCCATCACCTATTCACCCATTCCCCCACCCACCTCCTCTCCAGTCACCCTCCATTTGTTCTTTCTCCCCATATTCATCTTTTTTGGTCTCTTAAATTCCACAGATGAGTGAAATTGTATTATATTTATCTTTCTCTGACTGATTTGGCTAATGGTGGTATTTGGATCCCCAAGTAACCTTTACATACACACCACAAGCTAACGTACATTTTTGGTAATTGGTTCCAGAGAAGACACAGAGGGCTCTGAATGGTGAATAAATTCTCTTGGCGGGGTCTGCAGCATTATGCCCAGTGCAGAAGCATCTCTGTGCCCTCCCCCAGCCTCTGCCAAGGTTGCAAGTCAAAGGCCCTTCACATAATTTCAACACTTGAGGAATTACTCTCACACCTGGAAAACCATTAATAAGCCGGATAAAACACCAGAAAATGTATTTCCAAAGCCGACTCTGTAATGCTCCATCAGGTTATGTTATAATAAGCTCCCACTACCAAAAGTGCTGCAGTTGCAAAACAGCTTCAGAGGGAAATCTGGGCCACCCAGAGTGGTTTTCATATATGAATATAAAACAACTAGACAACTTAAAGGAAACAATTAAAGAAAAAAGTGAAATAAATAAATATTGGACCTGAAAAATAGATGGAAATGTAATACAAAACTAGTTTTGTTGTTGATGTTGTTGCTTTCAGTAAGCTGGTAGAAGGCACACACACAATTCATCTGGGAAATAATGAGCTTTAAGACATTAACCTACTTGTAAATCTGTGGCATAGGGCAGAGGTCTTACTACTGCAAAAGAAAGGACAGGGAAGAAGCAGGAGCAGGTGGTTGATTTGTACTTTTTCAATTTGCTTTTATGGATTCTGTTGAAATCTAAGAATCTATTCTCCTTCCCTCCCACAAGCAACTTTTTTTTTTAAAAGATTTTATTTATTTATTTGACAGACAGAGATCACAAGTAGGCAGAGAGAGAGGAGGAAGCAGGCTCCCCGCCGAGCAGAGAGCCCGATGTGGGGCTCGATCCCAGGACCCTGGGATCATGACCTGAGCCGAAGGCAGAGGCTTTAACCCACTTAGCCACCCAGGCGCCCCAGCCACAAGCAACTTTTATGTTTGACTTCTTTTAGGATTTTTCCCCCCTAATGATATCTACTTTGGGATATTCCGTTAAGGAATGTATGTCTGCCTGTTGCACTAAATACTACATAAGGTTGGCCTTTAAAATCTTTGTAAATGAAGACCATTGGCAGAACAATTAGCATTTAAAAGCTGACTGACCTTACCTCTGTGTACCATTGTGATTAGTTGGGACGCTAACCTGAGGTGTTTCCCAGAGCTGCCTTAGATGCCGAGATAAAAGCCTCTAACTTTAGCCCAAAGGACATTGGGTAATAGTGTGATACTTGGGCAGTGAAACGTAAAGGACAAACTAGCGTGATTATGTTTGATTTGTGTTGACTTAGAAACTGGGAAAGGTCCCTCAGACCTGAGAGTACAGGCAAATGAGGATAGAAATGGCCTGCCGGGTTTGTCTCCTTTGTAACTGCTGTGCTATTTAAAAACCTAATTTCAACACGGTCTTTCTCCCCAGTGAGATTCTCTTAAATTTTGTCAGTTACAAGGTTCATTTATTAACAATGGCAACGAAATAGAATGTGAAGGAAGAAATATTTGCTTTTGTTATTAAATAGGCTATCGCTGCTTTTAATTTAAAGCGTACATCATGAGGCCTTTTGTTTTGCCAGGCCCTCCACTTATCACTGGGGATTCTAAGATGAAAACCACCTTCTGCCTTTTGTGTGTGTATGTGGGGGGGTGTGTGTGTGTGGAGGCGGGGGGGGGGACTGTACTGAGATTATGCCATAACCAACACCCATAGAACTGAAGTGGTATGACATACTTACCTATACACAGTAACATATATTTTGTGATTTTGTACAGTTTATAATCTTATATCTTATTTAAAATCATATATAAAAATCTTGGGATGCCTGGGTGGCTCAGTTGGTCGAGTGGCTGCCTTCAGCTCAGGTCATGATCCCAGTGACCTGGGATCGAGTCCCGCATCAGGCTCCTTGCTCGGCAGGGAGCCTGCTTCTCCCTCTGTCTCTGCCTGCCTCTCTGTCTGCCTGTACTCGCTCTCTCTCTGACTAATAAATAAATAAAATCTTAAAAAAAATAAAATAAATAAAAAATAAAAATAAATAAAATCATATATAAAAATCTCATATTAAGGCAGTGTAACTGGTCTGTATGGGACTGAGTACACATCATTATAAATTTGCTTGAAAGTATACAATATGTAAGAGTGACTTGTAGTGCAAAGAATGGACTCTGGATTTTGATGTGTCATAGGCTCATCAGTGTAAGAGATGTCCCACCGTGATGGGAGATGTTGGTCATGGGGGAGGCGGCACACTGATAGGGTAGAAGGTATACAATTCAAGTATAGCTGTGGTGATTGATGTTTATGTTGCTATTAACATTGTTTTGATTATTATTTTCATCATTATTACTAGCTTGGAGTTTTCACTGACCTGTTTATAAAATGTGATTACTTGTTTTTATTTTTTTTCTCCTTGATAGATAGATAGAGTTTAAAAAAAGAAATACAGTGAAGCACTTCATGAAAGCAATAGTTTCCTTTCAAATTTCAAATATAAATACAATTAAATTCGATTAACAGAATGGAAGTTCTTTTACATGTTTAATTAGCCTTCGTTATGTTTTGTCAAAATGCACTGGCAAAATGGTCTTAAACTCCAGAGTCGGTAGGAATTGGTTACCTACTGCATGAGCATTAAACACAGAAAGAAAAGACCAGTCACGTATCAGAGCTCATGGTGGGAGGGGAGAGAGAAAGAGAGAGGGAAAGAAAGGAAGGGGGAGAGGGAAGAAGGGAAGACGAAAAGAAAAAGAAAGGGTGAGAAAGAAAGAGGAGAAAGGGAAGGAAGGAAGGAAGGAAAGAAGAAAAGAAAGAGAAAGAAATAAGAAGGGGGGGAGGAATGAAGAACAGAAGGGGAAGGGAAGGGGAAAGAGAGAGGGAGTTATAAATCGGTGCAATTAAGTACTATTTAAAAAGCCAGCAGAAAATGGTGTGAGAACAAAGAGGAGGGAGAGGAAGCCCAGTTGGTTAGGGGCAGACAGTGACAGTTACTCCATCTGGCCATTCTATAGCAAGTCCCATTAGAATACTTGAAAATTAATTTAAACTGGATAATATTATTGCATAATTAAAATAAGGCTGCAAAGAAAATAAACGACCAGTAATAGGCCATAACTCCGTGTCACATATGTTGACTTCTTACATGCTTGTTTATTTTCTTCCTGAGTTTTGGTCAAATTCCTGTTCAGTATGGTTGGTAAGGAACAAAAAGCTGAATACAAAGGGTTTTCCGTGTTACATATTTTTTTATGAACCTTCAGACACAAAAGATAGGGGTAAATGCTCCCATCAGATTTGTGGAATTCCAGTAAATAATTTACAGGACATGTATTCCAAGGCTCCCAGTAGATGCCTGAAACTGCTTACAGACCAGTTTATAAACTGTTTATATACTTTGTTTCTCTTCCTGTATGTACATACCTATAGTAAACTTTAATTTATAAATTAAGTACAGTAAGATTAAAAATAACCAATAATAGGGGCACCTGGGTGGCTCAGTGGGTTAAAGCCTCTGCCTTCGGCTCAGGTCATGATCCCAGGGTCCTGGGATCGAGCCCCGCATCGGGCTCTCTGCTCAGCGGGGAGCCTGCTTCCCCCTCTCTCTCTGCCTGCCTCTCTGTCTACTTGTGATCTCTGTCTGTCAAATAAAGAAATAAAATCTTTAAAAAAAACCACAATAATAAAATAGAACAATTTCAAAATATATTTTAATAAAATGTATGTGGATGTGGGTCTCTTTCTCAGCATACCTATTGTACTGTACTTGTCCTTTTTGTAAGGATGTGAGTTGATATATTATCTATAGTGATGAGATGGAGTGGGGTGAATGATGTAGGCGTTGTGGTACAGCATTAGACTGCTACTGCCCTTCTGATGATAAGTCAGAAGAGGATCATCCTTTTCTGTCTGTGGTTGGCTGAGGGTAACTGAAGAACAGAAAGCAAAACTGTAGAGAAAAGGGAGCTACTATAGGTAAAAGCACTGACCTACCATGCCAAGGAGATGTTATGAACAGAGAAGGAGAAAATTCCCAAGTTCTGACAAACCATGAATTTAGCTATAGTTTACTGATTGATTGTGGAGTCGCAAATTAAAACGTGCATGCACATCTCTTGAAGCAAAATTGCTTAAAATTGCCTTTAGGCAAAATTCAGTGAGAAATGATTGTTTTAATTTTATGGTTATCTAAATCACCTAATAATTTGTCCCAACCAAAGAGAAAGTTCTAGTAATGTTTATACCAATGATTTTCATATCAAGGAACCATGGGGCCAAGAAGTAAAATACTTCTTAAGCAAAAATAGGGGCTTTTATTTACTCTCATGAAAATTTCATGAATTTGACAAATATTACTTAGGTTTCTTTTCTCACCCAAATTCATGCAAAGCAAACTCACAATTTCAGCCAGCTGGAAACTTAATGAACATTCTGCAAAATTCTAAATTAGCAATGAGCCCAACTTGGAAACAATTCAATAGGAAGTCAAAGTGATGAAGTCGGCACAAATGGATGAATTTCTTGACTGGTTTATTTTGTTTGGGGGACATTTTGGAGGATTCAGTGGTTTCAATTTGTTTTGTTGAAATCTATTTTCAGCTACTACTGACAAAAGCTGGAAGAAATATCACTTTAGGTGTTTAAAAAAAAAAATCAATGTTTTCAACCCCACAGATGATTTAATTATATTTGGAAGTCTAAGAGCATTTAACAGGAGGCCGGGGCATTTGGAGATCATGCAAACAGGTTTCATATACTTTCATTCTAATAGTCAAATCTGTATATCAAATCAAAGCACTTTTTGAAACAACAATAACAAGGAAAGGTTGTCTCTATAGCTTGTGTGAAAGTTATTGGTCCTACTAGTGATTGTTTTTAAGAGTGGAATAAGTGGAAAAAAAAAAGGGGGGGGGGTGCCTGGATGGCTCAGTCATTAAGAATCTGCCTTCAGCTCAGATCATGATCCCAGGGTCCTGGGATGGAACCCCGCATCAGGCTCCCTGCTCAGTGGGGAGCCTCTGCCTCTGCCTGCTTCCCCCCTGCTTGTGCTCTCTCTCTCTCGCTGTCTCTCTGTCAAATAAATAAATAAATAAAATCTTTAAAAAAAAAAAAGTCGATTAAGTTAATAGTGTAAAATGAAGTGCTAATTGGAAAACACATTCAAGCCTTTGGAATTCTCCCACAACAGCAAACTTTGTTGAGGATCCTGTATTTTACCTATGTGGTAAGTTCCCCTACTTTATTCATAAATAAAGCCATATCTTGATGGGTTGCATAACGTGTCCCAAACCCCATGTTACTTAAATGAGTAACTTATAGGAAAGTCTCACCAATATAAAAGAGCCATGATTAGCGTAGAATCTGATTTTGAATATATGCATGTGAGCTCTGTTCTGCACTTACTCCTCTTTTGTACTAGGCAGATCAAGGAGAATCTTTTGGTTTATAGAGCTGAATCAGGAAAGAAACCTTGGTCCAGACTTGGAAGAAAAGTGGCAATGAGTAAAATGGACATACAAAGGTTTTACATGAATTTTAGTGAGTTTGTAATTATTGAAAATAAAGAGAGAACAATAGATTTCTGTACTTCAGTGACTGTCGACATTTTTAATATTAAATCTTCCCACTCATGTCCTCCATACCTGAAGCACTATCTGAATTAAACTAAATTCTCTACAATTCAAATGAATATATTTTGAGATAATTTAAATAGAAAGTTTTTTTTAAATAGAAGTTCTTAAAGAAACTACATGTGAATTCTTCTTACAACTTTAGATGGAAAATCAGTGAAGCTTACAAATGCAAATGGTTTCTAAACTACATTTTTGGGAAAAGGACACTTTCAGGGGACAGAACAAAGCAACAAGCAGGAATAAACATCATTACTCTCCAGTAATGCTTTATCCTCAAAGTTGAATGTCTTTCTGAATGATGAGCCTGAGATCAATGCCTCATAAGCTAGACATTTCCTTATTGCTGCCTTCTGGTTACTTGTTGCAGGGTCCAGCTATAGGACCAACAAGACTCTCATATCTTTTGAAAACTTGATGAATTCTGAACAGAACATGTGTTAATCAAAAGAAGTTTTGTGGAACTGTGGGAATACTCTATATTCTTATAAAGAACATCATTTGGTAAAGTGGATGAAGAGAACAGAGTAGAGAGAACATAGAAATTTCAGTTTTAGTCATCCTTACTCAGTTTTAGCCATCCTTACTTGCTATCTGTGTGATATGAGCATTAGAATACATCTGTGTGCAACTTGATGTAGCAACACCATTGTCTCCCACCCTTTGTTCCTTTGGCCAATGGCATCTTACTGTGATCACCTTCTTTTCTTTGCTTCAAGATTTTCTCTTATGGAATCCTGAAGTGCTGAGGATTTAATGCCTGAGAGCACATTTCTTTTTTTTTTTTTTTTAAAGATTTTATTCATCTATTTGACAGACAGAGGTCACAAGTAGGCAGAGAGGCAGGCACAGAGAGAGCGGGGGGGGCGGGGGGGGGAGGAAGCAGGCTCCCTGCTGAGCAGAGAGCCCAATGCGGGGCTCGATCCAAGGACCCAGAGATCATGACCTGAGCCGAAGGCAGAGGCTTAACCCACTGAGCCACCCACGCGTCCCCCTGAGAGCACATTTCAATCAATAACAAATGAGAGGGGCACCTGGGTGTCTTAATGGGTTAAGCCTCTGCCTTTGGCTCAGGTCATGATCTCGGGGTCCTGGGATCGAGTCCCACATCGGGCTCTCTGTTCAGCAGGGAGCCTGCTTCCCCCCTCTCCTCTGCTTGCCTCTCTGCCTACTTGTGATCTGTCTGCCAAATAAATTAAAAAAAAAAAATCTTAAAAAAAAAAACAAAAACAAATGAGAGTTAGTTCATAACTACCAAGGATCCTGCCTGTAGGTTTTGCATAACATATCAAGGATCTCACCAGGACTTGACTGTATCCAGAAGGATGAGATCTACTTGGTTCTAATAAAAATCTGTTCATTCACATACTCTATTTGTTGTTTTTTTTGTTTGTTTGTTTTTTGTTTTTTGTTTTTCTTTTCATCCTTGTCTCCTATTTTTGCTCCCACAGAAGAGCTTTCTGGAATCAACTTATGCATAAATTACTTAAACATGACTCCCTTTCTCAGGCTTTGCTTCAGGTCAATTACAACCAAAGGCATTTAGCTTTTTTTATCTAAATATATCACTAATCCTATAGTTCCAAGTTTCAACTCCATCATGTAAAAGGCTTGAAATTTATCACTCCCAACCTTATAATAAGAGTAAATGTGGGATGGGGCACCCGGGTGGCTCAGTGGGTTAAGCCTTTGCCTTCAGCTCAGGTCATGATCCCAGGTCCCTGGGATCAAGCCCTGCATCAGGTTCTCTGCTCAGCGAGCAGCCTGCTTCCCCCTTCCTCTCTCTCTGCCTGCCTCTCTGCCTATGTGTGATCTCTGTCTGTCAAATAAATAAATAAAGTCTTAAAAAAAAAAAAGAGTAAATGTGAGAAACTTGATTTCAGTTGATCTTCTTGGGCTCTTCAGAAGACAGAGGTGTCTCAGGCCAAGCTGTCAACCCAAAGCCCTGACAGTTAGGTACATAAGTGAATCTGCTTACTTGGAAGAGAAATTCTGAAGCCGTGATTGGTAAGAACACTAAAGTGTTAATTTTGAAGAGTTGCTGGAGGAAAGTAAGGAACTCCTGAATGCTGCAGCGTTAGAAGGGCATCCAGTCACACCTTTTTGAGTTTTACTTCCAGGGACCCCAACAGGTTCTCAAAGAGAAGAACCAAGAAAGAGCCCCTCTTGGAAAGATGGGGAAAAATAATCCGTGTGGAATATGTCCAAGGGTTCTCCATAACAAAAGCTCATTTTTTCATGGTTAAAGAGAAAGACATTCCTCTAACTCCAAGCCACTCCAGACTTCTGTCTCACTCAAGGGTCGTGGAAGCTACAGAATACTTGTAAAGTTCATACCCCAGGGACACAAGTTCACTAAAGGATTTAGATATCAAATTATATAATGTCTGATTTACCCATGCCTTACCCATGCCTTACCCAACAATCTTGCTCCAGTATAACGACAGTGGATTACAGCCAAAATAGCTGTAAGACACAGTTCTCTCTGAGAAGGAATAGTTTGGGAAGCCAAAGTTCAAGACCAAAAACACAAAGACACTAGAAGAAATTTAAGCCTCTGGCACCTACATTCATGAGTACATCAAAAAGCATCTTAAATATGAATGGTCTCAATGAATATTTTAAAAGACAAAGATTGTCAGACTGGATTTAAAAAAAGACTCAACTACTTGTTATCTACATGAAGCCCAGTATAAATATACAGACTTTGATAGAGTAGAAAGTAAAAGACTGAAAAAGAAATACCATGCTAAGAAATCGTAAGAAAGCTCAAATAGCTGTACTAGTGTCAGACAAAGTAAACTTTGGAATGAAGAAGATTATCAGGGAAAAAGAGGGACGTATATAATGATAAAGAGGTCCATTCTTCAAGACGAAGTAACTGTAAATGTGTATGCATCTAATAGTACATGAGGCAAAAAGTGATGGAAGTATAAGGAGAAATAGATAAATTCACTATTATCATTGATGACTTCTACATTCCTCATGCAATAATTAATAGGCCGAGAAGAGAGAAAATAAATATTGATATATTTAACCTTAACAACCATATCCAGTAGTTTAATCTGATTAATATTATGGAATATTCCATTCAACAAGAGAAGAGTCTTCTCAAGTTCATTTGGAACAATTCTCACAATAGATCATGTTCAAAGTCATAAAACACACTTTCAAAATTTCAAACAATATAACTCATACACAAGATATTCTTAGACTATAATGGAATTACTCTAAGAACCAATAAACTAATATGCTGGAAAATCCACATGTTAAATTGGAGATTAAACATTTCTACATAATACTTGGGTCAAAGAAAATGTCTCAAATGAATGCAGAAAGTATGTTGAACTGAATGAAAACTAAAATACAACTTGTGAAGATTTATGTAAGGCAATAAAAGTGTTTAGAGAAGAATATACAGTATAAATACATACATTAGAAATAAAAAGAGAAAGAACCAAAATTAATAATCTAAGCTTTTGACCTTAGTAAACTAGAGAAAGAAGAATAGCTTAAGGAAGGAGAAGCAAGGTCCTAATACAAGGTAAAGCAGAAATTAATTAAATAGAGAATTAATTAACTATTTAAACCAAAAGTATATTCTTTGTAAATATTAACAAAATTGACAAATCTTTAGCTAGATTAACAAAAGTAATAATAAAATTAAAAAGAATTATTAGCATGACCAATAAAAGACATTACTACAGATCATGCAGAGATAAAAAGGATTATAAAGGAATACTATGAAAAATTATTTGCTAATAAATTAGACAACTCAGATAAAATGAGCAAATTCTACAAAGAACTTGTAGAATTCTTTGCATAAATTATACAAATTCTCTGTACACTGTCAAAATGAACACAAGAAAAAATAGACAATCTGAATAAACCTACAAAACAAAGTAAGAGATTTAATTAGGTATCAAAAAACAACATACAAAGAAAATCCTAGGCCCAGATGTCCTCTCTGCTGAATTCTGCCAAACACTTAAAATAATAATCTTTTACAAAATAGGAAAGGATACACCTTCCAGCTCTCTCTGTGATGTTAAAATTAAGCTGATGCCAAAATCAAAGACATAGTAATAAAATAAAACTGCAAACTGGTATCCTCTTGAATGTCAGTGCAAAAGTCCCCAACAAAATACTACCAACCAAATCCATCAACATGTAAAAAAAAAAAAAAAATTCTACTCCATCACCAAGTGGGATTTTTACCAGGAATCAAACATCAGTTTAATAGTCTAAGATCAATTATGTAACATACCATATCAATATGTATTACATTGTATCTTAATGTAAAACACTATAGCTATATAACAAAAAACACATGGTCATCTCAATAGACACAGAAGAAATATCTACCAAAATCAAATATTCTGATAAAAGCATTCAACAAACTAGTAATAGAAATAAAATTCTTCAGCTTGACAGAATATCTATGAAATACCCACAGCTAACATCGTATTTAATGATGAGAGATTAGATGTTTCCCCCTCAGATCAGAACCAAGGCTATGATGTGTACTCCTATCATTTCTATTCAGTGCTATGCTAAAGGTTTTAGTCAGGGAGATTACGTCTGAAAATGAAAATTTAGGTAGAAAAAAGGATCCACCTTACAAAGAAAGAGGTAAAACAATGTTCATGGGTGACATAATCTTACATATGAAAAATCTTAAAGAATCTACTAGGAAACTATAATATTTGACAAATCAGGAAAATATATCTAATGGAAAAAAGACAGTCTCTTCAATAAATCACGCTGGGAAAATATAGACGACTATATGCAGAAGAATGTAACTCAACCATTCGCTTATACAGTACACAAATAGAAACTCTAAATGGATGAAAGACCTCATTGTTGAGACAGGAATCCATCAAAATTAATATTAACAAGTTAATATTGTTAAGATGGCAATATTTTTTTCAAATTGATCCACAAATTCAACACAATTCCCATTAGAATCCTAGATGACTTCTTTGTAGAAATTAACACACTCATTCTCAAATTCCTATAGAAATGCAAGGGACTAGATAAGCTAAAACAATCTTGCAAAAGAAAAACAAGATTGAAGGACTCCCACTTTCTATTTTCAAAACTTACTATTAGGCTATAATAATCAGGAAAGTGTGGAATTTGAGGAGGGAAAATGAACAGAGATTAATGTAATAATTAATGAGCCCAGAAATAGATCTATATAGTGTAGCCACCTAATTTTGACAAAGAAACAAAAGTAGTTAAATGGAGAAAGGACAGTCTTTTCAACAAATGGTACTCAAACATGGTTTATATCCTAAAAAGTGAACCTAAACGCAGTCCTTACACTTTTCACAAAAACTAACTCAAGATGGATTATAAACATATATGGAATTTTGAATTCAAAACTATAAAACTTCTAGAAAAGACACAAGCAAAAAACCAGGTGCTCTTAAGTTAAATGATAAGGTTTTAGGTGTAATACCAAAAGCATGATATATGAAAGAAAGAATAATAATTTGTACTTTATTAAAATTAAAAAGTTCATCTCCATAAAAACATGGTTTAGACAATAAAAAGACAAGCCTAGACAGGGAGAAAAGACTGGCAAGACACATATCAGATAAAGATCTTTTATCCAAAATACATCTAGGACTCTTGCAATTCCATAATAATAAAAAAAAGACCCAATTAAAAAATAGACAATGGATCTAAGTGGGAATCTCAGAAAAGAATATATACATATGGCAAAGAAACACATGAAAATATGCTCAACATCATTTGCCTTAAGAAATTGCAAATTGTTTTACTAATGGATAATTGACATATTAGTTTCAGGTGTACAACATAAGGATTCTATTTTTGTATGTACTATGAAATGATCACCGTAATAAGTCTACTTTCCCCTGTCACCATATAAAGTGACATGACATGTAATACAGTATTGTCAACCATAGTCACCATTCTGTACATTGCATCCCATGACATATTTTATGACTGGAATTTCATATCTCTTTGCCTCTTTCTTCCATTTTGCCCACTCCCAACCCCATCTCTTCTGACCACCACTGATCTCTTCTCCGTATCTATGAGTTTTGTTTGATCATTTGTTGTTGTTGTTGTTGTTTTAGATTCCCATATAAATGAAATTATGTGGTATTTGTCTTTCTCTGCCTGACTTATTTTACTTAGCATAATGCCCTCAAGATCTGTCCATATTGTCACAAATGGCAAGATCTCATTATTTTTTATGGCTGAGTAGTATTCCATGTTTATATATGTCACATCTTCTTTATTCATTCATCCAGTGATGGACACTGTACCAGGAGTGGAGTTTTTGGCAAGATTTTGCCTCTGTCTCTTCTACCTGTCTTGATGTGTCCTTTTAATACGTTGTGAGGGAGGAATTGTTCAGACATCAGGTCTTCCTCAGAGAGAATTGTTCTATAAGTAGCTGTAGAATTGCCGCATCCGTAAGACTTTAGTGTCTTCTTGTTCTGCTGTCTTTTTTTTTTTTAAATATTTTTATTTATTTAACAGAGAGAGAGAGATCACAAGTAGGCAGAGCAGCAGGCAGAGAGAGAAGGGGAAGCAGGCTCCCTGCCGAGCAGAGAGCCTGACGTGAGACTCGATTCCAGGACCCCGAGGTCATGACCTGGGCCAAAGGCAGAGACTCAACCCACCAGGCCACCCAGGCGCCCCCTTGTTCTGCTATCTTGAGATGCCCTCCAGGAATAAACAGCAATGAGAGATCACCACCACCTGTTAGAATTGCTAAAATCCAACAAATACACAGTTTCAAATTTTGGTGAGAAGATGGAGTAACCAGAAATTTCATTCATTGCTAGGGGATTATAAAATGCAGCAGACACTTCGGAGCACTGTTTGGCAGCTTCTTACCAAACTAAATATAGTTTTAGCACACCGTCTAACAATTGCCCTCTTAATTATGTGTGTAACAAATTTGAAAATCTATCTGCATACAAAAATTTGCATGCAACGTTTTATAGCAGCATTATGCATAATCACCAAGAACTTGAAGGAACCAATATATCCTTTAATTACTGAATGGATAAACAAATGCTGGTACATCCATACAGTGGAACATTATTCAGTGATAAAAAGAAACGGGCTTCATGCTATGCCAAGACATGGATGAACTTAAATACATGTTGCTAAGTGAAGGAAGCCAGCTTCAAAAAGCCATATAATATGATTCCAATTTCATGGCATCCTAGGAAAAGCATTTTTATAGATACAATGAAAAGATACTGGTTGCCAGGCCTCCAGTTAGAGGGAGTTTAGGTTGAACAGATGAAGTACAGATCATTTCTAGGGCAATAAAACTATGCAATATCATACTGTATGATGGATCCATGACTCTGTGCATTTGTCAAAACCAAAACAACTTTACTGCACAAGGAATAGGAAGATTAAAAACTAGCAATAATAGTAAGCAAATTAATACAGGGAAATTAAAAATATTTAGAAGGTTGAAGAAATTCCTGGTGGAATGTAGTATGTGACAAAATAACAGAATTGCATTATAAACGTGTGAAACAACCTTAATGGAGGGTGAGTTAAAAAGTTGCTTTGGAAAGTTGAGTCTCTAAGACTAAAGTTAAAGTAGTGTACATAAGGACTATACTCTAATGAAGATGTCTGCCACAGGGACATCATTAAACATTTGGATACACCTTTACATATATCCTGAGATCGAACAGTTAACTAAATGGATGGTACAAGCCAGATTTCTCCCTGTTTGTGTGATGGTTTATAGATAAGCAAGGGTAGGATACAAGAATGACCTATGTTGTAATGAATCAGAGTTGGAGACATCAGTATAAATCCATGTGTATGTAGCTTAACATAAATACAAATGCTTGCATGCAAAAATATTTATAGGGGCGCCTGGGTGGTTTAGTCAGTTGTCTGCCTTCAGCTCAGGTCATGATCCCAGGGTCTTGAGATTGAGCCCCACATAGGGCTCCCTGCTTGGTGGGGAGCCTGCTTCTCTCTCTCCCACTCCCCCTGCTTGTGTTCCCTCTCTGTCTCTCTCTCTCTGTCAAATAAGTAAATAAAATCTTTGAAAAAATTATAGATATGTGTATATATTTGGGTCAGAGTGTATACATATCTTCCTACTCCGTCAGCTGACAGAACCTAGACACTATGTCAGCCAGTAGCAGTGAACAAACCTAAAACCCAGATGGAATCATTCTTGAATAAAACAAACCAGAACCTCTTAGAAAATTGTCTGTTTCTAGGAGTAGGACAGAAAATATACAAGATGACTGTTACGGAAAACCTATACATCTGTGTTTTGCCTTCACTCCCCCGCTGCTACCAAACTCACAATAACTTGTAAAACCAGATGTACTGGGTTTTTCCCCATATTAGGCAGTTCTCTGACACCAGCTGGGTGTTCTACAATTTGTGAAATTATATAAAGCTCCTAGACATGAAAGACTCCATTATGAGAAAAGCTCCATTTTTCATTCGAAAACAAATGGCTAGTGAATTCCTGAAGTGGGCAAAAAGACCCTTGAACTGGGCCAAACACCACAATTGTTACAAACACTTATTCATAAACTCAACAGGAAAATGGGAACCCTGATCATAAAACTGTTGGTTGTGGACTTTCTAAAGACAAAATAGTTAATTAATGCATACTAGGAATAGTTTTGTTGTTAACACCAATAGAATAGTTGATCAATGTATAACCAAAAGTAGCTTAGCATGTTAGTACCAACCAACAGTTTTCCTCTTTTATCGTAGTCATTTAATTGCCCACCCCCCACTCTTCTGTTTCATAAAAACCCCTTGCTTTCACCCTGTGGGCAAGACACTATTCTGGTTACTACCAGAATCTCTGATTCCCAAGTTGCATTTCTTTGATTCCAAATCAACACTTATTTGCCTCTCATTGTGGCTTTTTTTTTTTTTAAGGTTGGCATGCCCAACTCAATTCTGACATTATCTTGCTGATTCCACATTAGAGTCCATAGAGCAATGGTTCAGTCTTATAAGGTGGTCCTGACCTCCCCACCCCCAAAACAACCGTCACCACCACCAACCTAAAGTTTACGCTGCCACTCAAAAGTCCAGTCTTTTTTATCCACAGACTATAGATTAAAGAAGCCCTTTCCTTAGGGTCGATTAATTTGCCAAAGCAGCTTTTAGAACTCAGAGAAACATTTTAGTTACTAGATTACCAGTTTACTATAAGAGGATGTCATTCAGGAACAGCCAGATTGAAGAGATGCATAATTGGATGGGCAAAAAGGTGCTGAGTTTCCATATACTCTCTGAGCGTGAACTTCCAAGCGTTGGCCAACTGAGAAGCTCTTTGAACCCCATCCTTTTGGGATTTTATGGAGGCTTCATTAAATAGGCATGGCTGAATAAATCATTGGCATTGATAGTTGATTCAAGCTCCCCACCCTCTCTCTTCCCCCTGAGGAGGAAAGAAAGGTCCAGCATTCTAATCACAAGGTTGATTACCCTAGCAATCAGCCCCGATCCTTAGGTGGAGTCCAGAAGTCATGTCATTAACATAACAAAATGTATCTTTATCATTCTTATCACTTAGGAAATTCCAAGGTTTTAGGAGCTGTGCCAGGAGCAAGGACTGGGCCTGTGGTATCTTATGGTACCAGAAAATAAGGAATTACACACACACACACACACACAGACACACACAGACTAAGGTAGATTGGAGGACATAGGCCTGTTTAAATTACTCCCAGTAACCAAAGCTATGTATATATAGTGTGCGTGTGTGTTTGTGTGTGTGTGTGTGTGTGTGTATGGTATATATCTAAATATGTATATGGCATGAAATTCTTAGAGATGTGGTATGTCCTAGTATAATGTTTTTAGTAATAATTCTAGTTTTTACCTTAAAGTGTTATATAGATCACAAAAATAAGGATGTTTCCTTGTCATTTATATTCCAGTGACTTCTCATCAGACCTTTAACCTGTTGTCAAGGGACATCTGAGGGTGGTATTCATTATTTTTAATGCGTGATCACTCTCTCACTCTCTTCTTTGTATTCTTCTTGGTTAGAGGTACTAAGTACATTCAGAACAAATTGTACACGGGCTTGATTAAACCACTGGGGACTAGTGGCATAGCCGTCACACAGATGGCTTGGTTGGAGGAGTCTCTAGTAGAAGTATTTAAGGTTGTTATAAAAGTGGTCCTCATTTTCTCATGAGCTTGTGTTCTCTCACTCTCTCATCTGTTTAAAATATGTCTTTTTCTCAAAGAAACCATCGTGGAAATAATCTCCGCATCTCTTAACCAGAAACTGTTACAAAGATTTTCACAATAGATGTTGAATGGATAGATGAATTCATGTTCCTGAACTATTAAATGGTGTAAGACCAACTTACCAGTTGCCCAGAAATTTGCTAATTTTAACAATGAAAATCTTACATCTTGGGAAACTCCCTCAGCCCAAACTAGAATGGTTGTTCATCCTACTGCAAGGTATAACTGCTTCATGGTGGGGGATGGGTTTTTAAGTCCAAATAGAAGAAATATTGGGACCAAGGAAAGGAACTGAGAATTCTGTCTTCTGCAACCTTATGTTCTCTGGTAGAAAACGGAAGCCAATATCCATGTGTTTTATTTCATAATGTTATTCAGAATACCTGCTTTGAAGAAGAATTTGAAACTTCCTAGGAAAACAATAGCTACAACACAAAGAAACAGTGTTATTTTTGCTACCTTCAGCTTTGATAATTGAGTAAAGAAATGGAAAATGCCAAAATACAAGATATTTACAAATAAGTTGGAGTTACTTAGGCGGATTGTTTACACTGATGAGCATTAATAAAGTTCATTGAAGCTGAGTATTATATTCTAATATAACCTATATTTGTTTTGTTTTTTTTTTTTTAAGATTTATTTATTTATTTGAGAGAAAGCCAGAAAGCAAAGAGTGCAGGGAGGCAGGGATGGTGATGGGGACAGAGGAAGAGGGAGCAAGAAACCCAGGCAGACTCAGCATTGAGCTTGGAGCCCAAGGCATGGCTCAATCCAGTGACCTTGAGATTGTGCCTGAGCTGAAACCAAGAGTAGGACCCCTAACCGTCTGTGCCCCTAGGCACACCATAACCTATATTTGTAAATATATTTTAATTTTAGTAAATTTCAGAGACTGTGTTCTAGTTACATAATTAGATTTTTAAAATCATTTAAAGCTAAATTAGTATCAGTGGGCACTACCGTAAAAAAAACATATCAGTCACAACAAGATTCTTAAAATCATATCCTAGGAAAAACTCTTTTTAAGAAAAGATTACAGAAAATTTAACTTTTCAGTTTTCCTGACTAAACAACATTATGCATATGCACTTGTTGTTTATGAAGTACATATACTATTACCGAAATTGCTGCTTGGATTTAAGAAACTGATGAAAATTAAGCTCATAAAAATTTAATGCCATGAAACCTAAGTGTGGAATACATAGTTAGGGTGTAGCTTTTCAGAAAAACCGCATTAAGCCTCGAAAAAGAAACATTTAGTTTTGCCCACTAATTTTGAATAGTCAGAGTTTCTTTTGAGCAAACATGTAGCTCTTCTGCTCTCAAAGCCTTAGTGAAAATAATTCTGTTATTAAAGTATCAGGACAGACTTTCGGTCACCAGGACGGATGAGGTGAACATTCTTGAGAGGATTGAGATAACTAAGAAGCTCCCTCCATGGCAGTGCCATTGTGTAACCTCATTTTGGATGTTCAGTGTGGAGTCATGCAGAACGGGTAGAAACCTGACAGGATTGGGGGAATAGGATCTTTTTGATGAACTAGAACAGGACACTTTAGTTCTCTGAAAGTGCATTTCTTTCCTCACACAAAATGCAGAATGCATGAGAAATAAAAATCTTGCTTTGCTTACTATTTTGCCATAAAATGTGAATAGATGAGTTGATAATTCTGCTGCCCAGTTGTGAGGGCAGAGCTGTGAGGAGCTGTGCAAAGGCTCATCTACGGCTATTAAGTAATGTTATATGCCTCCCTTCCATTCCATTGCATAGTGGGTTGAAATGTTAAAATACATGGACGAATGGTATAATTGTAATCATAATCATGAACACTATAAGGATTTGAGTAAAGACATATTATAGTAAGAAAAAAAAAAAAAGAAAAAAACCCTGAAATGTCCTATAAAGATAAAATACAACTCTTTGTCAGCTATAAGGAAGATTTATATAATGAGACCTAATCAAATATGTCCCTTCCCTATAAAACTGATATAGCTCTCATTTATTCAATTTATACCGTGAGCCAGATGCTATACTAAGCATATTATACACAGAGTATGAAATATTTATAATACATTCAGATTAAAACATTAATATTTTTATTCTTCAGATTAGGGAAGTATTTGGAAAGGTTTCCCTTTCCTGAAACTTGTACAGTAGTAAATGGCAGACAAGGTATTTAAAGTAAGTTTACCTTTTCCAGTGCAGACTCTTAGCAGTTATACTCATCTCTTTCACTGAATCAATTGAGGCAATAAAACTCAGGAATGCAAATCAAACTATTCTTCCTTTGGATAAAAAGTGGGATTGTTGACCTCCCAACTTAGTTAATACTGAATCTGTTAGATTCTATGGCTTCCACACTGAATGGATAATTTTTAAAAAGATTTTATTTACTTATTTATTTTTGAGGTGGGGGGGGCACAAGAGCCAGGAAGAGAGGCAGAGAGAGAAGCAGACTCCTCACTGAGCGGGACTCAATCCCTGGACCCTGGGATCATGACCTGAGCTGAAGACAGATGCTTAACTGACTGAACCACCCAGGAGCCCCTGAATGGATAAATTTTAATATGAAATAGGACTTATATATTGTTGTTCTAATTTGTTTGGCCAAGCCATGTTCTTTATAGACAGAATTTCCGGGGGGGCCTGGGTGGCTCAGTGGGTTAAGCCTCTGCCTTTGGCTTAGGTCATGATCTTAGGGTCCTGGGATTGAGCCCCACATTGGACTCTCTACTCAGCAGGGAACCTGCTTCCCCCTCTCTCTCTGCCTGTCTCTCTGCCTACTTGTGATCTCTCTGTCAAATAAATAAATGAAATCTTTAAAAAAAAAATCCCAAGAGCATAACAACTTCTTAAGTTTATATCCACAAAGTCTACCACAATATGAAGCATACAGTAGATGTCCCACACATATATTTTGGAAAATCTCTATGACAAAATTTATAAAATGAGACCACCTTATGAAGGTAATCCAAGCTCCCTTGTTACTTCTGTACTCTTTGCTTATATTTTCTTTCTTCATCTTGTCCACCCAAGCAATTTCCATTTGTGATTTAAAACCTTTCCTTATTATGCCTCCTTTGGTGAGGATTTCCCTGGGCAATCCCAGTGTTCTGTGCTGTATTTATGTATTTAGAAGTGTTCCCCAGAAGTGAGAGCCTGGGTTCTAAAGTCAAGCATACTTGGTTTGAATCCAAGCTCTATCACTTACTGGTCCTTGGATAAATTACTTTATTACCCTATGTTTATTGCAGCATTATTTACAATAACCAAGATATGGAAGCTGCCTAACTGCCCATTAAAAATGAATGGGTAAGGAAGATGTGGTATACACACGCACAAGCACAGAGGGGAATATTACATGACCATAAAGAAGGATGAGCTCGTGCCATTTGAGACAATATCGATGGACCTAAAGGGTGTTATACTAAGTAAAAGAAGTCAGACTGAAAAAGACAAATACCATATGACTTCACTTATGAGTAGAATCTTTAAAAAATGAATAAACAAAAATTAGAATCAGACTTACAAATACTGAGAACAACCTGATGGTTTCCAGAGAGGTGAGAGGGGTGGAGGTATGGGCAAAATGGGTGAGGGGAAATGGGAAATACAGGCTTCTAGTTACAGAATGAGTAAATCATGGGAGTAAAAGTCACAGCATAGGGAATACAGTCAGGGATATTGTAATGACAATGTATGGGGACAGATGGTAACTACATTTGTGAACATAGCATAATGTATAAACATGTGAAACTAATGTAACATTGTGTGTCAACTATACTCATAAAAAATACAAATCGGAGTGGAGGACAAACCATGAGAGACTGTGGACTCTGAGAAACAAACTAAGGTTTTGGAGGGGAGGGGAGTGGGGGGTTGGATGAGCCTGGTGGTGGGTATTAAGGAGGGCATGTATTACATGGAGCACTGGGTGTGGTGCATAAACAATGAATTTTGGAACACTAAAAAAAAATTAAATTAAAAAAAAATACAACTCTGAACCTTCCTCTATTTATCCAACATTCTTTTCTCATGTAGTTATTTTGAGAATTAAACCACCTAGAGCTTGTTGATAGACAATTAGCTGGAAGAATTAGAGGCAGGGGTGGCAGTAAATTTAGTATCTTAACCCTGACAGTTTGATCTAAGAGCTTCTAAGGCAGACTTCCAATAGAACATTTGATGATAAAAAGACATATCCTATACCCTTTCTGTTTGATAAGCTCAATGTGGCTATGGGAGATTAAGGAAATGAATGTTTAATTTTATTAAATTAATGTATCTTTAAATAGCTGTACCTGGCTACCATCTAGTGTGCTAGAAGCATGCCTCTAGAGGACAGCGAATGTGCATACTACATTGTATTTCTGTCACCCAGCTCCATGATACATAATACAGAGCTGATTCTTTAGAACCCTCTGGACTGCGGAAAGTCAGGATATGTGTGATGATGAAGAAAGCATGACAGTCTCTATAGCACACTTGATTTTCATCTTTTCTGTAGGGAGGCTCCTCAGTAGCTACCAATAAGTTTATACTGCACTTAACCATTAACAGCTTTCCTGACTCTCTGTGTGCTGTAACTATCCTCCTTCACCAACCCTTCACTGGCTCACAGGCAAAATCCGTAAGCGAGACTGGGCAACTTATTACGGTCTTACAGAGTAGAAGACCCGATATGGTTGGTGTTTCAAGAGGAAAATACGTAGCATAGCTGGTGGCAGAATGTTTGCGAGTCACTGGACTTGAGTTGAAATCTACCTCAGGTCCTTTTCAGTTGAGCAGTCTTGGACGCAAGGCTTAATGTGTCTGACACACAGTTTCCTCCCCAGTAAAGCAGACCCAATACCATATCTGCTGTAAGGAGTCATAGTGAGAATTCGGCCAGCTAGGTACTTGGCTTGAAGAAGACAGGACAAGAGAGAACTTACGTGTAATCTCTTTACTTTTCATTATTTCCATCACATAGTCCTCACTTGAAACGTGGAAAATATTTCATGTTTTATCATCCTTTTCTCTAATTGGCCTCTCTGCCCCAATTCTCATGGCCAACGGTACCCCTCTCTCTCCTAACTGAGCTATTTTGATACATCCCCTCCTCCAACACCTGGTGTTAAATATAACATCCCCCTTTGCTGTGTCCCTTGACTTCTGGACTACTGTGTTTTATTCTCTTCTGCTGAACAATGATTTTCACAGGCAAAATTTTTTTCTGTTAAGAAAATCTTATTCATTCATTCATTCATTCATCCATCCCCACCCCCCCCCCCACCACTGCGAGTTCCCTTTGCCCTGATCTGTATGTATTTCTTTTCTGAGGTGTGTTATCTCCTTCTGATGCACAAAGACTTGAGAAGAGGAAGGGGGCCAATACAAGGAAAGGGGTTGTCTTGGGTTAGAAGGGTACGGTACGTGTAATCTACACATCAGTTAAACCTCTCAACAACCTAACAGTCCCCATTGCAGAAGTTGTGATGTCATTTCCCCAAGGTGGCACAGCCAGTGGGAAGTGGAGCTCAGATCTGAAGTTCATGCTCTTTCCCCTTGGACACGCTGCCTTCATGTTTTTGCCCTCAGCCTCCCTGAATTGGGGCTGCCGGTCAAGCTCACGTTTAGAGTAGCTGCCGCAGTCAAGGGAAAGGGAAAAAAGCAAAGCCAAGCAGCTCAGCATGAAGAACGATAATAACCTGACTTAGATTTAAATAATGATAACCCCTCAGGGACAGGTTCCTAGCCTGGAGAGTGATTATGTAAATGAACTCTCTGTGTATTTCTGAAAGTAACATTCTGAATGGAAACCAAACACATTCACTGACTTCGGTGTTGATGACTGTTTTAAGCTGGCTTCCATAAAAAAAAAAAAAAAAGCATCGCACTGCCTGCCTTCTCTGCCTTTTTTTTTCAAAAACACACAGCCAAGGGGGAAAGGGCAAGTGAGCTAGCATTTAATGAATTCTCTAAAGTGTCAAACACTGCCTTAGGCACTTTTACATATGCTGTTTTATTTAATCCTAGTAAACGCCCTGAGCAGTAGGTTTTGTTAGCCCCATTTTTTTTTCTTTTACCTCAAGAAACTAGATAAGAGAAAAGCATAAGGCAATATTGAGCATCTAATTATGTACCAAAAAGCACCAATTCTGTGTTAGCAATATTTAATTAATTTTTAATGCTAAAATACTATCCTCTTAACTAAGACTAAGTAACAGACAGTAGAAGCAAAGGAAAATTATACAAAAACCTCACTTAGAAATAGAAACACAAGATTCCCTTACACGTTAAAGCAAGTCTATTGATGTACTGGAATTCTAACATATTATGATTAATTAGTGTTTATTCCAAAACAAACTTAAACATGAATTAATTCAAAGAAAATATACTAGTGCGATTTACTACATTGACCTCTTAACAAGATAATAAATTATAATCTTGGTAATCTTGATAAATTTAGAAACATTTTCTTCGTTACTGATAACTCATCAAAGACACCGGCTTCATTGCTTCTGTTCAGTATTTTGCGGAAAGTCCTAAGCAACAGGATAAGATAGGGGAAAGCGATTTACAGATTGGGAAGGAAGAAACAAAACTTCATTATATATTACACACTGTACAGACAAACACACACACAGACACACACACGTTTTTTCATTTGGTTCATTTCTCATGTGGTTTTCTTGACCTGAAAACTGTATCTTTTTACATCTGATCATTTGTAACTTTTAAGAGAGTTCAGAAAGATTATTGGATACATCATTATAAAATAATCATTTTCACCTCTTATTTAGCAGCAAAAATATAATTTTGAAAATGTGTCATTTGACCTATCAACCAAAAGAGTTAGAATCTAGGAATAAAGCTATAGGAAATAAATATATCTTTATCCAGAAAATTAAAACTATTTAATAAAAGGATAAACAAACACCAAAAAATGAAAAAAAGTATGTTATGGATGTAAAGAATTTTCTCATAAAGATGGGAGTTTTCTCCACAATGATCCATACATTTGATCGTAATGTCAGTCAATATCTTACAACAAATCTTATGTGAACCTGACAGATGATCTTAAAACATCAAAAATAGGGCACCTGGGTGGCTCAGTGGGTTAAAGCCTCTGCCTTTGGCTCAGGTCATGATCTCAGGGTCCGGGGATCGAGCCCCACATCGGGCTCTCTGCTCAGCGGGGAGCCTGCTTCCTCCTCCTCTCTCTCTCTCTCTCTCTGCCTGCCTGTGTACCTGTGATCTCTGTCTGTCAAATAAATAAATAAAATCTTTAAAAAAAATAAAAAATAGACAAGAGACTTTAAAATAAGAAAAGCAAATATTAAGTAGCAAAATTTTCTATAACCTATAGTATCCAATGCAATAATTTAGATAAAATAATAGATGAATGAAAAATGATAGGACCAGGTACATTTACAGTCTCATTAACTGTCAGACGGAAAGAATGAGCCACCCACTACATGCAAACTGAGGCTTGAGTGTAGAATCTAAGAAAGAAATGAGTAATAAAGTCGTAAAGGAAGGAGGAGGAGAAAGGGAGAAGAAGAGAAAGAAGGAGAAGCGGAGCAAAGAGCAGTAGAAGAAGTGGGCACGGAGAGAAGGGGACAATCATTTGGTTTGATGTCTCAATTATCTGAAACAAAATGGTTAGAAGTTCTTTCCTTAAATTCCCAGGATTTTAGTTATCTGATAGCTAGGGTAATCATTTTTTTTTTTAAATTAAGGACCTTAAATGTGAAAAGGTTGAAATAGGGACAGACTAGGACCTCACTCCTCATGGACAATGTGAAAACAGATATATCCAGAAATAGAGGAAAGATTGAGACGTGAGATACACATCTCAAGAAAAGTATACATGTACACACACAAACGCACATTAGGATACACTCACACCTACTCTGTGTGTAGCTGTTATTGGCAGAGATGATGAAGAATAAGAATGGAAATCTGGGTACCAAGATAATTGTACATGAATTGAAAACATGGTTCTAATTACAGGGGGCCTAGAATATCAACACTAATAATCAAAACATGATCGTTAATTAAGAACATATTGTGTGTTAAGTCCTTTGCTAAGGACTTTATATACGTTATCTCAAAGAACATTTACAAAAACCTTTTGAGATAGGTAAAATTTTCATCACCATTTTATAGATGAGATATTGATCTCATTGATCAAATTGATTTGAGATATTGATCTCAAAATTACTTACCTGGCATGAATAAAACAGTTAGTGGCACCTAATGGATTAAAATCTTAGGCTATCTGAATCTGGACATCTCTTAACCACTTCTCTAAATGCTTGTGGGCTCTTGGAGGTTCCTTGAAAGGGCTTCAGGTAATTAAAGTATTTCACTATCCTACCAGAAATTAGATATTCACTTTGATTTGGCCATGCAGATTAACAAGCACATCAAATGTATTTGCTTTGGGCTGGAATAATATCAAGTCTGGGCAAAACATTGATAACTTAAGCCAACCATGAGCTTATTGTCAAGCATATCTTTATTTGAAAGTTAAAAAAAATGTAAAGCACTTAATTTTTAGATGAAGTCAAAGATTCCTCACTTTTTACTATCAAGGTCTCTGATTAATACTTCTAGTCACCATTTTTTTTTCTTCAAATGAGTATGTTACCTTCCTAATTCAGGTACATATGTGTACGTTTCAGTAATAAAGAATAAGCCGCAAACTATCCCCTTTAAAGAATAAATTAACACTGAATCCCAAATTCACACAGATAATAAAATCCAATGCTTTCCCTTTGATGTCAAGTTGCTTCTGGGCATTTTTCTACCCGTGGGCAGTTCTCTCTCCAACCTAATTGTATATCAAATTTTAACACCCTTAGGTCTGTCTTCACTCCATTGTTTTCTAATTATCTCATTTCCACTGAACTTTGAATTTCTGGCTATATCAGTTCAAATGCTTTCAGATTGATCCCTGTGTTGCACCATCTGCAAATTTGATTGCTACACTGTTTATTCAAATCTATCAGACCGTTAATAAAGGAAGAAAAGAAAACAAACAGGCTTACACTGGTCCTGCAGGGCCCTCCTCCCCTGGTCCACCCCCCTGCACCCCTCAGGTCAAGACACAGTCATTTGTCACTTGCCAATGTTTATATCCCAGGAGCCGACCTTTGTGTGTGGACAGGGCTGATATCCAAGTGTCCCTCCATTTGTCTTATGAGTTAAGGTCATGGGAAGAGCCATATTGGATACAGTTAATCCAACACTAACAATCTCTTACAATTTTAGAGTGTTTAAACTCAACGGTCATAAGACTTCACATGTACCTTCTAAATGTTCCAGAACCTACCATAGGCATCAGTCTGTAAACAACCTTAAACTAGAAGCTGTGGATATTTGTGAGTCTCCAGTAAATTTCCAGTGATAAGCACAGGGCTTGACACATAGGTCTATTGAACATGTGGGCTGAGCTTTCTTTACGAGGTGGTATGATAGTATTATTTAATGAACAATTGATACTATAACCACCATGGTGAATGCATTCCTTGGTTTTCCTATCTGTAAAATGATTAAAAATGACTTGTTTGTGGTCACTCCATATTCCCAACAAATGCATACTCAGATACAGCCATTTTTTAAAATGATTTGAAAAATCACTTCTGCCCTCAAAAGTTTTGGCAGTTTTCTGATCTGATCTGTAATATCTTGGTATATATTTCTATGATAGCACATAAGAAACACACTCACAGGGGTGCCTGGGTGGCTCAGTGGGTTAAAGCCTCTGCCTTCGGCTCGGGTCATGATCCCAGGGTCCTGGGATCGAGCCCCACATCGGGCTCTCTCCTCTGTGGGAAGCCTGCTTCCTCCTCTCTCTCTGCCTGCCTCTCTGCCTACTTGTGATCTCTGTCTGCCCAATAAATAAATAAATAAATCTTTAAAAATAAAAAAGGAAAGAAACACATTCACATATATGATGCTGAGTACAGTTGATCCTTAAACAACGGTGCTGCATGGGTCCACTGACATACAGATTTAGATAGATAGATAGATAGATAGATAGATAGCATAAATGTCTTTTCTCTTCCTTATGGTTTTCCTTTTTTTAAAAAAGGATTTTATTTATTTATTTGACACACAGAGAGAGGTCACAAGTAGGCAGAGAGGCAGGCAGAGAGAGGGGGGCTCCCTGTGTCCTTATGATTTTCTTAATAACATTTCCTTTTCTCTAACTTACTTTATTGTAATAATACAATGGGTAGCATATGTTACATATAAAATATACATTCATCAACTGTTCATGTTATCAGTAAGGCTTCCAGTGAATAGTAGGCTATTAGTAGATAAGTTTTGGGAGAGTCAGAAGTTATATGTGGGTTTTTGACTGCATGGGGCTGATGGCCCTGACTGCCACATTGTTCAAGGGTCAAATGTATAGTGTTTCTTCTGTTGTGAAGATAAGGAGAGTCCACATCTTCTTCCTTGGTATAATTTTTGGTGCCTAGCACATTACCTTGAATGGGGTTAACCACTAAATAAATCAATCAAGTGATTTAGTTCTCGGATGGGAGCTAGTCTCTCTGTCCCTCTCCACCATGCCACAGTTGTCCTCTCGTTTCCATTTTACTAGTCTACCGCAAATGTTTAGTCATGCCCTTTTGTGCCTCTTGATTTTTTTTTTTTCTATTTCATCTGTATCTAGCTTAGGAATTAAATTTTAAAACCTGTATTTTTAACTCCCTTATAAAATAAATCTGAGATTGATGAGCACATGTTTGCTATGCATTGTATATGTCTCTTGCTTTGATGCCTCACAATTTAAGGGACTTCTGTGATGAGAGCATGCTTATTAACAAAGTGGGTTCTGGCCTGGACATACCTAATGCTCTGAACATTGATTCCCCATTCTTGTGGTCTGTCCTCTGGTCATAATTCAAAAAGGAAAATGTAGCTAAGAAATAGTCTGATTTCCAAATTTATGTTTCAATTATTGACAGTAAACAATACTTAATGTGTGAAATGTTGGAACATAGAAAACTTTTGTGAAGTAATTCAGAATTAAATGACAGCCATGCCAGTCAGAGATAATGTTTATGTGCCATAGGTAGATTCAATTACAGAGTGATTACATCGTTCAGCACAGACCACTTTTCATCAATCACTTGTTACCTGGATTTCAATCATTTGCTTTATAGGTTATTTCAGTTGGTTAAAACTTTGTGCTAAAGCACTCATTATTAATACATATCAAACTCAAAGTTAGGCTCCTGCCAACATAAGCAGGAATCAGAATATACATTCTCTGATCCCAAATCCTGGAGACTTTATATTTTTAAATATTTCGCAAATGATTCTAATAGTCAGGCATGTTTGAGAGCTCATAATCAATTCAATTGCCCTTCAACTATAAATGAGAAGATATGATCTCAGAAAATAGGGGTAATCTGTCCAAGGTCACAATCTGAGTTGCAAGCAGAGCTGAAACTTCATCTGTGAAACTTAAAAGTACCCAAGACAAGACCTAGTAAGACCAACGGAATCAGAATTTCTGAGGGGAAGGGAGGCCTGGATGATTCTCTTTTTCCAGAATTTTCCAGGTGATTCTAAACAATGAGGATTGAGACCCACTGAATAAGATCTACATCTATAGGTTCTCACAAGTGGTATATCCCTTTATCTTCAGCCACCTCCCTTAGGTGTTTGGTCACCAAACCCTACAGATAAAAAGATAGGTAATAGGTCTATAGGTTTTACAAACCAGAAACTGTGCACCCCTCCACTCATACTTTGTGAGATGATATTGATAGGACACACGTTGAAATCAAATAGCAATAACCAGAAAGTCACTTCCTTTTCATTCTTTGTCAGTTTTTCTGATGATGTAAACGACAAAGTAGGTTTGAAGCCAATACAGTGTTGAGTGTCTTATTTGCCAATCTTTCTTTGTATGAAGAAAAAAAAAATGAGGAGGAAGAGGAAGAAGGAAAGGAGAAGGAAGGGGAAGTGGAAGGGGGGAGGAGAGTAAGAAGAACAAAACAAAATCAAGAAGCAAGAAAAGGGGAAGGAGAAAGGGGGAAAAATTAGTTTCAGAGACTCAGACACGAGAATCAAGTGTGAATTGTGTGTGTGTTTGTGGGTCATGCATTGTATTCATTTTCATAGCTTCTTTCTGCTCATAGAAATTAATGTGGCAATATTTTAAAAATTCTTTTAAAAATAGCTTTTAATAGTGTAATTTGGAAAATTTATTTTATTTTATTTTTTTAAAGATTTTATTTATTTATTTGACAGAGAGAGATCACAGTAGACAGAGAGGCAGGCAGAGAGAGAGAGAGAGAGGGAAGCAGGCTCCCTGCTGAGCAGAGAGCTCGATGCGGGACTCGATCCCAGGACCCTGAGATCATGACCTGAGCCGAAGGCAGCGGCTTAACCCACTGAGCCACCCAGGCGCCCTGGAAAATGTATTTTAATGGCATCAGTATTAATTGTCTTCATGCCAGGTTTATAGGCATCGGAGAGTCGTAGTAAGAAACATAATTATTCTTACTGACATACTTGTCCATGCAGTCAAAACCTTTGACACTTCATTCAAGGGATCTCTGCTTGTTATACCAAGGAGCATGTAAAAGACTCTTAAAGTGAATCTTCTGTTCCAGTGATTTTTGTGATAATTCCACCATATGTTACTATTTTAGAAAACTGGGTAGAGGGATGAAAATATCCAAGTAGGCATATGTTTTTATGAAAGTTTCAGAAAAGTGTGTTTATTTTGACTTATGTCTAAATTAGATTCCTAACAGCTGAATGAAATGTAAATTAGTTGTTTTTGTTGCAGAAGATAGACATCCCATAAAACATGGTATCAATCATCTGGGAAGTGCCTGTTTTTATTTCCAGCCTTGGTATGGCATGATCACTCTGACAGATGAAAGGAATGAGCACCAATCCATATGTAAACAGTCTGGAAGTAAACGGAATTAGCTATGCCCTTTCCTACCTCAAGGCTTTTGTGCCCACCACTCCCTCTGAGGAGAATTCTTTCTCCCTTTCCTAGCTCCTTTCCTCCTAACTTGCATTTCTGAAAAGCTCTTCAGGTAATTTTGATCATCAGGTGGGTGGGGACTACCGATCCTAGTCCAGACACCCTCGTCTATAAATAATAAATAAGCCCCCTTTCCTCTTTCATACTTCAGAATGAAGCCTTTCTGATGCCGCCATGTCAGATCTCTCAGTGACACCCTTTAGAGCACCCTGTATTCCTTAACTTTCATAGGACTGAGAAAAACAATAATAAAGCACTACCTAACAAATGCCTGAATACCTATTTAAGTGCTTGAGATCACTCATTTCACTGAATTTTAAGTTCCTTGAGGACTAGAACCGTGTCTGCCTGAGTATCTCTTTATCCTTGGAGCCTTCCCAGAACAGTGTGTGATACATCCTCGACAAGCAATTAGTGTTTCCCAAATGAATTCCACAGGGAGCGTGAAAATAAAAGTACAGCCTTATTGGAAAGTGCTTTGGATTTCCTAAAATGTTAGAACACAAGGATAAGGCAAAGCTTGTAAGAGACTACTTCAAAGGGGCAAAAGCTATGCTCCTCCCAGATTAGAGCCATGGATGAGGGAGGGTCAACAGTGAAAAGAGACTGATGTTTTAAGGTATTAGAGAAATTCAAATTTATATGTGAAATCTCACAATTTTAAAAATGTTGACCAACACACAGCCCTTCCTATTCTGTTTGTTTGCTTCATTTTTAATCATGTGAGTTTCATAAGGTGTGATGGCCAGTCCAGAGCTGTGGTCCAGAAACCATAGTGAGACCCTAACACTCGGTTCTGCGGAGCAGACCTGGCCTGATTTTTGCTTTTATTTTTGTTTTTGTTTTGTTTTGCTTTGTTTTATTTTGTTTTTCCCAAATTACAGAGGAAGTCTGGGGTTGACTCTATGCCTCTTTTGGAAATCCTGTCCCAGGATGTGGCCAGCCCAGGGCCACATTTCAGCCTGAGAGCAGAACAGTCATATTATCTCCACTCCCTGGGGTGGCTGATGGTAGAGATTTCATTTGCAGTTGTTTTCCTAAAAGCCAAAATCAATGTAGCCAAGTTGAGTGAGGCTTTTGGCCAATATTCTTGTAATGTAATATAATATGGAAAGGACCATCTAAGTAATCAGGTCATGAAAAAGAGCCTATTTATTATAAAGAATAGTAAGTATTCAATGGAAGTCATTTCTAAAAGAAAATATGCAATTTCTATTTAAAATTATATTGTTTGGTATTGTGTATAGACACAAAGTGCAGACGTTCTGTGATTAAAGTATTCTGCAAACAATGAAACATGGGCATTAGCTCACTTCTTTCTAGTTGGCGTGAACACCAGTTCTAACCAGGAGGACAAATACCAATTGTTTTCAGGAGTAGGAGGAGGAAGTTCCAATTGAGATTCACGTATCTTTATGAAAAGAAATGACAGCAAAAGAAATATCATATAGCAATTATTACAAAGTAGTATTCCCCTTTTCTTCTACTTTGGATTTCTATCCAACACAGTGAGACAGGAGAAATAATCCCTTGTTTCAGATACAAAAAAATCAGAACTGAGAGATTAAGTAACTTGCCTAATATTACACAGCAAGCTAGTAACAAGATTAAAATCAACTGCTTCTTTCTTTCATTGTGCTCTTTGTTTCTTCCCTGAACCACATTATTAAATTCACGCACCTTAAAAAACTGGTGACAAGACTTAAAAGGTGACAAGTGAAGAATTAGGTACTAAAGTGATTTAGAGTCAGAAACTTGTTATAACAAAATATAAATTAAAAGGAAATAAAATGGCACAAACTACAAGCATCACAAAATCCATGAAAAAAAAAAAAAAAGAACAGAAGGAACAAATATTTATATCAAATAACTGTCTGGCACATGGTCATACAACTTTTTTCCCCCTACAATTGTTTTCTTTTTTTCCCTACCTACTCTCGGCCTTTTTTTTTTTTTTTCCTGACCTACAGGATGATTTATATTAGAAAAGAAAAATTAAATCAGTCTTTCCTTTAGAATGATTAATAAAATATTTTTAAAATTATTGATAATTTAAGTTCTTTATGCTTTACAGCTTTCATCGGTAACATTGTATAAATAAATAAGATTATTGTCAATTTGGGGGAAACTCTATCAAGTTGCTTTTATATATAAAAATATACATATTTATATATATAACATGTATTATGCATATATAATATATATACATAATATGTATTTATATATAAATTATATAATATATATATTATATATAAATATATATAAATGCTTTATTTTATTTTTTTAAGATTTATTTATTTATTGTAGAGAAAGAGAGAGCGTGAATTGGGGAGACAAGCAGATGGAGATGGAGAGAAGCTCAAGCAGACTCCCCACTGGTCATGGAGCCTGACACAGGGCTCAACTCAGGGCTCAGTCTCACAACCCTGATATCATGACCCTGAGATCATGATCTGAGCCAAAACCAAGAGTCAGACACTTAACTGACTAAGCCACGGAGATTCCCTATATAAGCTTCAAACTTTCAGGGCATTTTAAGTTTTCCTGTGTAGTAACTAATCTTAAATATTTTAAAGTTGCAAATGCATGATTCATATGAAAATCTATAGGTTGTGTTTTTAGACTACCTCTGGCGTGAGAGAACTTCCGTTTTTTGACTAGATACTGATAAGAACTGAGTTCTTTGCTTTTCACTGGGCATGCATAATGGTGGGAAAGTGTTTTCACAAACTACCTTCTGCTTCAGATTATTTCAACCTTGCTTTTCCTCCATTATCCATCTGCTGGTTGCCTGGCATGTTCATGTAGTGATAGTACCTCGAGATTTGCACTTTCTTGTCCAAACCCTGGTTGAGTTAGCACAGCAGACAGAGGATTCACAGAAGCCGCTGCAATACCAGGACAACCAACAATCATTAAACCAGACAGAGAAGCCGCTGAAAATCACAAAAAATGTAGCCTATTCAACCCCAATTAAAAGCATTCCCAACTGAGTTTCCCCTTAACCAGTCTCCTATGTCAGATGCTAACTCCATGAAATCATCATCAAAATAATCTGATAATAAAGCTCAGAGAGAAATCTGTGTCCAGATAAGATTTTGGAGTCTGGTTTAAGGTAGATCTTTCAATATGTGGTTTAATATTAAAGATCATTACATGAAAGTTGATTAATGGACACACACAGTAAGGTGAGACAATTGAAGCCTAAGTAGGAAGTGAACCATGCGTCCCAAGTTGAATAGTTTGATGTTCGTTAGATAGTTTGGGGGTGGGGGGGTCTTAGGGGTTTTTTAAAAGGATAATCTCAAAACTAACAATAAAGCAACTCACAACCTTTGTCTTCCTGGGCAAGAGTTTCATAAAATAGAAAGAAAGGTCATATTACTAAAAAGCAAAGGCATGTTTGTCTAAATGTCTAAAATGTCTAAATAATAAAGCCATAGTAAGAGACATAGTAAGCTGTGTCGGTGATCAGTGTTTTGTGTTCTTACCCCAAATACCTTTCTGTGGCCCTTTCCAGTAAAACCTGCCCGAAGAAGGTCAAAGTGGAAAGAGAGAGCACAGTTCACATTTGTAGTTACATTGTTTACTTTGGAAGACTTTATAAAAGCATATGCTCATATGAACATGTTGTTCCAGGCTAAGCAAATGGGGAGTGCCAGGCTAGACTTGCCTCACTTCACGGTAAACCCTCTTCCGAGGAAGCAAAGTCCGGGACCACTGCATCATCCCACTCCACCCCATTCTGATTCATTATTGAGGTTGAATCTTGTGTCATGCAGGTAGATGGAGAAACAAACTTGTGCAAGACTGCGCTGGACTGAGGTAGAGATCCTAAGGGAGCCTCCGTCCTGAATTCTGTGATACTAATGTGGAACCATCGCTGACAACTCCTTTCCTCCTTTTCCCACCCCACCCAACCCCTTTAATGGAGATACTATTTTTCTGGTAATACGAACACTTCAGTAATCAATGCCATTTAGCATGCTGAATAGATATGAGTAATTCCAATACTTATTAATGATGAAACATTGCTAGGATGAAACATGTTTTCCAGCGTATTTTCTGATCATGTTGTGAAGAGATTGCCTTTTATTTGGCTATGAGAGCACCTTATCATTTCCTCTGCAATAGCAACAGGAGGGGGAGGAGATATATTTATATGTATATATATACACATATACATACACACACACATGCACATTCTCCCCCCTTTTGATTTTATTTTATGATTCTTACCAGATAAATACCTACTTGGCCCAAGTCAATTAGCAAATATGAATAACTATGCTGTGCAATGTGTGAACTCATTTTTCACATAAATTTACTTCATTTTCATTTAATATTCACACATTCTTGTAGCACAGTTCTCATTATTTTTACATTTTAGAAATGAAAACATCAAAGTTCGAAGAGTTTAAGTAATTTATCCAAAATGGATATAAGGACTCAAAAGAGCTGATTTCGAGCTCTACATCTTAGATGTGTTGTGTTTCCCAACATGGTATGACTCGTTCAAAGAAAAATGTTACATATTTCGTAAAATGAAAGATGAAGTCTAAGTGGGTTGATGCTTTATTTTTATTTATTTATTTGTTTATTTGTTGGAAAGAAGGATCATTTTTATCTGTAAGAGGGAATTATAAGCAAATTTATATTAGAAGCAAACTCTGCCTGGAATGCTTTAAGTCATCCGGCTTGCTAGGCTCACTTTATCTTATGAAGATTTAAGTAAAACCAGCTTAAATTTTGATCTATCCTAGAGTTGGCATATATCCAGGATTTTTAGAGACCTGCTATTTTCCGTGGTCACCTTCTGCTCTCGTTTCCATTTTTTTGCTAAATTCTTAAATTAAGTCAAGCCTTCACCCCTGCCACTCCTTTCCAGCCTTCTGGAGGCTTCTCAAAGGCACACGTTAAAACTTTTCATGTTTTTGTAACAACTCACACAGCATTTATCGAGAACAGTTTGGTATACAGTTTCACGTTGACTTAAAATTTAATAATGCCGTTGCTGGTGGTGTGTGCTATGGGTGCCAGTGGGGATGGCAAGGGTTAAGTTAGTGTTACAGTTTAGAATTACAGAGAATGTTCAATAACTAGGCAGCTCTACCTATAATGTTAGGTTATTTTTGGCTCTTTTGGCTACCGTGTCACCCAAAACTAACTCACAAGCCGTGGTAGCAGGCTTTTCTCTTTCCTCTTGCTCGTTTTCCTCTCACGCAAGTTACCTGCCACCAATTCCCTGATGCTTGTTATACAGTTAGGCAATTTTATGTCCTCTTTCCTGTCACCCTCAGAATTGGGATGAGGTGTGGAAGGATATCTTCAGCAAGCAAAATGTAATATGAAGTAGTTGCTCTAAACAGAATTCCATTTGCCTCAGGGAGAAATTGTCACTTCTTTGGAGGAGAACACAGATTGGTTGTTATTGAAATAATACATACAAACTCACACAGAGGTACACGCACATGCTTTGCACTACAAGAATGACCAAAAGTGGAAGTCAGTCTAGTCCTAAATTACCGCTGGATACCCTTGAATAAGGCAACATCATGCTTTCTTCTTTTATTTCACTCTGGACTACTTTTTTAAACATTACTTTAAAATCACATCAGTGTGAAACTTTGTGTACTAACAAGTAAACACACTTATGAACCATTGTCTCTACTCCCAGTAGCCACACATCGATCATTACCATCCTACCTCCGTATCTGTAAAACTCTGCCTTTCAACCGCAACCCTTTGTCATACATGTGCATTTATTTTTCAGCACAATAACTTATTGGCTACATGGAAACATATGGTAATCCAGGTGTAAGCTTCCCTGGAAAACTGCCCAAGCAGCTGAATCCCCCACCTGGCACTCTGCTTTTGGCCTGTAATCAAACTCTTCCCAAACTGGACCACTTTTGAAGTTGCGGAATGCACAATTGTGTGAAGGGTCTTCGTTAGTATTTCTTGGATCGGAGGACAATAGACTTAAAAACAAAAGGGAAAAAACAGGATTATTGGTGTCTATGCACAGAGGTTTCTGGGCTATACATTTGTTTTCTGAATCAGAATCTCAATTTCAGAGCAAATCTCCACATGGCTTGATGACTAAATATTAAACACTTGCAGATCACCGGGACTAGCATTGCCTCTAAATGGGTACCTTTCAAGTAAGCAGTGCCCTCTCTATGATTTTAATCCAGGAAAGTAATAAATTGTTTGATGTTTCATCGCCTCAAATTTCCACCCAAAATTGTTTCATACTGATCTCTTGCACTGTGTTCTACTTTAGTTTATAGCAAAGGGAAGAAAGAGCATGGTCTTTGGAGGCAAATCAGGGTACAACCTTAGGAAAAGTCCCTCACTTATTTCCATGCTCATATTTTTCAGCTATAAAATGAGGTGAAGTGGCACCCAAGTGGCTCCGTCAGTTAAGTGTCTACTTTCAGTTCAGGTCACGATCCCAGGGTCCTGGGATGGAGCCCCTCTGGCCTCCTGCTCGGCAGGGAGTCTGCTTTTCTCTCTGCCTCTTCTCACTCCCCAACTCCTGCTCATTTTCTCTTTCTCTCTTTCTCAAATACATAAATAAATAAATAAAATTTTTGTTGAAGAATGATGTGAAAGTAATTTTCTCCTAAGTGGTATATTTAAGGACTAAGTAGAAGTGTATAACCCCTTATTTAACCTATAACAAACATTGTGATAAAAAATAGTCTTGGGGCACCTGGGTGGCTCAGTTCGTTAAGCAACTGTCTTCAGCTCAGGTCATGATCCCAGAGTTCCAGGATCAAGTACGACATCGGGCTCCCAGCTCCATGGGGAGTCTGCTTCTCCCTCTCATGCTCTCTCTCACTCTGTCTCTACCTCAGATAAATATTAAAAAAAAAAAAAAAGTCTCTTTGTTGGTAGCCAGAGTTTTGGACAAGTCAGTTACCTATTCCAGAGAATATAAACAAAAGGCCAGTTGGTATCATTTCTGAGCTTCCTATGAACTAAGAATTATAGAATATTAAATTTACAGGATATTAAATATCAGGTCTTCCTACAATTTTTTAGAATATTAAAATTATAGGATATTAAATATAAGGTCTTCCTGCGGTTCCTTATCCTACTCATGAATTCACTTAATGTCTTAAAATTTTATTCCCAGCTTCTAAATAAGGTAAATAAGAAGTCATAATATTCTAATGTCTCTAATTAAATAAACCAATTATAGAAAATGTATAATCTCAGCTGCTCAAAGACACCAAAGTTTAAGTGCCAAAAATTCTCAGAGAATAAAGAGTTCTGTTTCACCCTGGGCATTATGGAAGTACAACTAAACAAAAATAAATCAACAAAAATAACAAAAAGTAATGACTTAGGGAACATAAGTAATATCCTCATAAATAAGCTGGTCTCACCTCAAATTAAATAAGACCATTAGGGCACCGAGTGGTATATTCATTATTTTTGACACATTTCAAATGTGAAACACTGAGTAAAGTGCAATTAATTTTCATCCATTATCATTTGCTTGCTAGAAATTTCTGAGTCATAATACTGATACAGTGGTTGCAGAAATTTTAAGTTAATTTTGCTTTCTTACAAATCACGATGATGTTAAGGAGTCTGTTGTTCTTGAAGACCTCGTCAATTGATTTTCAGACTTGGAGTCCATATACCATTCTCCTTAGCTCATGACTCTGGTTGACTTAATTTTTTAAAAATATACGTGACCCCTTAGTTGTCCTAGAAATACACAGAAGAAGAATCCAGTCGCAGAACATTTTTTTCTTTTCTGTTAAACATTACGAACACTTAGGGAGAGCGAAGCAGGTTTTATCCACTGAGTCTTCTGTTGGTCTGAGTAGTCTACTTTCTTTGGACATCTGGGAATCCTCCTATTCTTGGGACTTTTTCTCTTGTCTTGCTTCCAGCACCCAAGGCTTCTCTACCACTCTGCCACCTCTCCCTCCAGAATCGTACCTCTGTTGTAGTAGTACATCTGTCACTTAATCATGGGAACCAGTAGAACATTCTATTTTGTATCCCTAGAGAATTCATAGGTTTTTTTCTGCATTTTTTAGAGTAACTGATGCACAGTACAAATGGATCTTTCCCTCCCTAATACTTCATACTTCGCAGATAATTTTAATACTTAAGGAACTCCTCTATTTACCCTATTATTGGCCTCCATTGGTATTGGGGGGAAATGAGGGATAGGATGTGGAGGAAGGATTAAGGGATAGTGTATTTCTGGCTACCAAATACCCATATTTGACTCGAAATTTGCACAACAAAAATCTCTCATAAAATACATTCACTATCTGGGGAAGATTACACACGTACACAAACATACACACACATATACCCACAGTGTATTTTAAGAAGCGACCTATTCCAAGTAACAGACATGGGGAAGTGTTCAGAAACTCTGCCAAAAACTGAACAAGAAAGGAACAATGCAAAAGAGGTGAAAGAAACACAGTGAGCTGTATTCTTACTTCCCACTTTTAACAAATCTAATAAATAATTTATTTGTCTTTTGTTGTTGTTGTGTCTGATAAATAAAACCTTCATTTGGCATGGCGTGTTATCTCCTATCCTCATTTGCCTGAGTCCCCATTTTCTGCCCCCAGTGATTAAGGAAATAGCCCCCAAGTCTGTGAACCAATTTGCATGACAAAAAAAACCATCTTCCAGACTAGAACACTCCCAGGGGCTTTGATGATGGAAGGAGGGAGGTTCAGTCATAAACTTCAGAGACAGGTAGGTGAGTACAAAGCCCGTGTTAAGTACCCTAACAGGGAAGTTCTGAAAGCTCATCAGCTCCCTGTATTTGATAGGCTCTGTCACCATTGCCAACACAGCTGCTGGAGAAGGCTGCCAAAGAGGACGAGAATGAAAGAGAATGAGAGTGCCATAAAGGGAAAATATTTCACACAACTTGGCACCATCTGCCATTCTCTTAATCTGTGTTCAGAAAGGAGGGGATTGAATGCGGGGACAATGGCTCTGACAGCCAACTTTTTCATCGATAAAATCGTAAAAACATGCTGATTGTATTTTGCTAAAAATATAATGAGACGGTGAAGAACATTCCATATAGATTTCTAACTTTGTTTGCTTTGGAGGGGTCGTAAACCAAATTAAAAAATAAAAACAAACTTCTGTTATTTCAGTTACACCACTATAATTTACTTGGCTTTAAGGGTCCTCCAAGATAATAGAGGTCTATGGAGCTGTCTCAGTGAGCAGAGGGGTGTGGTAATGCAATTGATTCTATATATGGACCTTCTCTGTGCATGAAGAGAGAGGGAGACACGGAGAGGTGGGGGGCAGATTCTACTGACAAAGAGGGACATGTTTTTAGCTTCTTATTTTTCTTCAGTTGTATTAATGAAAACAAATCCCAATATAAATGTTGCTTCTTGTTTATATGCTTCCTTACATAACGACATTTTTGCCACTTTTCTTCCAGCAGCTGAAGTGACTTAGAATAAGCCGGGACACATGGCTCTGGAATGGTTTTATGTATTTGAAGGAGACGTAGGTTTGAGGCTAGTAGGGGAGAATGAGTCTGGAGGTTGGGGAAAGTCTTTGGCCTCTACAGATCAAGGGAGAGTAAAGAACTATCTGTCTGCCCTTAATTTCTAGAGTAAGCATGTGCTCAAATCTTGGCACTGAGACCCAGAGCTAAAGGAAGGAGCCAGAAGTTATTCATCCCTTCCTCCCCCTGAGAGAGTGTGCTGAGACGCAAGCAGGGAAGTGTCTGCCAACCTGAGTGTAGTAACTCCAACCCATCCCGCCACATTGGTCACCCTCAAAATTGCTCTTGTCTATCCTGGTCGCTAGGGTCTCAAGGTAGTATATCTGAAGCTTTGTCCTTAATTGGCTATTGATGCTTCTCTTCCCATGTCAGAGAAAGTGGTAGCTAGATTGTGTGGCTGAGTCTTTGGAGGGTTCCGAATCCCATTTTTATATCTTCCAAATATATAATGTTAAGCCAATTTAACTATGCACCTAACTGTGTTTTCCTCTTGGAAAAGCGAAATTAGTAATGATATATGTTTCTCAGGAGTTGGTGTGGTGTGCGTGGGCGCACACACTCACGTGCCTGCATCTGAGTGTCAGCCGTGATAAATGTCCTCTAGCTCTAGGTATGAGTGCTAAGATTTCAGCCCATGCTTACTGTAGGAATCAAGGGCAGAGCAACGATCCTTTCCTCTCCCTTCATCTATAGAAGCCAAAGAATGTAATAAGATGTTATGGATTTAAAAATTTAGTTTGGCACCAACTATATAGTAAAGGAGAAAATAAAGAATATATGTTACCTGTAAATTCTGCTTAAGTAATAATTTAAACCCATTCACATCCTCATCCAGAACAGGCTCCTTTTTTTCCGGACACTAATTCCCTAGCAATTTCCAAAATTACCACAACATTGGCACTGAGCAACATTCTTCCTCATAGTTAAATTCTGTGATGCCATAACTCAATTTGCTTTGTTGAATTAGAGCTCATGGGGCTTTAGGGAAAATAATTGGGGCTTTGCAATCAAAGCTAAAATTTGAAAGCCCTAAAAGAGCTGTGGTTCTGCTTGGGGGGAAAAAAAACTCACTAAAATATTTTCCTTCTCTAACTCATTTCTTCTGTCCTTTGATGCATATTTGCTGAGCATGTGTGATCTTTGCCTTCAGCTGACTACTCAGTCTGCAGTGCTGACAAATTGAAAATTAGACATAGCTTCTACCAAAGACATTGTGCTCCAACCCTCTATGGGGTTTAATGGTATCTCTCCCCTGTGCTTCTGCTTTTGAGACCACTTTCTGATTCAACCTAGAAAGCACATACATGTTCATGGGTGTAAACAAACTATTAGGCATATATAAAATAAACTTGAGAAAGCATTCATTCATTCAAGCCCCCCACCCTCAAATAGTTTCATTTAATTCTATTAAAACATCCTTATAAAAACTAAGTAGTTACTTACTTACTCCTTCCTTCCTTCCCTTTCTTTCCTCCCTCCCTCCTTTCCTTCCTCTCTCCTTTCCTTCCTTTTTTCTTCCCTTCCTTCCTTTTTCAAAAGAAAATTACCCAGGAACCATTTTAAAGAGGAGTTATATCACTTTTATAGAAAAACTTAAACCATAAAATCTCACCAATTGATTTATGCGCAGTAGTTGGCCCAAGTTGTTTTAGGAATAAATCATAAATATACAAATGAAATTCAGTAGTAGCACTAGTCCAAATAGCTTACAATAAGCCTTTCTTGAACTCTAACTTCAAGACATTCAGTCATTCTGCCTTGATCACAAAATAATTCTGTAGCAATATCATTGGTAATTTTACATAACCTGGGAAAAAATTATTTTCCTCCTCTAGCTATTAAATTTAATTGATATATTCCTAATATTTAAATGCTTTATCAACCTTTTCAACCTCTCATTTTTAACAATTCTAAGGCACTTTAAAATTTAATGTCATGAAATCAGAACTAACATTGACTCATTATTAGCTTATTTCTTTTCTAGTACACTGTTGAAATATACTGTATGTTTAGAGTGAATAGACCATAACATCACCTTTTGTTTGATGATAAAAGTATTTCACCTAAAACACTAGATGTTGTTCTGAATAGTTAATTGGTTATGTCATCAGCTGTCAAATTAGTACATTTTATAGAGCTTTTATCTTGATTAAATTTTTCTTCTGAAGATAATTAAAATCTCATTCACTAGTCTTTGTTGTAATGAATTATCCAACAGTCAAACTTATAAAAGCATCTCTAAACATTTCTGGTGTGATTGGCTTTCTTATTTATTAAATGCCACAGTGACTTAATCCAGTATGTGCTGCATCTAAATTCTATGATTACTAAAAAAACTTTACAGAAAAATCCAGATGAAGGACTGTAAAAAATTTCCTTTCTCCTTCCTTCCCTGTTTCATGTTAAAAACCTATAAATGTCATTTGAAATGGAAAAACTATGGTCTTTATGGACATCTTAATTTTTGCTTAATTTTGAAGGCATATAAAAATATTAAAATCTAGGGATGGTTCAGTCAGTTAAGCATCTGTCTTTGGCTCAGGTCACGATCCCAGAGTCCTGGGCTGGTGTCCTGCATTGGGCTCCTTGCTCATTGGGGAGCCTGCTTCTCTCTCTGCCTGCTGCTCCCCCTGCTTGTGCTCCCTCAATCTCTCTCTGACAAATAAATAAAATCTTTAAAAAATATTAAAATTTAGAAAGTTTTATAAATGGGATTAAATTATTTTGTTTGTCTTCATATTGTGCTTGTCGTGCCTGTCGTACATACCCTTTGGTGAAACAGAGCTACTTTCTAACATAAGGAGATTATCACTTCCTTAGTTTTGCAATTAAGATGATAGTAAATGAGGGCGCCTGGGTGGCTCAGTGGGTTAAGCCTCTGCCTTCGGCTCAGGTCATGATCTCAGGGTCCTGGGATCGAGTCCCGCATCGGGCTCTCTGCTCAGCGGGGAGCCTGCTTCCCTCTCTCTCTCTGCCTGCCTCTCTGTCTACTTGTGATCTCTCTCTGTCAAAAAAAAAAAAAAAAAAAGATGATAGTAAATGAGGGTATCAATATGTCCAGATAGATAGATAGATGATAGATAGATAGATAGGTAGAAATCATCTATAAGATGATAAATGTATTGCATATAATATCTCACTCCATCTTAATAAAGCACCTGAGATGTGTGCTTGTATTACTTATTTGCAGATGTTGGAACTAAGGCTCAGAAATATTCAGTGATTTTCCCAAGGTCACACTGAAAGTGAAACATCTAAGATCTAAACCACAGCAGTGTGATATCCGGCAGGAAATTTGGGGTGCCCACTCCATTGTGTTTAGGCCATAGGGTACATACTATGTAGATGTTGTTCCCTCTTTTCTCATCCCTGGGAAATCTCACCAACAGTTTATTTCTATTGTCTTCAGATTTGTGCTAGTCACAAAGAGAAGATTTCTATTTCTAAGACTTTGAATTTATCTCTAGTTCCCTAGAAGGGAGTTGTAGATAGCCTGCTCTGGGGAAGGCTATTTTAGACTATGTGAGGCTCTTCCCTATCACCCACTCTCTCCTACCTTTTCTCCCTTTTTGCCCCCAACAAGCAGGCTGTATTCTTCTAGCAGTGGCTACTGTGGTATGATTGAACTTGAAATTCAACTTCTCTTCCTCACTTTAGGGCTCACTGACAAACTTCTTTGCTGAAGAGTTTCCCCATCTTTCAATGTTTGCTCTGTGCTACCTCTCAAGATCCTCTTTAAACAAGTTTCTTAATGTACAGACTATGAATATTTTTGCTTCTTTGTTTTTAGTATCCATGACCCCACAAGAAGCTCTTGCTCAGTCCTTAGATAAAGGAGGGCATTAGGGAAAAAAAGTTGGCAAATCTTTTGTGTGTGTGTGTGTGTGTGTGTGTGTGTGTGTGTGTGTGTGTAAAGAAATCGAGTTATATTTTGAGCCTAGGAGTTGCAAAAAGAAAGCATTTACAGATGGTTTCTGATGAACACAGAAGCCTAAATACTTAAAATGCAAACTGGAGTAATAAAAACTTTAAAAATACAGCACCGTCAGCAAATTAGATAAGACCACTCCAACCAAAATTTCTTAAATCTTTTTTTTTAACAGCTTCATTAAGATATAGTTTCCATAACATACAATTCACCCATCATGTGTAAAATTCCACAGTTTTAGTATATTCACAGAGCTGTGCAACCATTGCTAAAGCTGATTTAAGTACATTTTCATCATTTTGATGAGAAATTCTTATACCCATAAGCAGTCATTTCCCATACAGTGAAGAATTAATTTTACCCAAAAAGAGGTCTGGCCATAGCCCTCAGTTACTAGGAGGTGATCTCTAGGTCCCTTAAATGTCCTACACGACAGAGGCATCTGTTTGGGGACTTTGATCACTGAAAAGTCTATCACTATGATTTATAATGAGGGATTTGGGATGTGCCACATCTGTTCCATCCTTCAGAAGAACTAGATACTAAAGGTATTAGTCTGAAACTTTAGGAGGCTCTGGAGAATGAAGACCAACCATGCAGGCAATATGTAATTAAGCCCTAATAGAAACCTTAGGCACCAAAGGCCTGCATGAGTTTCCCTGCTTGATAAGATTCAAATATCCTTTAAGTCTGTCACCCACCATAGCAAGAAGAAGGTAATGCTGTCCAGGAAGCCAAGGAGAAGGTGATGGAGACCTTCTCATCTGGAACAGTTGCAGTTATTCCTTTGGCTGATGTTTAATTTATGTCCCTTCCTTATAGTGCAGCTATAATCATAAGTATAATGTTTCCAAATTCTGTGATTCATTTTAGCAAACTGTCAAACCTGAGGGGGGGTGGTGGTGGGAGCCTTCAAATTTGTAGCCCGATTTTCTGAAGTGACAGTGCCCAGAGCCCCTCCTAATTTGCAGCAGGTTCCTAAAGTAAGGACTCCTCAGGGAACTATCCCCTCATACTGTGAAGTTTGTCTTAACTTACTATACTTCACATTCCCCCTTAAGACCTCTCTACCCCTCAGGCCTTGAAAACCACTAATCTATTTTTGTCTTTATAGATTTACAAATGAAATCATACAATAGGGTGGTCTTTTATGATTGGCTTCTCTTAATTGGAATAATATTTTCAACCTTCATCCATGTTGTAGCATATATCATCTCTTCATCCCTTTTTATGGGTGAATAATATTCCATTGTGGGGATACACAACTTTTTGTTTATCCACTCATCAGTTTATGGACATTTAGGTTGTTTATACCTTTCAGCTATGGTGAATAGTATGTCTATAAACATTTGCATGCAAGTTTTTATTGGAACATCAGTTTTCATATTTTGGGGCTATATGCCTGTATGTGGGATTGCTGGATCTCAGGAGAATTCTATGTTTGGTTTATCGAAGAACCGTCAAATGCTTTTCCATAGTAGCTCCACCATTCTGCGTTCCCACAGCAATGTATGATGGTTCCAATTCCTCCACATCCTTTACAACGTTTATTAATTTCCATCATTTTGTTTATAGCCATCCTGGTGGGTGTGAAGTGGTATCTGGTTTGGTTTGCATTTTCCTAATGAGTAATGATGTTCAGCATCTTTCCATTTACTTGTTGGCACTTGCATATCTTCTTTGGAGAAATGTCTGTTTACACCCTTTGCTTGTTTTAAAATTGAGGTGTTTGTTGTTGTTGTCGTAAAAGCTCTTTAAATATAATTTCAACCCAAGACCATTATCATGTGTGTGATTTGCAAATATTCTCTCACGTTGTGTGGGTCACTTTTTCACTTTATTCATGGTGTCTTTTGAAGCACAAAAGCTTTAAATTATGATGAAATCCGTATTTTTTCTTTTGTCACTTGTAGTTTTGTTGTCAATTATAAGAAGGCTTTACCTCACCAAGATCACAAAATTGATCCTTATGTATTCTTTTTAATAATTTTATAGTTTTACCTTTTATCTGTATGTCTCTGATCCATTTTAAATTAATTTCTGTGTGCAGTGTAAGAACTTCATTCTTTTTTATGTGGATAGCTTGTTGTCCTAGCACTCTCTGTTGAAAAGACTATTTATTTTCTCCCCATTAGATTGTCTTAGCATCATTGTTAAAAATCAATTGACCATAAATATGAAGGTTTATTTCTGGACTCTCAATTCTATTCCATTGATCTATATGTTTATCTTTATTCTAGCACTGTGCTGTCTTGATTACTTTGGCTTTGCAGTAAGATTTGAAATAGGGATATGTGAGGCCAACTTTGTTCTCTTTAAGAGTGTTTGGCTATTCCAGGTGAAATCTCTAAATCTTAACAGTTATAGAGTATTTACTCTGTGAAGATATGGGTGGGCTTCACATGCAGAAGACATCACGTTCTACCACATACACACATAGCTACTTCACTCACTCCCCACACATACCCAGTTTCAGCTAGATCGTAAATTACAAGAAGAAAGGGATCACAATCTGATTTATTTTCAGATCTAAGATCTGACCTACTCCTTTTATTATACTGACTTGTTTCTGAGTTCAAAGGGAGGAAATGTTACAGCCTAGTGGGAGATTACCGAAGGTTTCATGTAAGTAGTAGTATGTCATCTGCATTTTAAAAGACTGCCAAGATTTTGGTGGGATGAAAAAAAGGCATAGGTTAGAATATAGAAAAAGAAAAAAAAAAGACTATTTGAAAGGAAAAAAAAAAAAGAAAATCTATTTCTTCTACGTTGACACTTCACTTTTGATACCATATGTGTATATTTTTTTACACCGAGCAATTTTCCAGTTCTTGGCAGACACTAGTAAGATGCTTTACATTCTGACTACTACATGGACTACTCGGAGTTAGAACTGACCACCAGATTAAGGGCTTGGTCTTACAGGACTGCCTCTGACTTCAGATGTCAAGCACAAGTCCCTGCTTGTCATCTGTGGTTTTCACCAACTAGCTATAAATTGGATGTTCCCGTCACCCCCGTCCTGGATTCAGTAATTCAATAGAGTGGCTCACAGAACTCAGGGAAATGCTTTACTTACCGTTACTCATTCCTTATACATGATTTTACAAAGGATACAAATCAGTAGTCAGTTGAAGAGATACACAGGGTTTGTCCAGAAGGGACAAAGTGCAGGAACTACCATCTCCATGAAACTTGGAGTATACCACCTTTTAAAAACTTGGATGTGTTCACAAACCTGGAAGCTCTATAACTCAGTCATTCAGAGTTTTTATGAATGTTCTATGACATAAGCAAGACTGATGAAAGCATTAAAGCACTGATTAAAGACTGATTGGAGCTGATCTCCAGCTCCTCTTTACTCTCCGGAGGTCAGCAGTGCGGGTGCTGAAAAGACCAACTCTTTAATCACATGGATGTTTCCTCTGGTAACCAAACCCTATTTGCCCAGAGTCATGTCATTAGCATAAATTCAGGTATGGTTGAAAGGTGCTTATTGTGAGCAACAAGAGACACCCCTATCACTCGAGGAATTCCAAGGGCGAGGAATTCCAAGTAGCTCTGTAGACAACACCATCTAAGATTGATGTAGTAGCTGAAACTAAGATGTCCAGCAAGACAGATGATGAGACATAAATCCATATCTTTCTATATATTATATAACAAATTGATATATTATTAACTATACATTTAACATATATTTGTGTGTGGCCCAAGAACTTCATATAGATAGATAGATAGATAGATATAGTCCTGAAAGTCAACGTGTTTTCAATTTCACTGAGGAAGTACTATATAACAAGATTTATTTAATATCTAGAAATTGGAAACAAGAAAGCCAACTAATATTTAATTAAAGAACTGCCATGGCATGATTGCTTTAGATAATCTGTTTTAACCAGTATCTTAACAAACAGCTTGTGAGATAAACATTAACGACTTTTGTATGTAAAAAGATAGTAAAGCTCAGAGGTATTAAACTATCTAAGATCAGACAGCATGAAAATGCCTGAACTGGGGTTATAACCCAAACCTCTCTGACCCCAAAGATCAAGTTTTTTCAAATGATGTGATATTTGAGTAGATAATCAATGGATGATAAAATGTCGTGGAATTGTTGAAGGCAATTTAGTGTGGGAGCCATGGGTTGGGAATATATTGACCTAGAAAGTGGGTTTCTTTAGTGGAACCTCATGGGATGGGACATGTAATTGGTGCTTGATAGATTTTTTCCCCTAATAAGTATAGGCAGAATAAACCACATTTCAAAAATTAGCAGTTCAACACATTACAGTTTTTAATACTGTGTTACAAACGGTCTGTAGTATTTGTTTTGTTTCACATATTAAATTGTATCTCCATGATCTTCTACATCTCTTTTCAGTAGAACATGTTCTATTGGGAATAACTGAAAGTCTGGAAAAAATGAATTTTAGTATTCAAGTGTTTTCCATTCTATGTGATCTGAGAAAAAAATTAGTTGGGAATAAGAGGAAAATATTCTGAAACCACTAAAAGCTATACTCATTTAATTACTATATTGTTGATTACAATGTAAAGGAGAATCTATTTTATTAAATAGATTAAATGCAGCTCATGCACATATTCCATAGATTTTGTCACATAGGGGTGCACAGTAATTGTCAAGATGCTAAAAGAGCAATTGGTGGTGTGTTTTGACATTTTCCTCCCAAGAAGGGGAACAGTATTAATCACCCCTGTGGGTATTTGGATATTTTGTAGACTAGGAAAGTCTTTAGCAATTGTGTATAATTTGGGGCATACCCTAAATTAACAGTAATCTATTTGTGGGTATATCTTTTATGCTAAGGTAATTTCTCACTTCCTCAGTTATTTAATTGTACTTTGAACAGTTTTGGCAGGGAACTCATTATGTATTCTCCTCACTATATTTTATTTTTATTATACAAAGTCACATTGAAATGAAATGGATACATGCATCATTGACTTTAATAGGATTTTGCATTGTAAGAATAATATGCAGGTACAGTGTACTGCATAGAAATATCTTGTGGGGTAAAAATAACAGGATTATTGTGGAATTCCACAGCCATATAACTCAACAGGCAGTCATTCCTACAGGTTATAGCTTTCTTTAGGGGGAAGCAGAAAACTGAAGGGCAAGTGGTTTCAACAAGCCCACATATGTAATATTCATTTTAGAGAGTATTGCCTGGAATACTTTGTAAATGTGAAATTGAATTTATGTAATGCAAAAGAGTTAAGAAAACCATAAAAACTGTGTACTGTATCCAAAGTCATTTCTTAACAAGTGAGAAGCCCATTTTACAAAGATTTCTTTGTAACTACAGTTTCTAAATGATTTTGTAATAATGCTCAGGACTCGATAAAATATCAGTTAGAAGTCTGAGCCAATTGACTTTCTTATGAGGCTAAAAATGAGCAAAAAATGACCATGATGGAGCAAATCAGTTATTCTGGGAATTAGCATTTATTGAGCGACTTTTCAGCTGCTATCAGGATGAACATGTAAGATGTGGCAAAGAATCATAGTTCTGAGTCAGATCTCTCTGGACCCGTTTACTTCAGTTGCATTGCACAGATGATTTAACCTCTGAGGTTCTTCAGTCCCCAAACAGGGATAATAATAGCATGTAACTCTTAGTGTTCTTAGAAGGAATAAATAAGTTGTGACATGAAAAGTGATTAGCATAGAGTTGGTTATATAGTATAGTATATTTCCCACTATAATCCCCCAAATATACACCACAGAATACTAGTGCCACCACATACAAAACTGTAACAACATATACAAGCTAGTCAACAAGTAACTACACAACATGGCCAAATTAGCTTGTGAATCTCAAGTGGGGGATAGTATATGAAGCAATTACTCATATACACACAGATAGTAAATGCTCTGAGCATTACTGCTATAATGGGAAGTGTTTACTTTTTCCAATTGAAATGTATTAAAATAAACATAAGGGAAGAGGATAAATATTTAAGTAGCATTTTGTCATCTTTTGCATGCCAAATTGCTGTTTACATAAGGTATCATTTATTGTTATATGTAGACTAACGTTTTTCAAAGAATGTTTCCCAGACCATTAGTTGGCAGGGTTGTCATAAGAAAAGGCCCACATGCTCAAACATTTCTGGGAAAAAGCCGAGTTAAATAAAAGTGAAAAGATTATTTCACATTCCATTTCCTGATTTATTTCCCAGTATTTTCGTGACTGTCTTTGGATAGTGGTCCTCAAGCTGTCGGATCTGAGACAGACAGAATGGAAAATAACTAATTATGAATGGAAACAGGAATGCAGCTTTTATTGGAAATATTTCTTCCATATAGTCTGTTTCTTGTGAGATACCTATAGAATATTGCCTTGTCCTCTGGGCTATGACTCATTTTAGAAGCAGAAACAATTTGTTGTCAGCAGTAATTCTCCCTAGCCTCTACTCATCTTTCTGCCTTTATATTTTAGAAAGACTTTCGAAGGAACCCTGATTTCCATTTTCTGAGTCAGGTCTTCCCACCTGTTTTCAGCTGTCCTCCACCACTATTCTTCTTCAACTGTTCCCATTGGTCACCAGAGAGCCCACAAATGCCAGATTATATGGCCATCTTTTTACTCTCCTCTTGATTTGAATTCTTTACCAAACCATCTTTTCTATTTGAAAATGATTGACTGGAAATTTTAGTAGTAAACGATGTTGCTAGAATTTACCCTTTTGCTTAATCTTATCTTCCTATAAATATCTGTCTTGTCTCACTATTCTTGTGGTACTGTGCTCCTCTCTAGCTGATACCCGAAAACTTCAATTAATATCTAATGACTGTCTTATTCCAAATCTACACCTCTAGGTCTAACATTTCCTAAGAAGGACAGACCCCTTCATCTCCCTCACATGCCCAAGAAAACTTGAATTTAAGATGAACTATACAATTCAGGAAGTCATAGCAGTGGACTATGGGACTACTTTGTTTTGCACATGCTGTATACTCTACTTACAATCATGAAAATATGATTTGCCTTTATCTCCACTAGGACATACGTGCTTTGAGGGCATGTACTCTTTATTCACAGATTCTTATTCTTAGAAACTAGCATGGCCACAGCAGAAACTTTTAAAAAGACACAAACAAATAGAAAAGTGAGAAAAACTGTCACTGGAAATGATACTTACATAGTTGAAGAGAGCAACTATGGCATTTGAGGTGTGAACTATACTCTATTTTGAGTATAATATTTTATTTGAAGAATAATTTTCCTTGAATGTGATGAGTTCTATGTTTGTGGGAGTAATGATCAAGTAGACACTTGTTGAGAATGCTATAGAATTGAAGTCTTTTCCGGTATATTAAAAATTCACTAAGTTCTATAAAAATTATGTTTGATGGTACATAAATGAAAGAATTTATGCATTTCCTTTTGCAGTTACTTTATCTTTTTGACAAGTAATATTGGATCTTTCATTTACTCTAGTAATATAAAATTTCCTTTTCATATCAATCTATTTTCATATAAAAGCAAATCAATAAATTATGAATTAATAAGATTGTAGGTAATTTGAGGATATAGAAAACTATAAAGATTATACAAGGTGTACATGTTTGGATTACAGCATGTTACAAATCAAATGAAAAATACAAAAGGATGACTTTTGAAGTCCCTTAAACCATTCTGTGATTTTAGACTTAATCTTTTTTTTTTTAAATGTAAGGTTTAACAGACTATTTTGAAGGTAAGATTCCAATGTCATTATGAATATTAAGCTTATTATTTAATCCAACCCTTATTTCTAAAACCCTTAGGTTTAAATGCCTAATACCTACTTTATGAGGATTCATCTTGGGGTCCTTATTGATTTAATTCATTTTTAGTAAGAAGGAAAAACAAAATTATTTTTCCATGGGTTTCCTGTTGTCTTGTTATTTCTGTGAATAACATGTGCCTGGGAAAAGGGATACTCTTTGAATAGGTTGCATGTATCTGAAATGCATGGAGCAGTCTGTGCATGTGTGCATGCATATGTGCGTGTGCATGTGTGCTTACACATTTATATTTGAAAAGGAAGTCATGGAGCGGTTGCCGTAGCAACATAGCATTGTTTCTCAAAGAGCGAAGTAAATAAGCAGTTTTCACATAACACCCACCATTGTCTTGACGCTGACATTTGCCCCTAAAGCAAACCCTTAACTCAATATAAGGTTTTAGGACCAAGGAAAGGAGTTTCATGAGTTATGCATTTTGGGGTGTAAACCCCACAAAAGCACTTGGATACTTCCAAAGAAGAGAGTTCTGTAGTCAGATACGCCTCTGCAATCTAAATTAGCAAGAGAAGTTTTAAAAATGAGATCAAGAAGATCTCACATGCTCATGCATCTTTCATAGATTTTTATTTGGATATTTGCACAACACCGCAGAATGTCACGTACAACTATGAAGGGGTTTTAGAGAGGTTATCCCATGTAAAACCAAAGAAAGTTATAGGATTAAGGCTTAAGGGATGTTGAAGTTGCAGGGGACCTCAGACATCATTTGGGCAGGTGTTTCCTATACTACACAAAATTTCCTGGACTATTTTTCTATATAAACTATAATTACATAGTTTTAAAGGAATTATTTAAAAGGTTTTTTTTATTCAGATTAACTTAAAGGTCTAGTTCAGGAGATTTGCCAATCAAACAGTAGCTACTATTATTTATAACACCTTTTCTCACAAGTCACTTACACTATCAGAACACTGATATGGGGAAAATTAAAATATGGACAAAAATTATGTTATCAAATATATACCAAAAAACAAGACAGAAAACATTATTTTCCTTTTATCTCACATAAAGGTGTCCAAGAGTACATTTTCCTCTTTAGTTTGCTTGCCAATATAACATGTATTTAAATCAATTCTTATGTATTTCCTAGAATATTTACAGTTTAGAGAAAGCTATCATTTCTTTATCCTAAGTACTTTACTAATGAGTTAATAAAATAATATGTGTGATGGGTGTACTAATCTGATAGTTATTTGAACTTTGCTGCTTCTTTCTTTTTTCCAATGACTAATTGCTATTTAGGCACGCTGAAGTATTTTCTAGGGAGTTTAACTAGCTGTTGTAAATTAAACTATGAGGCCATGTCCTCTTAATTGAAGTGGAAGTGCAAATAATTGACCTTAAACTTAAATACCTCGTGTTCAAGTAAGGACGTCCTGTTTTAGCAATACAGGGGGAAAAAATAGCTCTCCACCAATATACCAGTTACGAAACGCTTAGCAAAGACTTACGAGAAGGGAATATATGCCATATGAAAGATACTCATTTTATTCTCCCCTGTAAACCAGCACAGCTTCTGCATCCCTGAGAATACTGCTGAATGATAGAACATGCGTCTACTTATTGATTTCTCTTTTCTGAGCAAATAATAATCATTGGTGACTACTTTCTGAAGCGTATTTCAAAGACGTTTGCCCTATTAGAACCTCCAAGTGTTGCTGAAAGCACATTGTAAATATAGGGACAGAAAAATTTCAATTTCAATGAAAAGTAATATTTAAAAGTGTAATTACTATAATGATTTATGTATCTGACAATTCAGAATGGTTCTGTTGATAGCTCTGAAAATATATGTATTTACATAGCAATCCTGGGCTCCTAAAGTGCTTAATGAACAATTGGAGTGTTAGTTGTTCATTAAACTGTTGTTAATTTTAATTGACTACTTCAGTTTCTATTCAAGATGCGTGTTTTGAAAACTCACCGTGTTACAGATCGACCTTCCTTCCTTTCTCCCTTTTTCCCTCCCTCCCCTTCCTTCTTTCCGTCCTTCTTTTTTCCCTCCCTTTTCTTCTTCCTTTCCTATCTACCCTCCTTTCTACATTTCTTTATTATTTAATTCCATTTTTCTTTCTTTTTAATTATCTTAACAAATACAACTCAAAATGTGCTTTCCAGTTACTTCCCCATAAACATTTTGTTGTCAGAATGCACTGAAATAAGTAGAGAAATTAACAGTAAGAGTTTAGAAACGTTTAGAGCGATTTGACATTGCTGTGATACCTGCGGAAGCCATCAGCGGTCCTACTGCATTCAACAGTGTATAGAGCACTTTGCTTTGTGGAACACACTTGGTGCAAACTGAGTATTCCTTTAGGCACTTGGACCATTTAAGATCTACTGTAGGCTGGAGGGTATTTTAAACAGATAGCTCAAGAAGTAATGGCCCAATAAACCTAGTGTCTTAAGTATTCACAGAGACTAAGCCATATAAAGATCTACGCTCTGGTTTCATCTCTGCCCTTTCCCTTTTAGGACCTTGGACAAGGCATCTAATTTTTTTAAAAAAGTCTTTATTATTTGTTTGTTTGTTTGTTTGTTTGACAGGGGGAGGGAGAGAGAGAGAGAGAGCAAGCAGATATAAGCAGGGGGAGCAACAGAGGGAGAGAGAGAATTAGTCTCCCTGCTGAGCAAGGATTCCAATTCCAGGGGTCATTTCCAGGACTCTGAGATCACGACCTGAGCCTAAGGCAGAGGCTTAACTGACCAAGGCATCTAATTTCTTTTCTTTTTTCTTTCTTTATTTTTAAAGATTTTATCTATTTTTTTGACAGAGACACAGCCAAGAGAGGGAGCACAAACAGGGGGAGTGGGAGAAGGAGAACAGGCTTTCTGTGGAGCAGGGAGCCCAATGATGCAGGGCTTGATCCCAGGACCCTGGGATCATACCTGAGCCTAAGGCAGATGCTTAACAACTAAGTCACCCAGGCGCCCCTCAAGGCATCTAATTTCTATGGCTTTTTTTCTTGCATCTCTAAACTTGGAACTTAAACTTGCACAGCAAAAAGTCAAGAGGGCTAGAATTTTCATTGGATTATTGCCTCCTTTTCACATTCATATATAACATAGATAAATTTCATCAACGTGAACAAACAGGTTTATATTTAGTGTTTTCCACTTTAGACACTTAAGTATGTGTCACCCATTTGTTATGGTCTTCATAAGTGTGCTTTTCAATGACAAAATAATATCCTATTATGTTACTGAATAATATACTTAACCCACTTAATTTTTAGACATTTTCATGTATTTGATTTCAGCATTAGAATTATTTGTGAGTATAAATACTCATGCATATACCCTTCTGCCATAGGGGTGATTCTTTTTTGTTTTGCTTTGTTTGAAATTTTAAATTTAGATATAAATCACATGACAGTTCTAGTATTCATACCATAAAATTCACAGTATAGAAGTAACAATTCAGTAGTTTTTCTTATAAAGCTGTGTCACTATCCCATTACCTAATTCCAGAAGTTTTATCACCCCATAAGGAATATATCTTCAATTCTGTTAGGTAAATAACTAGGCCTGGGAAGAGTTGGGTCCTATAATAACTCTGTTAAACATTTTTGAGAACTACCAAACTGAATTCTGAAGTGCCTTCATTAGTTTACATTCCCACCAGCAAATGATGAGGGTTCCATATTCTCTATATACCCACCAACACTATTTACTGATAATTTTTTCTTTTCTTTTCTTTTCTTTAAATTTTTATGTATTTTTTTCTTTTCAGTGTTCCAGAATTCATTGTTTATGCACCACACCCAGTGCTCCATGCAATTCGTGCCCTCTATAATACCCACCACCCGGTTCACCCAACCTCCCACCTCCCTCCCCTCCAAAATCCTCAGTTTGTTTCTCAGAGTCCACAGTCTCTAATGGTTCGTCTCCCCCTCCAATTTCCCCCAGTTCACTTTTCCTTTCCTTCTTCTAATGTCCTCCATGTTATTCCTTATGCTCCACAAATAAGTGAAACCATATGATAATTGACTCTCTCTGTTTGACTTTTTTCACTCAGCATAATCTCTTCCAGTCCCGTCCATGTTGATACAAAAGTCGGGTATTCATCCTTTCTGATGGAGGCATAATACTCCATAGTATATAATGGACCACATCTTCCTTATCCATTCGTCCGTTTAAGGGCATCTTGGCTCTTTCCATAGTCTGGCGACTGTGGCCATTGCTGCTATGAACATTGGGGTACAGATGGCCCTTCTTTTCACCACATCTGTATCTTTGGGGTAAATACCAGTAGTGCAATTGCAGGGTCATAGGAAAGCTCTATTTTTAAATTCTTAAGGAATCTCCACACTGTTTTCCAAAGTGGCTGTGCCAACTTGCATTCCCACCAACAGTGTAAGAGGGATCCCCTTTCTCCACATCCTCTCCAACACACGGTGTTTACTGTCTCGTTAATTTTGGCCATTCTAACTGGTGTAAGGTGGTATTTCAATGTGATTTTGATTTGAATCTCCCTGATGGCTAGTAATGAACATTTTTTCATGTGTCTATTAGCCATTTGTATGTATGTCTGCATTGGAGAAGTGTCTGTTCATGTCTTCTGCCCATTTTTTAAAAATATTTTATTTATTTATTTGACAGACAGAGATCACAGGTAGGCAGAGAGGCAGGCAGAGAGAGAAGAAGGGAAGCAGGCTCCCCGCTGAGCAGAGAGCTCGATGCGAGGCTCGATCCCAGGACCCTGGGATCATGACCTGAGCCTAAGGCAGAGGCTTTAACCTCTAACTTTAACTTTTAACTGAGCCATCCAGGCGCCCCTTCTGCCCATTTTTTGACATGGTTATCTGTTTTGTGTGTGTTGAGTTTGAGGAGTTCTTTATAGATCCTGGATATCAGCCCTTTGTCTCTATTGTCATTTGTGAATATCTTCTCCCATTCTGTGGGTTGCCTCTTTGTTTTGTTGACTGTTTCCTTTGCCATGCAGAAGCTTTTGATCTTGATGAAGTCCCCCTGAATCATTTTCGCTTTAGTTTCCTTTCCCTTTGGAGACATCTTGAAAGAAGTTGTTGTGGCCGATGTTTAAGAGGTTACTGCCTATGTTCTCCTCTAGGATTCTGATAGATGGCTGCCTCACGTTGAGGTCTTTTATCCATTTCGAGTTTATCTTTGTGTACGGTGTAAGAGAATGGTCAAGTTTCATTCTTCTACACATAGCTGTCCAATTTTCCCAGCACCATTTATTGAAGAGACTGCCTTTTATCCACTGTGTATTTTTTCCTGCTTTGTCGAAGATTATTTGACCATAGAGTTGAGGGTCCGTATCTGGGCTCTCTACTCTGTTCCACTGGTCTATGTGTCTGTTTTTATGCCAGTACCATGCTGTCTTGGTGATCACAGCTTTGTAGTAAAGCTTGAAATCAGGCAACCTTATACCCCCAGTTTTGTTTTTCTTTTTCAACATTTCCTTAGCAATTCAGAGTCTCTTCTGATTCCACACAAATTTTAGGATTGTTTGCTCTAGCTCTTTGAAAAATGCTGGCGGAATTTTTATTGGAATGGCATTGAAAGTATAGATTTCTCTGGGTAGTATAGACATTTTAACAATGTTTATTCTTCTGATCCATGAGCATGGAATGGTCTTCCATCTTTTTGTGTCTTCTTCAATTTCTTTCATGAGTGTTCTGTAGTTCCTCGAGTACAGATCCTTTACCTCTTTGGTTAGGTTTATTCCCAGTTGTCTTATGGTTCTTGGTGCTATAGTAAATGGAATCGATTCTCTAATTTCCCTTTCTGTATTTTCATTGTTAGTGTATAAGAAAGCAACTGATTTCTGTACATTGATTTTTTTATCCTGCCACGTTACTGAATTGCTGAATGAGTTCTAGTAGTTTGGGGGTGGAGTCTTTTGGGTTTTCCATATAAAGTATCATGTCATCTGCGAAGAGAGAGAGTTTGACTTCTTCATTGCCAATTTGAATACTTTTTATTTCTCTTTGTTGTCTGATTGCTGTTGCTAGGACTTCTAATACTATGTTGAACAAGAGTGGTGAGAGTGGGCATCCTTGTCGTGTTCCTGATTTCAAAGGGAAGGCTGTCAGTTTTTCCCATTGAAGATTATATTCGCTGTGGGTTTTTCATAGATTTTATGAAGTTGAGGAATGTTCCGTCTATCCCTATACTTTGAAGCTTTTTAATCAGAAATGGATGCTGGATTTTGTCAAATGCTTTTACTGCATCAATTGAGAGGACCATGTGGTTCTTCTCTCATTGATTGATTTGTGAATGCTGAGCAACCCTTGCAACCCAGGGATAAATCCCACCTGGTCATGGTGGATAATCTTTTTAATGTACTGTTGGATCTTATTAGCCAGAACCTTCTTGAGAATCTTAGCATCCATATTCATCAGGGATATTGGTCTTAAATTCTCCTTTTTGATGGGGTCTTTGCCTGGTTTGGGGATTAGGGTAATGCTGGCTTCATAAAAAGAGTCTGGAAGTTTTCCTTCTGTTTCAATTTTTAGAAACAGCCTCAGGAGAATAGGTATTATTTCTTCTTTGAAAGTTTGGTAGAATTCCCCAGGGAATCCGTCAGGTCCTGGGCTCTTGTTTTTTGGGAGGTTTTTGATCACTGCTTCAATCTCATTACTAGATATTGGTCTCTTCAGATTGTCTTTTCATTATAACCATACTAGTGCATATAAAATGATAGTTCATTTTTGCTTTAATTTGCATCGCCAGAATTACTAATGATGTTGAGCATCTTTCAAGTGTTCATTTGCCATTTTTATTTCTTTGAAAAAATATCTATTGAGATTCCTTGTCCATTTTTGAACCTTATTTTTTTTTTTAAGATGGAGATGGGGGGAGGAGCAGAGGTAACAGGAAGAGAGAATCTGAAGCAGGCTCCATGCCCACTGTGGAGCCTGACACAGGACTGGATTTCACAACCCTGAGATCATGACCTGAGCTGAAATCAAGAGTCAGACGCTTAACTGACTGAGCCACCCAGGCACCCTTCTTTATCTTTTTATTGTTGAGTTGTAATACTTTATATATTCTGGATATTAAATCCTTAGAATATTATTTGCAGATGTCTTTCCCATTCTATAGTTCTTCTTTCACTATCTTAATAGTGTCTTTTGAGGCACCAACATTTTTAATTTTAATGAAGTGCAATTCATTCACTTTTTCTTTTGTCCGTTGTGGTTTTGTTACTGTATCCAAGAAGGTTTTGTCTAATTCAAGGTCATGAAGACTCACTCCTAGGTTTTCTTGAAGGGCTTTATGGTTTGAGCTTAGTTTTAAATACTACTTTTACATCTATAATGTAGTTTGAATAAATTTTTATATATAATCTGGGTGAGAGGTCTGATTTCATTCCTTTGCATGTGGATAAAAAGCTATGTCAGCACAATTTATTGAAAAGATTATTCTTTCCTCACTGAATTATCTTGGAACCCTTGTCAAAAATCAACTGGCTATAGTTGCATGGGTTTATTTCTATACTCTCAGTTCTACTCCACTGATAACAGTTCTATCCTATCAGTACTGCACTGTCTTGCTCACTCTCTCTGCATTAACTTTTGAAACTGAGAGGTGAGTCCTATAACTTTGTTCTGCTTTAAGATTAGTTTGTCTGTTCTGTATCTCTTTAATTTCCAGATCAAATTAAGAATTATCTTGTCCGTTTTTGCAAAAAAACAACCACTCCCCCCAAAAATAATAAACAACTGGAATTTGGCTAGGGATTTGGTTGTATTAGATACATTTGGCTAATACCGCCATTCCAGCTATATTAAATCTTCTAAATTATAAACATAGGATGCGTTTTCTATTTATGTCTTCTTTAGTTTCTTTCAATAATGTTTTACCATTTCAGTGTGCAAATCTACTTCTTAAGAGTCTTTATGTATTTTATTATTTTGATTCTATTATAAATGAAATTCTTTTCTCAATTTTATAGGTGGGTTTTTGGATAATATATAAAAATATTTTTTATTTCTTATATTAGTCTTTTATCCTGCAACCTTGCTAAAATCTTCTATTAGCTGTAATGTATATCTCCCCCCCTTTTTTTTGGTAGATTCCTTAGGATTTTATACATAAAAGAACATGTCATCTAAAAATGGAAATAATTTTACTTTTTTCCTTTCTTGTCTGGTGTCTTTCATTCCTTTTTCTTCCTTATTTGCTCTGCCCAGAACCTCCAGTACAATGCTGAATAGAAGTTGAAATCAGATATTTTTGTTTTATTCCTAATTTAGGGGAAATTTTTATATCTGTCATGTCTTTTCATGGATATGTCATCTGTGGGTGTTTTAAAGATAAGCTTTATCAAGCTGAGAAACTTCTCCTTTATTCCTAGTTTGTTGATTTTTTTAATCACGAAAGAGTGCTTAATTTTTTGCAATAATTTTTCTGCATTTATTGAAATAATCATGTAGATTTTGTCCTTTAGATTCTTAGTATGGTGTACCATATTTTTTTAAAAGATTTTGTTTATTTATTTGATAGACAGAGAACACAAGTACACAGAGAGGCAGGCAGAGAGAGAGAGAGAGAGAGGAGGAAGTAGGCTCCCCGCCAAGCAGAGAGCCTGACGCAGGATTCAGTCCCAGGACCCCAGGATCACGACCCAAGCCAAAGGCAGAGGCTTAACCTACTGAGCCACCCAGGTGCCCTGGTGTACCATACTGATTGCTATACATATATTGAGTATATTTTCTTAAGCATTCCTGGAATAAATCTCATTTAATCATATGTAGAGGTGTTTTTACGCATTGATGGTTTTGGTTTGCTAGTATTTTACTGATAATTTTTTTCATCAATATTCATAAGGAATATTACTTTGGAATTTTCTTGATATGTCTTTGGTTTTGGCATCAGCTTAATACTGGATTTCTTGACTGAGTCAAGAAATGTTCCTTTCTCTTTTATGATGGGGGAAAGTTTTCAAAGGATCATTATTAATTATTTTCTTAAATGCTTGAGAGAATTTACAAGTGAGGTAATCATATTCTGGGCTTTTCTTTGTGGGAAGTCTTAAAATTATTAAGTCATTCTTAATTGTAACTTTATGTAGAGTTTGTTTTCTTTTTCCTTGAATCAGTGTTGGTAGTTTATGCCCCTGGGACTATTCTGTTTCATGTACATTATCCAATTTGTTGCACATAGTTGTTTATAATATTCCCTTATAGTCCCCTCTTATAGTCTTTAAATGGCAATACCCTTTCTTTCATTCCCAGTTTTAGTAATTTCAGTTTTCTCTTTTCCCCTCTGCTGATCAGTCCACCTAAAAGTTGATTGATTTTGCTTATCTACTGATTTTGTTATTCTAAGAACCAACTTTTTGTTTTTCTCTATCAATTCCCTAATTTTCTGTTATTTATATCCATTTTAATATTTATGATTTCTTTCCTTTTGCTTGCTTTGGATTTAATTTGCTCTTTTTCTCTATCTTCTCCAGTTGAAAGTTTAGATTATTGATTTCAGATCTTTCTTATTTTTTCATATAGGTATGAAAAAATTGTTCTTGATTTTCTAATTGTTCTACTTACTATTGTTAAGTGGGGTTTTCAGATCTCCACTATTCTCACTGACTCCCTTTGGTTATGTCAGTTTTGCCTCATGTCTTTTGGGAATCAGTTTTAGGTGCATTTTTCATTAGAATATAGTGAGAGGGAAACGTGATTTGTTGTGAAAGCAGACACTTTAAGCCCTGATGATTAGTCGGGAGCTAAGCTACATTTCATTCATGTAGAACTTAAAGAAGAATTGACATTTCCTCAAGAGATCTGAATTTATCAGTATACTTTCTTAAGTGGTACAACTAATTCCAAAGAATCCCTTCCCGCTCTCTTCTTTTTGTTCTTTCTCACCAGTACTACTTACTACTTTTCTTCACCCTAATCTCAAATTTCTGTTGCTGTTGGCTTATTCTACTGATAAACTGAGGATAAACCTTCTCTCTCTACATATATTTCCTTCCTCTGAATTTCAGGTCCTTGCTTCAGTAAATGTTTCTCTTATCCTAGCTTCACGATTCAGCACAATCTCTCTACAGTCTCCTAATAAAGGCTGAATCACATCCCATGCCATTATGAGACCATTAATGAGCTCAGCTTTGCCTACACCATACTTCAATATCCTTAATTTAGTCTAATCACTGACCATTCTAAATGGCTTTTATCATTGTATTTGCTTCCCCCTCCCACCTTTTTGCTGGACAATTCTGTACTGTCCCTTGAAGATTCTCATTCACCCTTTTTGAGGTAAGCTAGTTGAGTAATTAGAGCCTCATCTTCTGAAAATCCATTTCCCTCCTTCTTAGCCATAGGATCTTGACTAGCTTATTGGATCTCTCACTAAGCCTTAAGATCCTCAGTGGTATGTTGGTAATTAATAAGATTGTTATGGTAATAACAAGTATAAACTCATTTAAAGTTTTGACTTGAAAATAGTAACCACTCAAAATACTAGTTATAAAATACACTATTATTTTATTTATTACTTTGAGATTCTTTTTTTTTTTTTTAAAGATTTTATTTATTTGACAGACAGAGATCACAAGTAGGCAGAGAAACAGGCAGAGAGAGAGGAGGAAGTAGGCTCTCTCTTGAGCAGAGAGCCCAATGTGGGACTTGATCCCAGGACCCTGGGATCATGACCTGAACCGAAGGCAGAGGCTTATTACTTTGAGATTCTTTAGGAAGTATTCCATGATCAACCTTCCATCCTGAGTGCCGTATTTATGGCGGGTTTTATTAGGTGATACTCTCTCAGTCACCATATTTACATATACAAACATAGAATTATAGCATCATGTGAACTTTTTTCCCTCCCTGTGGGCTGTGAATTTCATGACAGTAGAGGTTATATCAAATTCGTCCTTGAACATTCAAGGACAAGTACAGATAACTCTATAAGATGGCAATTTTTTTTTCCAATAAGCAGATTCTATACTGAAAAGAATGAAAGTAGACATCAAGCTATTCTCATTCTACATACCTTTCCTTGAGTTCTGTCATGGCAGACATTTTTATACCAGTTTTACTATCTTGATCTTGGGAATGAAAGACTTTCAAGCTCTAAACCTTGATTAAGATGTTTCAAATCTGTTCTTGAGTTCAAATGAGCATGAGATAGGTGGTCCTCCTCTTTTGAGTATAAACGATTATGTCACTTTAACTTTCTTGAGGCAGAATTGAAAATCAAGGTCAGAATATCTGTATGGGTTCAGTGAGATAAACTAAACATAAGGTATGTGTACTTGTTAGATTGGAACTATTTTCTGAAAGGTAAAAAATAAATACTGAAGGGGAAGGTCAAATTGTCTGGTACTAAGGAACCAAAAATTGATTTATTTTATGAAAGAGTCATTTTCTTTGTTTTGCTGAGAAGATTTATTATATGATATCTTTGGATATATGGTGATGAAAAAAATGAATATCTATGTTTGGCACTGCTTTTTAAAAACATGTTTGATGTGTTTGTGGAGATAATAGGAAAATATAATAGTGAATTCTAATGAGTAGTATTATCCTACCATTTATCTGTAAAATACTTATTTGTAAAAGTGTTTACTGTGATTAACAAATATTTATTTTTGATGATGCTTTCCTGATAGGGGAATGTTTATTGATTGCACATATTCTGGGGAGAATTTTAATCACAGACTTAGTGAAGAAATGTGACTATTAGTAAAGCTCTGATTTATCACTAGTAATTTCCCCCTCTGTTATTTTAATTGAAGATATTTTATTTCTATTGCAGCTTATGTCCTGTCTAAGAAAATTACACAATATAAAAAGTTGTGGGTGTTATTGGTGCTACTTAGAAATATATTCTAGTGCCTTTCCTCTTTGAGGTATATGGCAGGATTATACTTCCTAATCTGTTTGCTAGCATACAGGGCCACGTGACAGTCTGATATTAAGCTGTGAGCTGAAGCAATGTGTGTTGCCTCTGGGTGGATGAATCAGGAATCAGTGACATGAAATACTATAGATCTCTTCTTTTGCAGGATAGAGAAGGCACATATTGAGATGAAGTTTTCTATGCTGATAAGTCATCACATACTTACTGGTTTAAAACAACACATATATATTATCTCACATTTTTTCGTGCATCAGGGATCCAGATTTAGCTTAACTGAGTTCTTTGTTTAGGATCTCAGTAGTCTGCAGTCGAGGTTTCAGCTGTCCTGCATTCCCGTGTGGAGGCGTCAGTGGGAAATATCCATTTCCAAGATCATTCAGCTTGTTGACAGAATTCATTTCCTTTGCAGCTCTGGAAGTGAAAGTCCAGGCTTCTTCCTGGTTATTGACTAGAAGCCATCTTCTGGTTCCTAGAGTCTACTTATGGTTCCTAGAGTCAGCCCGTAGTTTCTAGAGTCCACCAGCACTTCCTAGAGGCTCTCCACATTGCCTTGTGTGCTTTCCCAACATGGGCATTTATTTCATCAAGCCAACAAGGAGAGTCTCTAGAAAGCCATCTGTTAGGAATGTGGGGTCTTTTTATAATAGAACATAATAGTGGGAATAATATAGTGTCACCTTTTACACATTCTGTTGTTTAGGCAAGTTATCACAGTTCTCATCTCCTCAAGAGAAGAGTATCACGAAAGTATGAACACCAGGAGGTTGGAATTGTGGGGGTCACTTTAGAGTCTAGAGTTCATTCACTACACACAGGAAGCACTACCCCCATCACATTCCATTAGACATAGAACCTGAGTGAGAAATAGTGTTCTGTTACATTATAAACTAGAGATTTGGGGAGAGGGGTGTTTGTTACAGAAGAGAAATCCAGTTCATCTTGACAGAGAATATGGTATCAATGTAATCTTTGTGTTTCTTTTAATCCAGTTCTGATGTGTAATTTTCATTTGTTACCATTATATCCTATATCTGTATCTTTCACTCTTTTGTACTTCATTATGTCTTTTTCTTCCATTTGGTTGTGAACTGTGCAAGATAACATCCAGACCTATATCCTCAGTACTTTGCACACTGCTTGACTGGTGATAGAAGTGTTTTTTCAGGTCCAGAAATGTATCTGGAAATTAAATCTGTTGAGTATCATGGCCAACACTAATTTCAATCACCAAACACTGCATGAGTAAATCAGATTTTGGCATGATACCATTAGCTATGTCGAGGCCCTTGAAATGAAAGAGCCCCAAGAAATCCTTGTATGTTCTAGTGGGTGCTGCTTATGATTTCAGCAATTCATTCATTGAGACCTGTTTGTGTGGTTGCTAATGGCTATTTGTGAAGGAGAATTTTCAGTTCTCACTATTGGGAATAATGCTACATACCCAAAATGTGGTTTTGTTTTACTTTTGTTCTTTTCCATATTAGCAACTGTAAATAGAGCTCTTCTGTATTATCTCAACGATGTGACTATCAGAGCTGATTTAGAGATTAATTTTTGATGAGCTTTGAGTAAGTTTATCAGACTCTGTGTCCTGTGATAATAGTAACCTCATTCTACCTCCATCTTTGTTAGTTACATTTAATTCTCTTCTGGTGTATTTTTCTCACTTTGTAATTTTATCTTACTATGTTGAATAAATCTTTGTTATGAAAAAGAAGTAAGACAGCTTAAAAAGGGTGGCAAAAAAATGGATGGATAGATAGGAAGGAAGGAAGGACAGAAGGAAGAAGGGTGAGAGAGAGAAAGAAAGAAAGAAAAAAAGAAAGAAAGAAAAGAGGGGGAAAGGCAAGGCAAGAAAAAAAAAAGAAAAGAAAGAGGGAGGGAGGAAGAAAGGAAAGAAAAAAGAAAGGAAGAAAGAGAGAAAGAAATGCTGGCAGGCATATATAATAGCACTCGGTGAATGTTTATTGAATTATTTAGGCAATAACTGCTTTACTCACATCTACAATGACAAAACAGAATAAGACCAAGTATTTGTACTTTGAGAAAAATATAGGCTTTGGAAATATATGGACTTAGATTCAAATTTCAGTTTTGCTACTTATATGCCTTGTTAAATTTACTTTCTTTTCTCTGAACTTTCATTTCTTTATCTGTAAAAGGAAGATATTCTTGAATTTAGAGATTTATTTTGAGGAAGAAATACAGTAACTTGTGTATGATAGCTAGCATACTGCTTTGCAAGTATTAGTTAATAAACAGTAGCTATTTAGTTCTACATGTTACCATAGTTGAGTTGTTTACTGTAGTATAAACATAGAATAACATTTTGTACCTAAATTCACTGTGTATGTGTTTTTAAATCACAACTCTAATTAAACAAATAATTCTTTGTTTAATAATCTGGATTTTCTCATTGCAAAGATAACAGAAAAATTACCCCTGATTAATAGAAGCCTGCAGTTTCCATAAAGGGAGGTGGATATAAATAGCAGAGATCTCCCAGACTGTACAGACTATTAATGACATATGGTAAAGACTATTAATGGCATATGATTATCTTCAATTCTTTCATACTAGAGACACACATATTAACAGTGAAAACAACTTTGCTAGTTCATGACCAAACTAAATACATTATACAAAATTCCTTACAGTAAACAAAAACAAAAACAATTTCCTGCTATTTTTCCGTTCCTTTCTTCTTCCCTTCCTCCCTTGTCTCTTTCTCCTTCCCTTTCTCCCCTCCTTCTTTCTCTCCTCTTTCCCTCCCTGTCTCTCCCTTCCTTCCATCCCTTGCTTTTTCCCCTCATTCTACAAAAATTTAGAAGGAAAAAAATATATATTCTCTGGTCTCCATTCAGCTTACATTTCCTGGAAATGAGGGACTGCGATGGGAAAGACATAGACTAGATGGGTGAATAGACAGACTATATCAAAGGGTAAAAAATGCTGTCAGGGAAAATAAAACAGGGTAAGGAAGAGAAAGTGGTGGCAGAAACCAAAAGTAAATAATAATTGCTAAGTGTGCCAGTTTGTACCGAGAATAGCAAGGGAGTGCAACTGATTCTCACTGAGGGAGTGGGAAAATGGAAGGCAGTAGGATTAGAAAGGTAGGAATGATGGGGTACATTATGAGAGCCCAGCGTAATCCTGATGACACTGGCTTTGGTGATTCTGAGTAGAGCCTCACAGTTTCCTATACTTCCAGCAGGAGTCTCCATGCCTGGCTGAATCACTAGCGCAGTGTTTTTTCTCTGCGTGAGAGTTCCTTGGCGTTGTCAAGACCAGCAGAGAAGTGCTGTAACAAAGGTTATGGTCAGATTGATGGATAATTCCTGTTACTCTAATGAGTATGGCATTAGATAACATCACTGTGCATGCTCTTGTCCAAACAAGATGGCTTCCCATTTCCCGTCTGTGGAAAGGAATAGAAATTAGGACTCTGATTATACGGGGGCTTTGATATGGATATGACCCTCCCCTCCTTTACCTCAGCCACTATCCTCTTTTATTCACACTTTGATTGTACTGGAATTCCTTCAGTTCTCAGTCCTGATTTTCCCTCTGAATGGAGAGATCAACAACCTATGAGCTCTTATGTCCTAAAATATTCCTCCCGATTTCCTAATCCTTCTTTAATGTCCCCAAAATGCATTCTTTAATGATTTCCCCCAAAACTAAATTTCATTTTCATCCTCTGATTTTCTTGTTATAATGCATTTAATGAGGCACTGTAATTACCTTTCAGGGGGCTTTATTTTATTTCCCACTAGACTGGGAGCTCATTGTGCACAGGAAACTTAAGATGTTCAGAGGTGAGGACAAGTACTGGTTTAGGAGTCATTCATTAGGTATTGTTGAAGTAAGGGAAGACATTCGTGGTGGAATAGGAATTCAGTTATTTCACTGAATTGACCAGATATTTGGCTTTATTGACTCTTTTTTTTTTTTGCTTTGATGTCTGTTGAACAGCAAAAGGCATGAGTTTCTGACTAACAAAGTATACAGATAAATTTTGATTTCCTCCGTGGATTTGTGCCAAGGAGCTCAGGAGAGACCCATGCTTTTATAAAGCACAAATGAATACCTGAAAATGAACTTCACCCCATGATAATAAGCTAACACCTTTATACTATCAGGAATATAAGTTCAGTTTTTTTTTTTTCTTGTTTGTTTTTTGTGTTATCACCACAATATTTTCTATTGAAGAAAAACTTCAGGGGATATGCTGCCATAGCTTTATGGCAGCATTTTTTTTTAAAGATTTTGTTTATTTATTTGACAGATATCACAAGTAGGCAGAGAGGCAGGCAGAGAGAGGGAGAGGGAAGCAGGCTCCCTGTTGAGCAGAGAGCCAGATGCGGGACCTGATCCCAGGACCCTGAGATCATGACCTGAGCCGAAGGCAGAGGCTTAACCCACGGAGCCACCCAGGTGCCCAATGGCACCATTTCTTAGTTGAAACTAAATTTCTAAATTTAGTGAAGGAAGACAGTCACATAGAAGAATTTTTTTTTTCATTTAGAAAAAATAAAAAGACCTTGTTACTTCAGTATAATGGAAAATAAACATAGGCTTGGCAAATAATTTTGAAAAGTAAGACTTTGGAAATGTTCCAGAGCTATTTTAATTATGCTCAAACTATATTTCCAAAGAAACTATCTCCTTTAAATAAATAACTTCTGAGACATTAGCATATCATATTAAATAAACCCAATACAGCATTATCCTGTGAGGATGATAGTTCTTATATATAACTTTCCAGATTTAATCTATTTGATAAATTATTTATCTTTGTGACTTTCCAGAGTTCTTTAAATCAGAATATGACTACCAAAAAAAACCTGTTAACAATGACTCAAACAATGTATATAGAATCTATACTTTACACTCTGTCATTATCTTACACCTATAATTGAATTCAGAATTCAAACTATGTGAGTTGATTCTGATAATGTTTTCTAATTCCCTTGTCACTAAAAAATTGGTCGCTAAAAATCAACTACTTTTATATTAAGAAATGAAATCCTCTGCCTTGTTTCTTCTACAGTTTCCGCATATGGCTCATTTATTTCTGCTGCCCTGAGCTGCTGGTATCCCCTGCTCATTTCCATTAGGATTCTGTATTCTTGTCAGGACTTGTCTGAAGGAAAGGCCAACTTCACTAATATTGCTCCAAATACATGTTATCTTCAGTATTTTAACCATCTTGTTCCCAAGGAGACTTTGCCTTCCTTAACTATGTAGTTCTAAAATAACTGCTGGCCATTACTTTTTTCAGGAAAAAGTTTATGCCCTTGTTTGCCTAGTTCCTGAATTTTTACCCTAATGTGTTCTGAGTCTTCTTTGTTCTTTCTTTTCCTATGCTGGTGGAAGGGATATCTGAACTCAGATCTTTTGGTCATGAACTATACCTTCCTGGTTGACTTTTAAACTTAAGGCTTTGGGCAGAAAAATGACAATGGTGCTACTTCCTGTGTACACTTCCTGTGTAACACCATGCCTTTTCCTACATAATCGTACCATTCTCAGGGTAATTACCATTAAACGTTTCCCACCCTTTGGACTGTTCACATAAATTTCATTTAATCATTTCCTACCTACAACTATGTGAACTACTTTTTCCTTATCTTTTGTTAAGAAAGCTTGGTAGGCATGCCATATACTTATCCAATTAAATAAATTTTTAAAAAGGTCAAACTAAGTCCATGGATTAACTGAACTGCCTACTTTAAAATTATCGGATATAATTTACTTACAATGCTTCAAACCTCCAAAGTAAATGCCAACTTGACTTTATTATTATTTTTTTAATTTACTCAGAATGGTAGCTTCCTTAGTCTTAGGTACACTTTAAATTATGGCAAAGAAGTTTATTGTTATTTTTATTCTTCTTTTAATTTTTATTTGTTTATTAACATTTGTTCATACATTTTAAAAATATCAGTAGAAGAAGTGATAAATATGTATAATGCTATTTATCGGGGAATTCTCTGTATTAAACATTGCACTGGGCATTTTAAGGAAATTAACTTACTTAATCTTCACAAAAGTCTCTTAGGTAGAAATTATCTTCAATTTTGTAGGTAGAAAAGCTAATACTCACAGAAGTTAAGTGACTGTCCCCCAGGGTATCCAAATACCAGTGACAAAACAGATTTAGACTATGATTAGCTGACTTTAAACCCCAGTTGTTCCCAAAATATCTTTTAAAATCCTACCACATAAAATATATATTATTTGTTATTATGATAATGGAGTAGAGAAAGCTATTGTGGAACTCAAACCAAAATACTCTAATACTAAACATACCACCAATCTATTCATGCCCAAGGTTTTGTTACATTATGTAATTTTTCTAACAATCACTTTTTACATGTAAGGTAGAAAATAATGCATCAAATTATGCTGAGAAAAAAAAATAAGTTACTGTGCACTAGATAATGTACTAGCATAGCACAGTATACACTTTGAATGTTCAAAGGAAGCTATTAATGATACAGTTTTAGCCATTCAACTGTCATTACTGAGTGGCTTTGAACTTCTAGACATCATATCAGGTAATAGGGATAAGGATAAACAGTAAACCCTGTCCTCAAGGATTTAAAGTACACTGGAGAGAGAGTGCATTCTTAATTTATGTCAATAATACAAATTATCAGGATGATTTTTTGGATTATATCTGAAATTATAACAGTCAAGTTTTATAATGAAGGACCCTGAAGGGGGACATTTGGAAGTTTCTAGAATCGAAGGAGGAACCTCCTTGGAAAGGATACTTGAGGATTTAATGTCTGTCTTTTACTGTTCTCTGCTAGGGCTTAGGGTAATCTACTCAATAGTTTTAATGACCAACACTGAGAGTAAAGTCTTGGTTGGTGGCTGTCAGCCTTCAGAGGTGGCCTCACTAACATTATTTACTTTTGGAAACCTGGAAGTGGGTCTGCACTCTACATTTCTAAGTAATTATACGGATTCTAATTCAGATCCAGCATGCACCCATTACCATGTTCAGTAAGCAAAGTATGCAAAAACGTGTACATCTAGTCTACATGTCCTCTTAGAATTGTAGGGGCGCCTGGCTGGCTCATTCATTTGAGCATCTTACTCTTGGTTTCAGCTTAGGCCATGATCTCCTGGGTCATGAGGTCCAACCCCATGTTGGACTCTGCACGGAGCAGGAGCTCTGCTTAAAGTTTCTGTCTCTCTGCACCTCTCCCCAACTTGTACTCACTTTTGGTCTCTCTCTCAAATAAATTAATAGATCTTAAAAAAAAAAAAGAAAGAATTGTCAGTATATCATTGTAACAGGTACTCAAAGTCCTTCCTCACTTTTTATTTTTTGGTTTATTTGTTAGTTTATCTTGAAATACATAGAGAAAGAAAAAAATGGTATGAAACCACAGAAACCAAAATATGAGATTTCCAAGTTCACCTTAAATGTCATACTATAATAGGATATATTTCTAACGTTAAAATTTTGTGCTAAACACAATACCCAGAAAATTAGAACTTAATAATTTCTTAATTTCAAATAAATTGAATTCATTAGAAATTGCCATTTTCTTAAGCATAAAATAGTAAATTTACCAGTGAGAAAGTTGAGTAAGGGAGTTACACTATTGATCTCATAAAAATTCTTGCAACTGAAGGTTACTTGTACTCCTTGGTCCCTCATAGAACATCCGTTAAATATTTGTTGGCTTTGTCAAACATCGCACAAAGCACACTGAAGCCAAGAAGAGCACATGTGTTTTTTTCAACCCAGATTTTCAAGACTATTTCACTGATTTTTCCCTTAAGTTTCAGCCTCAAAAATTCCAGAAGGATAAGAGTACATTGTACAATCCATACTCTGGAAATAGTGAATAATGGGACTTTCTACTTTACAGTTAACATAGTCAGGGACAAAGCATCCATCTCAAGTATGACTAAATATTAATAATTCCCAATCTGAATAGAAAATCAAAGAAGCAAACAATTCTATTATGCAAATAGCAGCAATTTATTGTGCAGTTAGAAAATAACAATCTCTAAAAATAAATGTTTGTAACAAACTATCTCATGCATATAAGTAGATCAACACAACAATTTATTGCACATTCCTGTGAAGCTTGCTGACATATCTAATACACAGATAAGATTTCTTGTCTAAGAGTTTATCTTCATTTGTTTTATTTTGTGTTTCTGCTAAGGTTATATTGTTACTGAAGTAATATGTATCTCAGATTCCAATAATATATATTTTCTTCATTCTAGATGTTGATTCTGAAAACACAATACCCCAAAACTTTCTGATGGGTTATAAATCAGGCTCCTCATATGAAATGAAAGAGTGGAATCATGGTACTTTAGACTCAGAAATCTCTTTCATATTGACATCAATTTTCCACTGTCTTTCATGCATTCATTGAATATTTACTGGAAGTATTTTTTATTTGTCAGGACTTACACTGAGTATTATAAATATAATATTGAGTAAAAACAGCTATAATCTCATGAAGGTATAGTAAGTGGGAAAAGCAGACTTTAATCAAATAATTTTATTTATGGATATATAATTATCCATAAATATAATTATTTTCATAAGTTCTCTATTGTAGCACATTCTGTGAAGGAGAGGAATTATGCAGATGGAGTAGGTAGCTTTGTGTTAGTCAGGAGTCAATACTGGTTTCTCTGAAAAAGAGATGGTTTGAGTAGAAAGATATCCATTAGAAGATATTGCGCTGTCCTCTCAACAAATGAATACAGTGAGGATTTTCAAGAAGAGTGGCATGAGTTTCAACCACTTAAGAGTACCCAGATTTATGAGTTAACTCTGATGTTGGAAGTCTGTTAGTGTCATTTCCGTGTTCTAAAATCTTAGAAACCCATACCTTGAGAAAGATTTTTTCACTCTCATAGAGAGTAGTTTATATTTTTGTCTACCTTTTCCAGGTAGAGTTTCTTTCTTTCTTTCTTTCTTTCTGTCTGTCTTCCTTCCTTCCTTCCTTCCTTTCTTTTTTCCAATATTTCAAGCTAAATAAAGCTGAAGTATGAAGATCATGGTGATTGGACCAGATAATGGAAGCCTGATGGATAGTTAAACTAGAATTTATAATCTCAAAAAGAATATTAAAAAGTAACCTGAAAACACTTCTTGAGAGGATAAGATGGAAGCTGAGCCATTATTCCCCGTCTTCACTGCAGATAAAATAAAAGGAAATGAGTCAAAATTACATCACTCTTATTTTAAGAAGACAAAAGCACGCATTACTAAGGTGCATATGCATTACCTTGAAGTCATTAAGATTATGTGTCCAGAAAGGAAAGAATCTTATCTCCCCAGAACTGTGCTTCCCTTCTTCTCCCTTCCATTTTTCTTTAATGGTCTACCAGCCTCTGAATCACTCCAGCTCAAAAACGCAGACAGTGTCAGTGGCATAACTATATCTAATCAGTGGCCAAGCTCCACCAAGTCTACCTCAAGAATATCACTGAGAGTTTACCACCATTATTCTAATTCAGGTCTGCAATATATCTCATGTGGAGTATTTTAATAGACTCTTAAGTGGTCTGTTGGAGCTCAGACTGTCATTCCTGGCATCCATTTTGCATTTTGTAAACCAGTGTTCTTTCCTTGAAGCACATCGCCTTGCATGAATTTCTTTCACTGACTTCACTTGGCAGGCAGTAGGGAATTGTCCAAAGTTTTAAAACCCATTAGTGTATAATTCACAGTTTCTCTCAGGAACTATTTGTAACAACTTGTATTGTTTTTATCTCATTAAGATCTATTCCTATAAAGCATTTAATGAATATTTAATAAATGTTTATTGAGCATCTACTGTATGGTAGAAATTAGAGGTACAAAAATAAAAATGAAAGTACTTTCTCAATAGCCAGTAAACTAATATAAGCAAATTTTATATTTTATCATTCAGCAAGCTATGAAAATATATAAAATTATCCAACTGTCATGGGATGGAAGAGCAATTCTAGTCCAATATATTCTGGGATATTTCTTTTGAGTTTCCTGTTGTGTTATCAGAAACTGCTGAACTTCTTTAAGGTACATTTGGATATGAGGGTAATGGTTCTAGTAGTTTAGAATTGTAATTACTTCTCCACGTTGTCTGACTTGGCACATGATTTAATTACGTTTCTGATAAATTAATTTATCACTATTTTTCTCATAAGAACAATGTGTTCTGTTGACATTTCCTCTTGAGGACCTCAAGGCATTTTTAAATATTATTGTTTAAGACAATTTCTATCTCTTCCTTTACAGATGTATGTATGCATGTTTTGCAAATAAAGAGGTGATGCTGTTTCTTTTCTAGCTTTTGGTCTCATTTGAGGGAATCATTATTAAATTTGCTATGTTAGTTATTTAACATAAGAGATACTAGATTTATAGTTAGAAATTTAGCTTAGTCTTAAGTTCATGAGTAATTGGGTTTAAGTATAAAAACACAGGTATGTATATACTCACAAATACACAATAATTTAAAGAGGTGCTTAGATTCAAAGTAAGTGAATTTGATCCTTCTTTAGTGTGACTGTTTATAAGTAGACCTATGAACAAATAATCTGCGTAACTTTCAATACAAGTTGGAATTCTAATTCAAATCCCTTGCTTCCATGATTTTCCGTATACTGGGGAAGACCTTAAAGAAAAGAAATGACATGACCTCTCCCACCGTCCTACACCTACCCCCAGGAAATAGCATTTTTAAACATTTTATTTTATTTTTATTTTTTTATGGACATTTTTTAAAAAAAGAGATTTAATTACTAACAATGGCAGCATTGATTTAATGCAGAGAGTATAGGTTTCAAACTAGGCAGACCTGAATTTAAATCCACCGTTTTTGTTCCTTCGCATGGTGACCTTTTTTTTAGCGGTTAACTCTAAAGTTAACTCAGTGTGTTTATGAAAAGTCTCAGTGTGTTTTTGAAAAAAAGTCACAATATCCACTTCAGAGTTCTGATGTAATGAGATCAAAGTTTGTAAAGCACTTAAGTAGCAGGCACTTAAAATAAGCATCTCTTTCTTTCTTCTATTTTTGTGTAAACCAGAGATCATTTTGGAAAATGTAGCCATCTAATATTTGGTCCAAATATTCTTTTGCTTCCATCCTCTAGCAGTTTTCAGTTCCAGCCGAGATAAGCAAATGGAAATGCAGAAGGGCAAAGGACAAGGTCAGATCTATGGACATAACAACAGACTAAAAATTTGAATACCAGAGCTTCTCCCCATTCCTCAGAGGATGTGTAAGCATTTCCTGCAGTTACACTGGCTTCTCTGGCCCCAGAAATGGCATCAGGGTCTCTACAACAGAAGTGCCCGAGCGAAGCAAACTGGTGTGTGATATTGATACAGGTTTCCAAAGCATTTAAGAGAACAGAACAGCTCACATGTTGGGAGAATCTCGCACAAATTTAACAAAAAAAAAAAAAGAGAAGTAGGACGTAGCTCATTTAAGTCTGTAATTGCATTGAGGTTCACCGCAAAATTGTGATCATATCAAAAAATAGACTTTGCTTTCTTTCTAAACCCTTCTGTCTCTTTTTTTCTCTGTTTCTGTCTGTCTGTCTCTCTGTCTAGTATTAGACAGAATACTAATGATCCTGGCAAAAGTAAATCTGAATACATTACTTTCTCGTGTTTGCTATAGTTCTATGTGGGCAAATGTTTTCATTTTCATTCACTTATTTATCTTTAGTTAACTTAATTGGTTGGAACTATAGGAAGATTTGGTTGCTGAGTACATGATCCTAATGAGCATTTTCTTGTATCAGGCACTGAAGAGACGAAGGACATAGTCCACGTATTTGTTAAAATCACAGGCTAACTGAGAAGACTGGAATAACAAATTGTAAGGACGCAATGGAATTTGTTATAATGAGTGTCTCCATGCTGTTCGCTATGGAACTTTAAAGACCAAAGTAACCATGCTTTACAGGTGGATTAGGTCAATGAAGCTGACACCTTCTATTTCTTCTGAACTTTGCAGGGCAGATAGAGATTTGCTCCAAAGTCACTCTTGAGGAGAGTAGGAGTTAGGTAGTGAGTAAAGGGAGGGGGAAGGCATTTCATGAAGAATATGCAGAGCAGGTGCAAAGCCATAAAAACGAAGTGACAAAGTAATGACAAAACCATAAAAACTCAGTCACACAGACAAGTGAACTGTAGGAAGTTCAAAAAAGTTGGGGAGTGGACAGTGGTGGAGAGACATTTCTATGCATCTCTGACAGCAATATTTTGTGAAAATCTGTCTGAGCTATCTGCTTTACTTCCTGTCCTTTTTTTCATCTCAGCCCACTCCCATCCGGCTTTAATCAAACCACTGCACTGAAACTGGTTCTGCCAAGATTATTAATGATCTCAAAGTTGCCAAGTCTTACTGTTCGTTCTCCCTCTCATCCAACCTCTAGTCAGCATTTGACCAAATCTCTAGTTCTTTAAAGCAATTTTTCAGTTGGCTTTCAGGATACACACACTCCAAGATGTCCTTCTATATCTCTGGTCTCCCCATTTCCTTCTCGGCTGGTTCCCCCACATCCTCCTGATTCCAATTATTGGGATTTCCCAGAGCTAGTCCCTGACTTTCTTCTCTATTCTGCCATTACTCATTACCTAGGAAATCCCATTCTGTTGTATGGCATTTAACGTAGATACTAGAAAATCCCACATTTACAGATCAATTCCTAAACCCCACACCCAGCCCAGAATTGTACATTTAACTACCTACTATCGATATGGATTTGAATATCTAAAAAACATAGCACAATTATCACATCAAAAAGGCAACTATTAACATTCTCCTCCTAGCACGTGCACATGAATGTGACATGCATATGTGCTCATGCATGCACACATGTGCACACACAAAACCATGTCCCCACCCTGGTTTAAACAATTTTAGTAAATGATGATCAGGTCAAGGTCCTAGGCACCACCCTTGGCTCCTTTTTCCTTTATACCCTGTTTGGTATCCATCAACATTATTCTGAATTCAATAATTTATTATCAGCTCTACTATTACCAACCTAGCAGTCAAGTTTTCACCATATATGTGTCTCTATACTAAAAAATTAATATAGACTCTATTTCATATATATGTATATATGTATATATAATATATAATTGTATATATAATATATAATTATATATTTATATAATATATGTGTATATAGATATATATGATATATATGTATATATAATTAACTAATTACACATATATATTTGTTTCTACTTGTATTGAATTACCATATTCTTACATTGACAGTGAAATTAATAGGATCTTAAATATTTATTAAAATACTGTAAAAATATCCTTGCGCATAGTAAAAGGACTGTTAATACTTTAGGGACAGCCATTTCACTAAAATGGCTTCATTATACCTTGGTTTACTAATCCAAACTTACAACTAGGCTTTTACCATGAATTATTCTGATACTATTTTTAGTTGCTGCCATAACTCCAAAAGTTATTTTTAAAAAAAGATTGAAATTGTGCAAATGCATGTTTGACTGAATTTCTTCCATCCTATTCTTTAGATTTATCAATTTTATCCACCAATTGTGAGCTTTTGCTGAAATTAGGGCACTAAAAATGTCAACTTCCCTTGTGAAGTCAGTTATTCTTGCAAACTAATCACAAGAAGTTACATGTTCATGTTTTTAGCACACAAATTCAAAACAGACTACCTCTTAGAATATTTGTAGGGTATTTTAAAAAGTCTGTTTCTCAGGTTAAATAGTATATTAAAGAGTATAAATAACAGGATTTTGTGATACATTTAACAATTTTCAATAACAAAGTCCCATTAAAAACATTTTCAAATCTCCATTTCCAAGATGCTTTTCTGAAGCGAGCATTTTTTGTTTGTTTGTTTAATTCAGTGTAGGTAACATACAGTGTTATATTAGTCTTAGGGGTACAATATAGGGATTCAACACTCCTATATATTAGTCAGTACTCATCACGGTAAGTGTACTTTCTTTTTTTTTTTTTTTTTTTTTTTTGAGATAAGTGTACTCTTAACCCCTTCACCCATCTCCCCAGCCACCTCTCCTCTTGTAACCACCAGTGTGTTCTTTATCATTAAGAGTCTGTTTTTTGGTTTGTCTCTTTTTGTTTTTGTTCCTTTATTGTGTTTCTTACATCCTACATTTGAGTGAAATCGTATGGTATTTATCTTTCTCTGACTGATTTATTTTACTTAGCATTATACTGTTTCTGTCCATTGATGTTGTTGTGAATAGCAAGATTTCATTCTTTTTTAGGGCTAAGTAATATTTCTGTGTATGTGTGTGTGTGTGTGTGTGTGAGAGAGAGAGAGAGAGAGATAGACAGACATCTTTTTTTTTTTTTTAAGATTTTATTTATTTGAGAGAGAATGAGTGAGAGAGAGCATGAGAGAGGAGAAGGTCAGAGGGAGAAGCAGACTCCCCAAGGAGCTGGGAGCCTGATGCGGGACTCGATCCTGGAAGTCCGGGATCATGACCTGAGCTGAAGGCAGTCGCTCAACCAACTGAGCCACCCAGGCGCCCCAGACAGACATCTTTTTAATCCATTCATTTACCAATGGACACGGGCTGCTTCCATAATTTGACTATTATAAATAATGGGGCAATAAACATAGGGGTGCATGTGTTCATATTCTTTGGGTAAATAACCAGTAGTGGAATTACTGGCTCTTATGGTAATTCTGTTTTTAATTTTTTGAGGAACCTTTATACCAGCATACATTTTTTTAAGCTGTTACTTTCTCACTCATTATAAACATAATGTTTACCTTGAAAGGACAAATTAATCCTCTTTCTCCTAAAACATCTTTTAATAGATTAACTAATAGTCATTTGTTACATGAAAGGACTCACATTTGCCATACTTGTCTTTTGGAAAGAAAAATAAATGTTTAGCTCTTCTTTACGTTTAATAACTTTTTAAGTGCTTGAACACAAAATAATAAATGAATTCCTGTGAGGTGAATAGAATGTTCATTAGCCCATCCCATCTCATTACAAAAATGTCAAAATCTAAAACTGAATGGAAACTTTATTTTATATTAGACATAAGTGCAAACCAATTGCATTATGTAGGAAGACATTGAAGCAAGCAAACAAACAAATACTGAAGGAAGCAAGGAGGGCTCCCTGAGAATGCAACACTGTTGAGAGAAATTGAATGAAAGCAGAAATGTGTTAATCCCCTGGGATCTGACCATTGGACCAAGTGAGAGCCCTAGGGTCAATCTAGCTTGCAAATAACAATAAATCTTAATTTTTTAAATATAAAGTTAAATAGGATTATTCTAATAATTTCTTTTTTAACCATGTTTCTTTATCTCTTCCCTAGCCCTATACACAATAAATTGTTTTGTCTATTTCTCTCTATCCCTTATGCATCATTGTTGTTTTTCATAATGTCATTTTTATAGTTTGTATCTGTGTGTCTAATATTTCTTTCTTTTATTGTTAGGATGCAGTTTCCATAAGGGCATGATTCTCAGCTATCCTGGTTCTCAACACTATTGTCATTACCTAAAACAGTACCTCTGTGAGATAATGGGAAAAAATGTGTATTGGTCTCTGCCCCTAGTTCCTGGCATAGAGCCCTTAAAACCCTTGTTAATTTCCTTGTTAAGTGGTACAAGCACTAGGAGCATCTCTTGCTCTTATCTTAGGTCTTTGATTCCATCCCACACACAGATCTCCTAAAACCCTTGTAAATTTTCTAAAGCGTGATAAAGCTGTCCTCCATGTGTTAATGAGGTAACTCTTGGAAAGCACCTAAAGATGGGGGCTGGTTGCCAGAGGAACCAACTATGTGAGTAGAGGCTTGGAAATTTCAATCGAACCCCTTGACTTCTGGGTTGAATCAACGTCCAATGTCCAATAATTTAATCAATTATAACTAAGCAAAGAAGCCTCCATAAAATACCCAAAAGACTGATTTTGAGAACTTCTGGGTTTGTGAAGATGGAAAAGTGCTGGAAGAGTATCACCTCCACAGAGGTTATAGAAGCTCTGAAACCCTTCCCACATACCTTGCCTTATATATCTCTTCCATCTGGATGTTCGTCAGTATTCTTTATCATATCCTTCTATAATAAACCTGTAGATGTAAGTAAAATGTTTTCCTGAGATATCTGAGCCACTTTCACAAATTAACAAGGTGTGGGAGGTGGTTGTTGGAACCTCTGATCTATAGCTCATTGGTCTGGATCACAGGTGATCATTTGGGTTTGGGACTAGCATCTGAAGTGGGAGGGGAGGCAGTATTGCAGGACTGAGCTCTTGACCTGTGGGATCTGATACTGTTTCCACATCAGTAGTGTCAGAATTGAGTTACATGGGAAGATACCCAGCTGGTAACATGGAGAATGGCTTGGTGTGGGGAAGTGTCAGATGTGACTTGTGTGAGGGTGGTATTCTGTGGGATAAGTGAGGAGACACACAGACAAGGAAGACTCCTGGGTACAAAACTGAGTTTTTCCAACAAAGGTTTGTTTGGAATGAAGGTTCAATAAACATGGAGTGAATGGGTTGAAAGGAGTTATTAAATCCTTTCATGATTTTTCTTTGCTCAGAGGGCAGCTCAACTTGCATTTTATTTGTTATTTTAAAGATCAACACTAGTGATAAAATGTGAATATTTAATATAGTGTTTTATTTTAATTTTACTTCAAGCAGAAAGGAAATGACAGCTTTTTCAAAATGGAGAATAAATTTTTTAACCCCCCCCACATATGCACACATATTGGGCACTGCTTATGATAGTTCTCAAAGTTTTGGCTTTTGTTTTATCTAAAGAAAGTTAAAGATGCTCACCTTGTTAATAAATACTGGATTGAGAATTTATCTTAGCCAAGATGAGATTTAGTAGCATGAAATAAACATTATAAACATATTTTAAAGGTATCTTGCTAGCAATCATTCTTTAGTACATAGACCTCAAAGTTTCCAACAAGTATGTCTTGAGAATATAATTATAAGAATATCTATGGGAAGAAGTGACTCCTCTAATAAAATGAGTCTTTATACCAGTGGCCATATGCTCCCACAGCTAGGTAACCTCAGGAAATTGAAGATGGCACAAATTTAGTGTAAATACCAGAGATGAGATGAGCAAGGTAAGAAATTTTCCTTTTCAAGGATTTCATTGCCCACAGCTCTGCCCCTTGCTTTGCAGAAACACGGGGTCCCTCCTCCCATGGCTGTGGATGCTAAGGGAGGAATGCAGTTTGGAGGAGAGAGGGGCTGAGTCTGGCACTGCTCAGCACCATCTGCTCACTCTTGGATTCCACAGATGTTCTATACCAAAAAACTCTGTACGTTAAGAATTAACATGCTCAGTGGGCACTCAGAACCCCACCCAGTGGAACGTCTCTGTGGGTAGGCTGTGGCAGGATATCAGGGAAGGCATCCCCCCTGCTGGGCCTGATGCAGGGGAGACATTGAGAGAAAAGGAGTCTCCTGCTTCTTTGAACAGCCCACTTTGCCAAAGAGAGCATCTGAGTGACTGAAGCTAAGAAGCAAATTGCACACCATGGAGAGAGTGAAGTATGGTGGATTGAGCATTGGACAATGAGTCCAAAAGATTTGGCCACTGTTCCTGGCTCTGTCACTGACTCCTTTTGTGACCTTGAGGAGGTCATACAACTTAGCTGTGCATTTGATTTTCTTGTTCTAAAAGCCACCAGTCTCTCTTATTCTCTCTCTATTCTTATTCTCACAAGAATTTGTTTTTTTTTTTTTTTCGTATCTATTTGACTTTCGGATATGTAAACTCTTCCAGAATGTCTTGTGGGTTTGATAAGCCCCATGTAGTATCATAAGAAATAAAAAAAAAAAAAAAAAAGGAAAAGAAAAAAAAAAAGAAATATATTTAAATAGCTAGCTTCACAATTATGTTAAAACTGGTTTCAGTGTGTTCTCTTTTCAAAGGGCTCTCTTTAAGAGAAATACAACAAATCATCTATCACGTTTGGATAATACTAAATGGTGGGATCTTTGGTGCCCTAAAAGATAAATATATAGATATAGATAAAATGAAAAATAATTTACTATGTGTCTTTTATTTTCATTAAGAACAGATTATTACTAGTTATTCATCATTTCTTAATTTTTAGTATTTATAAAAGTGTCATGAAATATAAAGAAAGCAATCCATGTAGTCTGTTCTCACAACTGGTTATATTTGGGTGTGGTATCAACATATGTACTGAGAGAAAAGCCTGACCATCTCTGGCTATTTGGTTTATCTAGAGTGCCCGACAGCACTCTAGTTAAAGATTTAGTTATGTTGCAAGAGTTAAAGGGTGGCCCAAGTTTGGGAAACTTGACCATGACTGGCCTGGAATTGTGGGGCATGAAAATGAGGTTCCCACTCATTGTTTGGACGAGTCATGTATGGAATGGATTAATTTTTAGGTAGAGAAGTGGCGTAGGCAAGAATAACCTAGATTCTGATTCCAGCTGAGGTCAGGCATCTGACTGATTGGTTGGTTGGTTCATCCGCAGGACGAATTAGGTAGGAAAGCCATAGAAACCATCCTGGGAGAGAAACAGCCGAAGTGTAAGAACATGCATCTTTAAACTGAGTTTTGTTTTTTTTTTTTAAAGATTTTATTTATTTATTTGACAGACAGAGATCACAAGTAGGCAGAGAGGCAGGCAGAGAGAGAGGAGGAAACAGGCTCCCTGCTGAGCAGAGACCCCGATGCGGGGCTCGATCCCAGGACCCTGGGATCATGACCTGAGCCGAAGGCAGAGGCTTTAAGCCACTGAGCCACCAGGCACCCCTAAACTGAGTTTAAATCCTGACTGTGTCATATAGTTGTTGAGTGATACCGGCAATTTAACTAACATCTCCTTGCTCTTTGCCTTCTCATTGGTAAAATGGGAATAACCAGTGTCCGGGCCCCATAAATCTTTTTTTTTTTTTTTTTTTGTGACTGAATGAGAAAATGCATGGAAGTGCTTACCGTGGTGTTTACCTAATGATTAGCTTTGTGGTTCAGTTGCTGAGAGATTGCTTTACTGACTCCCCGTAAGGCATTGTCTAAGAGTGACTCATTGATGAAGCAGTGTCTTAGGATGGGTTCCCACAGAAGTAAATGCTGAGATACAGACTGAATGCAAGCCATTGATTGGGTAAATGGATCCCTGAAACACCAGGAGAAATGGGGAAATTAGACAGGGAAGGGAAGGAAGACAATAAGAAGCATGTTAATGAGCAGATTCCCTTTACAGGCATTTGAGGCTTATTCCCATTGCTGACCTCTAGTAAGATCTTATGGAAATGTTCCTCGGAGGTATCCCTCCCAAGAAGTGAGGGTGTTAAGGTATTAGTCTTGAGTTTTCTCCCAGTGTATGAGGACTGACGATCGGGATAGTAACTTACAGGACTTCCATGCTGCTCAGTTCGTCAGGAGGACACCTTGGCAAGCACAGAGGTGCAAATGCTAAGGGGATGCAGACTAAGTGCCCTATAATGCCGTGCTGAGGCAGGCGCACACCTTGGATCGTGGATGTATTAATTCAATAAGGGGGATCCTTCTACAGCGGATATATGTAAATCACCATGTTGTACACTTTAAATATCTTATAATTTTATCAGTAAACAAAGCTTAAAAATAATTTTAAAAATAAAGGAAAAGATAAAATCTCACTTAAATTTTCAAATAGGCTTTATTTATTATTTTAAAATTTTTATTAACATATAATGTATTATTTGCCCCAGGGGTACAGGTCTGTGACTCATCAGGCTTACACGTTTCATAACACTCTAGGCTTTATTTTTTAGAGCAGTTTTAGGTTCATAGCAAAATTAAGTGAAAGAGACAGAGATTTCCCACATTCCCTTCCCCAACTCATTAACCAACCCCTCCCCCGCCCCAGAGTGGTACATTTGTTATAATTGATGAACCCTTCATTGACCCAGCAGTACCAGCCACAGCCTATGGTTTGCATTAGGGTTCCTGCTTGGTATCATACACTCTACAAGTTTGGAAAACTGATGGTAGGGTTCAGAGCAGGATGCCCCCCAAATATACCACTGTCGCATATTGATTATTTTGAATTACACTTACATAAGAAATAGGTGATTCAAGAACCCTCTGATCTCCTTTGTCCCCCTAAAGGCAGGAAATAAATCTCCCAGGCAGAATTATGCTCCCTGTACCAGAAGGAAAGGATACATTCTCAGAGCCAGCCATGGGAACTCAGGGCAGAGAAGGCTGCATAAACAAACCTTGTCACTTCTTTACTAATTTACTACCTCAAGTACAAACTTCTTTGTCTTGTCAATTCTTCATGAATTTCTTGTTTCTTTGTTACAAGGTGTTGAGCTGCCTGTTTTGGTCACTTCTTTGAGTTTCATATTTCCAAGAGCTCCCTTACCTACAAATTAAATTTGTTTTTCTCCTGCAAATATGTCTTATGTCAATTACTTATTAGACCAGCCAAAGAACTTAGAATGGAAGCAAGGAATACTTTTCTGCCCGCACAATCGTATGTATCCAGAATTATAGTGTCATACAGAGTCGTTTTACTAGCCTATGAGTTCTGTGTGCTCTCCTTTTCATTCCTTTTTCTCCACAAACCCCTTGGCAACCACCATTTTTTTGTTTGTTTGTTTGTTTTTTACTATCTCCATTGTTTTACCTTTTTTGGCTTGTCAAATAGTTGGAAGCACAGTATATAGCCTTTTCAGATTGGCTTCTTTCACTTAGGAATACTCAGTTAAGTTTCCTCCTTGGCTTTTCATGCCTTGACAGCTCATTTCTTTTTAGCACTGAAAAATATTCCTTGTCTGGATACCACAGTTTATTTATCCATTCACCTACTAAAGGACATCTTGGTTGCTTCCAAGTTTTGGCAATTATGAATAAAGCTGCTATAAACACCCATGTGCAGGATTTTGTTTAGACATAAGTTTTCAGCTTTTTGGGTAAATACCAAGGAGCACAATTGCTGGATCATATGGTAAGAGTATGTTTCGTTTTGTAAAGAAATCACCAAACTGTCTTCCAAAGTGGCTGGGCCGTTTCGCATCCCTACTAGCAATGAATGAGAGATCCTGTTTCTACACATTCTTGCCAGCATTTAGTGCTGTCCGTATTCTGGATTTTCATTATTGTCCTAGATGTGTGATGTTTTTGAATTGTTATTTCAATTTGCATTTCCCTGATGATACACGATGTGGAACATCTTTTCCTATGCATATTTGCCATCCGTATGTCTTCTTTGGTGAGGTATCTGTTAAGGTCTTTGCCCCATTTTTTTAAATTGGGTTGTTTGTTTTCTTATTGTTGAGTTTTAAGAGTCCTTTGTATATTTTGAGTAACAATCCTTTATCAGCTATGTCTTTTGCAAATATTTTCTTTTGGTCATTTAATTTTTACAGCAATCCTATGAAGTAGATTTCTAATATTATCTGCTGTATCTAGATGAGAGAAAGGCAGCCCAGAGATTTATTTTGAATTACTTTTCTCAAGGTCCTGCAGCTAAAAAGTGGCAGAATTGGGATTTGAACCCATGTCTATACCTGTTCACTAAAATGGAGTAAAACCTGTTTCCCATCTTCTATTCTAGACCTATTTTTAACATCTCTCAAAAATAATTTAAATAAGTACAATTAAACATAATTGCTCTTTAAAATGATATTTTACTCATACATTTTCAATATGTGCAAATCTGCCTCTTGATAAGGATATACTTTAACATGTATAATATATAATCAAATATAATTGTTTCTTTAAAAAAAACAACTTTAAAAAACAACTTTTTAAAGTCTTAGGAGGGGGAAATAAAAACAAATAGAATCTATGAACTAAAAGTCCTGAGAATGCAAGAATATAATTTTATGTGCTTATAGCAACTAAAAGAGGCTAACAGAATGACATTTAAATGCAAAATCACATTTTAATATGACTGGAGGGGCATCTGTGTGCAGTTGGTGAATGGGAGCCAATGGTGATTAATAGATGGTGCCATGATCCTTGAACGTATGGTCCCACTTCAATATAGCAAACATCAAGGTTCAGTATCAGCTTTACTCACTTGTTTAAAAAAAAAAAAAAATCCTAATTAGATTCACAGCATAAAGCCACTTAGTGTTAGAGCCCAAGATGTTTAAGAAAATATATATAGTGGTGGAGGTGAGGCACGGCCCCTGTGTGCTTTTCAGCTCTGCTCATTCAATCTGGAAAACAAATAGGACAGTGTGTCTGTGGATATGGCAGGATCTGTTAAATATATAAAAATAGAGAAAAACACGGAGAACTTCTTTCTGCAGAATTTTGTTGAACAGGATGCTCAGGTACCAGAATCATAAGCTGTAGTGTGGACCTTCCACAAGTTACGTAGGAACTGCAAAAAAGGATGAAGATAATTCCTGTATCAGGGTTGTATGAGGACTCTATCAGGCAGAGCATGTAGATAGACAATCATATATCCTCCTTTGCATGAGACAGTCCTGGAGTAATTATAAATTGCATGCCCTTTCACTTTTATGAGTGTCCCAGTTAAAATTACAATTAAAAGGTCACCTTGCATAAAAAGAACATAGGACAGTGCCTGGAGCAAGTGAGTTATCAATGAATGTTAACTTTTTTTATTAAAGTTATTTCTATTATTATTATCCTATCTTAAGATAATAACTGTTACATACTATATATTTTTACCATATCCTAGAAGTTAAGTAAAATTAATACTTTTTAACCTTTTAAATTAATTCACGATTTATAGGGCCTTTAAATTGGAAACAAAATATATATTTCTATTAAAATGTGTTATATAGAACCTGTGGTTTGATATCTGATAGAGGAGCTGTGCATTTACACAGTCACAGTTCAGATCCTAGTTGATTCTGATTTGGACTCCAGGGCAGACAGGACAGGGGAGCTGCTAAAATTTATGACTGAAATCTGTCATCAGCTTTTCTTCTTTTTTGTTTTACATTAAAATTATGGTTTGTGGGATACATATACTCTCACTCCACTCAAAACATATTTATTTTTGCCATCCTTTTGTTAAAACCAGACTTGGAAGAGGAATAGAGATACCTAATTTCTATGAACACTTCAATTAAACCTCTTAATATGTTATATAAAAATATTATGCTTGAAGTGTAGGTAAGTCTCAAGAGATTATAACCTCCTTGGTGATTAGGTTTTTTTCTTTCCATGTCCATCATCCCAGTATCTGCCATATTACAAGGCATTTGGCATATTGCACACACAGATACGCGTGCGCGCACACACACACACACACAAAACACCTTTTCACATGCCACATGCGTATGCTTGTTGGAAGAAACTGAATATACCTTTGAAAAGCCAATAAAACTTGAGCTGCAGGCAGGTGACTGAAATCAAAATGGGAAAGAGCTTCTTGCCTGTGAATTGGGGGAAAATAAGTTTTAAATAAAAGTCTTAAAACTATGGTCCAAAGGACCTTTTTGGGGAGCATTGGGAGATAAATCATAAAATAACAGCAATAATAATTATAGAGAATTTAATAAAATATCTCCAAAGAGAAAGAAGAGCGTGCTGTCACACAGCCAAAGTCCATATAGGTCCATATATATGCCTATATATATGTGTGTGTGTGTGTGTGTGTGCACATGTGTATGTATATATATATATATAGAGAGAGAGAGAGAGAGAGACTTACTGTAATATTATAGTAGACTAACAGAACCTGCAAATTCTTGGGTGCTCTGCTTATTGTCAGCTGGACCTGTATTCTCTTCCCCCTTTGATCCGGGCGAAAGGAAATTGAGGTGATTCTATGCAAAATTAAGACTTGTGTCGATGGCTTTGCAACATTATGGGGTTGAGTAGCAGCTCAAAGGGCTTGCAAGAAGCAGTCTATGAGGGCCAGAAAGAGAGGATATTGTCAAGTCAGGTGTTCTTTGTTCCTTCCGTTTTACCTTTTGGGATCGGGAATGTTTAGTGAAAGACTGTGTGTATCCTGTGTCAGCCTCACCACTTTTGTGCTGGGTATTTAAACGGCAAGTAATTATTTCAGTGGTCTACAGGTCATAGCCAAGGAGTTGTACTTGAGGTGCTTCATCCACAGTTGGACCTTATTTAGATAATCATATCCTGGGTCTTGAGCCTGAGTTGATAGTGTAATGAGATGATAATTTGGGGGGCCTTGTAAGGAGTAAATACATTTTCCATGTGGTGGAAATGTAAACAATTTGTGGTCACTTGGAGAATTGTAATGGTTTAAAAATGTTGTTTTGGCTCATCCTCCCATTGACACTTGGGGTCTAATACTAATATCTTTTTTTTTTAAATATTTTATTTATTTGACAGACAGAGATCACAAGTAGGCAGAGAGGCAGGCAGAGAGAGAGGGGGAAGCCGGCTCCCTGCCGAGCAGAGAGCCCGATGCGGGGCTCGATCCCAGGACCCCGAGATCATGACCTGAGCTGAAGGCAGAGGCTTTAACCCACTGAGCCACCCAGGCACCTCTAATACTAATATCTTTAAATCTGAGCTAGCCCCGTAACTTGCTTTACCAATAAAATATTGCAGAAGTGAAATTCTGGGATCTCCTAGGCTAGCTCATGAGAAGCCTTATGGTTTCTATACAGGTCTCTTCAAATATTGTACTCTTTATGCTAAAGGAAACTTACGCTAAAGAGACCTGACATTATGTGGAGCCCAGATGAATCAAGATCTCCAGTGACCTCTGCCAAAGTGCTAAGTATGTGAGTGAAGTAGTCTTAGACTCTTCTGATCCTTCATCTACCAGCCCTGAATAACCCTGGTTGATGCCTGGTTGATGCCATGGAAAGTGAAAGCAACGCTTTCCTGAGTTCTGAATGAATTCTTGGACATTTTAGATGTCATCTGATTGTTGTTTTAATTCACAATATTTTATACTATGTATTATGTGTGTGTGTGTGTGTATATATATGTATATGTATGTGTATGTATACTATATAATATATAGTATAATAGTATATAGTATAATAGTATAATAGTCATATAAATTATATATATACTATATACATAGTATAATAGATCTTATATATATGTGTGTTATAATTGTGGATTAAACAAATATACATATATAAATATATATACACACATACATATACATATATATGTATATATTACAATATGCTATATAATACCATATAATATATACAGTATGTAACAGGAATAATCATCAATTTCCTAATCTTCATTGCCATCTCCTTTAGGTGGTTGGTGAAAAACAAAGCCTCCTTAATATCTGTTGAGGACAGGAGTATAATACTATTTAGATACAAGTTTGTGTGTGGTGTGAGGCACTGTATTGAAGACACAATCAAAATTTTTAAAGATATTTAGTGATAGAACAGTAGAGGAATTAAAATTCAGATTGATCTGGATTCTGATCTCATTTCTACTACTAACTAACTATGGCCATTGGCTTAACCAGTAAAGCTGGGTCTCATAGCAATGGTGAATGTGACTCTCTGTGCATTCCCCTCACATCAAAAAGTCTGTGTTGTTACATGAACACAGAACATGGGTTTAGTCAAGTAAGGATCAGTATAGTTGTTTTGTAGCAGAAAGAAAAAAACAGAAGGCATATATTTATTTTTTATTTTCTTTTAGTCTGGTTGTTTTTAGTTACTTATGTTTATTTTTTTAGTTTTTATTTAAATTCCAGTTAGTTAACATACAGTGTAGTTATTGGACACATATACATCACCTAGTGCTCATGATAGGTTTTAATCCCAATCACCTAGTCAACCCATCCCCTTGTCTACCTCCAGTCTGATAACCATTGGTTTGTTCTCTATAGTTAAGAGTCTGTTTCTTGGGTTCACCTCTCTCTCTCTTTTTTCCCCTATGCTTGTTTTGTTTCTTAAGTTTCACATATGAGTGAAATCATATGGTATTGTTTTTTTATGACTGACTTACTTCACTTAGCCTAATACTCTCTAGCTCCTTCCATGTCTTCCCAAATGGCAAGATTTCATTCTTTTTCATGGCTGAGTAATATTCCAACACACATGCACGCACACACACACACACACACACACACACATCTTTATCTTTTTCCATCAGTCATGGACATTTGAGCTGTTTCCACAATTTGGTTATTGTAGGTAATGCTGCTATTAAAAAAAAATAGACACATAGATTTAACTTTAACTACCTGCAGGAGGTTACAAAGGTAAAGGGAATGGAATAATTTAGCATGAGTCAAAAAAATATATAACATTGAGTGGATTTCTTTAAGAACAGTGATACCTGTAATTTGTTGTGAAAATCAATAGATCAGTGGAATAGAATAGAGAACCCAGAAATGAACCCACAATTATATGTTCAATTAATCTTCAAGAAAACAAGAAACAATATCCAATGGGAAAAAAGTCTTTTCAACAAATGGCATTGGGAAGACTGGACAGCCACATGCAAAAGAATGAAACTGGACCACTTTCTCACTATACACAAATATAAATTCAAAATGGACCTGAATTTGAGACAGGTAACTATTAAAATCCCAGAGGAGAACACCAGCAGTTACCTCTTTGACATTCACGATATCAACTTCTTACAAGGTATGTCTCCTGAAGCAAGGGAAACAAAAGGAAAAAGTCAACTATTGGGACTTCACCAAAATAGAATGCTTCTGTACAGTGAAGGAAACAATCAACAAAACTAAAAGGCAACCTACAGAATGGGAGAAGGCACCTGAAAATGACTTATATGATAAAATGTTAGTATCCAAAATGTATATAGAAAACAATATATACAAATATATATATATATACACACACACACACACACACACACACACATACATACATACATATACACACACACACACACACAAAACTCACAGGGGCTCAATGCCATGACCGTGAGATCATGACCTGACCTGAAATCATGAGTTAGATGCTTAATGGATTGAGCCACCCAGGCACCCCTCTATCACACAAAATTCTTGTGAGGATTAAATAAGTAATGTAGAAAGCAGTTACTGTCATGTCTGGCACACATGTTGCATATTCTCAAATTGTTGAAGTATGGAATAGGATTGGTAGAAGCATTTGTTGTGATAATGAAAGTAATAATAATGGCAAACTGATAGCATACTTGCTGTGTGCTAGGCAGTGTTCGAAGCACTGGTGTGTATTGAGTCATTTGGACCTCATGGTAATACTACAAATTTGGTATTATTATAATCTTCAGTTTAAGGTAAGAAAACTGAGACATATGAATTAAGTAGCATATCCAAGTTCACATAACCACTGCTGCTGTTAATGCTGGTCATTGTGATGGAGGTGATAGGGATAGGTAGAAAGAAGAAAAGAGGAAAAGAAAGATGGAGATAGAAAGACAGGAGAATAGGGAGGGAGATAAGGATACAATGAGTCCATTATCTACTGTATACCTAGAGTCAGGGAATAGAAATCCCTCCTTTTGATATTCATTGAGATTGGGGGAAAAAAAAAAAAAGGTCCATCTTAATTCCTAATCTGAAAAGCAAAAATGAGAGACAGTGCTTGCATTCATAAGGTCAAAGGTCTTGCTTTATAGATACCTATGCTCGCATTGTACTGCTCTAATCAATTCATTTGGACAAACAGGAAATGTAACCAAGCAACCGTGGGAAACCAAAATGATTACATTTAAAATCTGGTAAGAAGTGAAATGAATTTGAATGTTCTTTACTGCTGGAGCTGTAATTATAGGTTTTAACTACCTGCAGGAGGTTACAAAGGTAAAGGGAATAGAATAATGTACCATGAGTCAAAAAAATATATATATCATTGAGTGGGGTACGAGAGAATGTTTATATAAGAAATAATCATTCTTATTAACTTTCATCCAAGGCAATTTCATAATTGATCTAAAAATATAAGTGATAAAATAATGTTTGCACTTCCCCTAGAAGGAAGACTTTCTTTCAGAACAGTGATATCTGTAATTTGTCATGAAAAACACTTTCCCCCACCTTCATCCTCTCTCTGCACCACTTCAAAGGGAATCAAGCACTTACAGGCATTTCAAGAGATATTTGTATCTGTTAGAACAGCATCTCCTAAAATTAAGTCAGCAGGTTAATTATATCAGAATCACATTATAAATAAAGATTCTTGGACTCCAACAAAGATGTGCTATAACAGTCTCTGATTGTGGGTCCCAGGAATCTTGCATTTTTAATAAGCAACCTAGGTGATTTTATTTCATTCGGTAAAATTTGAGAATAAAATTAATTCAAGGCATTTTTATGGAATAATCAAAAACTCTGAGTACAGCTCTTTGAGCATAATTTAAGGTCGTGAAATAGTTATCCCCAAAGAACTGAAATTCTTCTCCTAGAAACATTGTCTTTCTAATACAAAGTAGTCAGTTTTCTCAACTCCTTAGCTTTGGAACAGTAATACAAACAAAGGAGTATTGGTACTCTTAAACTTGGGCTCAAAGCCAATTTGAATTTCTCTTAGACACCAGCATAGGTCTGAATCTCCCAAGGCGATAGGAGAGAATTAGAGAAAAGTGATGGACAAAGATAACCAAGTTTGATCACCTTGCTTCTGAATCAAAATTCTGTTTCCCTCAATTACTGAATAGAGAGAGAAAACTTCATGGAAGATACTACACAAATAAAGGAAACCTACTTTGGATTAATATTGTATAAAGCTATTATGTAATGTATAAACTATATACAAATACTGTCCTCTCTCTGGCTCTCATTCTCTCTCTTTCAACTGGGTGGGGAATCTTAGAAATTCTAGAAAGGAAAAAAATTTTTATAAAAGTTCACATCGCCTTTGTCTCCATTTGCAAGGACGCTAATTATTTAACTGCAGTGAGGAGGGAACATCATTATTAAAGCCTTTAACGACAAGAAGAACTAACTTAAGTAGCAGAATTAGATTTGGATATGGTAGTGGCGCGTGGGAGGCTCAGTTGATGAAGTGTCTGTCTTTCACTGAGGTTATAATCTCAGGGTCCTGGGATCAAGCCCAAAGCCAGTCTGCTGTCCTCTGCCTCCTCCCTTCTCCCCTGCTCATTCTCTCTCTCTCAAATAAATAAATAAAATCTTAAAAAAAAAAAAAAAAAGATTGAGCCATGGGAGAACAGGAGCATCAATGGATTGAAATTAGTGGAAGATGAGCTATTTATTCCATGTAAGAATGAAGTGTTCCTAAATTTAAAATGGTAAAGAGTAGACTAGGCCGCCATAACTGGAATTATAGCCCCGTTGGAGAGTCCAAGCAGAAGCTAAATGGCCTCTACCCCTCAGTGAGGTAAAGTGGATTGAATGGCTGGTTGGGATAGTAGCTAAGAGGATGCCTGTTTTTCCTTCACGTAGCTGTCTTACAACACTACTTCGAAGTAAGCAGTCTCTCTCTCTCTCTCTCTCTCTTTTTTTTCCTCTTAATTCCACAATTTTTTGCCATCTTCCTTCTACTTTTGGAATGTCTGTGGTTTAAAGGGTAAATTTTGGAGACATGATGAATTCATTGGGTCAGAGGTAAAAAGGGTGTACTATATTTCCCAGCAGAGTATACGTTTTTCACCAGCTGTGGCATATTAATCTGTCTTAATCCCTGAGCAGCCTATCATTAGATACCCAAAAGAATCAGACTGTCCTATAAACTAAAATTAAAGGTATAAGATGTATGTAATTATGATCAAGCTTTATACTTACATAAATGCCAGTCTAATTCACCTGATGATAAGAACACTGAAATTATTGCATAAAAGTGACTGTTCCTTTAGGATCTATATATCTTTTGAAGATTTGTTTATTTATTTGATGGGGGAAGGCAGAGGAAGAGGGAGAGAATCCTCAAGCAGACTTCCCACTCAGCAGGGAACCCAACACGGGGTCATGACCTGAGCAGAAACCAAGAGTTGGCCGCTTAACCAACTGAGCCACTCAGGTACACTTGGATCTATATGTATTTTGAAAACATTTTTTTCTCACTAAAAACAATTTATGCATGTTGATAAAATTTAAAATAAGGTTTAAGTTAATAAGAGAAGCCTAAATTCAGTTTTTTCCATTTACCCAATCTCCTTTGTGGGCAGAAACTCAAAGACATTTTACTTTATGAAAATAAATATAATTAGGCATCTAATTTACTCATTTGGTAATTTTCTTCTTTGTGTGGATTAAATTTGTACATGCTGCATATAAAGACATCATTATTACTGGAGAGTTTAAAAATGCAGGCTATTTAAAAACAGTGATATGAACAATTACTAGGTTAGGTTATCCCAATAAGGATTTTATTGCACATTATTGAAATGTCATTCTTCAGAGAAGTTCAAGAAAGTTTTGAACACTTTGTAAAAAAATATAATACAGGGGCCCTTGGGTGGCTCAGTCATTAAGCATCTGCCCTCGGCTCAGGTCATGATCCCAGGGTCCTGGGATCAAGCCCCATATAGGGCTCCCTGCTCAGCAGGAAGCCTGCTTCTCCCTCTCCTGCTCCCCCTGCTTGTGTTCCCTCTCTCGCTGTCAAATAAATAAATAAAATCTTTAAAAATATGCATATATATTTAATATATAACATCAGGTAATTTTTTTTTTTTTTAAGATTTTATGTATTTATTCGACAGACAAAGATCACAAGTAGGCAGAGAGGCAGGCAGAGAGAGGAGGAAGCAGGCTCCCTGCAGAGTGGAGAGCCCGATGCGGGGCTCGATCCCAGGACCCTGGGATCATGACCTGAGCCGAAAGCAGAGGCTTTAACCCACTGAGCCACCCAGGCGCCCCCCAATATATAACATCATAACATTTGAGTAAACAGAATTTTTTTTTAAATTTAAACTCAATTACCCAATATATTGTACATCACCAGTAAACATAGCTTTTAAAGAACTAAATTTTCAGGTAATATCCAGGGTTTCAGTTATGGGATATCTCCAATTAGAAATTGTATTTATTAATGACTAACTCAATGAGAGAATATTCACAAAAACATATAACCAAATTTTGTGTTTTTTTTTTACACCAAGATTTTTAGGACAAAGTTATTTTATACCCATTTTTTGACAAATTTATTTACTGTAAGTGAAATACATAGTCTGATCCTAGGTGACATAACTCTGTGTGTGTGTGTGTGTGTGTGTGTGTGTGTGTGTTAGTAATTCAATCTACTGAGCTTAGAACTTTCAATATGAATCCTTTGCTACCATTTTTACTAGGTGGTCATGTGGATAAGTTCAAGCCTATAAAAGTCTGTACAGACAAGCCTGAGTCCTCCTTTCCCAGCTAATGCCAGCTCTTAAAGAATTGCCAGTATCATGGTGTATGTCCTGTTCTTTTCCTTCAAGCCCTGTAAGCTTTTTTTTCACCATAAGAACTTTTCAAAATGAACACTAAAAACCCACCCACTCTCATTTAAGATGAATATTATAAAATTTATTACTTTAAAAAATAAATGTTATTTTTATTTTGAAAAAAAAAATTGCAGAAAGGATGACTGTATATGAAAACTCCATATACCTATTACTCATTTTCTTTTTATTAAACAATTCTTTTTTCAAGATTTTATTTATTTATTTGGCAGAGAGAGATCACAAGTAGGCAGAGAGGCAGGCAGAGAGAGAGGGGGAAGCAGACTCCCTGCTGAGCAGAGAGCCAAATATGGGGCTCCATTCCAGGACCCTGAGATCATGACCTGAGCTGAAGGCAGAGGCTTAACCCACTGAGCCACCCAGGCGCCCCCTGTTACTCAATTTTGACCATTATGCAGGCATTGCTTCATGTTTCAACTATTCTTCTTTGTTCTCCTCTTTAAAAAATTCCTTTAAATATCTGAAAGTGTAACTCAGGCACCACAGCATCTACTCAGCATGATTCCTACTCAGCTACAATACATATCTATCTCCTATCATCATTGACCTGTCTACTTCAACATATCTATTACCACACCTAATGTACTTAATAATAATTAAAAATTAAAATTCTTGACAGTCTTTGGCTCAATGAGATACTCAAAAATAACTCTATTCTTGGAAATTTGGCTCAGTGAAATACTCAAATTCACATGATCTACATAGTCATCTGCAACATGGACAGGTACAGGAGAGAAAACAGAACCTTCCAGTGGGAAAGAAGCCCGTGTGTTTCATCAGCAGGCATCCTCGCATTAGTCGGCATAACGGTCCAGGGGATATTCTCTGTGTCTCTCGGTGTCATCTAAGGTATGAAAGCATGAGCTCATACAAGTAGAGGTTGGAGCCATCCTGGCTTAGAAGCTCCATATTTCAAGGAATCCCAAGTCACAAAAAACACTAAACTTAGGCAAGACCCAAGGTCTGGTTGCCCCATAAGGTATTTACAGTACATTCCTAGACCTCTTCAATGAGATGCGATCTACCAATCTTAGGGTGATTTTGCTATTAAGCAATATTGCCAGGAACAGAGCTGACATTTTGTTTTTACTGGGCTTCTGGGAGAGTAGAGCTAGAAACATCTTGAGCTAAGGTCAATTTTTCATGTAAAAGGGGAAAAGGATTTGTTGACCCTTTACTCAGAGTTCACCTACACACACTAATCCCTTTGACATAAAAAAAGCAAGTCAATACACAATTGACCACCAGGGTCTGAACTATCAAAACGGTATTATTATCTCCTCCATTCCCAAATCAATTGGACTTTATGTGGTAGTGATGGTGGTGGTGGGTGGTGGGGGAGGTGTGCAGGGTGTGGGGATAATTAACTTTACTGTCTTTTATATCCTGATGATCATGAGGCAAATTGACATTAGAAAACTACTAAATGAAAGTGTAGAACACAACAAGCAGGGAGCAGTAAATCTTTTGTTGTATCCCTTTTAATATGAGTGTCTTTCAAATATAACATCAATCAATCTGGTGTTTCATCAAATTTGAAGGCACAGTTACAGCCCTGTCAAAAAAGAACAACTATTATTCTTCCAGTATGGCATTTAAAACTCAAACTGCAATCCCAAACTTTACATTGGGTCAAGGGCTTAATCAGTGTATAAATTCAGTATTTAGGAATTACTCTATAGGTGCAGCCTTAGCGCCCCTACTAAATGTAGCAGTAGAAATACCCATGCAGCTGCAGAAACGCCTCCGTATTACTGTCATTGCCAACCTAAGACATTGCTCAGGGCATGGTTGGGACATGCCCCACACATAGGGATTAGGATGTTCCACAAAGATGTCTCTTTGTAGTACTAGCATTTTGGCAAGTTACTGCTGATGCCAATGAAGCCCCTTTAGATGTCAGACCATTATGTAGTCTTCCTAGCATTCTGTTCTAGTGCACAGCACTTTTCTTGGTTCTTCTGGTCTCCAGCGCAGTGGGGCTCACAGGTGGTTTTCAGTAAAGTGGAGCCTCAAGGCAATTGCAGCCAACACACTCCTCTGACCCCTTGAACTGTCTGCATTTATAGTCACAAAAAAGGGGTCTGAAAGTTTGAGCACCCACTTTGGCCCCTCAGTTTCTGATTGACCTGTATCTACTGTCATCTCCACAAATGGCATTGATGCACTTGCATCAAGCCAGAGTCACACCTGCCTGCCAAGTTGCAGCTGAATTACTGGCCGACGCTGATGGGATCAATGGGCTGGATTTCTTCTCAGTGTAAATTTGCTTTACTCCAGTCTTAACCACAGTCCCCCAGCTGGGAATATCTATCTCTTGTCAACTGCTACAGAATTTTATCACTACCTTTAGATGGATTAACCCCCAGTGTAGGCATGAGTCTTATTATCGTCAAGTTCCCAATTTATTTTTTCTAATTACCCTATACCTCAGCCAAATATGATTGATTGTCTAAAAGTCTAGCCCACTGTTGATACCTTTCTGCAGAATTAACTGTGGGTGGCCTTAGGCCCAACGACACGACCAAATTCGCAAGATCCAAATAGGCCACGTTGGGCAGAAGCTTTCCTCAGAAGGCCACGGGGCCAGAAACAGTATCATAGCAAAGGAAGCCAGTGCAGCAGGATGGGATATGGCAATTTTCTTCATTGATTGTTCTCAGGAGTAAAGCCATTTACAATAAAGACTATTCTATTTGCCTCCAGCCATGTAACAGCACAGGTGAAAAAGGACAAGTTACATCAATTAAAGCAAAAAATACTAGCTTAGGGATTCTATGTCCCAAATAGGAGACAATTTTGTAACATTGGTCGTATGTGCCTGACCCTAATGGGTCCTGAAAGAGAACACAGCCAGTCACAAAAGTAACGTCATAGAGTAAGCCTGAAGTCTCTCTCCGGGTACTTACCATGCACTCAGTCTTCTCAGTTCAGGTGAAGACTCTCTACCATCGGTAATTTTTAGCATAAGAAATATTGCCTGAAAACACAGCTGATGTTTTACCTTTTATCAGATTTTCAGGGAAATATAACTAGAAGCATCATAAATGAAGGCCATTTTTTTTCCTGTAAAAGAAGATTGATTTTATAAATTGATTACACAAAGCAATTTATTTATATTTTAGATTTTGTATCCAGGCCATAATTTTTTTCTGTTTGCTTCAATAGGACAAGTAAAAAGAAGTTTCTTGTAGCCGGAATTATAAAATCCTAGACTGTTGTGGTCTCCCAAGAACTGCTGTAACTTTGGCTTCTACTTATTAATTGGTAGCCCACCATCTCACCAGGGTAGAGATAATGAATCCCACTGTTGTCCTGATGAGATGACCCAGGGCCCAAGAATAACCCTCTAACCTCCAAGTCACTCTATTACTGTCACAGAATTGAAATACTGCCAATTAAAGTGGTCACTGATAACAATTTCATTTGTCAAGCCTCACATTTAATATAGTTGATTTTCTGCAGTGTTCAGAAATGCTTTTAGTAAAGTCAGCTAGTCATTGTATTTTTGACAGTAACTATAATCTAGGAATTCTTAAGGTATGTGTCTTGTGCATGTGTGTGTTTCCCTCTCCCTCAGATCTGTGTGACGTGTTAAGAATTGTGGTAGGTGCTAGAAATACAAAGGTGGCTAAGGAAGACTTAGTCTCTGCTCATAGGGCATGTAGAATTAAATGAGGCAATGTAAACATAGTTGACATTCCACATGTGAGATCCCGGGTGCTGCTGGTTGAAAGGAACATATACACGGAGTGAACAACAGAGATTTGAGGTCCTGACTTTTAAAATAAGTTTACTTTCCTTCACTTACCTAATCACTTCTTAGACTTTCTTAACAGCAATCTAAAATGTAAAATCCAGGATTATAATAGATTGGTTTTAAGTAATAGATATTTTTCTCTGTGAGGCAAATGCATGGTCTATTCTTAAATCTGTCAACATAAACCATTTAAATTTGGTATATGATAAACTACCCATTTTTACTTTTAAAGAAGATATATTTATTTATTTTAGAGAGAGAGAGAGCACGAGTGGGAGGGGCAGAGGCAGAGGCATCGAGAGAATCCCAAGCAGACTCCCTGATGAGCGTGGAGCTGGGCAGGGGCTGGATCTCATGACCCTGAGATCATGACCTGAGCTGAAATCAAGATTCAGATGCATAACCAGCTGAGCCACCCAGACCCCCCAATAAATTACTCATTTTTAATAACTAATGGCTGCTTCCTTTTTGCTGAATTGGAGAATATCTTTAAGTTTTGTTTTGTTTTGTTTTTTAAGAAGCATATTTTTCTAACAAAGCCTTAAATATTGGAGAATGATTTTCTTGTTTTTGCAATAAAACCTTTGTGAATACCCTTCTTGGATAATCTTTTTTTTTCTTCATGCTTTGGGGAGTATAAAAAGAGTGTGTAACAGTAACATTACCTTTTTATAAACCAAAAACTGTGTCTGTGTATTTATGTTGGTCTCAGTTTTTCTTTACTACTTTTCATTTCTCTGTATTGAAAAAAAAAAAGTTTTATCAGGAGCCAAAAAAAATCATTTCTGAGACATTTCTTTATTACCTTTTAGAATTTATTCATGCAAAAATGTTTCAGAGTACTTCTTTTTCCACTTAACTCTCATGTTATATATATATTATATATATACTCATATATATATATATAAATTTGATATATAATCAAAGTAAAGCCCAAGGGTCTTTATTCATTAATTTAGACTAGACTATTTGAAACCTTTAAATGTCTACATTAAAGATTATGAAAATCTGGAAAATTTTCTTCTATTATATCTTTTCTTGTTTCTTTTTATTTTCTTTCTTTCTTCCTTTCTTTTCTTCTTTTTTTTTTTTTAACCAGGTTTCATTTTTTTTTTTAAAGCAATTATCTTTGTGTTGGCTTTCTATTCTTTACTTAAAAGGCAAAATAACACTCTTCTCTTAAGATGTTCCTACATTAATTTTGGGAGAGAGTCCCAATGTGTTGTCCATTTTATCCTTTGTGACTTCCAATCAGGCATTAACTATGACATTCTTTTATCTGTCATCAAATTTTCTATCAGTTAAAAAGTCTTTTTATAGTTCCCGTGTCCTCATTTTACACCATTTCATTGTCCTTTCTTATTCTTTTCAATTATGAGCTTATTTTGTTGCCTTTTAATTTTAGCTTATCCTGTCCTAGAGAATAGAGTAGAACTATTCTTTTTCTATGATTATCATGGTTGCCTCTGCACATTTGAAACTATTGAAAGTTCTCAAACTTGATTTGTGGATCTCTAATCCCAATGCCTTTCAGAGATATAATACTTCTCTGAATCTTCCAACCATACTTTTCCCCCGAATTCTGAACAACTGCTCAACTGAACCACAAGTCCAGATTGAGTGCTTTCAATTTGATGAGTGAATCACTGGTTTTTGTTCTTTTGGCAGTTGTTGAGACATTCGGTACTTGGTCTTATATTACCTCTGGGCACCAGGTTAATGTAGAGTTTCTACATTTTTTCTAGTAAGCTTTTTCCTAATACTGCCTCCTTTAGTCTTTTGTTTTTATGATAAAGTTCCTCCCTGGGCAACCTCATCTATTTACATGGACCTCATTTCTATCTTCATGTTAATGGCTCCTAATCTTCATCTCTGTTATTTCCTTGAACCATGAGTACCTTGTTAAATATCTCTACGGAAGTATTCCCAAAATATCACCAACACAGTCTGAAATAGAACTATCATCCCTTTACAAATCTTTCCACCTTGTAGTAAGTTGTATCACGTGAGGCAAAGGTACCATTCACCTTTCCCTATTAGTCTTTATCTTCATTATCTGATTCTGATTATCATGCCTAGTAATTAGGGTGCTTGTGACATCTGTAAAAAAAAAACATTAAGTCACATGTTATGTTAATCAAGGGTCAAAACAAAACAAACTTGCACTTAAAATTATTTTTTGAAAGATTTTATTTATTTATTTATTATCCAGTGAGAGAGAGGGAGATAGTACTATCAGGTAGAGCAGCAGAGGGAGTGGGAGAAGCAGGCTCCTGCTGAGCAGGGAGCCCAACTCAGGGCCCAGGAACCTGGGATCATGACCTGAGCCAAAGGTGGACACCCAACTAACTGAGCCACCCAGGCACCCCTGAAATGATTTTTATTAGAGAAAAATGAGTTGAATGATTTTATTAGAAATATAAAAGCTTAAAACTTTTAAAAACACATAAAATGTTAATATAATGTTTAATGTGTATTTGTGTCTTAAGAGAAAGTTCCGTAGAATTGGAGTGTCTAACCTAATTGTTTGAATGATCTCCTTAAGTACGGAAGAGGTACAGAAAGTAAATGAGGTTGCTCTTTATCTAATTCTTTCATTTCCCTTCTGCAGAGAATGTCCCACCTCTTGTCTGGGTCTGCAACTTTGTCTTTCTGTGATTCCTTTGTCTTTCTTTTCCTGCAACTTCTACTAAGACCCTTAAATCCAGACAAAGAAAAGATGCATCTTTTGCTTCCTTCATATATATGTTTAATAATTTATGATAAAGTAATCTTTGTAACTTAATAATTAGAGAGATGAAAAAGGCAATTATCACTTAATATGGCCCCTAGTTCATACAATTAAAATGAAGACAAGACATGCGATATACACTGAGATCTAAGGTAAGAAATTTAATAAATACTAAATTAAATGCCAGATTAAACCCCTAAGCCAAAGAGCTGCAGTCCTTCCACAAATAAAATGTTTGTGTAAACATTTGATATTTGGTTTTGTATATTGATCCTGGTCTCATAATAAACACAAAACTAATTTACAGAGGAATGATTTTATATATTGTTATACTTGCTAACTCAGTTAAGTCTTCTCTGGCTTGGTTACTTCAAAGAGAAAGTTAGTTTCAAAATTATCAGAGGGATTAGATCAAATTAGTGTTACTTCATATGTAGTAACAATGAGGGGATTAATGTTGGAGTGAAATTTAGATGTATGATTGATTACTATAGAACTTGAACACCATATTTTAAATCATAGACATATATAAAAATTTCATGATTTTTTTTAGCCTACTCTAGTTTCACCCTTTAAATGCTTGATGGTTCCAGTTACGTGCAATCATGAGCTATGCTAACTGCATTTCTTCAAGATATTTAAATAATCACATTTTATGTGAGCTTATTATCATAAGAGACAAAAAAGAAATGATAACCGTATAAGAGTGCTAATTTTGGTTCTTAAAAATGGGTTGCTGCTTTCATAAATCATTAAAAGAAATAATACGTTCTAATTGCAAGACAAAAAACTTTCAGAATTTTTCTAAAATGTCACCCTGATTTCCCTTTTCTGCCCCATCTCCAGTTATAAATACTCTTTCTTATACAGTTCTAAGTATATTTCCTCCCTACTCCAGTTGTAAGTATTCTTTCTTTTCTTTGAATTTAATTGCATTTAGTGCAAATTTAAAAACAAATAAATATAAATGTGAGCAATGATTAACATTGTTTCCTCTGTTGCTAATACTGACCTATATGAGTGCAAATCACTTAATTTTTCCATTTTGTAATATCTAGCATATAGCTAATTACATTTATAGGTTTTCGAAGTTGGGCCTAATTTAAACTGAAAGCTTATGGGATTATTCCCTTTGTTCTGTAAACATATGTCTATTCCTTCATTCCTCTAGTCATTGCTTCTTTAATATGAACTAATTATTAGTTATTAAAATATATTTTAGTGTTGTCTTCTACTGTGTGATACAACTCAAATTTAAACAGCCACTTCATTTTCATCCTACACCTTCATATTTTATTTTTTTCTCCAATGTGAACTGCAGAGATTACTTGATCTCATTCTACATATTAGGAATATGAGAGCCAGAGATAACTTTCTAAAGGCCACACAATTTGTTAACAAATGTAGTTTATAATCTTTCATTTTTTCTCATGTCTCGCATGGTAATTAATGTCATTTTAATTATAATTCCTGCTTCATAAATGTGTCAACTGATTGCTAGAATGATTCCCACTTTTAAATTATTAAGATTATTTAGCAGGTTTGTTATATTGTCCTGGTCATTTGGGCTATAATGTAATAAGGTTAATTAGTGTTCTGTTCTGTTTTTTGAAGAAAAAAAATTGCTAAAGATGAATTTAGTTGGAAACAGCATCACATTGTAAACTTGAATCCCAACTAGTTATTAATGTTAATCTCATACTTCATTTTTGAAGCTTCTTTTATTTTCCCTCCAAATAAATTCTGAAATTTAGTGCTAATGACTAAAATAATGTTGGCTCAGTTTTTTTACTACTCTTCTGAGAGCATTCATTAATATGATCTACTCATTTAAAATACCTATATTGCATTTATTTTTCTTTAAACCTATACAAATGGGAGACACCCTAATATATCCGACCACATAAGTCCTGTGTGACTACCTGTTACCCCTTATGTGAAACCAAAATGTTTCCTTACCCAATTATTTTTCACAGTAAGTCAGGCTAAAAACTTACTAGTGTAGATGGATTCTTGAACACCAAAATCAGGTACTGATGAAGTGAAAGAAGAAGAAGAAAACCAATTAATAGAGTAGAATAGTTTATTTTTTCTCTCTATAAGACTGGAATATAGGATTTGTTTAAATACTTTTTCCCTAAGTGAGTTTTTTTTCCTTGCGTAGAATTATACATTTCTTCCATTTTCTTTTTAGATAATCCAATATTTTTTAATACTGCAGAATAAAGTAATTGAAATTTCTTAAAAGTGTATTTCTTCATATTATTTGCAATATCCATTGGTGAATAGTTAAGAATTTTTAGTTTCAGTGAAATTCACCACATAAATAATAAAGCCTATTTAGTAAACACACATATATTTTGTTTGCTCTTATAAACCAGAAATACTGGATGCGTCAGGATCAGGGATTATGTGATTTAAAATATGTAAAAAGTAATCACAATTCAGGGAAATACAACAAAGATACACAATTTATTATGTCCTCATATTTTCCCTGGAGTTTCCTGGTGGCAAAACACAAAAGAGAAATGCATTTAGATGAGCGTACCTTATCAGTAAGTAGAAGACATACAAGTATTTAGGTTCAAGGAATGTTTCTTTATGACTAATTCTCACATATAAGTTAAATTAAAAACTGGTTATTTGTATACTGTCTTCCTTAATCAGTCGCACTGGCCTTCTTTGGATTCAGAATTGATGTTATTGCCACTACCTTACTGTGCCCTCATAACTCCTTGGAAGTCTCTGAAGTTAACCATAATTATAGTGGCTTATAATCACTTGTTTTGGTCCATTTTTTCTGCTAGATTGTGAGCTATTTTAACTCATGTATCTTCCATAGAACTCAGCCTATTTCTTGACATATGTTAAAGTATAATAAATGTTTAGTAAATAAACAATAAATGAAAGGAAAAGAGAAAGATGGAGGGAGTATATAGTACATATGTATATATACTCATTTATATGTATATACATATACACATATGTACACATTAGATACATTATATATGTGTATATATCTACCTGTATTACATATAAATTAATTTGGAAATTCCCAATTACTTTATGTATCCTAACACCATGGACTTTTATTATCAGTGTAAGTTTTAATGCTTCAGAATACTTAAAGCTTCTTGTGTGCAGTTTATTTTCACAACCTCTATATATTCCTGTCTTAAGTAATAGAATCAACAAAAACTGGGTGCCTGGGTGGCTCAGTTGGTTAAGCAACTGCCTTCAGCTTAGGTCATGGACCCAGAGTACGGGGATCGAGTCCCGCATTGGGCTCCGAGCTCCATGGGGAGTCTGCTTCTCCCTCTGACCTTCTCCCCTCTCATGTTCTCTCTCACTCTCTCTCTCTCAAATCAGTGGACGGAATCTTAAAAAAAAAAAAAAAAAAGAATCAACATAACTTATTTTGTGTGTGTTGTCTTTTCTCTGGAATAAAGTTTCTGAAGAGAGTATATAAAATAATAAAAAGAGATATAAAAATATGTGCAAAGGGAAGGAATAAACCTTAAACTCTATGTATATACACAAATATTATATGCTAATATACTATATACTATTGTGTACTATTATATATGCTATATGAGTATATAGTACATATATACTGTATTACATTATATAGTATATTCAGTATATGCTACATATAACATGATATATGTGTGTATATAGTATTAATCATGAGTTTTATTTACTTTTGTCTTTGTTTCAAGTTTTTATTTAAATTCTGGTTAGTTAAGATATAATATAGTATTGGCTTCAGGAGCAGAATTTAGTGATTCATCACTTACATATAACACCCAGTGCTCATCACAAGTGCCACCCTTAATGCCCATCCCCCATCTAGCCCATCCCCTTCCCACCTCTCCATAAACGCTCAGTTTGTTCTCTGTAGTTAAAAGTGTCTTATGGTTTGTCTCTCTTTTCTTTTTATTTCCTTCCCCTATGTTCATCTCTTCTGTTTCCTGAATTCCACATATGAGTGAAAGCATATGGTATTTGTCTTTCTCTGACTGACCAATTTTGCTTAGCATAACACACTCTAGCTCCATTCACATTGTTGTAAATGGCAAGATTTAATTCTTTTTAACAGCTGAGTAATACTTCACTGTGTGTGTGTGTGTGTGTGTGTGTGTGTGTGTGTGTGCGTGCACGTATGCATATCACATCTTTATCTGTTCATCAGCTGATGGACATAATGAGCTATTTCCATAATTTGACTATTGCTGATAATGCTGCTATAAACATCAGGAGGCATGTGCCCCTTCGAATCAGTATTTTTGTATCCTTTGGATAAATACCTAGTAGTGTAATTGCTGGATTTTAGGGTAATTCTATTTTTAACTTATTGAGGAACCTCCATACTGTTCTCTAGAGTGGATATACAGTTTGCATTCCCACCAACAGTGTAAGATTGTTCCCCTTTTTCCACATCCTTGCCAACATCTGCCGTTTCCTGTGTTATTAGTGTTAGCCATTCTGACAGGTGTGAAGTGGTATCTCATTGCAGTTGTGGTTTGCATTTGCCTGATCATGAGTGAGGGTGGGCATCTTTTTAGGTGTCTGTTAGCTATCTAGATATCTGCTTTGGAAAAATGTCTATTCATGTCTTCTGGATTATTTGGGGGTTTTTTGGGTGCTGAGTTTTTCTAAGTTCTTTATATATTTTGGATATTAATGGTTTGTCATATATGTCATTTGCAAGTATCTGCTTCCATTCTGTAGGTTGCCTTTTAGTTTTGTTGATTGTTTCCTTTGCTGTGCAGAAGCTTTTAATCTTGATGAAGTCCCATTATTTCATTTTTGCTTTTGTTTCTCTTGCCTCTGGAGCTGTATCTAGTAAGAAGTTACTGTGGCTGAGGTCAAAGTGGTAACAACCAGTGTTTTCCGGTAGGATTCTGATGGTTTCCTGTCTCACATTTAGGTTTTCCCAAGCATTTTGAATTTATTTTTGTGTATAGTATAAGAAAGTGGTCCAGTTTCATTCTTCTCTATGTTGCTGTCCAGTTTTCCCAACACCATTTCTTGAAGAGACTGTCTTTTTTCCACTGGATATTCTTTCCTGCTTTGTCAAAGATTAGTTGACCATATAGTCATGCATCCATTTCTGGGATCTCTGTTATGTTCCACTGTTCTATGTATCTGTTTTTGTTCCAGTACCATACTGTCTTGATGACTACAGCTTTATAATATAATTTGAAAGCCAGAATTGTGGTTCCTTCAGTTTTGTTTTTCTTTTTCAAAATTGCTTTGGCTATTCAGGGTCTTTTATGGTTCCATAAAAATTTTAGGATTGTTTGTTCCAGCTCTGTAAAAAAGGGTGCTATTTTCATAGGGATTGCATTAAATATGTAGATTAATTTGGGTAGTATAGACATTTTAACAGTATTTGTTCTTCTGATCCATGAGCATGGAATGTCTTTCCACTTCTTTGTGTCATCTTCAATTTCTTTCAGAGTTTTCAGAGTACAGATCTTTAACCTCTTTGGTTAGGTGTATTCCTAGGTATCTTGTGGTTTTTGTTGCAAATGTAAATGGATCAATCCCTTGATTTCTCCTGCTGCTGCTTCATCTATTGGTATAGAAATGCAACAGATTTTTGTATATTTATTTTGTATCCTGTGACTTTGCTGAATTCATAAAAAGGATTTTTTGGTGGATTTTTTGGTGGATTTTTCAGGTTTTCTAGTGTCGTGCCATCTTAGTGAAAGTTTGACTTGTTCTTTGCCAGTTTGGATGCCTTTTATTTCTTTTTGTTTGTTGCCTGATTGCTGAGGCTCAGACATCCAGTACTATGTTAAATAACAGTGGTGAGAGTGGGCATCCCTGTCTTGTTCCTGACTGTAGAGGAAAAGTTGTCAGTTTTTCCCATTGAGGATGATATTAGCTGTGGGTCTTTCATATATGGCCTTTATGGTGTCAAGGTATGTCCCCTCTATCCCTACTTTGTTGCAAGGTTTATCAAGAATCAATGTTGTATTTTGTCAGATGCTTCTTCTGCATCTATTGAGAGGATCATATGGTTCTTATCCTTATTTTTATTAATGTGGTGTATCAGGTTGGTTGATTTGTGAATATTGAACTACCCTTGAAGGCCAAGAATAAATCCCACTGGATCGTGGTGAATAATTCCTTAATGCACTGTCGAATTCGGTCTGCTAGTATCTTGTTCAGAATTCTTGCATCCACGTTCATGAGGGATATTGGCCTGTAATTCTACGTTTTAGGGGGGTCTTTGCTTTTAGAATCAAGATAATGCTAGCCTTATAGAATGAATTTTAGAAGTTTTCCTATCATTTCTATTTTGGGGGACAGTTTGAGTAGAATAGGTATTAACTCTTCTGTAAATGTTTGATAGAATTCCCCTAAGAATTGGCTTTGGACTTGGGTTTGATGGGAGAGTTTTGATTACCAATTCAATTTCTTTGCTGATTCTTTGCTCATTTAAATTTTCTATTTCTTCCCTTTTCAGTTTTGGTAGTTTATATGTTTCTAGGAATTTATCCATTTCTTCCAGATTACCCAATTTGTTGACTTATAATTTTTTACAATATTTCTCTTATAATGATTTACATTTCTGTAGTGTTGGTATTGATCTCTCCTTTCTCATTCATGATTTTATTTATTTGGGTCCTTTCTCTTTTCTTTTTGATAAGTCTGGCTAAGGGTTTATCAGTTTTATTAATTCTTTCAAAAAGCCAACTCCTAGTTTCATTGGTCCGTTCTACTGGTTTTTGTTTGTTTCTATATCATTTATTTCTGCTCTAATTTTATTATTTCCCTTCTTCTGCTGGCTTTAAGCTTTATTTCTTCCTTTCCTAGCTCCTTAAGGTGTAAGGTTAGATTGTGTATTTGAGACTTTTCCTGCTTCTTGAAGAAGGCCTGTATTGCTCTGTACTTCCCTCTTAGGACCACTTTTGCTGCATCCCAAATGTTTTGGACTATTGTTCATTTACATTTGTTTCCATGTATTGTTTTTAATTTCTTCTTTAATTTCCTGGCTAACTCATTCATTCTTTAGTAAGGCATTCTTTAATCTCCATGTATTTGTGATCTTGCAAATTTTTTCTTGTGGTTGACTTCAAGTTTTATAGTGTTGTAGTTGGAAACTATGTGTGGTATGATCTGTCTTTTTGTAGTGGTTGAAGCCTGATTTGTGACACAGTACATGATCTATTCTGGAGAATGTTCCATGTGCACTCAAAAAGAATATGTAATCTGCTGCTTTAGGATGAAATAGTCTGAATGTATCTGTCAAGTCCATCTGGTCCAGTGTGTCTTTCAAAGCCATTGTTTCCTTGTTGATCTTCTGCCTAGATGATATGTCCATTGTTGTGAGTGGAGTGTTAAAGTCCCCTACTATTATTGTGTAATTATCAATGAGTGTTTTAATGTTTGTAATTAATTAATTTATATACTTGGATGCTGCCAATTTGGAGACAAACCATGATTTTTAAATTTCTTACATTGAGCTTTAGTCAAAGAAATTATTTGTAAGGCCACTAACTATGCAAAAATGAAATATAAGAAAATGGACATTTATATAATGAAATAATCCAATGTTTAAAAATCCAGGAGAAATGATAAAAAAAATATTGCCCTTAAATCGTCAGAAGAAATAAAACAGGCTAATGTTTGAAAGCCTCAATTATGTTTAACAAGAACAAGTAGAAGTGCTTTTTCTAAGGCAATAAGTTAATTAATGTCAATGTTCAGTATTATTTAGCCGTTATCCCTGATTTTTCCAAAACAAAAATAGCTTCAGAAATTCTTAACCACATAGAATTGAAATCAATGATGAATTTTATGGTGGAAATATTTTAGTGGAAATGTTGCAATGCAAAAGTATTTGAAAACCACAGACTCAATTCTAAGGTAAAAAAAAGCCATGGATAATATCGAAAGTTTGGGGATTAAATATTAATGGTTATGCCTGTTGTGTAGGCATGTGTTTATGTGTGTGGGCTTTCTTTACTTCATTTTAAAAGAACTTTTCAAAATCAGAATTAATAAAAGTGTCTGGTCAATGATGAATGAAGGTAGTTTAACAAATTTGGCTTCCCTGCTTATTAAACATAATCAAAGGAAGGATCATTTTATTTATATAATATATTTGCCAAAATTAACACTGAAAATGAGAGAGTAGTATCATTATTCATTTCTACAGTAGGCAGATATACAGGTATATTTGCTTCCCTTTTTTCGGAAAACTTCTTATAATTAAAATATTAATGCATTAGCATTTTCTTCTGATACTGTTATATTAATTTCTATATTTTATTTAGCTTTGTGAGTACTTTCTTTAGATGTATGTTTATTTGTATACAAGAAGTTAAAATTCACTTTTCATTTTCTGGCCATCGTAACTTCACCTCATGATCATTAGTGGGAATAACTGTCATATGAAGGAGGGAGTGATGAAAATTGATCTTCTCCTGTGTCAGATAGTCTAGGAGTGTCACTGTACTTTAAAACAGTTTCAAAACTTTACACACACACACACACACACACACACACAGGATCCATATAATAGTACCACTAGGTCTCCCTATATTTCTGTGGTTTCTGATTCCCATCATAGCACTTCACAGGATCAGGTCCTGCTTCCCATCTTGTCCCGATTTGCATGCAGCTTTGCACACTGACTACATGTCTCTTGTCCTCTTAAGCAAAGCGACAGCTTTCTGAAAATGAATGAGGATACTTTTAGTCTTGGCCTTGGCAAAGGAATGTTGGTGGTTTTATTCACAGATGCAAAAGAGACAGAGAAGAACACATTTCTATTACATTTGAGGAAAGAAAAACAAGTACAGTTACCGGAGGATGGGGTCTAGGAAGAAGACGTGTTAAGATACTGGGGAACAACGGTAAATTGTGGGAGGTGTGGGACCATCCATAGATTTTTTTTTTTCCTTCTTTATTTTGGCTTCTTCTCCTGAGCTGTCTGATCCATGAGGGCAAAGATCGTGCCTGTCTTTTTCACCATGTAACCTCTAGTGGGTGTCCTTTTTCTCATTTGTATGTGCCTCAAATATCCTTCTTCGTGATCTCCTCCTCCCTGTAATCAAAACCCTGTCCACCCTGGTCCCCCAGCCCCGTCATCTGAAGGGTGGACACACGCTCTAAGGCAAGTTGGCTACAATCCCACTCATAGGGATTGAAGACCTCCAGAGCTCATTTTGAGGATGTGGCAGCCCCATCAAGACACAAGCATCTGCTACATAATTGCCTAGTTCCTGTCCCTTCTGAGTCCGTTATTCATTTCTCCCTTCTAGTCTGTAATATACTCAGAATCCTTTGGGTCACTTACCCTTCATTTTTATTAATGCTGCAGAGTTGGTTTCTATTGCTCATAAAAACAACAACAACCGAAATACCCCAAAACAACAACAAAAAAACAAAACAAAGAAAAAAAAAAAAAAACAGAGGGATGAGGTGAGGGTTGCCTGGGTGGCTTTGTGGGTTGAGCGTCTGACTTCGGCTGAGGTCATGATCTCAGGGTCCTGGGATGGAGGCCTGTATCATGGTGCTCTGCACTCAGCGGGAAGTCTGTTTGTCACTCTGTCCCTACCCCCTTCATGCTCTCTCTCTCTTTCTCTCTCAAATAAATAAAATCTTTAAAGAAACAAACAGGGTTGGGCACCTGGGTGGTGCCTGTCTTCAGCTCAGGTCATGATCCCAGGCTCTTGGGATCGAGTCCCACATCATACTTCCCACTCAGCAGGGAGACTGCTTCTCCCTCTCCTCCCTGCTCTCTGTCACTATCTCTGCTCTTTCTCTCAAATAAATAAATAAAATCTTTAAAGGATTATTAAAAAAAAAAAAACCAAGGTTGATTTAAGCATCAACTAGCCCAGTGCCTGAAACATGGGCTATATTTAATCAAGATTTGCAGGATGGATGGATGGATGGATGGATAGATAGATGAACAGATTGATTTTCTTCCCTGATCTGAGAGAAACTGAGACTGCTAACAAACTCGAACTTGAAAATTCAAAGTCCTTACCATGTCCAAAGCCAGGAGAATTTCTACTAGAGAAACCAGAGGTAAATTTCTGCCTTCATGAACTTGACTTGAATAAAATAGCATTAAGTAATCATTAGATAAATGTTTATAACTAGAGTACAAGAAATCTCTCACTTGAATGAGTGAATTTACCCTGGAAGCAATGTGTACAGCTACTGCATTTTCTCTATGAAGCTCGTGGTAAAAACCTGGGTAGTTTGTGTCTGGCCGTTTTCAGCTGTTACTGTAAACTGAGTTAGAGGTCCTGGCCATGTGGAAACATGATGCCCTCCCAGCCTCATGTCTTTTTACAATGTACCATTTTATAATGTTGAGGAAAGTTAGAGCACTTTGCCCTGCGAATACGACTCTAATAGAATAGTGCAACTTACACATTCTTTATATATTCTTAAAGGGACTTGCTCCCACCTAAATTACTCTCTGCTTGATTATGAACAATATCACTGAGGTGAAATGAACTTCACTTATGAACTTCACTTCCTTAATGAATACTCCTCCAAGGAAAACATATTTTAATATGTTTAATGGTCAATTAAAATATCTGAAGTATTTTTATTTCATAACCCTTCTGAGGAAATATATTTAAAGTGTTTCTTCAAGTAATGATCCCATTTTGACATTACAGCAGTGTGTCTGTGAAGAATATAAGTATTTGCTGTTCAATGACTAGTGTTACATAAAATATAAATACAAGCTTATCTAAATGCAGCGATTAGCATAAAAATGGTTCACTGTAGTGTGCATTGGGGGAAAAGTAAACATATAAAGAAGTAAATTTACATTGATTGACTCAGAGGTACCTCTTGTAATGTGATAACAATTTAAAAACATTCCCCCTATAATTCAAGTATTCAGAATATGGTTAGGTGCAATCCAATTAATGTAATGTACATGGCATTTTAGATTCATTTCGAAGTGGCAGTTTTTATTATAGAACTGCCACTAAAACAAACAGCCTCAGATTTTTATAACATTCCTCTGTAGCAATTTCTGAAAAGATTTAATATTACTGAATCCTTAGCCATCAAATGCTTATTCCCAAAATATAGACTGGAAAAAATAAATAAAAGGGTTAAAAAACAAAAGCTGGTATAAATTCCCGTATTAGTGAAATTTCTGGATTCCAGTGTAAGTCAAGAAACCCAGGAGGTTATAAGCAAATATTTACTTTTGCTGAGTAAAATGTGAACCAAAGATTAGGCTGTGCCAAAGACTAGAGACAAAGAAACGTTATAGATAATTTGCATACACTCATTCAATCTGCAAATTTAGATGCTGGAAATGAGACAAGTGGCCATTGACAAGGCTTGCTTGTGTATCTTATCTGGAATGGGCAAATCCCTAGCAACGGGTCTTACATTTGATTAGAGAGCATGATTTCTAAAGGTATCAATGCAATTCTTCTCTCCCTGCCTTCCCTTCCTTCCTTCTTTCCTTTTTCGTCTGTTCTTTCTTTCCTAAGGCTTCAAATCTCTGTTTTTCATTCAGTCCTTCTCTCTCTCTTTCTCTTTCCCTCCCTCTCTCTCTCTCTGTCTTTCTCTGTCTCTCTCTCCCATGAAAATTTGTATTAGTGGATAGGGTAGTGTACACTAGGATATAACAAATACACTGTTAAAACTCAGTAGTTTTATTTTTGTTTTGTTTGTTTTGCTTTTCCTTGATTTCTTCGTAGATCCGGTGCAGGTTGTCTGGGTCTTTACTCTGACTCTAGGTCTTTACTCACACCCATAGAGGTGCTGCTATTTGGGTTTTGCTAACTGCCTCAAGAAGGGACGAATGGGAGTGGGGACAGAGCTCCCCTCTTAAATGTCAGAAAACACTAAAACAGCCCTTGCCACTCACATGATGTCGGACACTGTTTCTATTATATTAAGCACTTTTTATGCCTTGTCTTATGGAATTTAACACGAATCACGTAAGGCTCTTTTTAATGTTATTTCTTGTTGTATTAAGTTCTGGTTGGACTGCATTGTGGTTGGAGAGTAGGATATGTATGATCAGATTTTTAGTGGTTTTTTTTTTATATTACTTTGTGGCCTTTTACATGCAGACCTTAAATGTGTGTGTATTTAAATCTATGTGAATTCTCGGGGCGCCTGGGTGGCTCAGTGGGTTAAAGCCTCTGCCTTCGGCTCAGGTCATGATCCCAGGATCCTGAGATCGAGCCCCGCATCGGGCTCTCTGCTCAGCAGGGAGCCTGCTTCCTCCTCTCTCTCTGCCTGCCTCTCTGCCTACTTGTGATCTCTGTCTGTCATAAATAAATAAAATCTTTTAAAAAAATAAAAAAATAAATCTATGTGAATTCTCTAATTACTGACAAATGCTTCTATTAAAGTCTTTTAAGATCAAACTCGATGATTGTTTTTTTCCCATTTTCTTACTGGAAAGATGAGATACTGTTTCTTATGGACCAAAAGAGCCCCATCTTCCAACCCTGACTCAAGATGTATGATCATTTTCCACTTTGATTCTAAGTATTCAATTTTTTTTTTTAGCACAGTGAATAAGACTTCTATATAATTAAACCCTAAACCCCATTACTCTTATTTTTAAAGATACTTTTTTTTTTTTTAAAGATTTTATTTATTTATTTGACAGACAGATCACAAGCAGGCAGAGAGGCAGGCAGAGAGAGAAGGGAGGAAGCAGGCTCCCTGCTGAGCAGAGAGCCCGATGCGGGGCTCGATCCCAGGACCCTGAGACCATGACCTGAGCTGAAAGCAGAGGCTTAACCCTCTGAGCCACCTAGGTGCCCCTCATTACTCTTAATATTAATTGATGTTAGAAGTTTTTTCTTAAATTTACAAATGAGGAAACTGAGTCACAGAGAAGATGAATGGGCTGCTTAATGAAAGTACATTTATTTGACTCCAAACTTCTGTGCCAATAATACATAAATATTAATAAATCTGGCAAGATGATACTTATTAAATTTCTCTAAAATTTCAAATGCAAAAGGAAATTAATATTGATTTTTCTTTAATAATCTTTTAATATATGTCCCAATTTGAGTATGCATGTTCCCTTTAGCCAATTTTACTTCAACATTCATTTCTTTTTAATTCAGTAATAAATGTGATTGAATTTACAATACTGTATGGATTGTCATAAAACATGCAATCCAGTCAAATTAATATGACAAGGATGCAAAAGAGACTACCAAATAAAATCAAAATATGCCATAATATTTCATCATGTTCTAAATATTACATGTTGCAAATATATTAGTGCTAGGATTAAATGTCCAATATCTCTGTCATATGCCATATTTCTTTGTATTTCTTCATTGAATCTAGGACAGAGATAAAATTACATAATCAAAAAGGATTTTAATTATAGAAAAGTAGAGGTTACTAATAAATTTAAACCATTTATGTATTTAGGGCAATTTTTAAATGGTTAATAGGAGAAGAATTTTTCAGGGAATTTATGACCATTCAATATTATTTAGAAAAATGTCTTTTCTTGTCTAAACACACACACACACACACACACACACACACACACACAAATCCATAATGTTAAACCTGTGCCAGGAAGTCAGGATGCTTTGAGAGGATTTTTATCTCTGGTGCACTTAGATTTCAAATCATTTTGATTCTGATTTCACATATCTTTAAAAATTCATGCTTTGAAACAATAAAGTCTAAAACCTATGGAATTACTTTTGTTATAAATAAGTAATAAAACTAATAGATGGCATATTCTTAGTGTTTTATAACATTGACTTTCAAGGTAATGGTTCAACTCCAGTCTCAGAATTTGACAGACAGCCTTAGGCAGTTGAGTATGGCTGAGGTAGAACACTGAAGGTTTGTTTGGACTTTCTCAACTGTTCCACTTGGGCAACAAACACCTTGACACAATGTGAGCTTTTGACTCCTTTCTGCACCTCATCCCTTATTTGTATGCCATTCCTGTGCTTTCAGTATCATATGTGGAAACACAATGTCTTCCTGTGTTCCTCTCCTCTTCTCCTCTGCCCTTTCACATGCATGGTGAAGAGAAACCTATACATGGACAAGGAAGAGCAAATGTGAGAAACCCTTGAACTATCTTTGTAACTCTTCTATGAGTATAAAATAACTTCAAAGTTAAAAGAGTAAAGATAAAATGTCACAAAACAAACAGGGTTGCCAGGGGGAGGCAGGTAGGGAAAGGGTGGTGGGGTTATAGACATTGGGGAGGGTATGTGCTACGGTGAGTGCTGTGTAACCTGGAGATTCACAGACCTGTACCCCTGGGGCTAATAATACATTATATGTTTATTAAAAAATTTAAAAATTAAAAAAAAGATTAAAGATATCTATAAGGTAGTGATGTTCAGAAAATGGTAGAGGAGACAGCCCTAAAAATCTCATCTTCCCATAGAAACATCAAAAACAATAATAATAATAATAATAATAATAATAATAATAATAACAAAGATAACTGCTAGAGCCAGCTTTGTCAAAACTTTGGTAAACAGCCAAAGGTTTGCAGCAACCACATAAAGACTGAATCAAGAAGGAAGCAACTAAAAACAGTAGAAAAGTTTTGTGGAGTTTTTACTTGCCCTCAGCCTCCCTCAACCAGTGAGATGCCAGTCTTGAAAGCGACAGCCCCCCTGTGCAGGATCTTGACTCCTTGTTCTGTTGAGAGCAGAAGAGACTTTATTCACAAATTATTGTGTGTATCTCTTCTAACATCACTGGGGCTACCTAAAAGTTGGATGCAGGGCTCTTGCCTATGTTTCAGTTATCTCAGAACTGAACAAAAAGCAGTGAATGGTTCTTGGCAAACTAAAAACTCACAGATGCCTTGGGCAACAGTATGGGTACAATACACAGTAGACTGCACAGGGCACAAGAGGGAAACCTGGGGAATTCTTTGCGATATGAGGACATTTGAAAGCACCCAGTCTATAAGAATTCCTGAGGAGTCCTTAAGATTTTTTCTTAGGCCCATCTCTAGCCTTAGAACAAGTCTAGCTAAGTGCTGAAGGAATATTCTAGCACACGCCAAACTCAAACCCTAGGAGGTATTTTTTGATTGTTTGTTTTGTTGGGATTATCGGTTGTTGAACTCTTCACAAGGAAATCCCTGTCAAAATAATAGCTGAACACTAGCTAAAGAAGAGAGAATTCAGTGGCCACACATGACAGAGTATAGTCTTATAGTCTTTACAAAAATAGTCTGGACACCGAACACATGGACTCCTACAGCCTTCGACAATAAAAATACCAGGAGTTGATTTTTTTGAAAAGGTGAAATCAACAGACCCTTAACTAGACTAAAGCAAAGAGGGAGAAAGGGAGAGCAGGGGGGGGGGAGGGGAGGAGATTCAAATTAATAAGATCAGAAATAAAAGAGGAGGGAGTACCTGGGTGGCTCAGCGGGTTAAAGCCTCTGCCTTTGGCTCATGTCATGATCCCAGGGTCTTGGGATCGAGCCCGACGTCGGGCTCTTTGCTCCGCAGGGAGCCTACTTCCTCCTCTCTCTCTGCCTGCCTCTCTGCCTACTCTCTGTCTGTCAAATAAATAAATAAAATATTTTTTTAAAAATGTTTTAAAAAGAAAGAAAGAAAAGAGGAGACCTTAGGATGGATGCCTCAGAAAATTATCATAGGGATTATTATGAGTTATTATATGCCAACAAACCGAATAACCTAAAAGAAACAGAAAAATTCCCATAATTACAAAACCCACCAAAATTAATTCAGGAAAATATAGAAAGCCTGAATAGAGCAATAAAAAACAAGGAGATTAAATTAGTAATAAAAATTGCCAAACAAAGAAAATCCCAGGACCAGAGAGCTTTATAAGTGAATTCTACTAAGTACTGAAAGAAAGAATTAATACCTATTCTTCTTGAACGCTCCTCAAAAGTATGAGAAGAAGGTATACTTCCAAACTTAAACAGATACTTCCATCAATGTCCTTTGAAGCATTGTTCCCATTACCCAAAGTGGAAACAACCCAAATGTCCACCGACAGATGAATGAAAAAGCAGAATGTGGTCTATTTACTACTCTAGACTGTTCAGACTGCTGGAACAAAAATACTATAAACTGGGTGGCCTAAAGAACAAACACTTATTTCTCAGAGTCCTGGAGCCTGGGAAGTAAAGATTGGCAGAAGCTGGCAGACTCTGTCTGGTGAGATCCTGCTTCCTGGTTTATAGGTGTCTGTTTCCTACCTGTGGCCTCAGAGGGCAGAAAGCTAAGGAAGGGTGAAGCTCTCTTATGACTTCCAGGAGGGCACTAAACCCATTCCCAAGGGCTCTACGCTTATGACCTCATCTAATCCTAAGTACCTCCCAAAGGGCCTCACCTCATATGAATACATTCTGGGGTTGAGAGGGTTTCAATATATAAATTCTGGGGGGGACACAAACTTCAACTCATAACATCTCTACCATAAAATATTATTCAGTCATGAAGAGGAATGAAGGTCTGATGTGTGCTACACATAGATGAACTGTGAAAACATTGGAAGTGAAATAAGCCCCGCAGAAAAGGATAGATATTATACATTTCCACTTACATAGATATTTAGGATTAAACAAACTTAGAGACAGAAATAGATCAGAGGTTGCCAGGGACTGAGGGGAGGGGAGATGGGAAGCCCATTGTTTAATAGGTATAGAGCGTCTGTTTAGCGTGATGAAAATATTTTTGAGGTAGGTGATACTTGTGCATCTATATTATGAGTGGAGTTAATGCCATTGAATGGTGTACTTAAAAATGGTTTAAATGATTAATTTTTTTGTACTTTAACCACAATAAAATTATTTTTAGTAATCTAAGGGGTAGTTAAGATGTTTTATAACTTGGTAGAGATAGTGATTTCATATATAGTGTATGTTTTATGTTATGTGAATTTCACATCACTTAAAAAAATTTGGGGAGCCCTGAGTGGCTCAGTCAGTTAGTCTTCTGACCCTTGATTTTGGCTCAGGTCATGATCTCAGGGTCTTGTGATTGAGCCCCCTATCAGGCTCCACGCTAGGCATGGAGCCTGCTTGGAATTCTCTCCCTCCCTCTGCCCCTTATCCAACCCTCTCCCCAGCTTGCTTTCCCACTAGTTCTTTCTCAGAATTCTCTCTTTCTCAAAATTTCTCAGAATTCTTGTTCTCTCTTTCTCTCAGTAGTACTCCTTAAAAAAAATGCCCACATGACCTGTGAAACCTAATAAGTGACAAGTCAAAGAAGCATTTGCATTTTAATATGAGACAAACTTTGCCTGAAAGAAATTTATTGCATATTGTGGAAAAAAGAAGGGATCATTTTAGGCATTAATATGTGGATACATGAGTTTGTACAAGTATAGACTTGTATGGAAGGTTATATGGAAACCAAAGCAAAATATCTTTAAAATATTATTTTCATATTTGTGTTAAAAATGTATACATCATCAGATAGCTGCTATATACATATACACACACACAACACACACACACACACACACACACACACACACACAAAATCTCATGTCTTGTTTTCCATTTATCTCTTAAAAAACTTTATATACCCAGTCTTTCTTTTCCCTTCCTGTTCCTGGAGCAGTCATTTAAAATGTAAAGGACAAAGAGCTAACACAGGTGTGAGTTACTTTACTCCGTCTAGGTATTCCAAGACAAGTCTGCTTTTCTGCATTTCTACCCATGTTTTCTGCTTGCCACAACAGAGTCTAAGTAATAGTTGAGCAGGCTAATTCTACATTCTCCTTAAGTGCTAGGGAAGGGAGGAAGACCTTGAATGTGCATCCATATCTAAACAGTTTTCCCTTTGTCAACTGACTTTGTGTGGTGTTCCTCTCTCAGAGTCAAACCATGGCTCCTACCCTGGAGAAGCTCACACATTACTTTGTATCCCTTAGCAGTGAATCTAATAAAGTCTATTGGAGATCCTATCACATGAATCCTCCGAGGATAGGGATTATTCTCTACTGTTTACAGGTGAGGAAATTACAGTTTTCTGGGTATTTCAACATCACTTATCCTCTTGGTCCTTCAAAGACTTTAGAAATTCAGAAATCAGTATGATTAAATATTTTAAGTGCACAGATATGTTGAAATACATCTGTATTACTTACAAGGCAACTGTGAATTCCGTATAGAATTTCTTTTTTTTAATATCTCAGTCCTTAACTATTGATGATTTTCTGCTTTTAATGTATATGAAATGAAGAGACAGATAATTGAAATATCCTTACCTGGTTCCCCTTTTATTCATAAAATAACCGAATCCAATAAATGGCTTTGCACATTAAGATAAAATATGTCTGCACATTGACACAACTTTACTGGTATTCTCAGCCTTTTTCCTCCTGAGGTCAAGTAATTGAATAGTTTAATTTTTTCCCCCCGCAATTATGTAGTTAGACTTATAGATACATCTATAAAGAGTGCTTTTCATAGGACAAAGGAATAGCATTGTAAATGGTTATCTGTATATCATAGTAGTTTTTAAGATCTCAAAAATGTTGGAAATAAATGGATTCATGATTAGGTAAACATATGCATGTTTATATAAAACATCTTTATATTACAAGTTTATTAAATAAAAGCTTATTTAGAACCAAACTAGGGCATGAAATAAGACCATGACATTATGTTGTCAGTTTCCTAGAGTGCATATCACTCACGGTTTTATTTATTTATTCACTCAGTAGCTCAGCTCTGCCAACTGTATGTGTTGCTCACTGTGTGCCATGGCTTGCGGTCAACTGTGAAGACAGGTGTAACCACTTACCTTAGGAAGTATTCAACCCAGTCAACACTGTGCTTAAGCTTATTAGAAAATCTTTCCCATTAATAAGTTAGAAGGGATATTTAGACTTTTAATGGCAAAGGAACCATATTTTAGCATTTGTCCTTTAAATATCTGGAGGAAGATGATGGAACATGCTTAGTATGCTTAGCTTTGCTATAGACACTATGTCCAGTATTTCATTGTTATTTTATTAAATTCTCACTTCAGCTTTATAACACATAGCTGAAGTGTTAGCAGGACTTATTTACACTCTGCTAATGAAATGTACTGATTGCTATTACCGAAGAAGGAAAGAGAAGTATCTTTCCTCTACTTCTGAATCTGATCTTTCTGAGTCAAAACCTGATCCAAACTCATGTGTGAATGAATTAAAAAAAAATATCAGTTGAGTCTCCATTGACTCCTCCATTCTTATAACCCACATTCAACCACTGGTCACTTAAAGTATCTAAGAAATCTGATTCATTCATGAGTACAACTGCAATGATGGGAGTTGAGGACTTGATGGTATCTGACATGGACAATGACAGTATATTCCTGTCTCACAGAATGCTCCTCAACAAATGCATATGAAGCCCTGTCAATATTCAATAAAAATTCTTCAGTCTTCCACATCATCTTCGAGATAAACACCCATTCCTTAGCACACCATGCATTTGTTGTCATGATTTAGATCCTGTCCAACCCTTCATGTTTATGCCTTACTGCTTTCCTACCTGAACTTTATTTTCCAATCTTACAAAAACATAAATTCTCCATGTCACAAACTTTCACTCAAGCTTCTGATGTCCTTGCACATACCATTTCCTCTTCTTGAGTTGTTTCTTTGTCCTGTTTTTGCCTGTTATTCTTTAAGGTTCTGTCCATGCTATCTCCCCCCAAACCTTCCTTGATCAACTCTTTGTTCCCAGTCTGTACCAGTATGGGTAGGTAAACTCCAAGAGCAGTCTATAATACATTTTGTCATGAAATTTATTATATATGTTAATTTGACCTTGCTTGTTGGGGAATTCATTTATAAATCTTAGCCTGAGATAGTGGTAAAGTCAAGATTTGAAGCAGGTTCTGAATGAGTATTTTTTTTTCTCTCTATTCTAGACTTCTTCAAAGAGGGTAATTTTATTAAATATGCACAGCGTTATTTATGCTGACTGCAACAATGATCAATAGATCGTTTTGCCTTGTTAGCAGAGAGTTGCTTCATTGAACTATTAAAACAGGATGTGGTTAAACCATAGGGCAACTTTTACATTATAGCAGTTAATAAAGTAGCACTCACTATCTCCATGAGCTTAAATGAGGAGCATTTCGTCTGGCTAGGTCCAGAGGAGTTGAGTTAGATTGGTGAGGGAATTTGATAGCCATATCAATGCATCCCTCATTATAATACATATTGTAAAGTAGACAGATACTTTCTGAAAATAACCAAAATCCCGGTTTTTTTTTTAACTCAAAACAACAGAAACCAAATCTGAGGATTCAAGCGTAGAGGAATTCCCTAAAAGGCACTGATAGCTCCAAATATTGTTCAAGAGACTAGAGTTCCAGGCTGAGGGTTACATAGTAACATAGCCAGAATCATAGCTAGTGAGAGCTAGTATTGCAATGTACAGCAACACTGCTGGGGACTGGTGTTATCACAAAGCACTCTTTTCGGACTAACTTTTTAGCTCCCCTCTCAGTGTCTGGCCAAATGAAGCTGAATGGCTGAACTTAGATTTGGAGCTTATGTGCTAATTGTAATGAAATGACAAAAATGAGCATCTAGAGTTTTCAACTTCTCTTGTGGGAGGTGAGCTCTGCCTTCACTGAGGCTTACAAAGTCTAAAATTTTACAAACATAAAATAGATTTGAGTTGTTGAGTAGTCAAAAAATGGCAAACATCCACTGCAATCTTTTTGTCACAAAAGGAAGAAACAAAGATTTTTTTAATCTATTATTCACTGAAAATTACTCACATACAAATCTTTCTGATATAAAATGTAAGCACCTGATCATTTTTCATTGTCAGAGAAACTGTAGTGTAGGTGGTATCATATCCACTTTATGGATGAAGATTCTGAGACTCAAAGAAATTACATCTGTCTAAAGTCACAAATCTCGTAAGTGACGTAGCTGGCATTTCTTCAAAATCAGGGTTCAATCCGTTATAATACTGGTCCCCTGAAACAGTAGAACTCTCAGGAAAACAATCCACTCTTTGAAATATTTATTTTACCCTCTGAAAGGCAAAAGACCCATTGTAACAATGAAAAAAAAAATGTGGGAATGATGGAAAGCATTGTTCTAATGATGCATGTTTTCACCTTTGTTTTGGAGACGTTAGTCACATGTACCAAAGAGTTTTCTTCAAAGAAGTCAATAGGGGGCACCTGGGTGGCTCAGCAAGTAAATTGCCTAACTCTTGATTTTGGCTCAGATCATGATCATGATCTCAGGGTTGTGAGATTGAGCCCCACGTTGACCCCCAACCTTTGCCCCTTTCCTTTGCCCTTCCCCCACTTGCTCTCACTCTCTCTCAAAAAAAAAAAATTTTTTTTCAGTAAACTGGCTGTAATGAAAGGAGAAGGAAGTTCAGTAACAACACCTAGATTTAGCTATATTTCTTTCCTTATTATTGACTATAATGCTGATTTCTATATTTATATGCATCGAGAAGTGACAGGGATTTTGTGGCAAAGACTTGAAAATGCTTTTCTCATCATTTCCTTCTTCCCAAGCCACATCTCTTTTTTTGTTGATTTCCTTATGAAGAAAAATATTCCCTTCATAATAAAAATAGACAAAAATATAAAGCCATTATATAGTTTTCTCTACCAAATAATGCATATCATTGGACCTCCAACCACATATGAAAAAAGGTAGATGAAATAAATATTAGTTGCTCTGGCCAAAAATTTTGGAGTCTTTCCGTATGGCTGTCTTTCTCATACTTTCAATACTCAGTCCATTAGAAATGTTTTCTCATCTGTCTTCAGAATACATCCAGGTTTTGACCACTCGTCACTACCCCGACTGCCACCAGTCTGGTTCAAGCCACCACCATCTCTTGCCTAAATTATTTTAAGAGCCTCCTACCTGACTTCTCCATTTCTGTGTTTGTCTCCCTGAAATAGCAGTCTGAGTAATTCCATTAAACCATAAGAAACGTTGTGCCAGTTCTGTGCTCAGAATCCTTCAATAGCTAAAGACAGAATAAAAGACAAAATCCTTTTTCTGTACAAAGCTTTATTGCTTCAGATACACTCTTATCTGTGACCTTTACTTTTCTTGGAGTTATTCTTCTAGCTCCAGCCATGTTGGCTACCATGTTCCAACCCAGCCAACTTGCTTTTTCCTCTTTTCAGAATGTTCTTCCCTGATATGCTTACCTGGCTTCTTGATTTCTTTTACTGATTCACTCAAAAGGCACCTTCTCTTGCAATCTGATTGGAAATTGCTGTTCCTACATGGGTTTCCAGATTTAGTAAATAAAAACAAGATGTGCAAGTAAATTTTTATTCAGGTGAGCAAACAAAATGTTTTAGCATAAGTGTGCCCTAACGTATAAATATTGCACAAGATGTGCTGATACTTTAAAAAAGTGTGTTGTTTATTGGAAACTCAAAGTCAGTTGCCTTTTCATATTTTATTTGGCTCTACTCTCAGATTTAATGTTTCCCTTCCCTGCTTTGTATTCTCTTCTTAGTCCTTACCACTTCCTAACACACTATATATTTCCCATATTTATGTGATTTATCACTTGCCTCCCCTCTAGAAGGGAAGTTCTTTGAGAGTAGGATCTTAGCTGATTTCTTTACTACTTACCTACAGTGCCTAGAGCAGTGCTTGCTCACTGTAGACTTGACAAGTATTACTGAATGAATGAATAATCAATGGATTATATAAACATATAAACATATGAGATGTCACTCCGGGCAAGGCACTAAATAAAGTATTTGGCATACCTTACCACATTTCATTCCTGCAACTGCCTTTTGAGATAGATGTTATTATATTTCCATTTTTAGACTTAGAATCCTGAGTTTCAAAGAGTTTAAATTTTTCCCTCCAATTTAAATGGAAAAGCTGAGGCTCAAAATATATTATGCCTAATACTATATTCCACATTTTGTTTTTCCAGTATGACATGACAGTTATTCCTTTTCCAAATCCAGAACGAAGTTGACCTAAATGTTTGGTCTTTTTTTTCCCCCTTTTTGGAGATAGATAATAAAAGAGATCATGATATTTTCTTAAATAGCTTATTGATATTGTGAGAAAATTATCTGGATTGGTAAGAACATGATCATTGTCTAATAAATCCCTTTGCATAGTTAATCTTGCTAATAATTAAGAGTTCAAATAGCTTAATTTAAAAAAAAATACAACTTACATTTTTTAGAGTGTATCCCAAACTAATTGAATGAACTTATAATAGCTCTCAGAAATAATATTAATAGGATTTATATTTCTAAAGAAATCCCTACTTGATTTATACGACAATGGGCAACTTATAAGACAATTCCTTGTTTCTTATATAGATTTCCAAATAAATTCATTTTCCTCTAAAAGCTCCAAATTTCAAATTGAATGATTTAAAACATTTAATTTATGAATTGAACTGCAAAATAGAAGTAGGAATATCAGGTAGGGCCTTAGTTTTTAATGTCATGCCAGAGAAACAGCAGCGAACACTGAATAATCTAAACATAAGGTCAAAAGCAAGGACAAGGTATCATAATGTGCAAATATGATGAGGTTTGGGTATTCTGTAAGCCAACTAGATGTTACATCATTTACCTGAATTATTGTCCAAACCAACTAAGGCATCCATCATTTACTTACATTAACCTGAGTGTCTAGGAGTTTTATAGTTTTCCTGTATTTTGGTCTTGGACAAGGTTCCTCATTTTTTAATCAAACAAGCCCTAAGGGAAGTAGAGGAGAGAGTCAGATATCATGTGAATTCAACACAGTGGTAGGAAAAGACTTGCAAGCCAAACGGCCAATTTTAAGTGAGAGTCCTCAAAATCACATGTGTTATCAATACTGCACTCATTTTTTTAAAAAGATTTTTATTTATTTGTTTAGCAGACAGAGATCACAAGTAGGCAGAGAGGCAGGCAGAGCAAGAGAGGAGGAAGCAGGCTCCCCGCTGAGCAGAGAACCCGATGCGGGGCTCAATCCCAAGACTCTGGGATCTTGACCTGAGCTGAAGGCAGATGCTTTAACCCACTGAGCCAGCCAGGCACCCCTGAACTCATTTTTATTGGATATTTCCCTCTGTATTGGTGTATGTAGATAAAACAGAGCCAGAATTTTAAAATCTTACTGCAGTATTATCACATATGTGAAACAAGAAAGAGAGAAAAGTTAAATCAACTCCTAATTTTGTGTCTATGTCCTTCATTAGTTTTATACTTTTTTCTAAAAAAATCGATATAGTTATAACTACTCTACCATCTATGCAACACATTTAGAAAGCTTTCGGTGCTTCTTACCAGGTGCTATCTAAAACACACACACATGCATTCACACACATAGGCATGCACATTGTTTTATTTTTTCTTGGTATTTAATCGAGCAGACTAACATGTAACCTTGCTTGATTTATGACTATTTGATCCACCACTGATCAAAAACTAAAAAGACCATAAAATACAAAATAAGGCACGAATTTTGTCGTGTTGCCTAGTACAAAAGATGCAAGAGCTGTTGATTTAGCATGTCAGAATGAACACAGTGGCCACCATCACAGCATTCCTACTCTTCACTGTAAGATATATGGGCAATTATAAGCTCTGTCCACGTGGTTCAGAGTCTACTCCCTCCAAAGGAGGGAATTAAATAAGGGAAGGACGTGGTTATAGAGTCTATCAAAAAGAGAACAAACAAAAAAGGAAGAGCAAAAGAAAAGTTTCACTTTCAGAAATTTTGCTCCAGCACACATATTTTTCTTGTTCTTCTTAAGCCTCAGAGAATGGTATTTTAGCCGTTCCATTCATTAGATGTCGCTCTGTGGAGTTGCAAGGACAGATGATGCAAGAGTAGATACATTCGTCATAAACGGTGAAGAAGCATTTCCTTGTTCCCTTGTCTTCTTCTCACAGTGTAGTTATTGATTTGGGGAATAAACAAGCAATCAATATTTTAGATCAATGTTTTTATAAGGGTATATTTATGAAGTTATGAGAAAGAAAAAAAACTGTCAATGTCAAACTTTACACAAGAATAACTATCTTAAGAAAAAAGGAAACTTGTTTCAGCTCCAACTTGTAAAGAACTGGGATGTCTTAACTTCCATTCTTATAACAAGAAATCCAGGGCAAGCTGGAATCTCGTGATCTGTACTGGACCCGTAGGACAGCTGAAGCCACAAAGGAAAACACTGCTCTGAACTAGGGAGGGATGGAATAAAGAAATGGGAATCTGCCTAACTAGAGCAGATTTGCTGGAGCCATCAAAGTCATAGGATCTTTTAAATGGTGATTTTGACCAGTTTCTGGGAGCTGAAAATGAACCATGGTGGTAGTGACAATCTCATGGGTGTGGAGGGGGTACTGTTTTAGAATGACCTCCATACTTCTGCGGATTTTATTTCCAGATTCTCATAGTGGAAAACCAAGAAAGATTCCCTTGTGGCTCATACACCATTGTAGAAAGTGTAATGTTTATAAGATACACTCAGAGCTTTCTTTACTACAGAGGCTTACCCTTCAGCTTCAAGACTTTGCCAGAACTGTATCTCTGCTGGGAGAAGGGAACTTCCTCCCTGTCCAGACCTCATGGCTTTCCTGTTCCATTCAACAGGACAAACTAGACAACTAGTATCAGGGTTTCAAGAAACAAAAGTTGGAAACACTACAGCCAAGGAGCATGGGAAATGAACAAACAAAAACCTTCAACACCACAGATACATTTGTGAAGGTCATACATCAAGGCCCAGCCACATTAAAGAAGTTAAGATTTAATTGAAGGATTATAGAATGCTACTGATCTCCACACTTCACTACCACACCAACAGCAGATACAGCTGATAGAGTGGCAAAGTGCATGATCTCTCTGGGAAGGAGTACTTAAGAAACTCCAAGGTCAAGATCAGGGATGAAAATGAGGAAATTAGGGGACTTTGAAGCATCTGTGACACACAGCTATGGCAGATTGGCCAATTTATAAACTTAGAGCCATATTAACAGAAATACATAAATCCTCACATTATAGGGCTATTTACTCCAGTTCCCTGGTTTAAAAAAAATCCAAAAGGCAAGAAAACAGTCTTACAAGGCTCTCCACTGGTAGCTACAGCAAGCAAGCCTCAGAAGCATACTTTGATATGACCATGTTAGAATAATCAGACTGGGAATTTAAAAGAGCTGTAAATAATAAGTTAAGCATTATAATGGCAGAAGTAGAAAATACTAAAGAGGGGTGCCTAGGTGGCTCAGTGGGTTAAAGCCTCTGCCTTTGGCTCAGGTCGTGATCTCAGGGTCCTGGGATCGAGCCCCGCATCGGGCTCTCTGCTCAGCAGGAAGCCTGCTTCCCCTTCTCTCTCTGCCTGCCTCTCTGCCTACTTGTGATCCCTCATTCTTTGTCAAATAAATAAATAAAATCTTAAAAAAAAAGAAAATATTCAAGAATAGATAAAAAATATGAGAAAAGATGTGAAAATAAAAAGAGTGAAAATGGGGATGCCGGGGTGGCTCAGTTGGTTAAGCGGCTGCCTTCGGCTTGGGTCATGATCCCAGGTCCTGGGATCGAGTCCCACATCGGGCTCCTTGCTCAGCAGGGAGCCTGCTTCTCCCTCTGCCTCTGCCTGCCTCTCTGTCTGCCTGTGCTCACTCTCTCTGACAAATAAATAAATAAAATCTTAAAAAAAAAAAAAGATAAAGAACTAAGAGGTTCAAAACTTAAAAAAAAAAAAAGAGTGAAAATGAAATCTAAAACTCACAAATCACTATAACAGAAATGAAGAATGCATTCAATGTGTTTATCAGTAGACTCAGCATCACCTGGAAAAAACCAATGAACTGGCAGATAGGTCAATAAAACTTTCTCAAACTCAGGTGAAAAAAAAAAAAATCAAGGAAAAGAGAAAAGAAGAAAAACCCACACAGGGTATATTCCATTCAAATTGCAGACAATGAGAGAAAATCTTTAAAGTAACCAGGAGTGGGTTAGTGGGTGGAACACGTTATTTACAAAGGAACAAGGGCAAGAGTTTTAGATATTATGAAAATAAAGAGAGGAAAGAAAATGACATACTGACAGCATGGAAAGAAGAAAACCAACAAAATAGAATTCTATATCCAGCAAAACTATCTTCCGGAAGTGAAATACTCTTGGACAAAGTAAACTGGGGGAATTTATTTCCAGCAGAACTTACCTGCAGGAAATGTTAACATAAGTTCCTTGGACAAATGCAAATTATACAGGTTGGAAACTGAGACCTACAAAAACAAACGGAGAGTGTTGGAGAAAGAATAAATGAAAGCAAAATTAAATATTTACTTTTGGGGCACCTGAATGGGTCAGTCAGTTAAGTGTCCTCCTTTGGCTCAGGTTATGATCCCGGTCCTGGGATCAAGCCCCCTGTAATGCTCCCTGCTCAGTGTCTGCTTCTCCCTCACCCTCTGTCCCTCCCCGCCATTCAACCTCTTTCTTGCTCTCTCTCTCTCTCTCTCTCACTCTCACTCGCAAATAAATAAATAAAATCTTTTCTAAAAATATACTTTTTTCTCTTAGTAGATCTAAAATATCACTAAAGATATGGGAGTGACAATGTTTGAGGGAATTACAGTACATTCATAAGTTAAGTAAATGGTAGCAAAGTCAGGATACTGGAGAAATAAGAAAGCTCTGTTTGTGTGGTGTTATTTGAAGTTAGATTAGTTAAAAATGTATATTTTAACTCTAATGAAATCACTAAAAATGTTGAAAAAAAGTATAATTGATGTGTTAAAAAAGGAGATATATGGAGTCATATAAGATTCTCAACGCAGGAAAAAAAAAGAGCAAAAAGGAGAAAAAGAAAGAAGTAACATATTTAGGAAAGAGTAGTTAAGATGTGGTAGATAATGATTCCACTATGGTGACAATCACTTTGAATGGACTGGTCCAGGTGTTTGAAGTGGAAGTCAGAGCTTGTCAGAATAGACCTTTTTTTTTTTTTTTTTTAAAGATTTTATTTATTTAACACAGAGAGAGACATCAGAAATAGGCAGAGAGGCAGGCAGAGAGAGAGGGGGAAGCAGGCTCCCTGCTGCACAGAGAGCCCGATGTGGGGCTCAATCCCAGGACCCTGAGATTATGACCTGTGCTGAAGTCAGAGGCTTAACCCACTTAGCTACCCAGGTGCCCCAGAATACACTTTTTTTAATGTCCCAAACCTATGTGGTATATAAAACATACACTTTAAATATATGACTAAGATTTGTCGAAGGTGCAGAAATGGATTAATATATACCATGTTAACATAACATGATTTTTTTTTAATTTTAAGTTTTTATTTTAGTTCCAGGTAGTTAACTTAAGAGTGCTGTTTTAGAGTCAGGTGTACAATATAGCAATTCAACACTTCCACACATCACTCTGTACTTTGAAAAAGTTCAGGTAGCTATGTTAACCTCAGGCAAAGCAGGCTTCAGAACAAAGAAAGCTATTAGGGATTAAAAAAAAAAAAAGCATCACGATATTATAAAGGTGTCAGTTTTTAGTGCAGGGAAACTGTTCTGTAATGATACCATAATGGTGGATATAAGATGCTATACATTTGTCAAAACTCATAGAAATTTACAGCATAGAGATTAAACTTTAATGAAAGCAAATTAAAAAAAATCATTTAGGATACAGGCAATCCCAGAATGAAATGCAGACTATTACAACTGATTCTAAATGTATTATACTGTATAAAACAATCTCACTGAAGTGGGTGTGGGAAAAGGTGCTGACCTAAGTAACTCTGGAAATGAATTAAGTCTGTGAAACTCATGGTTATAGGAACTCTACATAAGTAACTATACCTGTTACTCTAGTTGTTAATTTTTCCCCCATGGGGGTACAGTTCACAGTTCTGAAACCATTGCACGTCTGGTGGAATAGAACAATTAGCTGTGGCATGGTGCCAGCTGGATTTCTCACTGTTGGAGTGGGAGGTTACAGACAAGCTGGGGAAAGGCTAGAATGATCTTGTTTAATGAATTAGAGTTAAAAAGTCTATGGGCTCATTTTTAGCTTACTATAGATTTTAATGGTTCTGTATGGAGATGTTCATGGATCTGTGTATATACTTGGGTTAGTATGTGTACATACATTTTTCTCCTACCTTTGCTGAAACTAAAGAAAAATCTTCCCCACCCCCCAGCGACTGAAGCACGGCCTCTCTAACAATACCCGGCGAATTAGAATATTTTTTTGGTTTTGCAGTAGACAGTCTTCTTTTTTTTTTATTTTTTTAAAGATTTTATTTATTTATTTGACAGACAGAGATCACAAGTAGGCAGAAAGGCAGGCAGAGAGAGAGAGAGGAGGAAGCAGGCTCCCTGCTGAGCAGAGAGCCTGATGAGAGGCTCAATTCCAGGATCCTGGGATCATGACCTGAGCCAAAGGCAGAGGCTTAACCCACTGAGCCACCCAGGCACCCCAATAGACACTATTCTTGACTCTGTCTACTGCATGGGCTTCTTTTGGTCTTGTCAGATACTTACCTTCAGTTTGAGTAAAATCCCCACACATGTTCTGATCAGTTCCTGCTAAATTCTAGAGGGGTACCCTCCGTGACCTCTGGACTTCTCAGTCTTGGTAAGCTCTTCTCTCTAATACTCTGCTCTGGGCACACCCTACCTGTCTTGGCCTGCTAAGTCTCTCAGTTGTATCTCCTCAAGTCACAGAACCTTCTGGGCTTTGAGTTTCCTCATACTGCTCCACAACCTACCAACTGTCTCCAGGCATCAAACAGGTACAATCTTAGGGATCACCTCATTTGTTTTCTCTCTTTCAGAGGTCACAGTCCTTCATAGCTTCCTGCTGTGTGTCAAAACAGAATATTTTTAAATGAGTTTTATTGCAAAGGATTGCCTGACATTTAAAATGATTTTCTTTTAATTTACCCTTTTTTTCCTAGATAATAAGCATAATGTCCTACATTAATGGGTTAGTTTGTTCATAGGGAACCAGGTAAAGGATAAACAAAAACATAAAAATGAAAAGAAAAATACCCCTTCTTATAGTCTTACATGTTTTTTGCTTCGTTTTGTTTTGTTTTTGTGGGATTTTTGGTTTTGTTTTTGTTTGGTCCTTCTGAGTTTCACCTACCCTATGCTATTAGTAAGACTGTGAAATTGCATGCATTTTGTTAGGATGAGTAACTAATTCAATGGGGTCCAACCTATGAAAGAATCCTGTCATATGAAAAAAATCAGCAAAAATAAAACGTCCATTGACTTTTCTGTGCCTTGAAACTTTCTGTCCTAAAGTGGCTCAGGACTGAATTTTTGGGCAGCCTTCTGGGCACATATGATGTAATGGGTTGTAAGGAGGAGATACTCTGATACCTTTGTTAAATGTTTTTTAACAGTAATGCCCAATGATACCTAACTGTTCCATCTGAATAAGTTAGGGGTGCGGAGTAGGAAACAACTACGCTCCAGGCCCCTTATCTATCTGATACCAGCCTATCTTGAGAATCTTCAAGAGACTTTGGTTTGGGGAACTTATGAAGGATCATGTTCCCCAGACACAGGTTTGAAGCAAATCTACCAAGTTTATCTTCTACGGACTAAGGGCTCCCTGTTTCACAGTAAGAGGTGATGACCTCTTACAGAGGAGTTCCTTAACTCTGGTGTGCAACAGTGAGTATGACACTCCTCTCCTTGCTCTTTTCTGCCCCCTTGACATTTAATGAAGTAATTTGCTTAGGAGCTGTGAAGAGTTGGCAGTTGAGGCAAGAGCTGAACTCAGCCCCAATTCCAGTTTCCAGGCTTTGTCTTTGACAGTTTCTGACAGCTCATAAATGGGCTTGGTGTTAAGACTCTCCTTAGAGGCTTTTCTTTTTCTTTCCTTTTTTTTTTTTTAAAGGAGCAATTGTGGATGTTTGATGAATTCTTATTACTGTGGCTTCCTTTTTCCCCGACGTGTTGTACAGCCATGCAGTCAACAGTAAAATGTGTGAGTGCACATAAATGATCCCTGCATTGTGAAAATTGCAGCAGAAGACAAGCAATTATGTGGGGGAGTACATTAGCTAATACTGTTTTGCTTAGTTTCAGAGCCTCGGCTTTATTCTGAGTGTTGAACTCAATTTCCATATTACTCAGAAGACATTGATCATTACTAGCCTAAGTAAATATTCGTTTTGATTGTCTCAGCAGGCAATCTCAGTGGTCATATTTTAACTCCTCATGCAGGCAAAAGGAAACCTTTGATAGATATTTTGGCTGGTCTCTGCCATTACAAAATATGCCTAAGCAGGTGTAGAATAATAATAGCATCTGAGAAGAGACCTTGTAAAGATTGAATTGCATCACAGAAATAATAGGCCGGCTTTATCTCATGTGACCATCCAAAGAGGACATAAAAGTACTGTTGTCATACCCTCATTAGGGGTGCATAAGCTAGAGTACAGAGAACGTGAGACCTGTCCGTGTTCCGGTGGCTAAGAAGAAGTTCAGCTGCAGCTTAAACTCAGGAACCTGATGTGCTTCTGCATCGAGGATCCAAATGTGAGTTAGGTATTATTCACTCATTCTCTGCCCTCTCTCCTTCTTCCTATCCCTGCCATCCTCTCTTTCCCTCTCATTCTTTCTGTCGTTGTTTTCCCCATCTCTCGTTCTCTTTTGCTTGCTCTCTTTTTCTCTTGCACTTGCCCAGCAGATAAAGAAGAAGCCACAGAGAATAAAACTACAAAAAGCTCCTTAACAATGCCCTTCATTTCGGGGCACCTGGGTGGCTCAGTCAGTTAAGCACCTGCCTTCAGCTAATGTCATGATCTCAGGGTCCTGGGATCGAGCCCCGCTTCAGGCTCCCTGCTTCTCCCTCTCCCTCTACCCCTGTTCGTGTTCTCTCTCTTGTTCACTCCTTCTCTCAAATTAATAAGTAGAATCTTTAACCACAACAAGAAACTAATGCTTTTCGTGTCTAATTTTTTGAGGACCTGCCATACTATTCTCCACAGTGCCTAAACCATTTTGCATTCTATTCACTGTGAATGAGATGTGGAAACAACCCAAATGTCCTTCAACTGATGAAGGAATAAAGAAAATGTGTTGTGTATATACAATTGAATATTATTCAGCCTTGAAAAGCAGGAAATCCCGCCATATGCAATGGCTTGGGTGAACCTTGAGAACTTTATGCAAAGTGGAATAAGTCAGTCCCAGGGGGACAAATGCTACACGATTCCACTATACAACATACCTGAAGTAATCAAACTAACAGAAGCAAAGAGTAGAATGGTGGTTGCCAGGGATTGGGGCATGAGTGACAAAGGGACAGACGTTGTGCCATGGGTATAAATTTTCCGTTCTACAAGATGAATAAATCCTAGAGATCTGCTCTACTGCATTATGCCTATAGTTAATAATATTGTATGGCACACTTAAAAATGTAAGAGGCTAGATCAAATGTTAAATGTTTTTACCACAATTAAAAATTACTGTTTCAAACCTGCTCCATCTAATCTTGAGCCTTAGTACTGGTCACATCCACCTATCCAGTCAAACCCAATTTTGCAGTCTCATGAGAATACCAGAATGTTCTCCGCTGGAGGACAGTTTCTGAGTGTTACTCCCTGCCTTGAAAATACCTAATCTCTAATTGAACCCATGTCAAAGGCCTCTGCTGTGTGTCTCCATAGCGCTTTGGTCATGAAGTATTTTGCTAATTTTTGTACTATGATATGCTAGATCTTCTACTAACTCTCAGTTAGTAGAAAGTAGAAAAAGGTAGTAAAAAGAAGAAAGTTAACTCTTTCTTCTTTGTATCTTTTTTCCCCCTAGCATCTGATCTGTTTACTAAGCATCTGCTGCATTTAAGAGGTGCATTCCACACCCAAGAACTCACACCTACAGGAAAGTTTATAATATTCCTTGAACTTGGGGATACTATAGAATTTTCCCAAATTGATATATTTAGAATAAAAATGTTGTATACATCAATCACTCCACATACACATACAAAATTAGATCGATAGAATTATTATTTCATTTTCCAGATGGAGAAAATCAGCCTGTAGAGAAATAATCAGACTTGCACTATTCGTACAATCCATACATAGTAAAAAACAGACTGGGCAAACTGATTGAGAACACAATGCACACTCATGTGTACATTTTTCATCTTTAAGCATAATTATTTTCCATGTACTGTTTTAACTTATATAGGCCTTATTAAAGCAGAGACAGTGCCATTCACTTTCTTCTTCTCCATAATTCCTAACAACTGTGATACTTTTATGAATTAAGACCAGAGGAGTGAAGTAACTTGCCCCAAACCATATATTTCTAGTAACTAGCAGTGGAACCACAATTTGAATCTTGCCCTCTCTGGATGCAAAGCCTAGGCTTTTTGCACATGTGAAATCCTCAGTGGGGAGCATATTATTGTCTAAAGCATCATGATTAATAGAAATATGAATACAATATAGTACTCATTCTTGCAGAACTCACAGTGTAGTACGTCTTTATACAATCACATTTATTGCAAATATGATGAATATATGTGTGTCTGGTATGTGTGCGATTATTTAGAGTGGTAATTATTTTCTTTCATATGGGAGATTGATACCTTTAATTTGCTCACACTGAAGGGACAGCGAATTGTCACCTCTTTATTTGCAAACGATTTCTTTTTTTTATTCTTTCCCCTGTCCTGTTTCCAGATGTTTTCCTGATTTCTATCAGAATCAGTGCCCTTTGATGAAATAGTATTCTCTTGGTGATTCTGCTCTATGAGTTATTATTCCTAGCTGCCATCCAAACGATTTTACCAAGTGTCGCATTTTGCCTAAATTGATACTAAAGCCGTTTAACATAAGCTAATTAAAATTTGGATGTCCTTCATGAACATGCCACATGATTGATGGCGATGAGCTCCATCACCATTACAGAGTACATTACTTCTGTAGATGTGCTTTACAAAGCATTCTGGAGATATTTATTATGTCTTCATGAGCATGTAGGCTAATACATTTATTCTGTTTAAGAATAGTGATTTTAATAATATTAGAGTAATGTGTTTTGAGCTCCATTCTAAGTCCCTCTCTAACATTAGACTTCCTCCTTTAGGTTCCTTACCTTCTTGTTCTCACAGATAGAGTGTACCGTTTCCTGGGAATAAGCTAACATATGTGAAGCCAGAGTCACTAGGTCTGCAAGACTAAATGCAGTTTTGGGGTCAATTTCAAATTAAGTTTTTATTTTGAAGGGAGATTGTATCCATTGTAGTAAACTTTGTTAAAGATATCACAAGTCTCTCAAATGATACGTTGTTTGCTAATGATTTTGCCTGAGAATAGTGGCTGGAGAAAAGACTCTAGAGTCTAAATTAGAATATTCTTCTTTAGACAATGATAGTTTTCCATCTTTTCACTTCTCTGCAAGTGTATGATCGAAAAAATCATGAAAGTGAAAGAGAAACTTGGTTTTTGGTTTTCTGTCATCAATACTCTCAGAAGTAATGAGTCGGATCTTCCTAGGACAATTTAATAATCTGTTACCTTAGATGACCCGGTCATAAAATTAGAAGAAAAAAAAAGATAAGCTACGGAGTCAAACTTGGCTTCAGTTTACTTGTGAATGAAATGGATACGATGATAATATCAACTCCTAGGAATAGTTTAAGGATTCTAAAAGATAATGCATATAAAGGGCTTAGCATAGTTCTTGGAACTTAGTGTTAACTAAATGCAAAGACATGTTGAAGATGAGAGTGGAGATCAGCAAAATTTATAACATATTCCTTATAGTTCTGGCTTGTGCCAATGCGCCACTTAGTAGGGCCAAGAACAGGCTAGACTAGTGCTCACTCATGCCCTGTCTGCTTTGTACATGGTTGCAAAGGTCTGAGCCTTTTTTTAGGTTTCTGGAAAGCCTTTGGAAATAAAATCACTTCCTTAGCTCTTATTCTAGAAGGTTCCTTTGTCTCTTCCCCAAATCACCATTGCCTGAAGAATAGATAAGATACTTAAGAAACTTCCCATCAAACCTGTAAGGACTATTTGAATTAGTTTGCAGTCGTTGGGGTTGAGGGGGAAGCAAAGTGCTCAACTGCACAGGCCAGGCAAAGTTCCGGAATGGCTCTCCAGTGGTCTGGCAGCATTAAAGTTCTGAATAGTCACAACTCAATGTGGTTGGTTTTTCTATCTGTTCACGTATTCATCCTTCCTTCACTATTCTGCAGCATAAGCATTGCAGTGCACCATTAACCAGTTTCCAAGATTTCTTTGCCACATTGTTGCCTTCTGTTCTCCAGTGAAATCTCCTAGCTAGCCAATTGTACATTCTCATACATTCACATAGTTCTTGAAATTCATGGAGAGTCAAGTACTCACTGCTCTTATTACCAGGAAACAGATGTAGCTAACCAGAACCTGTGTTGAGGAAAATCATGTGGAGAACCATGAAGAAGCAACATCCATTGGGTACAACGGCAGCTTTTAAACATGGCTCTACTCAGTGTATAAGAATGAGAAAGAACAAGGATTAATAAAGCTACATGCAGTTTTCAGAATGATATAGTGTAGCATGTCATGGTTATAATGTACAAAGGTAACCATGTCATCTGGTCTATTTCACTTTGAACCTGTGCAACAAATATGCCCCTTGTTTTATATTGCCACTGTTTTGTGGTGGACTCTCCTTTGCTTCTGGCTCATGGGTGCAAGCAACAGAAAACAATATTGTCCACATTAAGAAAAAAAAAAAAAGAATTTAGACAAATGGTGTCTGTTGCTCCAAATTGTTAAGATGCCTGGGTAAGTTAGAGGGCAGAACAATGATCTTCCAAAAGTACTCTAGAGCTGCAGGCGCCACCACCAATGGTATATCCCCACCACACCGCTTCCGTGATTCCCTGTTAGTTGGGAACAGATCTTAATTTGCTCCTTTAACACTATGTGCCTTGCTCATTTCAGATTCAGAGTCCAGGTAGGAGCATCCCAGTGGCTAAGTTTATGTTCAAATTGAGCTCTGACTACAGTGGGACAAAAAAGAGGAAGACTTTTTTCCCCTTTTCAGATTCTAGATCAGGAAGGGTTGTACTACATCTTGGGAATATTCACAGAAAGGAAAGTACTCTAAAATGAGAGTGGTAGGAAATTTTGGATACTGGACAGCCCAAATAGATAAGAATATCTACTTTCATTGCCTCTTGAGTCATTCTGAGTTCTCTCTCTTCTCAGTGAATTCACCATGCTGTAGTCAGAGTGAGTTTTATACAATGTATATAAGGCCATCAGCCCTTTTAGTTCTCTTTGAATTGTACCCATTAGGGTTACGTACCTTTTAGGTTGGCTTGCAAAATCTTTTCACATATGACCCTGATAAGTGGTTCATACCTAATTTCCTACTACACCAGGCTCTAAAGGACACCCTCCAAGTCTTAATTAAAATATTTACTCTTTCTTAAACATGCTGATGAGTTCATAATCTCTGTGTTTTGTTTGTGCTGTTGTTTCCCTGATTAACAGAAGTTTAAACTCCTATTTATTCAAGATTGAGCTCAGAGATCTCTTCCTATATCACCTCATTTTTGACTTATAGAGATAGAAACTGGCACTCTCTCCTCAGGAGTTTGAAAGGAAGAGGGACAGTAGCTATAATAACCCTTAGACAAATGACCAGAAAAAAAATTGCATCAACATGTGGAGTCTTACCACTAGGTTTTACTAACTTGAAAGCAGACACTGTATCTTACTAATTTTTTTTTTTACCCGTTAAAAAGATGAGTAGTTGAAACAAAATGATGAAGTCAGTAAGGTGTACTATGAGCCTCTTAGACAAATGAATGGCAGGACAACTTTTTGAATTCCGGCAGAAAAAAAGTGGTAAATGGATTGGTACACATTAAGGCAAAAAAAGAAAAAGAAAAAGAAAAAAAAAAAAGAATAATTTAGGAACCTGCTAAGTAGTCCAGGTGATAGGTAATGAGTAGCAGGGAGAGTTTACAGAGGGCTTTGAGAGTTTAGTTTGAGGAAATTGAAAGACCTGGGGTTTAAATCCAGATTCCAGCAGGTTTATATAAAAAAAACTAATTTAAATGACCTTTCAAAGTTTTGCTTGTATGGGACCTTGTAACTGAAATTCTTCACCTCTATCCCAAATTGATCACTCCAGCGAGTTATGTCAGAAAAAGACAGAACATGGTGGAAACACCAACATCTGTTCCTGACAATTTACAGCTAACCCTCACCCACACAGGAATGGCTTTAAAGACCTTTGGATGATTCCCACTGCTGGGCATTGGAATGGGAATATCAATTTTCAACCCTACAGGAAAGTAATTCTAAGTGGGGGTTTTGTGCAACTTCGAAGATTCATCCTGGTGATAATTGCAGGGAACGAGAGTTATACCTTGGAAGATAAGATCCTATCATCAGTGTGGTGATTGACAGGAAATTATAGTGGTGTTGATGACAGATCTATAATTACATTACAAATATTTATCTCTAGAAAATCCTACCTGAATTGCTTCTCATATGGTATGACTTCTCTTCCCCTCCTTCCTTTGCTGAGATCTATTGTGAGTGACATCAAATTTACAGTCCTAAAAAAAAAAAAATCTAATATGATTAAAACTTGGATAATAAGTGATCACCTGATCTGAAGGCAGATCTTCCTGGTTGTATAAACTTTGCCTCCAAGGAAAGTAACAAATGGAGGCAGAAATGCCATCTTGCTAAAATCCACACGTACTGGAAAGGAATTGCTCTGAAGTTCTCCAGCGGGAACATTTAGCTGACCACACATCTGTTGACTGGAGCTTGCATTTCAGCTCCCAGTGCCATGTACTGGGGACCAGGGGAAATATGGAGGACACAATGATACATGGAAGCTAATTTTCAAGCTCCATCAATTCTGTGAAACAATCTATCAAATTCTATCAAAATAATCTCTTAAATCTATCCCTCTTTTGATATCTAATTGTTTTGCTTTAACCAGGTCCTTGTCTCTATTCATTTGGATTATTGCAACAGCTCTTTGACTGGCCTGCCTGCCTCCAGCTGACAGATTTTGGGGCTATAGTTAGATCCAATCATGGGCATTTGGGCATAAATATCTGTGTTTAGGAGATAAGATAGCTTTTCATTGCCTCCTACTTCAAATCCAAACTCCGCACTCTGGCCTCTATCACAGATGTAATGAGAATCTACTATGTGTCAATTATGTAGTTAATGGAAAGTATGACTACCATACTTTCAATTCTGGGACGCAAGGGAAACGCTTGTAGTTTATGCTTACTGCTTCATATTACGTCCTCACAACAGTATTACATCTGGGCACCATGACTGTGCTGCTGTTACAGAGAGGAAAACTGAGGCATACAAAAAGTCGTCCCTAATCCCACTGCTCACAATCGCCATTCAAATGCGTGTCTGCCAATGGCTCATCCAGCCTGAGACATCAGTACTTAGTGAAGAGAAACTACAGGAAGGTTTTGTTGTTGTTTGTTTGTGGCTATTTGCGATACAAATCCCGTTTTCTTTCTTCGGGCGGAGGTATGCACAAAATGAAAGCCAAATAAATACCTATCGCACTGTGGCATTTATGGTCTTGAGTTTATCCAGGTCGAGTGGCAGGAAGTAAGTCACTAATAACAAGGAATAGAGGTTGTGTTTGCAGCCGGGTACATTATGTTACGGCAAAATATCTTCTCAACCATTTCGCTTGGTTATTGTCATTTCTTCCAAGAAATCAATGCTATTGGAGATGGATGACAGCAGGGACCTGGCAGGTACGATTGCACTCTGAAAAGCAAGCTCTTTTCATAGCTGTGCTTTTAAAAATGGCAATTTCCTCTCCAAGAGCAAAGGTCATGCAATTCTCTGAATCGCCAGGCAAAAGCCAGGGCACATTGGCTGATGCAACCCCTCCTACTCGCTTGGAAAAATTAGAAGGTTGTTGGAGACAGGTGTCATTGGAGGTTTAGTCATTACTTTGCCAGAAGTCCCTTTAAATTAGAAACTAATGTGATTCCTTCAGCAGTGTGATTTAGAGCTAGCTGCCGGTGGGGGAAGATGGACCACAGAAGGAATTTGATTTTGCTTGTCATTAATTTTTAATCTGCTTTAGAGCCATCTTTAATTTCTCTTTGTAGTTTTCATAATTTTCCTTTGAGTTTGAGGTAACACTGTTCCTTGATTATCAGTCCAAGGATGAAAGTGATTATTTATTTCAGATGTATCAATCCCGGCATGCTTTGGGCAGACTTCCTGTGAGTCTGCGAGGGAGGAGACATCTGTGTTCTGTGCCTACTAACCTGAAAATGCAGAGTTGTTAAAGCCTGGCAATAAAAATCCAACTGAAGGGGAATTACTTTTCTCTGGATTGTTCCCTTAAGATAGAACACTGGGAATAAATGGATGCGACTCAGAAAAATCTGTATACCACGGTCTGTGTGGCCTGCCAACATTACTTACTACTCCAGTGGTCTCTTCCACATTTCTTATAGTACTTCACTACTTCCTGCCTTCCTTGTCTTTCACAGTAACTCTGAAGATAGCTTCCACACTGTCTCCACACCTCCCCTGGAATTGTGCTTCCAAAAACACAAATCGGATTATGCCAGTCCTTGCCTGAAAGCCTATCAGAACTTCTGTGTGGTTTCAGGCTGCATTTGGCATTTTTGAGAAGGGCACCCAGAGTCCGTTAACATCTGGTGCTGGGCCATCTCTCTCGTTTTGTCTCTTCACAACATCTCTTGGATTAGGAACCAGTGTGTATATTCTGGCCCTTTCCAGGGCACAACATTATCTTTTGACAATTTTATTTTTTCTTGGTACCTACCTCTTTTCTTGGATCCGAGAGAAACCCGAATAAGTCAGTTGAAGGAGGTGGAGATTGGTCATCAGAAAGATACTAGAGCCTCTGACTGAATTGAAGGCTCAAGAAACAAACCATGCAAAGGGCAAAAGTACTGCTTTACCCAGAGAAGAGAATCCTGCCAGATCTCTTTCTGGCAGGAGTCTCTGCCTCCCACTGTCTGCTGGCATCCCCCGCTCTCACTGAACACTGGCTTCTCCCCTGTGGTGTGTTGAGAAGCAGAGCTGCCAACACATGCGGAACATCACGGTCTTATGCTTCTGTCACTAGAAGTGGTGACTCTCTTTACAGTTCTATTTTTAAAACCCCAGAAAGTACTTGAGTTGACCCATTTGGATCAGTAGTCTGTTAACTTCTGAATTAATTATTTGTAGAGGTGGGGACGGCAAGATCCTATTAAAATGTGGGCAATCTTGCTGAAAACTTTTGGTTGAACTGAGAGAGGAATGGTTGATCAAAATCAGGAGGGGGTGAGCAGTGAGGGAGAGAGAGAAGGGTTTGTACTCCAAAGAGAGACATCCTCTTAACCCTTCAGGCTAGCCTAGGCATCTCCTCTCGCACATAGAATTGCTCATTCTCTATTTTGTCGCTGCTTCGGAACTCCTGTTTTCTCTTGAGAATGAAGGCAGAGAAAGTTACTGGATTACAATATTTATTTTTTTTAATTCTTATATAGATGTGTAGATATATAAAAACAGAAATATTATTGAAAATATTCTGTGAACAAGTATGAAGTTTGGTGGTCTGGGAGGAGGATGACACCAACTTTATAGCAGTGAAAGTTGGGAGAGCTTAATTTTTGTATGTTTCTGAAATGGGTTGAAATATGCATAATTTACCTATTATTATTATATTTTTACTTTTACCTTTCCTTATTTCACTTAGTGCCACAACTTAAACATTCTATGCCACTAAAAACATTTTGTGAATGAGTTTTTTTGCCACTTAATATCATATTGTACAGTATGGTTAAAGATTCCCCTGTTGTTGGAAATTTATTTGGACTTAATTGCATTTTTAAACTGAGGAGTAAACATTTTTGGGGTCAAGAAATTACAATATTGGGGTTTCTCCCTTGACATAAATTCCTACAACTAGAATTACAGGGTCAAAAATACATGAATGCTCTTAATTCGTATTGACAACTTCTTTCCTAATGAACAATCTTGATAATAGTGTGTAAATGTATTTCTTTTGCCAGATAATTGCTAGAGTTTTAAATTATTTTAAGCAATGATTTGAAAAAAAAGAAAAATGAGTATCATATTTTTTCACTCATGTTTTTTATTTATTCTCTTAGAAGGGTTTCCATACATTTCTGGAGCACTCATCTCTTATCCTCAGAATGGTACATGTCAATTACCACTTCAAAAATATTTCAGCAGATATGGAACTTATAACACAAACATTAAGAATAATTGTATCTGAAATTACAGATTTATGCCTTTATTAATAGCTTTAGGGACTGAAGTTTCTTCTCTATTTTTTGTTTTCGTTGAAGTTTCTTTTTGTTTTTGTCTTTTTAAAGCTTTATTTTCATGCTGGTTAGTTAGCATACAATGTTACATTAGTTTCCATTGTATAATATAGTGATTGAACAGTTTCCCATATCAGCCAGTGCTCATCACAAGGGCACCCCTTATTGTTGTTTTTTAGTGTTTCACCACTTCTAAAAAATTGAAAATCTCTCCTGTACAGAAGTATTTCAATTCAAAGCCCCAAATTACCAAATTTATCCTTCCTGGAACCATAATTATCATACCTAGGAATCATTTTATTTATTTGTTTGTTTATTTATTTATCATTTTTTTAAAGGAATAAACAATATCATTTTATTTAGTCATCTTAGTCCAATGGACTCAAGGGTCTAATTTTTTTTTTTAAAGATTTTATTTATTTATTTGACAGACAGAGATCACAAGTAGGCAGAGAGGCAGGAAGAGAGAGAGGAGGAAGCAGGCTCCCTGCTGAGGAGAGAGCCCAATGCTGGGCTTGATCCCAGGACCCTGAGATCATGACCTGAGCCCAAGGCAGAGGCTTTAACCCATTGAGCCACCCAGGCGCCCCTAAGAATCATTTTATATATTTGGTGAGTGAGTCAGTTCCATGCTATGTTTGGATTTTGCCCACAAATTTCTGTTTTAAGAACTGACAGGGATTACAAGAACTAAAGAATCTGATGAAGGAAAGAGCTCAGGTGTAGGAGGAGGAACAGGAATCTTTTCCTATCCCAATCTTTGACCAGTCACTTCTTTCCTAGGGACCATAATTCCTTCATAGCTCCAACAAATTAGTAATGCTGATAACCCAAGTATTCCTTCTGGCTCAAACATTTTATGCTTCTACATTGACAGCACTCCTTGGCAAATTATGTGCAGCAGAAAAAGACTCAAGGAGACATGGAACAAATATGGCAATTGCCTGAAGTGGTCACTGTACTGGGATCTGTGTGAAAGTGATTATTTTCCTAAGAAATTTTTGAGACCTCTGGTATTCATGTTCTGGGCATGCTGTAATGAAGTACTGCAAACTTGATGGTTGAAAACAACACACATTCATTCTCCCGCAGTTCCCGAGGTAGCATATCTGAACTCAAAGGGTCAGCAGGATTAGGCCCCCTCTGAGGCTCTGAGTCACATCTTTGCTTGCCTCTTCCCAGCTTCAGCTGGTGCCCACTGGTCCTTGACATTCCTTGGCTGGAAACTGTGTCACTGTGGTCTCTGCCTGTGTTATCCCACGCTTTCCCTGTGTGTCTCTGTTTTCACACAGATTTTTCCCTTCTTCTTCATAGAATACCACTCATAGGGGCACCTGGGTGGCTCAGTGGGTTAAAGCCTCTGCCTTTGGCTCAGGTCATGATCCCAGGGTCCTGAGATCAAGCCCCAAGTCGGGCTCTCTGCTCAGCAGGGAGCCTGCTTCCTCCACTCTCTCTGCCTGCCTCTCTGCCTACTTGTGATCTCTGTCAAATAAATAAATAAAATCTTTAAAAAAAAAAAAGTATACCACTCATATTGGGTTAATGAAAATCATTCTCTCAGGAACCAGTAGTAAGGACTTCAGTATAGCTCTTGAGGGGAAAGAGTTGTACCCATAGTATCACCACACACACACACACACACGCACACATACCCCTATATTTTTAGTGAATTAAAGACGGCCTCCTGCAAGAGCAGGAATGGAGCCTGAATGTCTATGTAGGATGACTCCTGCTGGCATTGCGAACTATTCAATCCACTAGTAGGTGTTCTTGGCCTGAGGGCATGCATACATCAGCTCTTAGATGAGAGTGGAATGAGAGTGATGTTATAACTAAGAGGGGAAGGGCTACCAGGATGGCTCAGTGGGTTAAGCATCTGCCTTCGGCTCAGGTCATGATCTCAGGGTCCTGGGATTGAGCCCCGCATTGGGCTCCCTGCTCAGGAGAGAGCCCGCTTCTCCCTCTACTTCTGCCTACAGCTATCCCCACTTATGCTCTCTCTTTCACTCTCTCTCTATCAAATAAATAAACAAATAAAATCTTAAAAAAAAAAAAACAAAACCCTAAGAGGGGAAAACACATCCAGCGGGAAAGATTAAGGATTGACTTCACGTTTTGTGACTGTTGTCATAACTGAACAAAAATTAACTCCTCTCTGGAAATAAATGGGAATTAATTTGTCAATGTCTTAGGCGTATAAAAGATAGAACTGGATTTGAATTCACTCAGAGTTATGTGACTTGGAGTCCACATTCCTAACTGTAGCACTCTAGCTGTGCTACTTAACATCTCTGAACCTTGGGTGCCTTACCTGTAAAATGGAATAATAACCTGCTTCAGGGGATCATTGTGGCAGAATGAGATGCCCGGCACGTTATGAAAAACTCCATAAACTTTCATTTTTATTGTGGAATCCTTTTGCTCCTGACATTTTTCCATACTTTCTCATCCGATTGGCGGCTCTTTGCAGAGAGGGACTTTGGTCTCTCTGTGTCTGAGATAGAGTCAGCGTCCAGTACTGGTTGAATGACTGAGAGCATGAACAATTCAACGAACTGCCCCCAGAGTTTCCAGGCAACCTGCGCAGAATGACAACCACAGTCCGGGAGATTCCAAGCGCTTTTTCCTCCTATGACGTCTGTCAAAAGAATGAACGTGAAGACGAAGACGGGAAGAAGGGAAATGACTTATTAAGTTACCTGGGTGCCAGAAAGTGGAAAACAAGTGTGAGAACTACAGAGAAGCAAAGCAGGGCCTTGGGGAGGCTCCTGAATTGAGTGTTTATTTGCGGAAGAGGGTTTGGGTGCACGGGTCGCAGGTTCCCTTCACTGCGAAAGCTTGATTAGACACGACGCCAGGTATTTCCGCCCTGTTTGACCCTCCGGAGTATTTATGATGCCGTGTCCCTGCTTTCATAATTCCTGAGCACATGAGCTCCGTCTGAAGAAACACCACAAGATTACCATGCGGGGAGAGTTGGGCAGTTTTTCAGTGTTCGTTCTAGAGCCCCAAAGCTCACACTTTCAGCCAAGTGTGAGAAAAGGACAGTTATGAAACTGCACCAGTGACTGCTACCACAGGGCCGTGAGGGGGCCCTGGCAGAGGGGCCCTGGGGGTGGGGGCCGGTCAGTAGGCCTAAGAACAACTGGACGTTCAATGCTTTTCTGTGACCAAATCTAATGTTTCCAGCTGGCTTTGCTCTAAAGATCCTTCTTCTCTTTCACCTGTCTTATGTGCTCATTTTTAAAGTCTGATAGCAACTTTCTAGGATGCTGTCATAAGAGAGAATTTGGAACAGGGTCAAATGGAATCATTAGTATCCCAGGAGCTTTTTTTTGGGGGGGTGGGGTCTGCTCAATGTGGAGGCAGAAGGAGGAAAAAGTCGTTCCGTCATCAAGAGGTGACTGCTCCCGGGAACATGGAAGGGCAATTAATATTTATTGAATTGCGTTATGGTTGTTTTATCAGCAAATCCTCCCATCAACCCCACAAAGTAGGTTTTATGAGCTCTGTTTTAGAAATCAGGAATATGAGACTCAGAAATATTAAGAACCATGCTTTTGGCCACAAACGGTGGTGTGGCAGAGTCTGGTTTAGACCAGGTTGACACTTTGTGTTATGTCTCCTTGCACATGGGGAAGTAAAAAAGATTGTGCACCAAAGCAGAAATGATTTAGTACCTCCTATGTACATATACTGTGGTTGGTGGGTACACGTACAGATGAGCATATAAACCACGAAACCTATTGTGAGTATTTTATTTATCAGGTACCTTCTTTTATCATATTACCTTCTGTATCTAGCACACTATCTGACTTCTAATAGACAACTAATACAATTTTGTTAAATGAATTCATATCACTAACCCAGCCTTTAGTATTTCTTTTCCTTTCTTTTTTTTTTTAAGACTTTATTTATTTGAAAAAAAAAAGATTTTATTTATTTGACACACAGAGAGAGAAATCACAAATAGGCAGAGAAGCAGGCAGAGAGAGAGGGGGAAGCAGGCTCTCTGCTGAGCAGAGAGCCTGATGCGGGCCTCAATCCGAGGACCCTGAGATCAGAGGCTCAACCCACTGAGCCCGCCAGGTGCCCATTGAGTATTTATTTTCTCAATAGGTAGTGATGTCACAACTTAATTATGATGTGAATAAGGATTTGTCTGTTGAAAGAAAAAATCATCAGTGTGAACCCAAGTTAACAAGGAGAGATCCCTTCTGAATGAATCTGTAGGGAATCCTTCATGGAGTAGGTGGAAAATTAACTGGCTTTGAAAGGTAAACACTCACCAGGTCGAGATAAAGATTGGATGAGAAAGGTCTTCCAGGTGCCCTACAGAGAGGAGCCCGTGGGCTCACATTTCTTGAGTACTCTTTGTATGGCTGCGATTGCAAGTGAATAATAAAGCCTAGCTCTGTCCCCGGAGTTCTGTTTACCCCTGTATGAGTTTCCTGGGTCTGCTATTACAAATTACTCCACACCAGGTGGCTTCAAAGAATAGGAATTTGTTCTCTCACAGCTCTGGAGGCTAGAAGTCTGAAATGCAGGGGTTGGCAGGGCATGTTGTCTAGGGAAGAATCCTGCTTCCTCTTCCCGGCTTCTCTTGGCCGCAGCAATCCTTGGTCTTCTTGGCTTGTAGATGCACCACGCCAGTGTCTGCTTCCGTCCCCACGTGGCCTTCTTCTCCCCTGTAGATCCATGTCCGCAAGTTCTTCCTAAAAGGACACCAGTCGTTGCATGAGGACCCGCCCTCAGCCGGCATGACTTTGTTTTAATTGGTTACATCTACAAAGACCTTATTTCCAAATAAAGTCACATTAAATGGTCCCAAGTACATTTCCCGGAATTTGGGGGAGAGAATGCTATTCAACTTGGTACAGTCTTCGTGATTATTGGGACAGTAATAAAGCCAGGATTTGAATGAGGTCAGTGTGATCTCCCTTTCATATGACCTGTGTGTACTGAGATGTCTGTGTCCTGACTAATTGAAATTTAGGGTCTGTCAAAACTTTGTGGTATTTCGGCTTACCCCTCACGGCTGTCTGACAGTTGCCTCAGCAAACATTTTGCTGTTTCTCTCTCCCCAGCTCCCTTCTGGCTGTGCTGGTTCTCACCGGCTGCGTTAATGAACACTAAATTCTCCCTGCCCTATAGTCACTAAATCAGGCTCTTAATAACATCCTATTAGTTGTATAAAATAAGGATTTGAAGCAAACCAGATAAGGTTTGAGGTTTGTTTTTTGGTGGTTTTTTTTTTATACATTTTAATTAAATTCACATTGATTTGGAAAAACAGATTTATTGAGACCTTAACAACCACATAACATACATAACCGAGTTGTTAAGTCTCGATAAATGCTTTTTGGGAAATCAATTGACTTTTGATTAATAACAAATATCTGTTTTAATATATCTCAATGAAATAAAATGTTGAGTGTAGATGGACATTTTAATTAAGCTGGACTTATTCTTATACCTAACTACCTTGACCCAGAATTGCTTACCACAGCCTTTTTCTTTGAGGGGGAAAAAAAAAAAATCAGACATGTCCATTCTTCTGTTTACCACAGTAAGTAAGGAAAGACAATGGCATTTTTAAATCTGCATGGATATTCAATAAAAGCTGCTTATGGCCTACCTTCTTACAATCTCCACATTCTCAGCAAAGCCTTCCGTGACCACCCTATATAAAGTTTTTAATCTTTCCAGCCCATGTGTGTTTTCTTTACATACTTTAAGTGATTCGAAATCATGCCATTGAACTGTGTACTTCTTGGTTTGATACCGGACCTCACTCCCAGTTATAAACCCCACGACAGCATCAAGCTTGACGTATGGAACTGATGTGTCCACCATTGCACGGAGAACAGGGCCTGGTGGACATCTGTCCCTCTTCCTTGTCATTTTCTTACATTCATACATTCCTCTCTATAGGACTCTAATCACTGGCCAGCTGAGAGGTCTCTGTGCTCTACTAAAATATGACTTACTTGATGTTTGGGGTCCTGTCATGTGCCCCTCTTTCATCCCAACATCCAATACCAGGTCTTATGCTCAGATCCAAGTAGATGCCAATAAATGCTTGCTAAGGAAAAAAAAAAAAAAAAAAAAAAAGAACATGCTGTGCATGAAATACTGGAGCCCAGTGTATAGTCATAGAACTTCTCGAGGCTTCTGCCCTTCAACTGCGGGCGGGGGCAGTCTTGCTCCACACCCCTTAAACTCTTCATATTACCTAAGTCCACCTTAAGAATACACAGCTGTATTTCCTAAAAGCTTGATCTGTATCCTTTTGTTTGATATTGATAAACTGTTGACACCTTGTTTCATTGGACATCTAAAAATAAATTGTGGCCAGTGCACCATAAATTACCACCTTCATATTATTTGTACAATGTCAACACTCTGCAGGAGGTTGTTACAGCAATAGCCAATAGGAGAAGAGAAAAGAGTTGAGAAGCGATGGAGCCACTGTATCTGTGAACCCTTCTAGGAGAGACCAGGCAGGCAAGAAGAGGTTTGCTTGCACCGGAATTAATAAAACTAAAATGCCTTTGCTTCTAGATAGTAACTACAAATTGTTTTTTTTTTTTTTTTTTAATGAAGAAACTAGAACTGCCACATAGATATTCAGGTGACAATCTGAGCATATGTTCTATTTCAGGCGCTATGCTTGGCAAGTAAATGATTCTATGGTATCCTGTTACTTATTGCACAAAAACTCTGGTAATTAAATGTTACTAGCTCCCTTTTTCATTGAGAAAACTGCGCCTCAGAGAGGGTATACAACCAACCTAGAATCACACAGAGAATAATGTATAAAAGCAAGTTTAGAACTTTGGAACTCTATCTCTAAATACAGTTTGTTGTTGTTGTTGTTTTTGCTTTGAACTCTTCTGATGAATGTGACAATATAGACTGGATTTATAAGCAGATACTGGTGACAGTCTAACCTAAAAATACCTGATTGATATTTATAGGGCTGGGTGGAGTTCAGCTCAAGAAGGCCGAAGATCCAGACAAAACATCTGACATCTACTAGATAGTAGATCAATAAATTATACCAAAATGATAAAAATAAAAATCCAGCTTGCAAAATTTATACACAGCACAAAGCTAAACTAAGCTGTGTTTTAAGCAACTGGTATCCCATGAGGGGGAGTGGATTGCCCAAGGTCATACCACTAATACATAGGAGGCCTGGGATTCCAGTTTTGGATAGACATTTCAGAATTATCTCTTACGCACTAGCCATTTATACCAGGAGGGACAGCCCATTTAGCTGAAACCCCTGGTCCCCAGTCTCCATCCCTTGGGTTGATAACTGGGCTTGTCAGTTGGTTACATTTTTTCCTCTGACATTTCTTTCCTTCATTCCCTTATCACCATCATCTCTTGATTGACAACCCCGAAAAGACGGTGCAAAAGTCTCCCCTTGAATGTGCTAGAGCAGTCTACTGCCTGCCTGATAGATGTGTCTGTTCAAAGTGTGGCACAAATGTTTGGTTAAAGATAATGACCCAGTCTGAAAATTACTGTGATAAAAATGTCATGTAATTTTCCAGGGTGACTTTGAAGTAAGGCTTACCATATAAATGTGGGGGATTGAGAGAGCCAGCTATTATTTTCTTCCTTGATGAGCACTAAATTAGTGTCTTCCTCAACCCCAATGCAGTGGGCAGTCTCCATGTTGTTAATTTCTTTCCTCTTCTCCTTGTGGCTGGGTGGCTGGGCTAAAGCAATACCAAAGACCATCCCAGAGCAGTAATTCCCAGGAGTATAGATTTTTTTTTTTTTTTTTTCCCCACAACTCACTGCTTCAAATAGTTGAAAGGACACAGTTTGAAGTCAGGCAGAACCTTATTGGAATATCAGCTCTGTGTGAAGTTACAAGAACTATGTGAGCCCCCATTTTCTGTCCTATAAAATCAGATTTTTTTTTACAAGCATTAAGTGAAACACAATGTGTAAAATAATGGCATATAAAAGAGCGCTTTTCAATTATTAGTTTGAATCAACATTTTCTTTTTCGAAATACAGATTCTTGGGCCTTGCCCAGTGAGATTCTGATTTAAAAAGCATTGACTAGAACCCAGGAATCTACATTTCTAACAAGCATTCTAGGTAATTCTAATGTAGGCTAAGCAGTGCCATGCTTTAAGAAATACTGGCACTGAAGGATAGAATAATTATAATAACAACATAATTACTGTACTTCATGTGCTGCGTGTAAGGCCTTGTACATTAATCTACTCCGCACTTGGCATAAAACATGACATCATACTCAGTAGATGCCAATGTTTGCCATTCTCTTCTTTTTTCTCACTCAGTGTTTTCTAGGGGATTTCTTAGAGAAAGAGTAAGTGTAAAGGAGGCTCAGTTGTAGGAAGCAGAGTTGGCTGATCTGAGGCCAACTTTATGTTAATGCTTAATGGGGATGAATTTTCATCTCTAGCAGGTACTCCCGGGAGGAATTTGCTTCCCGAATTGTGCCTGGTCTTCAGAAGTTACCCTGTCTACATGAACTTTTGGGATTCTCCTTCCCCAAGGAACTGTCATGGACTTGCCCAGCTACTGTTTGAACAGCCCAACAATGTATCCATTTTCGTGGAAAAATGGTGCTGTTTTCTCTGTGACTTAGTTGGGAATAACACACACAAAAACTTTAATATGCCTCTATCTGTTTTAGGTTGTGTCTTTACACATTTTTCTGCTTTTCTTGGAATTCTCTGTACTATTACAGTCTTTCAGTTTATATATATTTTTTCTTCTTTCCATGACTCAAGTCTGTCTTTTCAAAGATGAGAAATTTGAATCATCGGGCCTAACTAATTCACTAGACCTTATAATATTTGTGAAATCACTATGCTATTTCTTAAAAACAACAACAAAAAATGCCCTGTGATATTAATACACCCATTATATTATAGAATGCCCATTATATTAATATTAATATTAATATACTGTTATAAAGACTGCTGTCTTTTTCCCCAATATCTCATTGTGCAAATAGGCAATGAGTCAAGAGTATTCACAGGCCACATGCTGTGTATGAAGGATTTGCTTTTCTTTTTTGAGATCTAATATTCAGTACGAAATACATATGGTTGACTGAAGTCAGTAACAGTGTTCTCTCTGAAGGTCAAAACTTCTGACTAGTGACTCAATCTAATTAAGTTAAGCTTAAGGTGATAATGTGTGGATTGTCAGTGGCTAGAACATTTATTCTTATTTTTTTTTTTTCCTAAACCAGTGTCCTTTAAAACAGTCAATTAACATGCTGCAGAGAAGAGTTTTCAGATAACTCGAGATTGAATTGAAAGGCTTTCCTTCCCCTGACAGAGCGGAGAGGTTGAGTACCTGACTTCCCTTTCAAAGTCAGTGATCCATGCAACACTTCTGATTGGAAAGATGTGAACCTTTCCAGTCCTTCGAGTACATATAAATGGAGATGCTAAGGAAGTTAGTCAGAGTCTGGCCAAGAAGAACTGAAGGAGAGAAGAAGCTTAACTGTCCTCCAATGTGCCCAACTGTCCCTGGAGTGTTACGATTTATAGTTTTCTTACTTAAAATCCTCTATAAAGGAACTAGTATGGGATAGTATAATCTAAAGTAACTGCTGAGTCACCAAAAAAAAACAAAAAACAAAAACAAAAACCCACCAAAACAAACAAACAAACGGACCGCAAAAACCTCTGCAAAGTAAAATCTTTTCTATATTATTAATATTTTATTTGGAATTTGCCCTGGCAGGCTTCGACTCGGGAAGCCTTAATAGAAAGCTGGAAGATAGGATCAAGAACCTCTCTTTATATTAAGAACTCTTGGACACCCACATTGCCTGTTTCTATAATCTTTAAATGTTCACGGAGGAAGACGAAACGTAGTAAGAATTTCTTAGGAATGAATAGCTCACCCACAAGACACAAGAAGCATAAGGACTTGAATTAGGTAGAAGAGCTAGAGAAGCATCATCAGAGAAGGGGGTCTTGATGTAGTCCCCAGACCTGGCTTCCTGAGAAGTCTGTTTATGTCTTCAGACTTTGATCTTCTTATCCTCATGACGAAGGTACAGACTAGAAGAATCTTGGGTCTCTTGTGCGTAAAGGACTTAAATCTAAAACTTGGTAAGCAAATGAATGTTAGGTGTCTAATATGCATCCGGTATTGTGGCGAGCCTCATCGAATACATTGTCCATACCATGCCGTCATGGAGTTTAGGATCTACATAGGAAACCAGCAATAAATTACAATATAATGATGAATGGGAAAAACTACTGAAAAGGAAAGGCGTCAGTTCTACAGGAGTGTATGACAAAATGGATGGGTCTGAGCTGCAGGACGCTGAGGAAATGACATGGGAGAAAATCAGGGGGAACACTCATGAGGTCATTGAAAAGGGAGTGAGTGCATTTATTTCAGGCAGAGGGAAGGCAGGTACAAAGACTCAATGGGAAGAAGGAGCAGGCTAGAGCTGATCACTGACAAAAAGAGCAGAATGGATGAATCACAAAAAAACCTCAAGACTCTGAGAAACAAACTGAGGGTTTTGGAGGGGAAGGAGGTGGGGGGTTGGGTGAGCCGGTGGTGCGTATTGAGGAGGGCACGTATTGCATGGAGCACTGGATGTGGTCTATAAACAATGAATTCTGGAATACTGAAAAGAAATAAAATAAAATTGGTGGGGGGGGGGGAGAAAATACAAAATGAGTACAGGACATGAGTCAAAGGGCACATCAGCAAGATTTGGAGATATACTCTGTAACACCGGGAAGACACTAAGGATTGAAACCTTTGCAGTCATGTCATGATGACATTGGCATTTTAACTATTTAGGGGGATGTTTGCAGGAAATACTGGAGTAGGACAAGAGTGGATACAAAGAGCCCAGCTAGGAACTTACCATGCTCACTTTGTAAGAGGTGATAATGGGTCTAAGAAGGAGAGTGAAAATAGAGAAGAAGAAAATTATGTGGAGTGCAGACATGTATAGTGGGTAAAATCATGAGAGGGAGAGTGAGTGCAGGATTCCAGGTTGTCTGCCATTATAATTTTGGCAGTTTTGGAAGAAATTATGAAGTGAACATTTTTAATGCTTATTACTTCCTCAGTACCAAAGCGAATAATGGAGCAATAATCAGTTATAGAGACTTGAGCCCTTCATATATATTTTAAATATGTCTTCTGTTCTAATTTCCATCAGGAGGCCTTCTTGTATACATAAAACCGATGAGAAAAGAGGAGGCCCTTTTCATGAAGAGATATGAAAATGTTGTGACATTTATGACAGAGCCATGGGTAAACACAATTTAATTATTTGTCTGATCTTATTTAAGTGTCTTATTTTCTCTGAGACTCAGTTTCTTTATCAGTCAAGGAGTGAAATAAAATAATATCTAAACTTTTTCTACCTCTGAAATTCTGTTCTTTCTTAAGCCTCTTGCCAACTTCCCTTCAAAATCCTGTGGTCAGCCTCTCATTGTTGACCCAGTGTAATTCCATGTCAGAGTAATGAACCACGGGCTTGCAGCTCTCTTGTGCATAGTACAGTGTGATTGAAAGACTCTGATCTCCCCAGTCATTGAGTACTGGAGAGAGACCCTGATAATCCTTAGATCTAGAGGAAACCAAAGCTGTTACAGCATGTGGGCCCCATCTTTCTTTACCGTAGGTCTCATGTTCTGGGACACGCCTGGATCTGCTTTTCAGTCGGAAGCACACACACATCCGTTAATCAGCCATCACAGGAGATTGAACGCAGAGCTCAGACCATCACTCTCTCTCTCTCTCTCTCTCTTTCTCGTTAGCGCACATTAAACTATACCCCTTGGATTTATTTTTATCATTATTCTTTTTGTAAAGGAACGTCAAAGCCTAATTTCTCTATTAATATTGATGTGTTCGAGTTCTTGAAGCCAATTACTTTAGACAGTTAAAGTATTTAACCAATGCTTAGAAAGTCTCAAGGATGTTAACATTAGGATCTGTGAGAATGATTACATATGCATGGTGTAAGGCATCTCATTCATTTAACAATTATAAAAGGAGAGATGTACCGTAAATTGTTATCGCAACACTTTGAGGAAACCAATTCAAGAAAAACTACTTGGCTTGTATTTAGTGAGGACCCACAAAAACTCAAATAATACCATTTACCTTTTCAAGATAAGGGTCAGAAGATAGGTCTTCTATTGTCCTGTTTTGCCTCCCCTCCAACGCAACTAATCTGAATCTTGTCAATTACTGAGTCCCTCTGATTTTGCTTTGTAAATATCTTGGATCCATGACAGTTCTCCGTCTCTGTGGCCACTGTCTTCCTTCAGCCTACCGTTACTTTTCACCCAAGTGTGGTAATAACTTTATAACAAACTTCTTATCTCCATTCTTCACCCACACCAACCATTCTCCACAAAACGTCAAAGCACTTCTAACATGCATTTTTTGCCTAGAGACCTTCAGTAGCTTTTCCTTTTTAGTGGGGGGACATCTGAGTCTTTCCTAGGTGCAGAGTGGCCCCTGGGAATCCCCCCCTGCCCTCTCTTCCATTCTCATCCTTTTACTGCCTGTCCTGCATGTACTGATCAGCTGAACATCACTGGTCAAGACAAAATCAAGGACATCTTCTGTCTTCTCACTTAGAGATATGTTCCAGGCTGAGGGAGCAACTTGGAATCCTAAAGGGCAGAACATCTTTAGGCAACAAAAAGGGACTTTCCGGTACTATAGCATAATGATGAGAGGGAATGAATCCAGAGATTTAAACAGAGGATAGATGATAAACTGTTCTAGAAATTGTATGAAGGAATAGGTGATGAGGTCATGTGATCATTGGAATGATTTATCTGGATGAACATTCCATGTCCATAGACCAGCTCCAAGGAAGTGATGCCATTATCAGAAACCTCTTTGTTATGCCTGGCATCAGAACACGGGATGTTGGCGGTGTCAGGCTCACAGAATGATACCCTAACTCTCCACAACAGAGACAGGTCTGCAACCTGGACTCCACAATTTATGCCTCTGGAACTCCATGAATCATCTGTTGGCTCATTCTTCCCTTAGATACAGTGATATAATTTATGCTAAAGCAGCATTTGTCAAGTCAATTCAACTAAAATTCCCTTGAAAAATCTTTAAAATCACCCATTCCCTGGGGCAGTTTCTCATGCTTTTACCCTAGAAATATCCCTGATATATGTGATCGGTTAGATGTTGGAATGATCCCTTTTTGCATGCATAACTTTTCTACTCACACATAAATATGTGGCCCAGCTCTTGCCAGGCAACAGGGATAGAGCCTGTCTAATGATTGAGGGAGGGATGAGATATATACATCATGATAGTTAAAAAGTAATGCAGAATATAAAATAACTGGGAAGAAAATAGTAGCATAGATATTATCGGGCAGCTCCTGATAGATTACAGTGTGAGTGGCAGGAACAATAATTACAATAGGATTGGAAAAGGGGTCAGAGAGAAGGCTTTGAGGAGGAGACGGATTTGCCAATGGGTCTGAAAGCACAGGCAGGCTCTGAGTGGACAGAGAGAAGAGGGACATTCTTGGTAGGTGAGTCCGTGTGCTGAAATCACCTGTTTAAACAGATGAAGAATTCTATCTAATATATAGTGAGGTTCTTTCTTAGACAAATGATGCAGCCGGTCCTACAAATGGGACTTCCCTAGCTGTCAGGGGTTCCACAGACTGAACAAGTGATGGGCAGGTTAGAGGAGACGACAGTGAAAGGCCTGTCTTTTTGCTAAACTCAAGAAAGGCATCAGCCTGGAACTCGTCAAGGGAAAGATGTCATTAAAGTGGGGATAAGCTGTTCATGAGGCTGCCTGCCACGGTCTTCTCACTTCCCACGTTCTTTCAGGGTTTCGCAAATGCTTATTGAGTGACTACTCCGTGCCACATGTGGCCGTCATTCTTTATCTGCCTCTGAACACCTCCTCCTGTCCTTTATACCTTGTTCTGAGAGGCATTGCCCTTCATTCCTGTCCCCGCACAGTGAGAATGAATCAAAGCCACATCTTTGTAAAGAGACCTGGACTTAACTCCTAGCCTTGTCTCTCATTATCTCTGTTATCTCTGCCCATTTCCTGATCACCTCTGAATTTCCATTTCATCATCTATAAAACAGAAGTAAGAAAGCTTGTCTCATCCATCCCACCGGCAACCTTGGTAAGGCAGGGTTCTTAGCGCGGAGTGTACATTAAAACAATGCCTGAGTAATTAAAAAACAAAACACACACACACACACACACACACACACACACACACACAAAACAAACAAACTTCAGCTTATGTCCCATCTCCAGAGAGTCTGACTTAATTGAACTGAGTGGGGAGTGAGCATCTGTATTTGTTACATTTTCTCCGTGTGGTTCTAATTGTCATCAGAAGTAAGAAAGCTAGAGATTAAAATACATAAAGTGGCAAGTACTATACTTCATCACAAGACAAGTGCTTTTTACTTTTTCTCCAGTTTTCTTTTTTTTAAGCGTTTACTTATTTATTTGAGAAAGAGAGAGCGGAAACACGGGGAGGGAGAGACAGAGGGAGAAGCAGACTCCCCACTGGGCAGGGAACCCGATGTAGGGCTTGATCCCAGGACTCTTGGATCATGACCTGAGCTGAAGGCAGATACTTAACTAACTGAGCCACTCAGGCACCCCTTTTTCTCCAGTTTTGATATCATGACTGGAAAAAAGGACCTTTGAAAGATACTGATCTATAAAAGAGTTGTATCTGGGGGCTCCTGGGCGGCTCTGTCTGTTAGGCAACCGAATCTTGACCTCAGTTCCAGTCTTGATTTCAGGGTCATGAGTTCAAGTCCCATGTTGGGCTCTGCACAGGCATGAACCAACTTAAAAATAATTTAAAAAAAATAAAATAAAAAGAGAGTTATATCTGCAATGTATAAATAACACAACTCAATAAGACAAATGACCCAATCAATAATAGTTAAAATATTTGAATAGATATACAGATATGAGAAACAAAATAAGTGAATAGAATGCCCAAGAAATTATTCACAAAATAATTAACCATTAGAGAAATGCAAATTAGAACCACCGTGCACTACCTGAAATGGCTAAAATGAAAATAATGGACCGTACGAGCTATTGATGAGATGTAGAACAACCAAAACGCTCGTACACTACTGGTTGGAACATGAAATGGTACCACTACTTTGGAGAACACTTTGGCAGTTTCTCCTACTGTTAAATACTTGTTTATTATATGACCTGGCTCTATTAATCCTAGATATTTACCCAAGAGAAACAAAAATATATGTCCACATGAAGACAGTGGACAGATGTTCAAAGCAGTTCTGTTTGTAACAGCCAGAAACTAGAGGCAACATGAATCTCCATCAACAGATGAATGAATAAACAAATTGTGCCACATCCCTATAAAAGAATGCTGCTCAGCAATAGAAATAAACTATTTTGGTATGCACAACAATATCGGTGGATTTTAAAATAATGCTGGGTGAAATACCAACAAAAGGTAATACATACTATATAAGTCCTCTTAGATAAAACTCCAGAAAATGCAAGTTAATATAAAGGGACAGCACATCACTGGTTTTCTATATATAGGGTAGGGCAAGAGCAATGAAGAATCCGGAGAGATGAGAGAATTTTTCATTATCAATTATGGTGATCATTTCATGGATATATTCAAATGTCACAAATGATCAGATTTTACATTTCAAATATGTGAAGCTTATGGTATTTCAATTTTACCTCACTAAACCTGCGTAAAATACTAAAAGACAAAAACACATGCCTCTGGATGGAGGGTTCGGTCGAAATACGGGCAAAAAACTCATTAAAATAAACTGCCTACCTGTTCCACATATGATGTTTTAAAACCATTTTTGAGCCTCTATTGCTGTCTTAACAAAGATATTATGCATTGTATGATCTATATTTTGTTGCAACTTGTTTTAGCTAGCCATTACTTCCTAGAAAAGTACCCTAAAATTTAGGTGCTGATTTATCTTCTCAGCTCAAAGACTGAGGCTGAAGTCATACCCCTTGGCAGTCCTGGAGCATCCTGAAAGAAATCCAGCTATATTGAAGCTGCAATGTTGGAGAAATCAAAAGGAGATTTTCCTTAGAGATAGAGGTATGTGCCCAAAGAATCCCATCTGTTCTCGTATCAGTCATTTGAGTCCTCCTGGATCAGCAACACACATGAGTGCGAAAAGTCTTCTGATGATTCTAGCCCCAGCCTTTGAATTGCCCAAACAGTATCTAATGCAGCAGAGATAAATTATGTCTGCCAATTCCGGTCTAGTTTAGAGATCCTTTAACAAACTAAGCCCTGTTTCTGTTTGAAGCCACCATATCTCATGGTTATGTGGTACATGACATCAAACAACAGGAAGATATTTGGTACCTGGAGGTAGAATGTCACCCACCATCACAAAGCCTAAAACGTGTGGTTTGGGGACTGATGGTTGGTCGAAGCTAGAAGGACCTTAAGGAAACAGTTAGTGAATGTGTAAAAGTCCTAAAAAACACTATTACTGGAATACTGAAGGTTCCTCAGAAGACCTAGGGATGGAGAAAGGGGCATTCATTGGATCAAGAGCCACAAACGAAGGGCCAGAGCATATGCCCATTGAATTCAAATCAGATAAATTAGTAGGATTCAATGAGTAATGCAGATTTTATTTGACATTCAGAGCAAAGCCACTAACTACTTTAAAGATTTTATTTATTTATTTGTCAGAAAGAGAGAGAGCGAGAGAGCGAGCACAGGCAGGCAGAGGCAGAGGGAGAAGCAGGCTCCCCGCTGAGCAAGGAGCCCGACGTGGGACTCAATCCCAGGATGCTGGGATCATGACCTGAGCCAAAGGCAGCTGGTTAACCAACTGAGCCACCCAGGCATCCTGCCACTAACTACTTTAAAAAGTGAAGTGACATGGTATAATTTATAGTCCAGAAGGATTACTCTGGCTTTCATGGAGAGAACAGATGTCTTTGATCCTAAAGGACATAGACCAGTTAGGAGACTATTGTGTTAGTCCATGTGAGCCATGGTGGAGCCTTTGACTAAGGTGGTATTCACAGAAATACAGAGTGAATGGACCCAGGAATTATTTGTAGGTGGAGACAGCAGCCAGAGCTTGGTGGTAAACAGACGTGTGACAGAGAAAAGTTCCCATTTTTATCCGAGTGAATCTTAAGAAGGTCAAATGAAATAATTGGTGTGTAAGTGCCTTATAAATATAAAGCTTTTTTAAATTATCAGGCCATTTCATGCCCTGACGTATCAAGAACTCAAAGCAGTTTTGCCTGACTGTGTTCCAACTTTGTCTTCTCTAGCACAATTGCATCTCATTCAATAGCCTTAATGCATACATGAATACCATATAATGCTTTGCCCGCTTTATGGATGAACACCGACTATATCTAAATGGTATCTATATTTCCTTTGAATCCTGCAGACGGGTATTTGATCATTTCATTTTCCTACAGAAGATGAAACATTATGATTTTCAATAATCCATAAAGGCAGACATTTGTTGCCTTTGTGAAACCGATCCCTCCGATGATTATTCCTCACATTAATCATAGTAAGAGCAATGCGTAAGGTAATCTCTTTCTTCCTGCAGATAATACATGTCTGCTGTTGACAGAAAAAGTGTGGAAAGGTGAAAGGCAGGGTGATCTCTCTGTGTTTGTGAGACAAACAACTGTCATCCTCTCCTAAGGCTGCTGTGATCGTGTGAGGCCAAAGTTGCCTCTTTACATAAGGATGACAATAAAACTAATTTTTCTGACTGATGATTCAAAAGATTTCACTGGGGATATCTACCCTATAATTTGTGTGCAGAAATCTAACTTTATTAAATGCCCCAAAATTCACAGTTTATATTGTTAAACACAGAAGAAATTTGCATCTGAAATTGTTTGTACGGCTTCTGTCTTCCTTAAAATCATTGATGATGTATTGGCCCACTAAAGTCTGAGATAACCTAGTTGTTTCCTAATCAGAAATCACCAAGACCTTAACCAAATGTGAAATCTTGAATGCGAGTTTAATCTGGGGTGTAAAAGGTATGAAATACATTTGAGGAAGAAAAATACGTGTTTTCACATAACATTCTTGGGGATGTATTTTAATGGTTATAGAGTGATGAATTCCACTTGGTATTTCTTGTAAGCAAAAGGAGAAGAGGATTGACATTTATTTAATGCTCATTTTGACATTGTACTTTATGAAGAGTTCCAGCAGATTACCTCGTTTAATTCTGATGAAAGCCAAGCAAGTTAGGTGTCACTATAAAGATTTTATCAGATCTTTAAAAATGAGACTCAGATGGGGGAAATGTGATTCACATAGGTCATGACAATTTCTGAAGATCTTATAAATGTTGCCATTATTAAAGGTAGATAATGTCTGATTCCTAACTCATGTTTTCTCTATTATGCCAAATTAGATGATGCGTAAAGATTTCAGTGAGTTTTTAAGTGATTTTTAAAAGAAGTTTTTAATAGTTTGAGGACACCTGGATGGCTTCGTTGGTTAAGCATCAGACTCCTGATTTCAGCTCAGGTCATGATCTCAAGGTCGTGAGATCAAGCTCCTTGCATCGGGCTCCGCGCTGGATGTGGAACCTGGCTTAAGATTCTCTCTTTCTTTTTCCCTCTGCCCCACTGCACCACATGCTCTGTTTCTTTAAAAAAAAAAAAAAAAAAAAAAAAAAAGTTAGAAGAAAAGAAAAGAAATTTTAACAGTTTTATTAAAAAATATTTTTTTATTCATAGCACCACACATGCCCCAGAAAGTTTCTAAATCCACGACCACATATGTGAAATCTCCCCTTCTAGAATATTTGGCCTTTCTGGAAACCTCTTACTCATTTAAGACAACACATTTATAGTCAAAGAGAAATGTTAATTTCTAAATAATTAATGTAAGTAATAAGAAGTTCAGATGCATTAGTCCTTCAATGATAGCACCCATTTTGTAGCTTAGAAATAGGGACATTTTATGTGTTTCCTAAAATATCCTGAGGTCAAAACATGTGCCCTACACAAATACAAGAATGCATTTTGATGACCATATAAGTGAAAGGAAGGATAGATGGATGAATGAATCAATGAATTAATGAAGTTCTTATATACAATGAGGTATAAAAATTGGTTCTGATCACTATAGATATCAGACATATTATACAAGAGACACCGCTTTTTCCTTTAAAAGTGGAATAATAATAAAGGTCAAGATAGATTAAATACTATTTAACACATGCAGTACTACTTATAACAAGGGGATAGCCATATTTCCTTTCTGGTATGCAAAATATTAAAGCCAGATCTTTCCTAAATTGGAAATTCTTTTGGAAATGTGAATAGTTAAATGCTTGTATCACTTTGGAGGAAAAATGAGTTTCAAGGGAGACTGAGAGGAATTTAATAGCAACAGCTAATCTTTCATTCACCAAGTTAACTAATACTGATCACTCCATATTATAGGTGCCTTACTAGGTGTTTTAATACATGAACTCTGGTCCTTAAATAAGGTAACCAACTTGGATCATATTTTGTCATGTATTTGGATAAAGAAAGAATTTTGACAAATTAAGTGTTTTACTTGTGGCTGTAAAACTTATTTTTCTAAAGATTTTTTTTTTTTTTTAATTTGAGAGACAGAGAGAATGAGAGAGAGAGCATGCGCATGGGGAGAGGGACAGAGGGAAAGGGAAAGAGGGAGAATCCCAAGCAGACTCCCCACTGAGCATGGAGCCTGATGTGGGGTTATCCCACAACCCTGAGATAATAACCTGAGCCAAAACCAAGAGTCAAATGCTTGACCGACTGAGCCGTCCAGGCACCCTTATGACTACGTGACTTGTAAGAGATAGGAGTTCATGCAGATATAATAATAAAGACAATAAAGATGGGTACAAACAAAGGCCAATGCAAGAAAGGGAGAAAGAGAAGATTATAGCTATGTTCAGGTTCAGGAAGTACTTCAGAGTAGACACAGTATCCATAGTGTGAACCTGAAGAAGTATGAAGGAATCCCCCAGGCAAACAAGAATGAGAAGGAATTCAGCAGTACTTGTGGGATAGAGAGGTCAAATGAGAGATAGCTTTAGGAGGCAAATTAGATATGAATTTATGATCTCTTTTATGTGTGGTTGAGAAAAAAGAAGGAGAAATTTAGGATGCACTATGGGTGGTAGTGGAGCCTCACTATCAGAAAGACATATACAGGTCAAACGATAAAATGTCCTAGCATCCGGTTAATGTTTACAAGTGCACATCCATCTTTTAGTTTTAAAATATGTAAGATATTTCAAATCAATTCATCAATGGCGGTCGATCTCTGACTCCACGGAAAAGACAAAAGAAATTAGAAATCTTTCTAGCTCTACTCAAGTCTTTTTTTCTGGAACTTAAACATTGTAGGCCTTTGAATTTTGTTTCTCTAAGTTGATTTTTATGTTCCAACTTTATGAATTGATAATCTGAATTATGCACACACGAGAGATCCTTTTTTTTTCCCTTCTGAGATTATTCTGGATTGTGCCATCAACTTGTAATTCACTGGCTATCTTTATCTTTTTTCCATGATTTAGCCCATCCAACCTTTTAAAACACTCCCACCTTCTACTAATTCCTAAAAACATATTTAAGTCCAAATACTAAATAAATATTTATCATGTGCTCGGCATCAGGGAAATACAGATTAAAACGGCAATGAGATACCACCTCACACTGATCAGAATAGCTAAAATTAACAACTCAGGAAACAACTGATGTTGGTGAGGATACACACCACCAAACTATGGAAAGAGCCCAGACATCCATCAACAGATGACTGGTTGAAGAAGATATGGCATATTGACACAATGAATATTATTCAGCCATCAAAAAGAATGAACTCTGCCATTTGCAATGACATCGATAGAACTAGAGGGTATTATGCTAAATGAAATAAATCAGTCAGAGAAAGACAATTACTATATGATTTCACTCATATGTGGAATCTAAGAAACAAAACAGATGAACTTAGAGAAAAGGAAGGAAAAATAAAGTAAAATATGATAAAAACAGAGAGAGAGGCAAACCATATGAGACTTAACTATAAAAAACAAACTGAGGGATGCCAGAGGGGAGATGAATGGGCAGAAGGGGTAAGTGGGTGATGGGCATTAAGGAGAGCACGTGATGTAATGAGCACTGGGTGTTATATGCAACTGACGAACCGCTTAATTCTACCACTGAAACTAATAATACAGCATATAGTAACAAACTTAAATTTAAATAAAAATTTTAAAAACATTGGAATCTTGAACAGACACTTTGATTACCTTTGAAGACTTTGCAATAAAGAAAGAAGGAATGGGGAAAAGGTTATGGCCTCTAAAACCTCATGAAGCAGCTACCAGCAGGAGTTTATAGCAGGATATTTATCAGAAACTCTTCAACTTTTCCTGTGTTTTTAATTATATATCCACCAGCGTTCAGTGGCTGGGAAATAATACATTTGAATATCATCATTTTTGTTGCTTCTTTTATTTTTTAAAATATTTTTTGGTAATTACACCTGGTTGCCTGTTCCAACTATTGAGTGGGATTTCTGCTTTGGGTTTAGGTTGGTTTACTTGTGTCCCGGTGATCAAGTTTGCTTTCAGGAGGAAACCCTTCATGTTAAGTTCAAGGAACTTGATGGATGGAGATGTACAAGATAGCTTTAAACTGTCATGCTTTATGAAACAGCCTGGGACATTAATTGAAAATCTAACACATTATACTTCATTTTGTGTAAAATGTACAAACGTTCTTTACAACTTTGACATTTCAGTAATCACTTAGAAAAAAAAAAAAACTTAGGCAAATCATACGGGAAGATGGTTATCTTTCGTCCTTAACAAATCTGACTGCTTTGGAAATAATCAACTCATAAATATTTAGCTAATATACACCCAGAGCAATGGATTGTGCAAAATTAAATGCCTCATTGAAACAATTAATTTCAAATGCAATGATTTATTGAGCATACTTTACTGGAAATTTAATAGAAATATGGACTCAAAGTAATTTGAGCAGAGGATGTTTGCAGTGTCTTTGATTTCTGGCCAAAATATATTCTTTCGTACCCTGCAGGTGAACCTCAAGAAAGAGCAAACTTCCAGGAAAGCTCTCTAATTGAATCTGTGGGTCAGAGTTTGATGGGAGGAGGCAATAGCCACAGATAGTAAGATAAAAATAAAGAAATAAGTAAACAAAAAGACTAAATAAATAAACCAAATGAAGTAATCCTTTCATATTTCACATACCTCCTGCAGCTAAGCCCTCAGGGAAGAAAATGCCACTTCAGTAAAAGCTTGTTGTCATCATGAGTCCATTTCAGAAGAATACAACTCGTGCTTCTCAGAGCATCAATAACCAAATATATCCCCCAGTCATCTCTGAAGCATTCAGTCTTGCAATTTCCTGTAAGTGGGTCTGTGCCTGGGCTTTAAGCAAGTGTTCCACACAGCAGTAGAAGGCAGCATGAGTAGTACGAAGACCCAGACAGAAAGATGGAAGAGTATGGATGAAGATGGGGTAGAGGGGCAAAGGGATGGAGCATCAGAAGGTGATGGACAGGTGCCTACATAGTGTCTTGGGTTAATTCAATCTATTTGGTGTAACTAAAAGGACAGTAAAATGGGACTCTGAAGACTTGAGTTCTAGTCCCAATCTGGCTGTTATCAATCTCAAGAAAGTAGCTCTCTTGTTTGTTAGATGTAGTTTTCTCACCTGTAAAGTGACAAGAGGCAGGCAGGCCAGAAAACTCTCAGATTTCTTCCAATTCGGGAACTTACGAACTGATTTTATCTTACATGACTCCTTTTTTTTTTTTTTTAAATTTTGCCAAATATAGCATTCTTCTAAAATGCACCCCATGGGGTGCATGGCCTGGTCATACTGTTTTCTGAATGTGTGACTATATAAACAATGTATAAACAGATGTTTGTTCCCAGTGACCTCAGAACTTCTAGAAAGCTGGTGAACATAAAATCTCGGTTCCTTCATACCTTAATGATGCTACTTTTTAATTTACCTAAATATCAACTTGTATCAGTAGTCCCCAAGTCACAACATGTGGGTACATATTACTCTTCAATCTTAATTTCAAGAAGGAAAATGCAAAAATATATGCATACGATCACACAGAAGTGATGGAAGCATGTGAAATTTGGGTTTTACCACTTGCTTACTGGTTGTATCTACATGGGTATTTTTGTCACACAGTTTCTTCTTCTATTCCTAGAAATGAATATTTTCTTGTATTCTTTTTGCTTAAGAGGTGTGAAACAATGTGTGTGTGTATGGATATATATGTGTGCATATTTTCATGGTTTTGTGAGGCACCCGTATCCACATCTAGAAATCCTCCAAATTTTTTTGCTTTGGGAAAGCATAACAGACTTCATGATGTAAGGGCCAATACCATTGCCATCAATCCCAATAGAGTGTCTTTGTTAGCTGGCTTTGTAAGACATTCAATAAGCTTGAATCATCAGGTCTGAATTCTAATGTGCTAAAAGAAAAAGGTCGAGTCTTGCTTTGTTAGCCTGCCTTTTGTTGTTGTTGTTGTTGTTTCCTATAAAGCATTCCTGAAATAAGGGCTTTTATATAGTAGATTATTACTTGAGAAGTGATTCCAAGAAACAACAGTGGAAGAAAATGATGAGCTGCCGATGAAGGAGGAAAATCTAATCCAAAGACCTTATTAAGTTGGTCCACACTGTTTGCAACTAGGGCTCGATTCAGAAGGGTAACCTCTGTGCAGCTGAGCAGAATATGCCTCAGAATTGTCAGCACAAGAGACAATATAGGAGTTTTCATATGTTCTAGTCCTCAGAAGGCCTTTTCTGCTCTCAGATTATTTGGTTCAATGAATATTATTTTTAGAGCTCTTGTGTATAATACTTTAGTTAGATCATACTTTTCCACCTCAAAACTATTGACATTTTGGGCCAGATGATTGTGTGGGTGGAGCTGTCTTGTATATTGTAAAGGTTTAACATCCCTAATTTCTAGCTACTAGATGTCAGGTGAACCCTCGTCTTCAGTTGTGACAAGCAAAAATATCTCTAAATATTGCCATATGTCCCTAGAGGGCAAACATCATCCTCCAATCCTCATTAAGGACTGCTAATCACTGAGTGATACTCAAGACATAGCTCTGACTTATATTTGTCTTGTGAAGCTTGTTCTCAAGAAAATTAGAACAGTTTTTTCCTTTTCTTTTTTCTTTTTGGTAGTAGTCTACAACCGGTTTTGGATAAAGTTAGTCTACAACTTTAAAGTCTACAACTTTATCTCATAAAACAGCAAAAATTAAATGGCTCTCCAGATGTTCCTTAACGCTAAATATTAATTAGCCAAGAAAATGAACTTTTCTTTGATGTATTCAAATTGTAACCATTTTACGTTTAGTTTTTCCTACCTAAAGCTGCATGACCTTGAGTCATTTCACTTTCATTAATAAACAAGGAGGGAAAATAATAACATTTCCTCAATTAACCGTCATAACAAGCCCCGTCAAACAAAACTCCTCTGTGATTAACACTCTGCTCAATAAGTGATCACTCTTGTCAATAATAGTCACTATACTTCCAAAGAGAACAAAATATAATTTTGAAGCAATGTCCTTTATAGAAGGATTTTATTTTTTTAATTTGATTTAATTTTATTTTTTTCAGTGTTCCAAAATTCATCATTTATGCACCATACCCAGTGCTCCACGCAATGCGTGCCCTCCTTGGTACCCACCACCAGGCTCACCCAATTCCACCCCCCTTCTCCCCTCCAAACCCCTCAGTTTATTTCTTAGAGACAACAGTCTCTCATGGTTTGTCCCCCCTTCAATTTCCCCCAACTCACTTCTCCCCTCCTTCTCCCAACATCCTCTGTGTTATTCCTTATGCTCCACAAGTAAGTGAAACCGTATAATGTATCTTCTATGCCCTGTTCAATTTTGGTGGGATGCTTACAGTTTGCCTTCATTTCAGAATAAACTCAAGCAAAGTCAGTTTGATCCAATATGGCAAGTAATCATTCGTTACTTTGTGTCATAAAAATTAAATGAGCTTGTGTCAAGAACTGTGCTAAAGCTTTACATACAGTAAGTAACTCTTGGCAAAATGGTAGTGATCTTTGGCCTTCTCTCCTTCCCCTTCCATCACCAGGCAAGACACTTTGCAAGGTACTTTAGGAGAGTCACAGCTGAATAAGACCTAGATTTTTATCTAAAGCAGTTCATGGCATAGTAAAATGATACTTCTCTAAATCAAATTTGCATATGAATTAGCTAGGAGTCTAATAAAATGTAGATTCTGATTTTGTACATCTGAGGTAAGATCTGAAATTGCATTTCTGTCAAGTTTCAAGTGATGCCAATGGTGTGGGTTTAAAAAGTTAATTTCTTTGGTAGAGGGCAGTAGTCATTCTATGAGGAAGAAGATAGCAGTTCTTCCTGGATGAGGAATTTAAGGATGGCTTTGTAATCAAATCTTCCTGTGGCCGCAGACCAAATTTACTGCCCAGCACATAGCAGGACCTTAATACATATTCAACAAATAAGTAGATCAGTGAAGACACCATTTAAGTGACTTTTAGTGGGTAGGTTGGTTTGAAATTGTGGCAGAGTTCAAAGATGTCTTAGGGGTACCCGGATGGCTAAGTTGGTTAAGGTCTAACTTCAGCTCAGGTTGTAATCTCAGGACCCTGGGTTCGAGCCCTGACATCCAGTAATGCTTCCTGCTGGGGGTGGGGTGGGATTGGATCTGCTTGTCCCTCTGCTTAATCCCCCCTCCCACTTGTGCATGCTCTCTTAAATAAATAAATAAAACTCTTCCAAAAAATAAATTTTTTATTTTTTTAAAGATTTTATTTATTAATTTGTTTGACAGAGAGAGAGAGAGATCACAAGTAGGCAGAGGGGCAGGTGGGGGGGGGGAAGCAGGCTCCCCGCTGAGCAGAGAGCCCCATGCGGAGCTTGATCCCAGGACCTTGAGATCATGACCCGAGCCGAAGGCAGCAGCTTAACCCACTGAGCCACCCAGGTGCCCCCAATTTTTTTTAAAAAGTTGTCTCAGATGAGAAATAAGCCATAGATGTGAAAGAGATCAACATATGTTTTGAAGTAGTTTCCCAAAGTGTGATCTAAATGAGCAGCATTGCATCATCTGAAAGCTTGTTAGAAATACAGATATTTGGTTCCCACAAAACCTTTAAATGAGAACCCGTGGGGGTAGGGCCCAGTAGTGTGTGTTTTTACAAACCTTTCATATGATTCTGGTGCATCTTAAACTTTGAAAACTAGTAACTTAAAAAGCAGATACTGGTTCCCATGATCTACACTTTGGAGTATATAAAGAGGAAGAAGAAAAAAGGTCTAAATGGATTTACGGTGACGAAAATATGATTGATATCTCTAGCATTCCCTTCGTTCTAATCATAGGCTGATAGGACTAAAGATTTGATTTCTCCCCTCCCTTCATTCTCAGTATTGGAGCCATGAACATCTCCCACATAGATAGGCTTGTGCCTCCTCACAGATTCACAGGAATAAAGATGCCTAATCAGGACCAGGGAGAACATAAAATGAAGCTGAGTACAGGCAAGGAGAGGTTCAGGTGAAATACTGTGAAATATGCACTGATTCAGAGATGGGTGAAGGCTGAATGAACCAAATCTGAGAATGTAGGGAAGAAGTCAGCAAAAAGCTGAAGGCAATTAGTAATCTGAAACAGCTCATCTTAAAGAGACCTTAAGCTGTGAAACAGGGAGCTCTGGAATTCCATACTCAAATGCCAGGAATTCTCTGGATGACAAAACCACCAGCAAAGAACACAAAGAATCCTTTATTAATGGCCACTACAGCATCAGTATCTTCTTAAATATACACAGGGGCTTTTTGTTGTTAAAATCTGAATAACTTCTTTAATAAAAGCTAAGATGAGATAGTCTTAATATTTAAATTATTTAAATGCATTCAGACAAAACGTTTCCCAAAGTCAGCACAGGGCTGAAATGGATACTTTCCCAAGAGCTTGCAAGAGAAGAGGGAGGAGGATATAGCAGTGGGGGAGTGGAAAGAGAACTGTTATTAAATAATAGAAATACAAAGTTGCAGGACCAGTTCTGCCACTATGTCTGTAACTTTTGGTGAGTTTCTTCCTCTCTTTAAGCTTTTGTTTCTTTATTCATTATAATACAGTCCCTTACCTTTCCACTAAGTCTCAGTGTTAACTACGATAACCCTTGAGAAAGTTATTTTAAGATTGCAAAGGGCGAGGTACAGTTTTATTGAGAACACTGGTATAAAACTAGTCTTACCCTTCTTTCTCTCCTGACTCTTTGGCTCTCTGATCCTCAGGATTTTTGCTAAAAATTCATAATTTAGCCATGCAGATATACACACTTATAAATTATTATCAACTCTTTTGCAGTTATTCTCTTTGAAATATCTAACTGTAATTTTCCTCAAAAATTTCAGGCTATCACAATCATTGATACCATCAAATAAAATGTTAATTCTCTATCCACCCAGGAAAAATGTATAATTTATTGATGAAACTGCAGGCTGTATATTATTGATTTTTTCTTGTTAACTTATATGTCCTTATATGTGCATTTATTATTCAGTGATAAGCAAATAAGAGGACAGACGTTATTAGTTTTGTTATGTGCCATTTTCCTTGGAAGAAGACACTAACGTTTGTTTCCTCACTTACAGTATAAGAAAATTATTTATCAGTATAAGAGGTAATATTTATGAGTACCTACTGTGTACTTATTTTAATTATTAAGATATCATAGTTCCCAAACTCATCAGATGACTGAACTAGATCCTTTCCAGATAACTTGAGTGAATAAATCATCTAGGTGCTTTACCTGAATTATTTTATGTATTCCTCATAGCATTATTAAGTTCTCTTCTGTTTCCATTTTTGATGAAGTGTTTAGACTTAGTACAAATAAGGAACTTAGTCATCAAGAGACTCCAGAGCCTTTACTCTTAACCATTACCATATGGTCTGTATGGAATTAATCTTATCATGATTTTTTTTTTTTTTTGGTCAATCTATTCATTGCTTCTTTTCTATAATGTGATACGTGTTTTCTCTAGCATTCTGCATTCACAGTTCCTAGTATTCGGTAGGGACTCAGCAAATGAATTTTGAACAAAGTATTAAATACTTATAAGATAGTCCCTGAGTTCAAGCTGAGTGACAGATGAGGAAACAGGAAATGGGTCATGATTCCTCTGAAAGAGGAAGGTACTCTAGGAACACATTGAAGAGAAAACTGATCATGAGAGGAATAACACACTTCTCATACTTTCACAATCTATACCCTGGGGCCCGTGACCCCAGAAAAATAAAACTGATTTGGCATTAGATGCTTCAAAGTCAACACACATACCTGATTCTTTACTCTGTCAGCATCCTTCTGAGTTTTGAGTGATGGGGCAGGAATGAACCAGGAGATTGAGGAGGTGGTCCAAGCAGACACTTGGAAGCATTCATATTTGTATATTTCATGTGACAGTCTGTTTGGGAGACTGATGGAAATAAAGATGAAAAATGAGTTTGCAGGGGTGAGCGGGAAGATGTTACATGGCATTGGTAAAGAATCTGGACTATCTTCTGGAGATAAAGCATTCCAGGAGAGACACAGCAGCCTCATCATCTTGATAAGTGAAGGATCTCTCTGGTAGCTAGCTGTATGGCAGTAATAGATGGGAGAAGGCTGGACTTAACATGTAGAGGACCAGGAGAAGGCTATTACATTGGCTTCTATGAAAGGTGACTGAGCTTGGAATTAAGGCAGCAGCGTCAGTGAGAATGGAGAGAAAATGGGAGAGTGGAAGATACAAATACGTATTTTGTTTTTCATCAAGGGATCATCCCATGCCCAGGGCTAGAGAAGAGGTTGACCAAACCAAGAGATGTCCCTCCGGATGCTGATCCAGCACAGCCAAGTAGCAGATTCCTTGGCTTGTCTCCAAATTACATCTTGTAGTCTCTCTTATTGCCTTATTAATTGTCTCTATTCCTTTTTAGCAGCATCAGGCAAAATGAATTTCAAAATCCAGATGTGTGGAAGAAATATCACTAACTAGAGCTTCAGCAAGTATTAAACTCCTACTAAACATATTTAATTTAGAGTTAATAAGGTGGTGGTATGGAAATTAAATCCCCCATGATTGTCGGGGAAGAGCACCTATTGAGGTATAAATATATGAAAGATAAATCTACTTGCAATGTAATTAATTCAAACCTGCAGAACCAATAAGTGTGTGACGATGTTCCTATTATTACATTACACTTGTGAGGAATGCTCAGGAATTTAATTAGCATTTACCCATACAACTAAGGAAAATGAGATATTAAGCATGCTATCTAATTAACTAGCTATAGATTGCCTGTTAAATAAATATTAAATGTATAAACACTTGAGACCAGGCTGAGAATATGGCCCTAACTAGACATCTCTTTTTCTCATGAGGTTTCTCTCTCCCTCTCTCTCCCTCTCTCTCTCTCTTTTAAGAATTATAGTTAATTCCAAGAACTAAAAATACACGGAGGCCTTCAGTGGTATCTATGTGCTTTGCCCATAGGATGATTGTCCCTTTAGGTCAATTTTATCCTGCCCTCATCCTCTCTCGCCAAAGTTAGGCTAGAGTTTGGACTGGGAGACTGCATGCATTATCCAAGGAAATCATCATAACACTGTGGTCAGTTCTATTAGATTGTCAATATCCCCATTTTACAGATAGAGCCAATGTGGCCATGTTAATTTGGCCACCATCACTCAGCAAGGAAATGGTACACACTTTATAATCACATTGTTACTAAATATCCTGTCTTCTATAAAGCACCCATAATGACCCTGATGTAAATCATATGTTACTCCTCTATTCAAAACTCCCAGGTTGGGGTGTCTGTGTGGCTCCAGATGGTTATGTGTCTGCCTTCAGCTCAGGGCATGATCTCTGGGTCCTGGCTTGCAGTGCTGTGGTGGGGCTCCCAGCTCAGCAGGGAGTCTGCTTTTCCCTCTCCCTTTGCCTCTCCCCATTGTGTGTGCTGTCTCTCTCTCTCAAATGAGTAAATAAAATCTAAACAACAACAATAAAATGACTTTTCATACCTCAAAGAATATACACCCCAGTCATTAAGGCTCTTCATGTTGTGTCCACTACTCATCTTCCCCCTGACCTCAAATCTATTACACATTTGACCTCATCTCCTACAACTCTCTTCCCTTCCCTCTGCCCCTGGCACTGATATTTTTGCTGCTTCTGGAATATTCTAGCCAAGCTCCAACATCACAGAATTTGTACATACTGCTTCATGTCACTCCTTCTTCCTTTGCATCTCTGCACAAATGTTACCTTATCGGTGAAGTCTTCCCTATTCACTCTTTGTAAGAGAGTGGTTTCATTCCTACCACCCCCTATCACCTTAACTTGCTTGTTTTTCTCCTACATGAGACATACTTCAAATTTACCATATTTATTTGCTACCTATCTATCACCCCTGCCTCTAGTAGAAAGTCCACAAGACCAAGGATTCACATTTGTTCATTGCTGCCTCCCTAGCGCATAAGCTCATGGTGCCTGGCACAGGACAAATGCTTCACTGAATATTCAGTGAACAAATAAACAAATGCTCTGTTAACAACAGCATCTATATAATACTGGAAGGTTCCACTTGACTATAATAATCCCAGTCTGTATACTTTTCAAAGTTTAGGTTGATTAGTATAACATTTTATGTGGTTAGAAATGGGTATTGCTCTTTGCTTAATAGTTTTCCTTGGATTTTTAACATATCCCCTTGTGCGTATTCAGGATAAAACATATTGTCTTTGAACCAATTTTATTTTACAGTCTCCCCAAATATTATTAGGTACATAGCTCTCACCTTGCTTTTTTTTTTTTTTTTTGAGGCTCTCATCATATAGTTTCTCTAATTCAAGAAGAGTTCAAGTTTAACCAAATGCTTCAAATATCATGTGAAATGATCTCAAAAGGAATTCTGTGGATCAAGGAATCATTTTTCTATATACTACCAAGTTTTCAATTCTGGAAATTTATACCATCTTTTTTAAAACAGACCTCAGGGTATTTTGTTGTTGTTGTTGTTAAATTAGGGAATTGCAGGATGCCTGGGTGGCTCAGTGGGTTAAGCCTCTGCCTTCAGCTCAGGTCATGATCTGAGGGTCCTGGGATCGAGTCCCGCATTGGGCTTTCTGCTCAGCAGGGAGCCTGCTCTCTCCCTGCCCCCCACCGCCTGCCTCTCTGCCTACTAGTGATCTCTCTCTGTCAAATAAATAAATAATCCTTTAAAAAAATTAAAATAAATGAGTAAAATAGGGAATTGCAATGTGTGGTCATGAAGGTTGCTTCTAAGGAATGGAGTGGCACCTGATGAGCCATCATTTACCTCCATGGATTTTCCTCTAGTACTGTCTGGTATTTTTTCATATACATTATTTCATTAATATGTTTTCTCTTCTGTAAAAATGAAGGTGATTAACACTTAAAACTGTACCCTTAGGAAGTCCATTTTTAAGGCATAGAACTATAAATATTGAAGCCAGTATTGGTCTCCTATCCATCTAACTCCAGAGCCAGTGCCATTTCTGCTTTTCCGGTTGGGCCCAGTAGTATGTGTTAGGAAAAAGAGTGAGAAATTCTTTTCAAATGCAAGGGTTTTATATGTTTGTTTGTATCTCTTATTGCTTTGATAAATGTCTTTGGGTTTACAGTTTGTTTGGTTGATTGGTTGAAACCTAGCTCCAAAGATGGCTTATATTGAATTCAGCTGAGACTCTTAGCCTTTCCTGATAGAGAAAATTATCAAGCGCTTAGGGACATCAGAATTCTGGTGAGAAGTCACCTGTTTGGCCACTTCTGAGCTATGTCCCTTGAGAGATTCCAGAGACTGTCCCCTGCACTAAGACTCTGAGAAATATATTAGTAAGGGGAACAATGACATTCTCAAGAAACTCTGTTCTGGGTCTTTTCTGTAGGCAGGGAAAAGCACTGGATAATGCTGACACTTAATTGCTTCCTGAATCCAGTGAAGATGAGATGCCAGAATGGTAGGAGCCAAGTGATGATCCCTACTTGCCAGACATAAGGTGGTTGTAGTTACCATGATGAGTGGCCGAAAATCCCTGGACTGGAGAACAGAAGTCTTAATTGAATAGTTACAATAAAGAATTGCAACTTCTCAAAGAGTTACAAGATTTTCACCAGTTCACAGACTCAGAACCCCTAGAATGGAAGAACTGAGTTTGCATCATCTTACCACCCAAATTGTATACTGAAAATATTCCTCCTAACTTTTACCAAAGAATCCTGTGACCAGTCCCAAAAGTCACTGTGCACTGGGGAAGAGAATGACCAGTCTTTTCAAAGGTTACTGACATTGATCTCAACTGTCACTCAATTGTAAAGAACCAAAATACCAGTGTTGTTCATCAGGAGACCCCAAAGATAGAGGTCAAGTGATTAATAAAGTTTTGGTTCTGTTCCATTCGATGGTGAGTTTGGATATGTCACAGAAGCCATTCTGTGGCTGTTTCCCAAGTTCCAAAATGCATAATTGAACTGCAACTGGCAAAATCTTCACATTGATGTCTAGGAAGGGACAAGTTATAACCTCTAGTGCTGCTTTTTTCTTTTCGTTTCTTTTCTTTTCTTTTAAAGATTTTATTTATTTATTTAGCAGAGAGAGAGAGAGATCACAAGTAGGCAGAGAGAGAGGGGGAAGCAGGCTCCCTGCTGAGCAGAGAGCCCGATGAGGTGGGGCTCGATCCCAGGACCCTGAGATCATGACCTGAGCCAAAGGCAGAGGCTTAACCACTGAGCCACCCAGGCGCCCCTAGTGCAGCCTTTTTCTACCTGAATGGTAAAGCAAACGCATTTGTGCATTTCTGGAGAAATTGCAAGGACTCAAAAGATGCAGGGGCAGTGATTGCCATCACATGTATTCACTACATCAGTCTGTCCTATACGCAAGACAGATCAGTCTTGGAAATGATCAGTGGATTATCCTAAATGTCACCAGGCGGTTACTCCAATTGTGGCTGGTTTGTTTGTTTGTTTGTTTGGTTGGTTGGTTGGTTGGTTGGTTTTGTTTTGTTTGTTTGTTTGTTTGTTTTAATGTAGCTTCTTTACCGGAGTCCACGTCACTGTACCTCTCAAAGTTTTGAACATACTGGACTTCTTTGTCTTTATTACAGCAAGCTGTCATTTAAGTCCAATTTACCAACTGTTTACCATCCCTAAAACGCTATGCCTCAACATGTTATTCATTCTCAGCTTAAAAATCACTTCTTAGGACGACCTTCGTGTGCCACCTAGAATAAGATACAGGTCGGTGTGCTCGGTTCTCAGGCTCATTGCTCCACATTTTGTGTCACTCTTCTTACTCTATCATACTGTGGTCGTGTGTCTCAGGTGCCCACAGACTAGGTGTTTGACACTGATTTGACAGCAAGGACACAAGAAGAAGAAAGACACAAGATACCAAAATGTATCAAGTTCTGACTATAAACATCAGACCAATCCTATGAGGCAAGTGTTGCTAGTCCCTTTTTATAGGTAAACATATGTGATGCCAAGAGTTTAAATGGCTAGACTAGAAGTGACAGCTAGATCCAAGAGATGAAAATTTGTCTGCTGCCAGAGCTTTGTTCTGAGGCTCTACCGCTTTCTTTCAAAGAAAATTTAGTTATCTAAGGTTTAAACTTATAAAATGCTTCTCTCAAATATTCTTTCCCCTTATACTATTACGTATTATGACACAAGTTAGGCTGAAAACAGAGAGGATTAAATCCTTGCTTTACAGAATGGAATAAAAAGAGAATTCAAAAAAATAATAATTAATTTAATTTAATTTAAATGAAAGAATCCATTGTTCCTCCTCCCCAAATCATCATTCTACAAGAAGGAAGGAGTCTGTATGTCAGAATCAATTTAAAAAGTAGGCCAGATATTTATTCATCTTTCCTTTGTTACCAGGATCTGGCCAAAAACCTGATCACAATGAAGTCAAAATTCTTTTGACTTCTCCCAACCCCACAATTGTGAATCCAGCTGGCTGGGAGAGTGGGTGGCCTTGAACACTGCATTTTCTTACCAGCAAGATAATTTCTTCAGTTCCTTCTTCATCTGAAGATAGAATTAAAACGAAAATATAGCTCTTTAGCAGGAAAATTACACCAGAATACAAGAAAGAGCTCTAATAAAATGGGAGGAAATAATCTCATGCCAGATGTCGGAACAGCATCATCTAGAGCATATCCCACCTCCCTCCACCACTACCACCACTGCCCTCCCATGTACACCCATACTCCCCAAGGAACGGTCTTTGGAATTTGGTCACTGTCTTTATTGTGATAACTCCCCCACACCACACACACACACACACACACAACAGAACACACAAATACACACACACCACACACACATGCACACTAGGATTCCTTATAGTATGGAGCTGAGGTCTTCCATTCAGAATAGTGAATGTAAGTGGAGGTACTAAAGTCAGACAGTAAAGGTTTTCTATTCAGACTACTTTTCCTAAGTTCCGTAGCCACTTACTTTCATCCATTTTGAACTTACTGATGCCAGTGTCATTGACTTAGGGTATTTATGGGCTGTCCATACCACACCAGAGTTATTGACAGTGTCTCCATTTCATACTTTAACACAGCACCTTTTCCCCAATATGTGGGAAGCGTCTACTATTTAAGTTTTAGTTGTGGTGCCAAATGATTGATATACATTATCTTGTTTAGTTATGGCATTTAATCCTCAGAATGTGGATGATGGTTAGTTATTATTGTCACCATTTGGGGTACACATTGGGCCAAATATATTGAATGCCTTGCCCAAGACTGACTCTCTCATAGCTGTTGGAATCAGAATTCAAACTCAAGTCTTGTTGTTCTTGTTATTACTGCCTTCCTTCTATGTGGCTTTTCTTGATCCCCTATGGAATAATTAATAATACTCTCCTTACAACTGTTTTATTTCCTTTATACTTTTCTGTCTTAACTATGTGTCATCACATGGGCCCCCTTGCAGACTAAGAGTTCAGTCAGATTACTTTTCACCACCATATTTCTGGTACCTAATGAGATGTCTGAAATGGAGAATATACTAAGTAAGTCAATCCTTATATTTCTTTGGAAGGATTATATATAAAGGAGGTACATAAGAGTTAACATGTTTAGAGTTGACATAGGAGTGATCGATCTGCATTTGCTGTGGGGCAATTAGGAAAAGCTTTTCAAAGCAGGTGGCATTGGAAATGAGCCTTGAAGAATGGATAATCATAATAACATTAATTATTTGTAATGCTTAGGAAGGTGGAAAAGATGGTTAGATGAGAGAAAGACAAGCTATGTGTAAACGAACATTCCAGTGCCTTTCTAGACCAATAAACAAAAATATTCTCCCAGTGCTGAATTTACCAATAGATCTGTCCCTTGACTTCAGGTCTTTGCAAGTTAGTGTTTATAAAGTTAAATGCTGAAAATCAGAGAGCTGTCAGGAGTGAGGCAGAGAAACAGTGACATCTCTCCTGACCCAGCCTAAACTAGAACACACAGATGGGAAAAAGGACATGCCGATTGTTAGCTCGAATGGTGTGCAATGAACCAGATAGAATGATCCAGTGCGACAGCCTGGAATGTGTCAGAGTGGATTAGGGATGGAGGTCAAAGGTAGCCACAGAGTGTCTCACTAGCTGACAGTTCCAGAGCGAAAGTTCCGGCGGACAGCCCCACAAGAGGCACTGAAGGCGGTGGGCTCCACAGGCCAGCGTGTGATGGCTGCGGCAGATGGGGAGGCCCTGGCAGGCAGACTCCCAAAGTATGCTTAGTGCATTTGCCTGAGGCCATAAGCACTTTCATGTCAGAGGCTTTTTTTTTTTTTTTTTTTTTTAAAGAAGTGGGTTGGGTGGGGGGGGGTGGATATCAGGTGCTCTAATTAGTGAGACCTATTTACACTTCTAAACTGTGAAGCCAGTGTCCTCACAGGAAAACCGAGTGTCTTTCAGCTGCATTTTAAAGAGTCGTTGATAGTTCAAATACTAATCATCTCGCCTTCCACGACATAAGGTATTTATAAAGGGAAAAAGAGACAAAAATGTTGCTGGAGGAGGAGATGGAATTTTTGGCAAATTATGGGGACAGCAAATGGTGATTGGGGTTTGAATGCTCTTGGGACCAACTGTCTACATTTGTCTACTCGGCAACAAATTTGTCTTCATCCTCTTTGTGCCGGCACCGACGTGAACCTGCTTCCTTCCTTCTCTCCAGCACAGGCCCTGTGATTCTTTTCCTCTCCCACCAACGCTCCAGAATTGAGGGAAATACTCCTTTCTGTGTTCATGCTTAGCAGGCTTCTTCTTCTTTTTTTTTTTTTTTTTAAGATTTTATTTATTATTTATTTATTTGTCAGAGAGAGAGAGAGAGACAGACAGACAGACAGCACAAGCAGGCAGAGGCAGAGGGAGAAGCAGGCTCCCCGCCAAGCAAGGAGCCCGATGGGGGACTCGATCCCAGGGCCCCAGGATCATGACCTGAGCCGAAGGCAGATGCTCAATGACTGAGCCACCCAGGCGTCCCAGCAGGCTTCTTTTGTGGGTGGGTGAGGGCAGGATTCGCAAAGTGAGAAAAATAAACCACAGAGCAAAACGGAAGTAGAGAAGAGTACGCACCCTCACCCATGATGCCTTAACCCTGAAACAGACCGCGTGAGGGCGCAGCCGCCTCACGAGGTTCTAAGTGACTGGTGCGTGCACCGATGAAATCGGAGCAAAGGTCAGCCTCTGCCCTTCCTTTCCAATTCAGCATCCTCACAGAAGCAGCCGTTTCTGAAGATTTCTTGTCTTGATGGTTTCTGGTCTCTTAGAACATGTACTTTATGTTTTCTTTCTGCTGTTGTTGTTGTTGTTTTTAAGATTTTTTTTATTTATATATTTATTTATTTAACAGAGAGAGAGAGAGAGATCACAAGTAGGCAGAGAGGCAGGCACAGAGAGAGAGGGGGAAGCAGGCTCCCTGCTGAGCAGAGAGCCCAATGGTGGGGCTGGATCCCAGGACCCTGAGACCCTGAGACCATGACCTGAGCCAAAGGTAGAGGCCCAACCCACTGAGCCACCCAGGCGCCCCAATAAATGTCTGCTGTTTTTTTAACCAGGAAGGAAGGAAAGTAAAGACTCTGTCTGACAAAGAACTCTTGAATGCCTAGTAATTTTTAAGTACTCTGCTTGGTGTTTGTATATGGTATCTAATTGGACTCTAGTTTTTGCCACTGTAGTACAGGTCAGCTATATAGAAAATTTCATGTGATGAGCGGGTTATAAAATACTGTATAGAATACTTATGAGTTTGTATAAAATTCAGTCAACATTGTTTTTTTTTTTTTAAATTTCCCATATATAAATAATTTTACAAAGTTATGTGGGACAATTTTGTTACTCATGATGCCAGGCATTTGGCTACGTTATCATTTGATCTGAGGGGTTGGAATAGATTATAGGGATTTTTCCTTGAGCAATTACCTATATAGAAAAAATAAGCGGTGCATTGCAGGTAGAGTTCTAGACTCCATTTAGGCCTTAACTTGCTGTGTGGCCTGGGACAGAGGTCTTAATCTAGCTGTTCTGCATGTTCATGAATAAAATAAATAGTATTTACATAATTCAATCCAAGATCCCTTCATAAACCAATAGTCTAAAATCAAAAGCCCCAAAGTCTCAAGGCATGAATTCTTGGTTGATTGTGATTAGGAGGTAGAATCTAAGTAAACAATCACAACAATCACTTTTATGGACGTGAGGAATGCAGGAGATGAGTAAAACATATGAGCACTAACATTTGATTAATGTGCCACATGTTCTCATCAGATAATTTTTTTCTGATCTCACAATGTCTCCTGTTTCATATTTTTCTTACACACAATCATAGTAAAACTCAGGGGATTTCAATTAATTTGATCACACACAACATGTGTGGGTACCTGGGATTTAAAGCCCCATATCTGTGGCCCCATAAGCTACTATCAGATGATTGACTCCTGCCATTATTCCAGTCATTGGAAAAGTACTTGGGTTGCTATGCTAAGAATCCCTGTCCTTGAGAATTTTCATATTTAGCAGAGCTAAAAAAAATCATCCTGTTCACAGTATCTGTTTGTACATGCCTTTGTTATTGGACCTTGACAGGGAAAGTTCAATGAAAATTCAAATAAGATAGTAATTACTTTGGGGTAAGATGTATAGAAGGTAACAGGCTCGATGAGAGAGACATATTGAAAGAAGGCATCCCCAAGTACAGAAGATATAGACTTCTGGCTGGGGACTAATATTTCTATGGATTCTCTAGCTCTGTGGAGTTGACTACAGAGTTCTTTTTCTCACTTTGCTTGGCATCTCTTCTTTCTCATTCTGCCAAAGTCTCACATAGTAATTAAGCCCACAGAGCCTTTCGGTGTGTTACATATGCACCCCTTCCGACAGAGGATAGAGAGCATTGCATACCGGGGAACCAGTTGTTCATAACTCAAGGAAACACGTCTCTGTTGTGTTGCCTTGTGCTGGGCACAGACAGGAGTCTGCATTCCCTTTTATATTTGCTGGCACAATGTAAACCCTGGTGTATAATGGATGATGTTACATATATCAAATTATGAAATGCACAATTCTTTTTAAATTTCTCTAAAGGGTGCCCTCTTATCATTTTTTATGCATTCTAGGACTGTGGTAGATATAAATTTATCATTTGAAATTCAAATGGTTATAGTTATAAAGCTGCTGACTCGTAAAAACAGGAAATCTAGCATATATCAGGATCTGAACGCAATGCATGATTTGCTAAACTTTTATGATAATTTCAATAAATTATTGAATTAGCTCTGTAGTTTTACAAATATGCTTGAAAAATGTTCAGATGGATATAGCAATGAATAACACTTTTTTGGTCTTTTGCCTTAGTCAGAAAATAAATTTCAGCTGACAAGCAAGTTTGAAACATAGAAGCCACTCATCAAAAGAACAATAAAATTCAATTATTTAAATTTTTGCAAGGTCCACTGGAAAGCTGACTTAAACTCTTATTATCAATCTGGCTCTTGCTGCTCTACAATATTCAAAATGTTATTGACTTCAGCATTTTTCCACAAAAATCTTTAAAATTAAATCTAAAGTTCATGCAAAATAGTTCAGGCTGATAGAATTTTAAAGGATTTAATTGTGGCCACTAGAAATTGGAACTGGAAAGAGACCCAGGATTCCATTGACAACTGAGATAGAAATGCATGTCCAAGAACATTTAATATTTTGCTGACACCTGCACCATCTATTGGTTCTATTTATGTAAATATGGACAAACGGGATCCTAACATAAAGTTGAATTGAATCTGTCTTGTTCCTCTCATCTAAATGTGTAAGCAATATACTAGGGTTTGCTAATACTTCTGAGTTTAGATGACTCAGGACCTCAGATTGACTGACTTTTTTCCAACTTATTATTTTTTGCTCATATTTTAATAGAAGTACTAAGCTAATTCAGCATATCTGGTTTAGGAACCACTATTTTTCACTCTTGTGTATAGGCTTGAATAACTAGGTAACAGCTAATATCCACATCATTGAACAGGTATCTCCTGAGATCTCTTTTAGTTGATGCATTTATTTTTTATGGATATAAATGTACATCACAAAACAAATTCCTGCAAAACACTTCCTCTGTGCAAGGAACCTTGTTCAAAGGCAGAGATACTTTGATCTACCATCACCACTTAGATCCATTGGCACTTGCCATTCATAAAGTGTGATTATCCCTCCAATGCAATTTTTCTTCTTTAATACACTTACATGTATCTAAGAATAATATGCAAGTGAACAGTATGGAAACATTCATTACATTAAATGGTAGGTTATACTATATCAAGAGAACAAAGAATGTCATACTCAAGGGCAAAGATTGTTTAATGCATTATTTAATGTAATGCAATATTAGTTTTGTTTAAATAAGTTCAGAAGTGTTGACACAGTCACTGACATGAATGGTGGAAGTTGATCCAATGCTTGATTCTCTCATTAAATCTCTGAGGTAGGCAAGAAATAATTACTTAATCTGCAATATCCAATAGATAAATTTTAGCCCAAGAACTTTCTCCAACTCATATTTAGCAATTAAAAACAGAGGATGCCCATTTAGATTTAAATTTCAGATATAATGAGTAATTTCTTTTTTTTTTAATTATGTTCAGTTAGCCACTGTATAGTACATAATTAGTCCTTGATGCAGTGTTCAATGATTCATTAGTTACAGATGTAATGAGTAATTTCTAGTGTAAGCAAGTCCCATTCCCATATTTGGAAGATTTCTATGCCAAAACAAACACAAAATAATATGTTTATCTAAGGTTCAAATTTAACTGGGATTCTGCATCTTATCTGACAACCACACACATAGTCGAAGTAGTTAGAGGATTGAGAAACGTATCTTTTGATTTCAAACCCAGCATACTCACTACAATGCCATGCTAGCTTAAAATGGTGACTTTAAGCTATCACAGTTCCCAACCACAGGGTAATGGCAACTCAGTATCAATAATTTAGATAACTAGCAAAGTAGGAACCGTTGATATAGTTACCTAACCAATACTATCTGTGTCATAAAGATTCAGATCAGGCTTTCTTTCAGTGTGATCTTTCCAAGCCATGATCACATTATGTTTTCTTCCTTCTCTTGTCATCTTGAGTGTATGTTATGTGTACTCCATTGCCATGAACCAATACAGTTGATTAAATTAGTACAGAATTCACTAAAAGGTATTGAAATCTAGGGAAAAAACATTATCTTGAATTGCATTATGTCTTGTGTTGATTTATTATGGTTTATTAAATCTATTAATTGAAATTTATTGGTTTTTTTTAGTATACTTTGTTTCCACCTTTAAAGCCTTCTCTTGTGTTGATATGCTAATCATACTTCACCACCATGTTTTGTTTGTGAAAAAAAAAAAAAGTATAGTTTTTCAGTAAAACAATCAACGTGTTCATAGCACACCATCTGATTATGTAATAAATGTTTTCCCTTCATCTGTGAAAAAAGTTTCTCATCTTTTTCTGGCTCATTTTTTTTTTTTTAAGATCTTATTTATTTGACAGAGATCACAAGTAGGCAGAGAGGCAGGCAGAGAGAGAGGAAGGGAAGCAGGCTCCCTGCTGAGCAGAGAGCCCGATGCGGGGCCAGATCCCAGGACCCTGAAATCATGACCTGAGCCGAAGGCAGAGGCTTAACCCACGGAGCCACCCAGGCGCCCCTGGGTCATTTATTTTAATGTCAAGTCCCAACCCATGTATTCTTAAACATTGCTTAGATAACAAACATCAGCATTTGATAGGAAACAGTATTTGCTGAGTAATTAAGATGATGGCCTAGAAGTCAGACTACTTGGCAAATATATGTCCCTTTGATTTCTCATTGTTTGCAGTTGGCAAGTTACCTAGCTTCTCTAACTTTAGATACTTCTTTTTTTTTTTTTTTTAAGATTTTTTATTTATTTATTTGACAGAGATCACAAGTAGGCAGAGAGGCAGGCAGAGAGAAAGGAAGGGAAGCAGGCTCCCCGCTGAGCAGAGAGCCTGATGCGGGGCTCGATTCCAAGACCCTGGGATCCTGACCTGAGCTGAAGGCAGAGGCTTTAACCCACTGAGCCACTCAGGCGCCCCTAACTTTAGATACTTCTAACATAAAGTAGACATAAAGACAAAACTTCGTACAGATGATCTCTCACAATCCTTGCAACAAAGATTAGAAAAGTATGTGCTTTCCTAACGGAAAACCACCTACTCCATTGAGCATTTACGACTGTGATTCTTACTATCTGTACCTCACGGAGCAAGGTTTGTTTGTTTGCTTATTTATTCTAGAATGCCTCTATCAAATTCACCCATGAACATAACACTCTTTATCCTTCTCCTTTATTGGAAAAATGTGCTCTCGGTTTCATTTTTTTATTGTTTTTTTCCTCCGTTCTGATTTCATCCTTTCTGATTATTACTATTAATACTACTAATAATAGCCAAATACAGATAGTGAATAGGGTTCTGTGTTGGGAATCTGGAAAAGAAAAACAAACTATTTTTTATGTCCTAAGTACTACTGATCATCTGTGACCTTGGGGCATTTATCTAAATCCTCATCTCCATTTTGTAGTCTGAGAAACTATACATTATCTGCAAGAGTGGTTGTGAGAACTGGAGATGAAGTATCCTAGGCTTGGTGAGTTCTCAATAAATAATGGCTATTATACCACTCAGGGAGAAGAGAGGCCCATTTATTTATTTATTTTTTAAAGATTTTATTTATTTATTTGACAGCGAGATCACAAGTAGGCAGAGGGCAGGCAGAGAGAGGGGGGGAAACAGGCTCCCTGCTGAGCAGAGGGCCCAATGTGGGGCTCGATCCCAGGACCCTGAGATCATGACCTGAGCTGAAGGCAGAGGCTTAATCCACTGAGCCACCCAGGCACCCTGAGAGGCCTACTTTAAAGAGCAGGCTTGGAATCATAGCCTTTCTACTTATTTTCCTCAACCCCCTTTGACAATAGCAATCACTCCATATGCCACACTCGCAGATATGCGTTTTGGTGAGACCCATTTAACAGTAGATTGGAATTATTTATGGAAAGTTGAAGTAGACTTGTTCATAACCCAAATAGAATTTATTGGAATTCTTTGAAATGTTAATTTGTTTAGAATCCTGAAGCCTTGAAAGAAGGGAAATTATAAAATATGTTTGCATTCTTGGGACAAATAGGTGGACCCCTTCTTATCATCTCTTTAAAAGAAAGGAGGAGGGGCGCCTGGGTGGCTCAGTGGGTTAAAGCCTCTGCCTTCGGCTCGGGTCATGATCTCAGGGTCCTGGGATCGAGCCCCACATTGGGCTCTCTGCTCCGAGGGGAGCCTGCTTCCTCCTCTCTCTCTGCCTGCCTCTCTGCCTACTTGTGCTCTCTGTCAAATAAATAAATAAAAATCTTAAAAAAAAATAAAAGAAAAGAAAGGAGGAAAGTATGCAGTGAGCGCTCAGTATGTGTTGGCTCAGTGCAAGGCATTGCTGCGTTTCAAAGGTCAGAGGACAAAAATAATTGACGGGATTATTTCTTCCCATTTTAGAAAGGAGTCAGATAAACTTAGATCAGTACTCTATACACAAACAAATTATTCTTTCCATTTCATAGATAAAAAACTGAGGGGTGAGGAAGTAAAATAATCCTCACAAATTATGTCAGGAAGGCATTAAAGAGGTTCATATATCGTAAGTACCAAGCATTTAAAAACGGACTCAAATGGGTGCCTGGGTGGCTCAGTGAGTTAGAGGCTCTGCCTCTGACCTTCAGCTCAGGTTGGAGCCTTGCATCAGGCTCTCTGCTCAGCAGGGAGCCTGCTTACCCCCCTCTCTCTCTCTGCCTGCCTCTCTGCCTACTTGTGATCCCTGTCTAATAAATAAATAAAATCTTAAAAAAAAAAAAAAAACGGACTCAAAAATGCCTGTTCCAATCCCACGTACTTTGCAAATCCGCAGTGAGGGCAGTGGGTATGGGATTATTTCCCCTCAAAAAGCGGACGTTCCTGGAAATTGGGAAGAGGCTCCCATCTGGAGTGTGTCAGTCGTGGCTCATGTGTTTTCCATAAGCAGAGGCAAACTACAGAGTATGTGTACGGTAGAAGCCTAGAGTGCGGCAGTGACAACAATCACTCCTGTATTTGGCATTCAGAGAGAAAAGTGCTTGTCAAGATCAAAATGCTAATCAGAACTTGCTGGGAAAGTCAGTAGTTCCCAGCTGCAGCCAAAGCAGCAGCTTGCTTGAAGCAGCTGTACAATATATTAGCACCTCGTCTTAACGGAATTATCTGTGCAGGAGTGATTAGAAAATGGTCAGAAATAAAACCAAGGAAGTAGGTGTTGCATGGACATTGGAATGGCCACAATTAGTTCTATTCATTAGAAGGGAGTGTTACTAAATCCAGGTTCCACTTAAAGCAAGAACGTCATGCCAGGCTATGAATTCCCTGGATGTGGGGATTATGAGTCCATTTTAGAGGCTGCCTGCCATGTTATAAAATGCACCTAACACATAAGGTGTACTCAGTAGGGGCACCTGGGTGGCTCAGTCAGTTAAGCATCTGCCTTCCATCCAGTCCTCATCCTGCGGTCCTGGGATCAAGCTCCAGTCCAGCTCTCTGCTCACTGAGGAGTCTACTTCTCCCCCTCCCTCTGGGCACCCCACCTCTGCTCATGCTCTTTCTTGCTCTATCTCAATAAATAAATAAAGCCTTTAAAGAAAGAAGACCTTCTCAATAAATGCCAGTTGAAATATGTTTAAAAAGAAAACCGTAAACCAAAAATGGTGTCACTTACACCAAGTCCGGCAAACCAAGACTTAATACCCAGGCTAACTACAGTTTCAACCCCTTGGGAACATAACCTTTAATCAGTCAATATGGAATGCCCTGGTCAATACTAGGAAATTTACCATAGAATTCTTTCACTCCCTTTAGGAGGACAGCAATCTTGCCAATGCATTCCTTCTAAATAAATCTTTTCCTTTCTTTCTTTCTTTCTTTCTTTCTTTCTTTCTTTCTTTCTTTCTTTCTTCCTTTTAAGCCCTCTCTCTGCAGTTAAAACCCTTTTTGTTTTGTTTTTGTTTAGCATTGTGGATCATTCTTTACTTGCTGGGTGGGATGCTGCCTGATTCATGAATGGGTTGATAAAGCCAATTAGATCTTCAAATTTACTCATTTGAATTTTTGTTATTTACTAAATCTAAAGACCTGTTAAAGGGTTTTCTACAGATTTGTCTTAATATGTAAAATGAGGGTAATAATTTTTCTGTAGTTGTTTTTGAGTTTATGCAAGTTTTTCTATGTGGACTTGATTTGTAGTGACTAATGAATATTAGTTCTCTTCTGCCTTCTCTCCCTTAAATCTTAATATTCCTAGATCTTGGAATATTTTTATATCATATCCCTTAAAATGTGTAGTGACCTTTCCCACAACAGATCTAAGCCACTCACTCTCTGCATCCAAGAAAAAGTAAATATTATTTTTATCGTAAATGATAATAAGAAAGAAATCATTGTTATCCTAATGGCCAGGTTTAAGATTCTAAAGAATGAGAATTATCCAACAAGCTTGATTTCTTGTTTTAATCTGTAAATAAATCCTTACCTCATTACCTAATTTCTCTTACCATGCAAAATAGTGATAATAAACTATACAATATGATGTTTTTGCTCTAAAAATGTGTAAAACACCTAAAAACACAAGGTAATTGTTTCTTCTTAGGAGACTTACTTGGTTGCAAACACCATTTTAAGAGAGAAATGGGAAAAGAGAACTGTAGTCATCTCAATGGACACATATTGCGAGGGCTTCCAAGATTTTCCATGGTAGTTAAATGAGATGCTTCTTCAAAATGCTGATTTTATGGACTTAGATATCAGTTATGAGTTGATACCTATACTGAAACTCCACAAATGATCCTGATGCACTCCAGTGTATGCCGATCACTGGTCTACAGGTAACCAGACAATATCTGTGTCTATATCATTAGATATGGCTATATCAATCTCCATCTATTTTTATAGCCACATTGCCATAGTAAATGTAATGCCAGTCTTAGCATTTATATCTTTTCCACTCAGGAATAAAGAGACATAAAGTCTGGTAAACCAAAGTACTGGACAGAAGCCCAGTCCTGTCACATGAATGGGAAAATTTTTTGACAGGGGCAAGGGAAGTGGATTTAGAACTATTCCTTCTTATCCCATCAAGCCATTTGGCTGCCCATCCGCCCATAAGCTACCTAACAAATACTGTCTCCTCCCTGTTTCCCTTCCTTAGGAGAACTTCCTGCTGATCAAAATCTTCTCTAAAGTCCCCAGCCCCTCCTACTCCACAGGAATGCCTCTCTTTGGCCAGGTACTCAAATCAATCTGCCTTTGCTTAAACCTCCAGGGGAGATGTCATATGGTGAGTCTTTCTTGATGCCTGAGATTTGTCCAAATGTATGACACGGATTCAGTATTTCTGAAAGCAAGGCAAGTGTTTTGGCACAGTTCACAGTGGATTTGAGCTGTTCATTTTCTGTCAAGAGGTTTCTTGGGTTCCTTCTGGCTAAGATTCACTTTGAAGCTGATGGATCATGCTTTTGTTTATTTAATAGTCATTGACCTTCTAATATGTTTATGGAATACCTCTAGAACCTCTGGGCAATTAAAAAAATGAGTTAGATGTGCACCGTGACCTTAAGAGGCTTATAAACCCCTATGGGTAAAACAGATTGTTTTACTGGTAACGGTAAGGGTTTAATATCACAGTAGTCACTCAATCACTGTTGGTAAATTAAGGAGAGAATTGTCATCATACTACTGAGAAGGCTAGAGGAAGGGTTACTAATTTTCATTTTGTGGGACAGAAACCACCTCTCTCCTTCCATTTCTCTAAATATTGAAATCTGATACATCTCTGAGGCTTTCCTTAACCATAAATATGGAAATAAAAAATTCAAGCAGAAGGTTTTATCTGAGTAGAGTAGAAAGGTGGAAAAATGTATGGTATATCTGAGAAGTGATGAGCAGATTGTGAGGATTTGGGTATGGAGAATGTCTGGTGGAGTAAGGGCAAATATAAAACCATGAGACAAAGACAATTTGTGGAGGATAATTTGTGATAAATAACACATCCTCTAGAAACTACACCAACAAAAAAACCCCAGCTACCAGTCCCTTAATTTCTTCTCCGGGATGTGTTTCCTCACCATCACTGTGACTGTCCTCCTCTGGCCCTTACATATTTGACAAAGTTTGAGGCATTGCCTTGGTGATCTTACAAAGCTAATACACCCTTAGGAGAAAATGTAACAGAATTGATTTCTGTTTCTAAGCACTAGGCCGGACCATCTTTAACTTCTCCCAAATATGGTCAATTCTATCCTATTTCTTGTTAGAGTTGGATGGACCGATGGATTTGGCATTTCCGCTTTAGAATGTGCAGTCCCTGAGGAAGGATAGCTTGTTTGATAAGTCAAGCTAATGGTGTCAAAATCAATTTCCTCCATGCATAAATCAGCAGAAAGCGAACAATGAGCTTTCAGGAGCTTGAATGGGTGATCATTGTATTATGCCCACGAAAATTGGATCCGTAACTCAAATCCTCAATATATTTATGTTTTGTCCTTAGAAAACATGTCGGGTCCTCTTGGTGTCTCATATGTGTAAATACCCAAACATAGGAGGTACTTTTGATATTTAAAGTACTTGTGTATCTTGTACTTTTTCTAATGGGCTTGGTCATCTCCTAGTTGTGTGTAAAAGCTAACACACATAAAAGTTGCAGTGGTTCAAGGAGGTAGATTAACTCACATAACGATCTACTAATAGGAGTCTATATGTGTAATCATATGTAAGATTAGAAGTTTATAAGAAGAGAAGTCTTTAGAGAGTTTAGCACAATTTTTCGTCATGTGCTGTTATCCCTATGGTGTTGTCTACTTAAACATTCTTTTTTTTTTTTTTTTAAGATTTTTATTTATTTATTTGAGAGAGAATGAGTAAGAGAGAGCATGAGAGAGGAGAAGGTCAGAGAGAAAAGCAGACTCCCCAAGGAGCCGAGAGCCCAATGTGGGACTTGATCCCGGAAGTCCGGGATCATGACCTGAGCCGAAGGCAGTCGTTCAACGAACTGAGCCACCCAGGCGCCCTACTTAAACATTCTGATGTAGACCTCAGAACTTGATTTGCTCTTGAGAATAAGCAATGTGACCAGCTTGGCTGGGGTTGTACTGTTCAACTTAGGTCACATCTTAGGCAGGTATGTGACAGAAGGAACCATGTACATATAACTTAGGCATTAGATAGATGAGGCAGAAGCTAGGAGTGGGTAATTCATGTTAAGGAGAGATTAACCAGATTGCTACTAATGTTTACTCTGCTTCTGCTTCCCTAGCAATTGCCAGATTTTGTGTTTCACAGTCCAATAGCTACATTGGGTAAGGAGTCTAGAGAAATTGCTATGCACTGCCATTTGTTAAACATGTGAAGGACACTAAATATTGTCTAAGCACTTTCTTCATCTATAGAACAAAGGTATTATTATTACTTCCTTTAGAAGGAAACTGTGAGAATTAAACAACCTAATGCATCTGATCCTTCCAGTGGCTCAGAGAGGTAGTCCGCATTTAAAATGTTGTCACCTGAAATTATTTATTGAGCTGCCGTCTATACTAGGCAAGAGGGTTGCTAGACACTGAGGGTTTGGCATAGAACAAAAGATAAAGAATGCTGAATTCATGGAGATAATATTACAGCAGATAAAGGCAAGCAATAAACAAAATATGTCAATAATCAAATTAACAAACAGGTAAGGGTAAGGGCTATGTAATAAAATAAAATGATAAAACATAACGAAGTATCCGTGCATGGTCTTCTAGGAGAAATTAATCTTAATTTGAGATTAATTGAACAGCCAGAGTAAATCCTATGATAGCAAAGAGGAAGGTCATTTCTCATGATGGGAGTTTCTAGGTAAAAACCCTTGAAGGTTTGCACATTCAAATACCAGCAAGAAGACACTGTGGCTTGAAAGAAGTAAGGGCTGGAGGGTAAGATGTGGAGTGGTAGGATATAAGGTCAGAAAGATCTCTAAGAGTCATGTTATATAAACTTCGGTAGGTCACCATAATGAGCTAGTGTTTTACTCTCGTATAAAAAGAAACTACGGAAGAGGATAGAGTGACCTGACTTAAGTTTTAAAATGACGTCACTGACTTCTTCTGACTGCAGAAGAAATTTGGGGGGAGCAAAAGTGGAAGAAGAGAGATGACTTCTCCAGCACAGATGGGTGATAGAGATATCATCAATGGAAGTGAAGAATGATTGCTCTAGAACAGCTCTGACCCGCACACCTTTCTTTGATGATATCTCTATCGGAGCCCTTGAAGTATGACTAGTGTGAGTGTGGGATTCACTTTGCCCATTTTATTTCATTTTAATTCATGTACATTTAAATACCACACGTGGCTACTGGTTTCTCTGTTGAGCTGCACAGCTCTAGGAAGTGAACAATTGGAATCAACCTGACATGACTTCAACGGTCCATGTTCTTAACCAGCGCCCTATAGCGAATCGCTTAAAGTGTGCAAAAGAAACATTCTTGAACTGCTCCACTTCTACTGCTTTCTGGGCTACCTGACACAGAAAATGCTGTCACCGACACAGGAAGAATAGAGGTCATGCCCCCCAACACTTCACTAGGGGCGCTTCTGCAGAGGATCGCTGCCTTGCAATCCCCGCTTTTGATCATAGCATATTCTACAAAGTGAGGAGGAGAGACACGTTTACTTTCTAAGAACACTTAGCTGTACTGCTAATATGTTGATGGTACCAAAGACCTGCTTTAAATTATGAAGAGGTTGCATTTAAAACTGTCTCTTTCCAGTTGATTGTTAATTTATGGCATCATTATTAGTGACAACAAATAGCTTCTCTGGTATGGCAGAAATGCAATTAGATGGTCACAGACTGTCAGTTGTTGTATTTGGGTGTGATTTTTTTTTTTTTTAATGCATCCCTTATATAAGCCTCTCATGCTAATAATAATAGAAACAGAACTCGCTGTTTTCTTTTTAGGGAACGGAAGTAATTATAAGCACATTCTGTTATATTCGGAGTGAGAATGCAGCAGAGAAGTTGCAGTAAATACTGGGGTCCTCAAGATTCTCCTTGCTTCGTGCCTACATTTAGTAAGAGTTCGAGAAACATTTTAAATAACAAATAACTGAATAATGGAACAAAAAGGCCCTTTAAAACTAAAACTCCAGGATGGATATTTTCATGGTGTGGCCTTTTTCTCAAGTAATCTTATTGGTTGTTGGAAACGCATTCCAGTATGTCTCTCAGAATATGTAAAAACTCCTTTTAGACATTTTTCAGTATCTTCTACATGATTAGTTAATGGAAGACATAATTGCCAGCCTGGTGGGTATGCAGTAGAGGGGGGTCTTAGGAGCTTTGGGTACTCAGAACGTAAGTATTCAAAGACTTCTGACTGTGCATTGTAAACCTCTCCTGAGTGAAGAGGGATCAGTGCAAGTGCCTTTTGAGTCCCTTGCTCTGCTATCATAATCACCCTCTCTGAAGATCCAAAGCAGCGTTTCGATTTAGCAAAAACCCAGCTCCATCATGTGGGTGAATAGTGCAGATAATTAAATTTGAAGAGGTTTGTCTTTGTTCAGAGATGCCATATGATTAGAAGGACATAAAACAAGCTCATAAACTGGAATGCCAGCAAGAGATTTCCTGAGTATTCTCTGAGTCTCGTGGTGCAGTTGGACTTCTGCATCTACTCTAAAGGAGGAAAAATGCCTTCAACGTTGGTTTCTAAAGACTAATAGCATTGGGAAAACTGGAATCCCTTGGGGAATCTCAGTAGCAATTCGCAATATCTGAGAGGGGTGTTTCTGGGGGTAGACACGCTGATGGAAGTGCCAGTCCGTCTCTTCCTGGAGACGTTCAGGAAACCTCTAACTGACCAGTGTAGTGGAAGGGCTTTCATGATATGTGCAATCAGAAACATTCATCTTACTTGTTTCTTTTACAGACCCTTTTATGTTACTTCACATAATCTTTGACATTGGAGGAAAAGGAGAATGACAAATACATAAGTTCGTTTCAGTAGGCTTCAGTTCTTCTCTAGGAAAAGAGAGAAAGTTGCTAGTTCAAATATCATTCTCAGCGATTGGTCTGCTTCGTGTAGTTGATTCCATGAAAACCTGCTGAGCAACTAGGGTGTTCCAAGTCCTGAGCCGGACCTGGGAGAGATGTGGTTCTTGCCTGCATTTAAATCTTGATAGATGTATTGCTACTAAGGAGATTCTACCTCATTGCCAATACCGTCCCCTGAAAACTGTGGGACTCATTCTGCATTAAAAACTTCTCTTGGGGACACCTGGGTGGCTCAGTTGGTTAAGCAGCTGCCTTCGGCTCGGGTCATGATCCCAGCGTCCTGGGATCGAGTCCCGCATCGGGCTCCTTGCTCAGCGGGGAGCCTGCTTCTCCCTCTGCCTCTGCCTGCCTCTCTATCTGCCTGTGCTCACTCTCTCTGACAAATAAATAAATAAAATCTTTAAAAAAAAAAAAAAAAAAAAAAAAACTTCTCTTGCCCATAAATAGTACAGTATTTATCAAGCACTCAGCACTCAGAGCACCCTGAATTCTACCTCCGTGAACAATAGTGGTCAAGTGATACTACCAAGCTACTAAGACACTTATTCTTCTCTATTGAACATGAATGGTCTCCAAGTCCTGTATCTCCAATGACTATGGTTTTTCCTGCCATCTAGACTTAGATATCTAATAGGAAGAGGAACATAAAATCACTATCTCCAAATTAATATGTCCAAAATGCAAAATTTTACTTCTAGTCTCCAAGCATTTTTTTCCTACGGTCTTCGTCCAAAATAATCCTTCACCATTTACTCAGTTGCTCAGCATAATATCCAGGAGTTATCACAATCCCTTCTTTTCTTTTACCTCCACATCCCATTCTTTATCTGTTTGTTCCAACCACATTTCCTTCCACCTTCATTGCTACCACCCCTGTCCAAGCTGCTGCTGTCATCAATCTGGACTACTATAGTACAGATCTTGTTGATCTTTCTCTCCCACTCTTGTCTGGCTACACACCATTCAACACGAATCAATGGAAGGATGCTGCCAAAAGCAAATTACTTTCCAAATAATAATAATAATAATAATCACTTAGTCACCATTTACTAGATACTTATTTAAATTTTACACTTCAGATGTGGTCTAAAATGATTATCTCTCATCTGATTATCAAATACAAGCGTACCTCATTTTATTGTGTGTCACAGATATTGTGGGGGTTGGTTTTGTTTTATTTACAAATTGAAGGTTGGTAGCAACCTTGCATCAAGCAAGTGTATCAGTGCCATTTTTCCAGCAGCACTTGCTCACTTCATGCATCTGTATCATATGTTGATAATTCTCACAGTATTTCAAACTTCTTCCTTATTATTATATTTGTTAGTGTAATCTGGCTTCCTCAATTCTGGGTCACTGAAAGCTCAAATGATGGTTAGCATATTTTAGCAATGCAGTATTTTGTAATTAAGGTATATACCTTTAAAAATAACACATTGTCTCGATACAGGACTAGATGCTATTTGGTATGAGGATTTAGTGAGAAGATGCAATGGGAAACTCTTTCAGACTTGCACATGTGAAGATTATTTTTCAGAGAAATGTTGTTCTGCCATTTTTTTTTAAGACTTAATGCTATTGCCCATTTAATAGTCTACATTACAGTGTAAACATAAGTTTTGGATGCACTGGGAAACCAGAAAATTCATTTGACTTGCTTTATTGCAATATTTGCTTTATTGGGGTGATCTGGAACTGAATCCACAGTATCTTCAAGCTGTGCCTGTACACAAATCTCTTGCTGACCTCAGTGCATTTGTGGGCCCCCTACTGAGAAATCTCTTCCAGTCTTCTTATTTGATTACCTGGCTTCTTAATAACACTCAGATCTCTTCAGGAAAACCTTAATTGACTGGCCCTACAAAAAATATTAAGACTCTAGTTTAACAAGTCCATCACAGATGGACAGATACTTCACTATTCTACTTACATGAGGTATCTGAAAAAAGTCAGACTTCAGAAACACAGTAGATTGGTGGTTTCCAGGGGTTAGAGGTGGAAATGAGGACTACACTGTTCAATGGGCATCCATTTTCAGTTAAGCAGTGTGAACAATTTCTACAGATCTGCTGTATAACATTGTATCTAAGTTAAGGATACTGTGTTATAGACTTAGAGATTTGTTAAGAGGGTATATTTCATGTTGAATGTTCTCATTACAATACCAAAATGTAAAGCCCTCCTCCTCCTTATTTTAGCACATCACCTGTTGAATTCATTCTTTGCAATTCTCACTCTCAAAAATTATTTCATTCATTTGAATACCTACTAGAACGTAAATTCAGCTAAGCGAGGGCAAGGCATTATATATTTTGTTTCTGCTCTCTTCCCAGAGTCCAGTATATGGACCGGCACATAAAACATGCATACTAAATATTTACTGAAAGAGTAAATGAAGAGGTCTTTGATTCTGAACATGCAGACCATGTGAGAACCACTCTACCACTGAGGATATGTCATTATCACTCAGGGACCTCCTCACTTCTTTTCACAATGGAATCCCACAAGGAGGCAGTCCTCGCTTCAGAAACTGGCGCATTATAGCTATCGAGATTTCAGAAACACAACACACATTCTAAATATAGTGCCAAGTGTTCAGTAATTTTAAAATAGCTCTCCCGAGGGTGTTTAAAGGCCTTCACTCAAACATGCCACCTCACAAATTAATTTGCTAGTTTTAAATCTTTATTAATGCAAATTGACTCGATATAGTAAACACATACAGACAAGCGCTCAGGTTTCCCCTTGCTGTCTCCGCACACTGAGGCAGTGTTAACAACAAGAGACACAACTTCGGCAAAGAACGTGGTTGAGCCCTCCCTTCTAAGCTGACCAATTTTCTTTTCCCAAAACGAATCTCACACTTGCTTGAAAAGGTGATGTTATAATTCCCCGCATACATCTTATCCCCAGAAGGACTGAAATTGACACGATATTTCGGCAACAAGAAATTTTTAGAATAGTCAGACCTGAACACGGATCGTCTTGAGCAGACATGGGGTGCAGCCAAGTTGTGTAGTGTCAGCTACTGCAAAATGTAAAACTCACACAGGAAAGATGGAATCACTTGCTCACTGTTCTCCTTGCCTGAAATACACACATCGTTTCCTAGTTCAGGATGCCCGAAGGAAGGCAAACTGGGGATAAAGACAGAAGACCAGACTCACTTTCTTGGTCTCCAAATGGCAGAACACATTTCTTACAAAAATAATCCTTCCATGTGCTCAATATCGTGCATGTCTAGAAGAGTTTTCCATTGCATTTTCTCTTTAAATCCTCATAGCAAATAACATCTAACCCTGTATCAGCACAAAGTATCCTTTCTTCCCCCTTTAATTTATTTCAAGTATAGATAAAGATAATGGGGAACGTGTCCTGAATTTTGGGGAAAAAGTAATTTAACAAATGGGTGGGTGCATAAACAATACATTTTGGAGCACTGAGACAAAAATAAAATCAAATTAATTTTTTTAAAAAATGGAGCAGAAACCTGGTGATTCACAGACCTGTACCCCCTGGGGCTAATAATACATTATATGTTAATAATTTTTTTTTTATTTAAATGGAGCAGAGGTGGGACATTTTGAATTTAGTTTTCATTTGTAACCAGGATGTGAACTGACGTAAAAACTCAAATCTCATGCATTGAGTAAATGATTAATTCAAGAATATGATCACTTAGTTATATAACTAAATATAAGTATAAATCTATCATCTTATTATATCCCCTGTTCAGCCACCCTGTCAGCTAGGCAAATGCAAACACAATTTATAGGTCAAAAACAAACAATAAAACAAAAAACAAAAAAACAAGGATCACAGGAATTTTAAGGGTTAGACAATGTATTGTTAGCTGTTGAAATTCAAAAGCACCCAACAACGCTTCAGTTGTTAAATTTATATTTATTATATTTATGTATATGTTATTTTTATATTTATATTTTATATTTGTTATATTTATATATATATTTGTTATATAAATAGCAAACAACACTTTGGTTAAATAATGTTTTACTATTATTTTAATTGTTTTCAAATTCTCTTTCTTCCCCAGTTAAAGGGGTGGGGAGAAGCACAACCATTCTGTTCTTCATCCTCCATTTCTGTCTGTGTCCTTGTAAATTTCAGTAAAATAATCATAAGCCGCTGTTGAGGTTTGGTGTCATTTGTTTGTTTTTCCCTAGGTTTTGGCAAAGTTCTAACATACCTCCCATAACTCCATGGTGATTCTAGATTGTCTGTGAAATTAACATTTTGGCTTTTTTTCCCCACAGAGCTATAGAGTTTTAATAATACAAAACATTTGCCAAATTGGGCAGTGATCTATGTGTTTAATAATCATGAACTCTTTGGGTTGCCTGGGTGTCTCGGGCGGTTAAGGCTCTGACTCTTGATTTTGGCCCAGGTCTTGATCTCAAAGTCATGAGATCAAGCCCCAGGTGGGTCTCTGCAGCTTCTCTGTGAGGTGTCCATAGTGGGCTCTGGGCTGGATATGGAGTCTGCTTAAGATTCTTTCTCCCAGGGGCGCCTGGGTGGCTCAGTGGGTTAAGCCTCTGCCTTCGGCTCGGGTCATGATCCCGGGGTCCTGGGATCGAGCCCCGCATCTGGCTCTCTGCTCAGCGGGGAGCCTGTTTCCCTTCCTCTCTCTGCGTGCCTCTCTGCCTACTTGTGATCTCTATCAAATAAATAAATAATCTTAAAAAAAAAAAAAGTTTCTTTCTCCCAGATGTGGAGAAAGGGGAACCCTCTTAATCGGTTGGAGGGGAATGCAAGTTGATGCAGCCATTTTGGAAAACAGTGTGGAGATTCCTCAAAAAATTGAAAATAGAGCTACCTATGACCCTGCAATTGCACTACTGGGTATTTACCCCAAAGATACAGATGTAGTGAAAAGAAGAGCCATCTATACCCCAATGTTCATAGCAGCAATGGCCACAGTTGCTAAACTGTGGAAAGAGCCAAGATGCCCTTCAACAGATGAATAGATAAAGAAGATACAGTCCATATATACAATGGAATATGACACAGCCATCAGAAAAGATGAATACCCAATTTTTTTATCAACATGGACGGAAATGGAGGAGATTATGCTGAGTGAAATAAGTCAAGCAGAGAGAGTCAATTATCATATGGTTTCACTTACTCGTGGAGCATAAGGAATAACACGGAGGACATTAGGAGAAGGAAAGGAAAAGTAAACTGAGAGAAACCGGAGGGGGAGACAAACCATGAGAGACTATGGACTCTGAGAAACACACTGAGGGTTTTGGAGGGGAAGGGGATGGAGGGTTAGGTGAGCCTGGTGGTGGGTATTAAGGAGGGCACATATTGCATGGAGCACTGGGTGTGGTGCATAAACAATGCATCTTGGAACACTGAAAAAATAAAAAAAAATTTTTTTAAAGGTTCTTTCTCCCTCTGCCCCTCCCACCCACATAAACATTCTCTCTCTCTGTCACATAAATAAATAAATAACAACAACAGCAATGAACTCTTTTAAGTATCTAAAGAGTAGTACTATAAAGAAAAATCTATGGCAGGTTTTTCTGTGTTAAAGATAAATTGCTTTTGTCAAATATCAAACTGGACGTGGAGGGTCACTATCATTTTGTATCCATGAAACTTGAAGATTAAAAAGGACTGCACCTCCCCAAAGATACAGATATAGTGAAAAGAAGGGGTATGTGCACCCCAATGTTCATAGCAGCAATGTCCACAAGAGCCAAACAGTGAAAGGAGCCAAGATACCCTTCAACAGATGAATGGATAAAGAAGATGTATCTCACAGTACAATGGAATATTACGCAGCCATCAGAAAGGATGAATACCCACCATTTGCACTGACATGGATGGATCTGGAGGGGATTGTGCTGAGTGAAGTAATTCAAACAGAGAAAGACAATTATCATATGGTTTCATTCATATGTGGAACATAAGCAATAACATGGAGGACCAGAGGGGAAGGGAGGGAAATCCAAAGGAGGAGAAATCAGAGAGGGAGACAAACCATGTGAGACTATGGACCCCGGGAAAAAACTGAGGGTTTTAGAGGGGAGAAGGGTGGGTGGAGAGGGTAATAGCATGATGGGTATTAAGGAGGGCACACGTGCTGTGATGAGCAGTAGGTATTACATGTAACTAATGAATCATTGAACACTACATCAAAAACTAATGATGTGTCATACAGTGGCTAACTGAACATAATAAAAATAAGTAAAATAAATAAGGGCTACTCTCTCAAAGAAAGTGTAAGTATTAAAATGTGTAAGTATTAAAATGGTTTGATTTCTGATATCTTGAATTTAATTTCTGAATTAGTAGCCAATTTTCCCCATGGACTGCTTTTTCTGCATAAAAGAAAAATATATGGGCTGTCCAATATGATAGCTACTAGCTATATATGGCTTGTAAACAATTGAATTGTGCCTACATCAAAATGAGACATAAGAGTAAAATGCACACCGGTTTTCGAAGACTTAATACAAAACCCCCTCTCATAATAATCATTAATATTGATGACATGTTGAAATATAGGATTTTTATTATATTGGATTACGTATTATTAAAATTAATTTAAATTGTTACTTTTTACATTTTATACATGGACCCTAAGAAATTTAGAAAGTCATGTGTAGCTCATATGGACAGTGCTGGCTTAAGTATTTTAGAACTGTGTTTTAGAACTGCAAAGGTATAACTACATATTCCAAAACCTCTTCTCCTGAAAAATGTTGAATGCCGATTTCCACCTTATACTTGGGAATACTAATCCTGCAATGTGTGCAAATTATCTTTAATATGTCATTTATTCTAATAATTGTGGAGAAAAAAGCTCATAAAAAGTACCATTTTTCTCTTCTCATAGAGTTTTAGTAAAGATAAAAGAGAATGGGGAAAATCTCCTAAATTTCATAAATAACGAGGTTTAAAAATGGGGCAGAGGTAGTTCAGGGATTGAGACATTGTACTTTAAGAGATTTGAAAGCCCACTGACATTTTTATTTCATAATTCTTTGAGATAGTTGATATAAGGAAAGATTCACAAGATAAAATTCTAAAAAAAAAAAAAAATGCAAAACTACATACATACACAAGATGGCCTTGGGAGGATGTAGTGGAGACTGGCGTGTAGGGAGATGCCCTTTAAAGTTTAAAAAATTTGTTATTTCAAGGTGATCAACATGGGTAGATTGGTAGATTTGAGGTAAGCTCTGTTTTCCCCTTAGGATTTATATTTATAAATCAATGTAAGTTTATTTTTTTTACATTATCTGCAATCAAGATAAGGTTACTTTATCTGAAACTATGTCCTTATTAAAATACAAAGTATTTCCTTTAGTAATTATCTATAAAGCTTTTAATACTAGCCAGCCATGAGAGGGACAACTTGCACAGGTTTCATTCCAAGAACCAAGAATCATCAAAGGAGGGGCGCCTGGGTGGCTCAGTGGGTTAAGCCTCTGCCTTGGCTTCAGGTCATAATCTCAGGGTCCTGGGATTGAGACCCACATCAGGAATCTCTGCTTCCCCCTCCACCTCTGCCTGCCTTTCTGCCTACATGTGCGCTCTCTCTCTCTCTCTCTTTCTCTGTTAAGTTAAAAAAAAAAAAAAATTATCAAAGGAGTAAAGTTTCCCAGTGAACACAGCCAAAGTAAAACACTCTTAAAATTTTCTGTTATTACACGCATCATCCAGTCTGTATAACAGAGACAGACAGTAGGAGCCTGAGGCCATGTCCATACAATTTGGCTCCCACATACTTTTTCAGCTATCTCCCCATTGTCATGTATAGAAACACCACAGTAGATCTTGGCTGTCAGCTCCCTGGAGAAACCGAGTCTAAAACTTTGTAAATCGGATTGAGATGCTTTAGGATATTTTTCCCACGTCCGGACAAACATAATCTTTTTGACTTAGGATACAAAGAGATGTCCTGGTAAATTTCAGCAAAAACAGACCTCAGAAGGGTTAAGAGTGTCTTTTGTCACTCCCTAAGCAAGATAAAATGAATCTTTATACTTCTTTTGGCAAAAGGATTGAAGGAGAAAAAAAATCTTCAAAAGCAAAATAAAAGGATATGTGGTGCTTTCTCTGGGAGATATGGAAAGGAATTTTTATCTAAATGAATAAAATACATTTTCAAATAGAAAATACAGATTTCCCTGAGCATTTGTGCAAGAAAATTGAAAGACTAAATGAGGAGTCAAAGTCATCACAAATAAGAAGGAGACATTTCTCTTGAAAAGTGTTAATAGAAGTAAAATGTATGGAATATATCAGAAATTGGCCTGCAGACGACGAGCAGAGCTGACAAAATATAGGCAGATGCCCGTGAAAGCACTGGAAAAAGTACCTATCAGAGAACCAAGATGATTTTCAATGAATTTAAAATGAAAGCTTTCCATTGCAGTTTTACAATGTAAAAATGTCCCTTAAATATTGTCACAGGGGAAAATTGTTTTATCAATAAAAGTTTGTTTGGTTTCCCAGCCCTTAAGCATTGAGAGCCTATGAACTTATCTCTATCTAATTTGGAGTTGGAATTATTTTAGATAATTCTTGCTAACCAGTTAACATACCTCTATTTTTAGTCATTTATTAATTCAGCAAGTATTTATAAAATAGCTACTATATATCATTTATTATACTGGCTTTAAAAATACAATGATGGGGGCACCAGGGTGGCTCAGTGGGTTAAAGCCTCTGCCTTCGGCTCCAGTCATGGTCCTGGGGTCCCGGAATCAAGCCCCTCATCGGGCTCTCTGCTCAGTGGGGAGCCTGCTTCCCTTCCTCTCTGTCTGCCTGCCTCTCTGCCTACTTGTGATCAAAATCAAATAAATGTCAAATAAATAAATTAATTCAATAAATTAAATAAAATAAATAAAATCATAAAAAAATAATAAAAAATAAATAAAAATACAGTGATGGACAGAACACAATTTTATCTTCCATGGCTTGTAGGAAAAAAAAAATATATATATATATATGACTTCTCTACTTCTTTAGTTATTACTGGTGTGATGATCGGAAGAAGTGGCTGAGGTGTGTGTGGTCAAGTGCTGAGGTTTAAAGGCTTCTCTAAGAAGGTTGTCTATGAGTTGAGATTGGAGGTATCAATAGGGATTAACCAGGCACAGAGGAAGTGAGGTTATAAAATGCTCTAGGCTGAAAAAGCAGCCAACTGTGAAGACCCTAACTCAGGGAGGAGTGGGAGAATAGTAGGGACTCAAAGAAATATGTATGAATAGAAAGAAGATAGAAAGGGAGGAAAGGCACAAGGAAATGGAAAGGGAGGTAAAATTAAACCATTGTAAAGCATTATACATTTTATGCTATATACAATGAAATCAGAAAGATAAAAGATGTTTTTGAAAAAAAAACAAAAAAATGAGCTGTTCCATATAATAATGGCTGATAGTTATTGTGTACCTATTAAGTGATTTTGTCTGTATTATCCCATTTAATGGGTTGATAGTTTATTGGCTAGAGAGAAGAAATTGTGACTTAATATCTTTGAGGTGTAAGAATTGAATACTTAGTCCTACAAAGCTCTGAATAATGTGTGGTGTCTTCTGAGTGTGTTTCATTTTTTTTCTTCTTGGACATTAGTAAGATGTATTCCCTTATTAAAAATTCTGAGAAGCTTTTGTAAACACTTTAACTTTACTAATCCATTGTTTCTCAAGTGTCCCATGGATTTTAAATTCTGTGAAACATTTTTTCTTAAAAGGTGAGCTAGGGAATTTGTACAAACTGTTAAAAATATCTGTCAAAGGGGCACCTGGGTGGCTCAGTGGGTTAAAAGCCTCTGCCTTCGGCTCAGGTCATGATCCCAGGGTCCTGGGATGGAGCCCCGCATCGGGCTCTCTGCTCAGCAGGGAGCCTGCTTCCTCCACTCTCTCTGCATGCCTCTCTGCCTACTTGTGATCGCTGTCTGTCCAATAAATTTAAAAAAAAAATTAAAAATATCTGTCAAAGACATTGGGTAGAATTATCATTGGATCCATGGTTTATAAAGAGATTTTCACAATGCCGAGAGGTTGGACTTTGGATGGAAATAATTGAAACCAGTAAAAATACAGTATTATAAACACCACAGATCCTTAAAAATACAACTAAAATGTCATGCTGTGCTATCCAAGGTTTAGAAGCACCATCATTTCCTAACCATAAACATAAAATTTCAGAAGTCTTAAACAAAATCTGATCTCTGCGTGATACATTTTTTTTTTATGACAACTCAATTATCCATTTAATCACACAAGTAGTTGGGGCTCAACATTGGAAGTGAGAATCTATTTTCAATCTCTCTGAAACATGGTAGGGGACAGTTGAATATTATGCCTGAAGCCACTTCACTTGGGCAGAGGGATAGCCTTTGCCAGTGCTCTAGCCACAGGCCTTCAGAAACTCTGTGGTCTTGGGCTTCACCAGCCTGCTGACCCAAGTTCCAGAAGTCTCTTGGGAAGAAATCTTTCCCAGTCTGCCAAAATGTATGTCAGTGCTTGAAAATCTGCAAGCACACATGGCTACTAGCCTCATTTTCATGTTGGACCCATTTGAGTCATGAAATTCATTGCTCCTCAAGGAATCCACAAGAGCACTAACTCACTGCGGTTCCTCAGGCTCCTGGCACACCCCAGATTCTCATGAGTGATCACCTTAAATTATGTCGTGAAGGGACTTGTGATTAAATGAATGAGCACCAGAGTTTGACAACAGTAAATCAGCAAATAATCACAGGCATGGAAAAATATATGAGTGCAATTTCACAATGCCTCATATATCTGCATTCGCCTTGGCAGGCTTCGGCACTCCCTGCATCGAGCGGAAGTCATCTTTTATACCTAAGTCATGAGAACAAGAATATTTAACTTTGTTTGTTATTCTTCAACCCATTTATACCATAGTGCCCACAACTTTCTACTTCAGAGGCATCTGATGTGCTTTGAGAATCCTTAATATACTTACTATAATTTGTATGAGCATAACATAATTTGTTTAAGGCTCTGCTCTACAGAATTCTGCCTGAATATTTAATACTAAGGTAATATTTTGCAGATACCATAAAAAATACAGTATTTTTCATATGCAAGTATTTCTCATCAAAGATTAATTCTTTAGACAGGCTAATTAACTTTTACACAAATTTAGGACTTAGATATATGCTCGGAACGCTATTTCTCTGGGGATGGTTTCTATAGATGACACCATTTCAGTTTTCCATAACAATATTTAATTATTTCATTTAACCATGAGAAAAAGTTCTCAGACATGTGCTAATAGCAGAGCAATGGACTGATTCACTGATGATAACCAGTTGCCATTATTTTTAGATGCACATTTGATAAACTAGTATATACTTTCATGTTTCAGTAACCCTCCATGATAAATAGAATTCAAACTAATTCTAAATTAAGACTGTACATCCTCTTAAAGGTTTTTTCTCACTTCTGTATTGAAGAATGGGCAAGTAAGGCTCCTTACCTCACTGGCATATTCTCCCAGAGTCATGTAATTGAGATAAGTTAATGAGAAAAACACAGACCATAATCTTAGTCATAGTCATTTTTTAATAAGCTTGTTGCTCTTTTCCAAGAATTCCCCAGAATTGCATTTTTTCTTCATACTGAGAGATATTCTTTGAAGGCTTTTAAATATTCATCACAGTTTATGGATATATATTCTTTCTCCTCTACAACACCGTTCCTTGAAAATGTTTGCTTCTAGAGACCCCCAAACACTTAATTCAGTTTCAAGACAAATGGTCACCATAAACACCTTCCAAATTTTGACACCTTATTTTGCTCACATATCAACGGATTAAAAAAATGACTTAAACATTTTGAAAGTTGAATCACAAATATAACTTGAGTTTAGGCAATTTGGCTAAGGCATTCACAGCCTGGAAAACCTCTGGGTTTTGTTTTATTTGTTTTTGTTGCCATTGTCATCACTTTATTTCAGATTCCACACTTACTATTTGGCATTTTATATAATTTCAAGTTTAGCTTTCAGTTTACAAAAGTGTAATTTTATGCTATAACTTATTCATCCTTTGAAATTATTTCGAGTGTATACAGTATGCACTGATGATGCTACAGAGATATGAAACAGGTGTATGTATAATACAGATGTGAGACTATAATCTTTACTTTCAAGGAGCTCCCCTGAGTAGAAGAAAGAAAACTTAATAAGAAATGTGGTACAAAATAATATAGGTTTTTAGGAAATACATAAATCTTCATATAGAGAACTTACTCCTTGAATGGATGCTCCAGAAAGCTATCCTAAAGAAGGGTAAAGTTTGCACATGGGGAGGGATTGTTGATCTGTCTTGGGTGGCAGGATGGTGCTAATAAAGGTAAAAAGGATGAAAAGTATGAAAAATCAGGCATTTTGTATTATGTAACTTAAATGCCTTGAGGTATGTGATCCTTGGAGGGTAGTAGCAGGAAGGGAAGTAAAAAAGAGTGAGATTCTGAGCAAAGTAACAACACTTTTGATTCCAGAGCTCTGACCACTTCTTCTTCAGGTCTAAACTCTTAGTGGTCTCCATTGCCATGCAAATAATCTGAAAACAGCATGGAAAATAGAGACTATGGAAACCCAAGAAACTGAAGGTGATTAGGAGCTAATTTGGGGATTTCCTAAGAGTTAAAACTAGGGATAATGGGAGTTTGGAATTAGAAATTACAAAGAGAAGTAAGGAAGCCCCATTGCCTGTTGAGCTGTTGCAGAGACTATGGTATAAGTTTACAGGGCTGGTTTGTAAATTGACTGCCTTTTCCCTTTTGTAACACATATCCAAAAATGATGGTGAGGGTCAGAACATGGGTTACAGGAATAAACTATTCTATTTAATACACATGATAATTTTAGAAAGGGTTTTGAGTAGAAGTAGCAAAGATGAGTCTAGTTTTGAACATTAAATTTAAACATATCTTCAGGAGTTCATTGATGTCCATCCTTGTATTAAGTAGCTAAAAATCAGAAGCTGAAGCACTTGGTGGGAAAATAATAAAGATTTTGCTGTAGGAGACACTTGGGCAGGTATTACCATTAAACCTAGTATATTGGATAGGATATCTCATAAGGAGAGAAGTCATGTAGTGTATCTAATGTTCCATGTATCAAATGAGAAGTGAAAAAGCCAGAAAAAAGAGTAAGAGTTTCCAGTCTCAGCTATAACATGGAAAGAATTTAGAAGTCGTGTCCCCCATCCTTATAGCAAGAACAAAATGGGTAGACTGAAAATCAACATCTTTCTGACACTCATCAAAGAACTAAGGTTTCAGGGCAAATAGGGAAACCAAAACCTAGAAAGGCAGGTAGATCCAGAAAAACACAGTGGGGATCTGCCTGCCCTGGGCAGAAGCCACGGGAACCACAAACTCTAGGTACAATTAAATGGTAATTTTTGACGAATTTCTGTAGAATGACTGTGGACTCACTTCTTGAGAGTGAGAAACAGCTGGGGCCACTGTCTTAGAGGCTTCTACATCTTAATAGCCTTTATCTCCAGGAATCCCACCAGGGTCTCACAGTTAAGATCTGAAAAAGTTGTCCTGGTGATTCTCTGATGTTAGGGAGGGGGAGGAGAAGGGAAAAGAAGTTATTGTGAAATACATCCAGAACCTTCTCCATATCAAAGGCATACATCCAGGGAGAAATCAAACAAACAAAACTTTGCCACAGCCTTTCCAAATTGTAGAGAAAGAGGCTTTTCTCTCCAGACACTGCTACTGTTCTTTTTTTTTTTTTTTTTTAAAGATTATTTATTTATTTATTTGACACACAGAGATCACAAGTAGGCAGAGAAGCAGGCAGAGAGAGAGGAGGAAGCAGGCTCTCTGCAGAGCAGAGAGCCTGATGCGGGGCTCGATCCCAGGACCCCGGGATCATGACCTGAGCTGAAGGCAGAGACTTTAACCCACTGAGCCATCCAGGCGCCCTGCTACTGTTCTTGAATGGAATGAGAGGGAAAAGAAAACATAGTCAAAATGGGTAACTGATTGGGGATATTGCAGCCAGGGAAAGTATATGGTCAGGAGAAAATTGGTATATCAATGTAAAAATACATGTTAAGGTCATAACGTCAAGACACAGCTCCATGAAAAGACAAAAACTGAATTAGTCGGATGTAGAATGCTCCCACTGCCAGCATGTTATACTACAACAACAGGAATCCAGTGTTTCAACAGTGGACTGCAATGAAGGGACTTCAACACATAGACTTTCTCAGAGGGAATATCTAGGGAAACCCAGAAGAAATAGGAAATGGTAAAACAAGTTATTAAAAGGATTTGAAGGCTTTGGTACCTATAGTTATAAGAACCATTATAAGATATATTATAAGAACCTATATTATAAGAATATAACTCTTAGCCAGTGAACATAAATATGTAAAATGTCTATGTATCTCAGTTCCAATTACTCAATACAACATGTCAGTTTTCAACTAAAATATTCAGAGACAGGCCAAAGGCAAGAAAAAATAAAATCTCAAGAGACAAAGCAGTCATCAGAACCAGACTCACATACAATACAGTTCTTGGAATTATCAGAGAAAGAATTTAAGGTATCAGTTTAAAATGTTAAAGGCCCAAATGAATGCAACGAACTCTTAAAACTTCACAATAAGCAAACAAGCATTCAATTTAAAGTACTGGAACAAGCTGAAGATCCTCACCAAAGCAAATGTAAAGGTGGCAAATAGCATTGGAAATGATGCTCAACCTCCTATTTCTCTAGAGAAATGCAAATTGAAGAAACAATGGGACATCACTAGGAACCTATAGGAATGACTAAAGATTTTTTAAAATGGCAGTAACAATTGCAGAGGATGTGAACGACAGAAACTCTCATTCATTACTGGTAGATACACAAAGTGGCACGGTAACTTTGGGACACAGTTTCCTGCACAACTAAGTGTGGTTTCCAATACCATCCAGCAATCACACTCATTGGTCATTGACCATCTTATTTGGGAAGTTATGTCTACACAAAAATTTATGACAGCTTTTTCTGTAATCACCAAATACTGGAAGCAATATAATATCTTTCAACAGATGAGTGGATAAGCAACCTTTGGTGCATTTGTACAATGGAACAATATTCAGGGATGAAAAGGAAGGAACTATCAAGCTATGCCAATATATGGATAATCTTGATCGTATATTGCAACTGTGAAAGAAGTCAGTCTGAAAAGTCTACCTACTGTAAAATTCTACTTTTGTGATATTCAAGAAGAAGCAGCACTTTAGAGATAGTAAACAAATCACTGGTTGCAGGGGATTTAGGAAGGCTGTTGAATTTGTGATGCACAAGGGATTGCTAGAGTGTGGAAATTGTTATGACACTCTAATGGTGAAAACATGACACAATGTTTTCTCTTTTTTATCAGAACCCATAGAACTTTATAGGACAAAGAGTGATCCTTCATGTATGCACATTTTTAAAAAATCATTTTAGAAGCCAGAGAACTCCAGGATATTAGGTACAAACTTAAATTATCTGAAAAAAAAAAAACCCATGAACTTTATTTAATGATAATGTATGGAAGATGATTTATTAATTTTGGTAAATTAACACACTAACACAAAATATTAATCACAGGATAAACTGAATGTCAGGCATATGGTAACTCTTTCTACTATCCTCTCAATTCTTCTCTAAATTTAAAATTGTTACAAAATTTTAAAAAGAGGGGGCGCCTGGGTGGCTCAGTGGGTTAAAGCCTCTGCCTTTGGCTCAGGTCATGATCCCAGGGTCCTGGGATGGAGCCCCGCATCGGGCTCTCTGCTCAGCAGGGAGCCTGCTTCCTCCTCTCCCTCTCTGCCTGCCTCTCTGCCTACTTGTGATCTCCGTCTGTCAAATAAGTAAATAAATAAATCTTTTTTAAAAATTTAAAAAGAGAAAGGTGGTAGAGGTATTGAGTAGGAGGGTACATAAAACTAGAGAAGTTTCCTAGGAAGTTTTTTGTCACTAAGTACAGAAGAGAAAACATTTAAAGAAGAAGATAAGCAAATGAGACAAATACTGAAAGCAAGATTAACATACCCCGGGAAATATTATGGATAAAAATTTAAGTAGTAAAACTCGTTACCATGAAGTTCTTCTGTGTGGCTGGCAAGTGGGTCTGTTTTCCTGATGAGAAAAACCACCAGGTGAAAGATGCTTAAATAAATCAATAAGAAATTCCTATTCCTTTATTTCTGTATGTTGCTTTTAACCATTTTCAATGCACTGAATTATTGATTTCTTGAAACCCAGGCAAGGTTCATCTGTGTGAATCTGTATGGGTGTCTAACAGCAAAGCCAGTTTCACTGCTTGGGGGAAAGCGGAAAGACAGCACAGCCTGTGCTTTCCAGCTGGCAAAATCTGGAGGAACAGAGGAAGAGAACTGCTGGCAGTGGACATGCGAAATCCCTGCCAATTCTTTGGTTGCACAGTTAAAAACTCCATGTGCTTCCCGTCACACAGCAATATTTTCACACCACTTGTGCCATTAATTAAGCTCTCTTTATCCTCCCAAATTCAGGGAAGAGACCCACATCATTGAATGTTGAGATCCATTTTTAATAGGGGCAAGCATGGGATATATATTCAATATTGGATGGTTTTCCTATATTCATTTTTGGGTAGTCAAGCTGAGTGAGATGTGAAACACCATATATATTTGCCATAGCAATTGATCTTGTCACAAAGTTGAACCTTTGGGGAATAATCATTCAGACCATCTGTCTGAGACTGAGTCATAAATTGCATATTTTTTTCCATAGAATTTTAATCTGTAGCATTAGTATGAGTTGAATAGTTATTAGCAGACTGTGACTTGAATAAATGAATTCTATGAGATGTCAACAGCACTGGAAAATTTCAAAATTATAGCATGAATAGGTATACATTTAATAGTTTAATTTATGTCCAATCTGGACATTGTCTGTAGTCATCACTTAACTTAGTTGCCTAGGCAAAGGAATTACCAATAACAAGGAGGTTTTATTTTTAATGTTTTTTCTTTATTATCTGTTGTTCTTTCTGAAATAAGTATTTTTTATTTTAATGTTTTGCTTTAGAATGAATAATTATGATTCATGGGAACTTTTGGGAAAATGTACAAGAGGTCTTAGGTACAATAACCAGTGGAAACACCTTTTAATACTGGAGTATAGTATCAAAACCAATAAATTAATATTAGTACAGTCCAGGGAGCTTATTCAGCTTTTAACCATTTTACTTGTGTGTGTATGTGTGTGTGTGTGTATGTTTCTATAGAATTTTATTGCACATGTTAATTATGTTGATTCATGATTCAACACAGTCAAGATACAAAACTATTTTACCATCACCACACTTCTCTGAGTTCTGCTTTTGTAGACACACCCACCCCTTTGCTATCCCTAACACTTAATAACTGCTAATATTTTCTCCATCTATAAAATTTATTTCAAGAATGTCATGTAAATGGAATCCTAAGATGACATCAGGAGACTGACTTTTTAAACTCAGCATAATTCCCTTGAGATTTTTTTTTAATTAAAAGTAAAATACCAAATCTCCACTGATCATTTGAATTTCTTAGGTCACTTTAAAATTATGGATTACTGAGCCTACACAGCGAGGATTTTTGGAGATGAAGAACGTGTTTTCAGATTCTGTTGGCTATGGATGCTTTTGTGGTGTCTATCAGAAGACTAGATTTTTAAAGTAAGGTGGAAAATGAGGTCTCCTGTGAGAATAATCCAGCTCACTCTCTTCTTCCCAGAAGTTTGTGTTAGGGAGCAAAATGTAGGAGGTAGGCTCTTACATATGCATATCTTCAGACTATATACTTCACAAAGCTAGGGAAATAACCAGTTTTATATTACCAAAGCGTTCTAGAGACTACCATGGCGCCTGACCCAATAGCAAGTGTTAATAACATTTCAAATAAATAACACTATGAGTTAGCCATTATTTCTCTTTTATGGTAGAGGGACAAAATACTAACATATTCAAACAAAATGGCCAATATCATATATTTCTAGTTGTAAACTGAATGTAGAACAGAATGATTTAGAACTTTATTTTGGAATACTCATAAATTGATTAGTAGTTGTTTACCTGAGTGTTTTGCTTAGCTTCCATCTAGACTTACTCAAAGTTCATAAAGAGCAAGCAGAATATCTGGAAATCCTCTTGAGTTACATTTATTACAGGTGATAACAAATACAAGCATGGTTTCTAGAAAAATAGTGGAACAGGCTTTTGAGAACATTGCTCTGTGCATGGTTGACTTCGAGAATGTGAGCTATTTGATAACAAAACAAAATACTTCTTCTTGGCATCCCCGTTGCCTACTACATGGCCTGGCACACACCATGTTGTAAATAAAATTGTGCTGTTCTGATTTGAAGTCTTCTAATCAAAACCAATCATGAGATTCTGATGGGAATGGGTAAAATCAAATAAACAAAACAGTTTATTTTTAGGTATGGAAGGCACTATTTTTGTTGTTGATGTACTGTTTTCCTTTTCTTTTTAAAGTAACACCATCAGGGGGAGATGATTTCATTCATTTGTCTTCCTCCCTGATACCTGGACTTTATCCTGGGGGGTGGCCTTAAAGATTTTTCCAGGGGACCACCTCCCATCCAATATTTACAAATCACTAAGCCCTGAATTAGGAACTCTAAGCCAATTGTATGAACAGCAACTAGTTAATCCTCCCAACTTCCATGGTCACAAATTTCATGATTGGTGGGAGTCTGGACTTGAATTCATATATACTAGTGACAGAAACATTCAAATAATATTTCATATTTTTTATACAGGAGAGAGGTAAATTATCTTATGCCGGGGTTAGCTTTAAGTATCTCATCCATGGTTGTTACCCACTGAAGGGTTATAACTGTACTAACTCCTTAACAAAGGGTCTAATACTCATTAACAGTTTGAAATATTATTTCAAGTAATTACTTAATGAATTTACAGATTGCTATAAGACCATATGTATATCATGTTAAAGGGAGGGGACTTATTGTTATCAAGAGAAAAATTAATGCACAGAAGGAGAGTTTTAGCATCAGATTTACTACAGAGACCTCCACTGAGCAAATCCCCTACAGATACAGTATCTTAAGTTACACCTCAGAGCTACCTGGTAAACATGAGCACAATGGCTGTTGCTTTTTATGAGAATATGAGTGCATAATTTTATGAGACTGCTGCCTTACATCATTAATTTTAATGGAGCTTTGCATAAGGAAATATTTTCCAGGTATTGTATAATGCATAGCAAAGCCTATGAATCCTAAATAATACCACGAATATTATTCCTCATATAGGAATTAATGCATAATTCTGACCTACGATTTTAGTTAGTAACTTGACATCAATCCCCATCCTCAACCAAGGGCTTCCTTATCAACTCCAACATAACTGTCATAGTAAAGAACGCATGTGCCCTTTTTGTCTTTAAAAAAAGCACATTTTTAGACCAAGGGCATAATGAAAAGAATTCATTATTTAACAGATTACAAATGAGTTCTTTGCGATTAGTCGTTTTGTGGTGTGAAGGAAAATTCATTCAGGTAACATTGAAAGAATTTATTGATTATTTTTCTCAAAAATCTAAGAAACATTCCCAGTTCATCTTCAGTAAATAGAAGTTAAGTGAGGATGTATTTGTAGAAGTGACGGGAGAAAGAAGACCAAACCCAAAAAACCAAAACTTCAGAAGCTAATTTATGTGCCCATAGCATGTGAGCTGCAGTACACATGAAGTTAGGTAAATGATCAGTCTTTGTAGGGCTGAGTCAGATGTTAATATTCTATTATTGAAGGGCAGGGACTTACATTTAATTTGATGCTTCACGTTCACAAAGGAGCAGTGCATATTGGCTTTTGACCACATCTGTCAAGTTTCTAGATGGGAAAATGGAAAGGTATTGGATTTATTCATAAATAGTTTAGTACCCAGCAAAAGTCTCCCTTCCATTGCTCTTTCTCCATATTTTAAAATAAAAGGGGGGCACCTGGGTGGTTCAGTGGGTTAAAACCTCTGCCTTCGGCTCAGGTCATGATCTCAGGGTCCTGGGATCGAGCCCCGCATCGGGCTCTCTGCTCAGCAGGGAGCCTGCTTCCCCCCTCCCGCCTCTCTGCCTACTTGTGATCTCTGTCTGTCAAATAAATAAATAAAATATTTTTAAAAATAAATAAATAAATAAAAGGCACATTGGTGTCTACACGGTAATCCTGTTTCGTACCATTTCCATAGGAAATTCTCCTTGTTTTCCCATCTCACTTGGACAGTAATACCAAAGATTTAGTCCTTACTCTACCTCCAATCCCATGCTTCCAAGCATCTGTTGATGTGAAGAGACATGGGTAGATATAGGTGGAAGAAGAGAAAGAGATTTGCAAATGCCAGGTTCAGCTTGTCCTAAATGTCCCTCCTTTCATGAACTCTCTCCTCATCCTCCTAAATGAGTGTGGTTTTCATGTATTAAAAAAAAAAAAAAAACCTTCTAATTTGCATTATAGTTCCATGCAAAGAGGGAAAATAAGTTCTATAGCCATTTAAGTATATTCTGTCTCCAGCATAGAATCTTTTTTTTAAATTAACATATAATGTATTATTTGCTTCAGGGGTAAATGTCCATAAATCATCAGTCTTACATAATTCACAGTACTCACCATAGCATATACCCTCCCCATTGTCCAAGAGCCAGCCACCCCATCTCTCCCACTCCCCTCCCCTCTAGAAACCCTCAGTTTGTTTTGTGAGAGTAAGTCTTTTATGGTTTGTCTCCCTCTCTGGTTTTGTCTTGTTTCATCTTTCCCTCCCTTCCCCTCTGATCCTTAATGCCTTGTTTCTCAAATCCCTCTTATCAGTGAGATCATATGGTAATTGTCTCTCTCTGATTGACTTATTTGGCTTAGTGTAATACCCTCTAGTTCCATCCACATCGTTGCAAATGGCAACATTCTGGGGTTTTTGATGACTGCATAATATTCCATTATATATATATATATATATATATATATATATATATATATATATATATATCATCTTCTTTATCCATTCCTCTGTTGATAGACATCTGGGCTCTTTCCATAGTTTGGTTATTGTGGACATTGCTGCTATAAACATTGGGGTGCGGGTGCGCGTGCCCCTTCAGATCACTACATTTGTATCTTTAGGGTAAATACCCAGTAGTGCAATTGTTGGGTCATAGGGTAGCTCTATTTTCAACTTTCTGAGGAACCTCCCTACTGTTTTCCAGAGTGGCTTCCAGCATAGGATCTTGATCACAGTATTAAAAATAAAGTAATTTATGTTAAAGTGAGCATTTTTGTGGCTGTCTTGATAGTAGTTGCGGTATTTTATGTATTTATAATAGCAATTTAAAATTTGCTTCTTCCCTTTGTATGCTTCTAGGTGCCAGAACCAGAAATTTGGAGGGTTAGGACATTTAAGATTGATTATTTAAACATATGGAGGCAGTTCCTATATTCTTCTTATTTCTGGCTTAACTAACGTCAGTGTCTCATTATCAACATGAGCTCAAATATAAGGGCTTAATAAATGTTGACCTCAGGTCATGTCCTGTTCTCAGCATCTTTTCGTGCTTTGTTTTGCCTAATCTCCAACTATCTATAAAGTAGGTGTTACTTTTTTTTAACCTTTCTGAGTAATAGTTTGTTTGCAAATATGGTAACAACAAGTCCCCTCTCTATTTCTTCCAAGTACCTACAGTTGTATATGGTCACTTCCCGCCAGATTCCAGCCTTGGTCCTATACTTGCTTTGGCCACTGAGTCATTATCTGGGTACATTTTTAAATCGGAGCCTTCTCAGAATGATATCCCTCAACTCTGTAAGTCATAGGTCAATTTTTAAGATTCTTTTTTACCTGTATATTTTTATATTATAGACATAATGAGATACAGAAAATATCTATTTTAGTAATAGGACATATACTGAAGATAAGCAGTATAAATAATGACATACATAAATGTTTTTGTATTGTTGGACACCTACATTGCTCTCAGTTTAACAGTATTATAAATGAAGAGTCAGAGAACAATTTGAGCACGTCTGTAGACTATGAAATACATTTTAGAGCTTCCATACTGGGATTTATATTTATAGATGTAGCAGTGAAAATTGAAGGAGACCACCCCGAAACTGGCATCTGTTTTTTGGCGACTCTATTCTAGACTATGGACTTTTAGCAAACAATAGTCCCATAAGGTAGCTATTACCCATACATTATAGATGAGGAAATGGAGGCCTAAAGGAAGCAAGTAATTTTTCTACGTTATTGCAATTAATAAACAATAAGATCAAGATTCAGATTTTTCCTTTGATTCATATATCACGCTTTTGAGTATCATCTCAGATATTGGTTGCAAGTGTTCTGGCAATAACTAAAGAGGCTCCATTTGCTTTAATGATACATCATTCTTCACAGTCTCCCGTGAAGGAGGGGCTGGAGTTGTTGTCCTCTCAGATCACTGGGGGGAAAGACAGCTTAATATTTCCCAAATGCCCTGAGGGATAGGAAGAGGACTGGGAGCTCCTCTGTCACAGCACAGCCCTGCCCTTGGACAAGTCATGAACTGCCTCTGATCCTCCTTTCCCTCATCTGAAAAACTGAAAACATCTGCCTTAATAAACATCTGTGAGGACATGGCTTTCTAAATCAAAGCTGCCACATTAGGACTTGCATTCTTTCCCCCTGTTCACATTTTACAGTCTCATTGATTCTTATTCTTATCTCATGATTCTTGTAGCGGTTTTCTAACATTTTCGAGGCCACTGAATTTAAGCTTCAACTGCAATTTTGTACCAATCAATATGTGAAATAAATAAGAATTAAAACCCTGGAAAGGAGTAGAGTGCTGGATTGGGGACCCTGCTGCTGGGCCTTACTTTTGACCACCATGAGAGCTAGGACTGCCAAGGAAATCGTACAGATCTGGAGGCATGCTATGAAAATACCACCGATTGAGTAGATCTGTTCTTTCCTTATTTTGAGCCCCTGCATTTATTGTCTTGTACAGTGCCTGACACATGAAAGGAACAAATAAAACCAGCCATTCACAGGATTAAAATGGACAATTAAACAATAAACCCCTATTACCTTTTGAAGAAGTCCTTCCCCTCCCCCTTCTGACAGACTGAATGCTCTCCATCCCTAGGAGTATCCATCAAGTATACAAGAGTATCTGTCAACTATAACATAAATCCAGCTCTCATGCCATCTTTGTTTCCATGACTGAATCTGATTTACCTAACAATATCTCATGATACCCTTAAGGAACTGATTAGGAAAAGACTGTACGAAACAGCTTAGCAGAATTAGTGTGAAGTAACTTTCACTGAGTGAATTTATGTTGTTTTATAGTAATTACTATGACCTGTTTAAAGAAGAAGAACCCAACTGCTGAGGAATTCCCTCTAGCTACCACAGGGCCTTTATGTTGACGTGGGCCTACTTGCATCTCCTCTGGACTATTTTCCTGATCCATATTAACACCCTTCTGTTCTTGACCTGTTGACCTATAAAAATCTGCAATGGATATATGTCTAGAGACGAGAAATTGGGCTGACCATACAATATACTGCAGAACAGATTACTATAACTTCTGATGCTGAAGACACCTATTTGGGAGGTAGGAGGTAACTAACCCCACATTAAATGGTTCAAACACTGCTGAAGACACAATGAAGTTAGTCTGTTTTCTGCATTATATCTTAATATGATACAGCACCAATATAATGAGGTCCAAGATGGAAGAAAATGAAAACATCAGGAGGCACTCTGATGATTAACCTGTCTTCAAGTTCCGCTCATGTAGTTGTAGATTATAAAATCAGAAAAAAAAAATTGATAGAGTGTTTAATTTCTTTAATTATTAAGTTCAAACAGTGTACATAAATTTGAAGAATAATTACATTATTAAAAAGGTTAAGGAGCTCACAGTTTTAAAGAGTAAAGTTAATAAAAAACTATCGAGTTTATAAAGCTGTGCAACCCTTTTAATTTTATATTATTTGATGATCATAATTTGTCACGACTATTTAAAATATATAAAAAGCTCATTGATTCAAGAAAATAGTATTAAATACCTATTTTGTTTTTGACGTCCTTTAGGTTCTGAGGATTTTTCAGAAATATGAACTTGTGTTTCTGCTCTCATGGAGGTGATATTCTAGTTCAGACAGTCTGATAGGAAAGAATTAATTTTATAATTAGTCACGTTATTTGTGCAAATTACTTCTCACCTTTAAGCCTTAATTTTACCACCCATAAAGTGGGGGGAAATAATAGGCTTGTCTAGTGGCTGTTAGGATAATTGGCGGTTCCGCTCACACTAAATGTCTAGTACAATTGATTGAGTAGCTAAGATTTCTCTTTCTTGGTCTCATTTTAAATGTTGTTTTCAGGTATTACCTTGTACTTTGCCTGAATATTTATATCAATAATACCATAGTATCCCAAAAGTATAGCTTAGGATTCATGTGCAAATCCGTTTATAGTTCAAAAAATAAAATAAAAATCAATCCTGTAAACAGTCCCTTTCTAGACTGCTAAAGTTCTACTTGTAAAATGGGCTGCAAATTCCATAACATTCTTACCACTTAAACTTTCTCTCTTTTATAAGCAGATCAACTACCTCAGGCTCCATGCTGAACTTTTGCCAATGATGTGTAGTTTGCTATTTTTGTACTTTCAATCTGGGTCACCCCATTTTTTCATGACCTATTGGAAATGATTCACATTACTCAACACGTTCCCACCCTATTTAGTGAGTTGTCATTGAATCAAGAGGCAATTGTTCCGTCAAGGGAAACCTGGGGAAAAACAAAACAAAACACAAAAAATTTGCCAAGTAAATTTCTAGGAAGTCATTCAGATATAAAGTCGTGGGGTTGTAATGCCATACTAGAGTTTGCGGACCTCAACTTAGTTAAAGAGCTCCAGTGTTTCAAAAGTTAAATTATGACTATAATTTCATCACAAAATAAAGGCATAACAGATAATAATACATAATTTATATGTATCTAAAGTATTATAGTTTTATATGATCTCATGTGGATTTCTTTTTTAGTCTTTTCATAGCTATGGTGATACTACAGTTCATATAGGATCAGGAAAGCTTTGTGAAGCCAGGGAATAGTCCTGAAGAATTTTGCTTTAAAACCCACAGCACAGGAAGGGGAGGGGGACCTACAGCACAGAGTCTGATATTTATATATGTTTAATATTGAATCAATCAATCAATAAGTTACTTAAGTGGTGTTTCACAACACTTAATTAATTAGCAAAATGTGGTTATAGCACAATGACAAAATTCACTCATTTAATACTCAAAATGGCTCCATTTTGTGTTATGCCCACTATACAAATGAGATAGTTGTCAAATTGAAGAAACATCATTTGAACATGAATGTTTCTTTCTCTAAAACACATTGTATTATCCCTCAATTAAACTAGATTGTATTTATTATACTGTACTATTTTTAGAATATCCAAAAGTTTAGTATGTATTCATTCATTCATTCATTTGCTCATTTACATTAATCTGTTGAATAGTTACAATGAACTATGTTTTATGATACATAAATGGAACCATTGGTGAGTAGAAACAGACATGGTCTTTGCTCACCTGAAGCTCACAGTCTAAAAAGGGAGACATACTTTATTCAATTTATACATATAAATGTCAAGTTATAATTCAGACTTCTGCAAGTGAGATATGCATAGTGTTCAGAGATTAATAAAAAGTAAATCTGGCATTATCTGAGTAGTCAAGAACTACTTCACTTTGAAAGGATAAAGTAATTCAGAAGAGGAAGGCAGGGATTTCCAGGCAGAGGTAACATTTATACAAAAGCCCTATTGTGGGGCACCTGGGTGGCTCAGTTGGTTAAGTGTCTGCCTTCGGCTCAGGTCATGATCCCACGGTCCTGGGCTCGAGCCCTGTGTTGGGCTTCTTGCCCGGTGGGGAGTCTGCTTCTCCCTCTTCCTTTCCCTCTTCCTCTGCCTCTGCCCCCAGCTTGTGTTCCTTCTCACTTGCTCTCTCTCTCTTTCTCAAATAAATAAATAAAATATTTTTTTTAAAAAGGGAAAAAAAGCCCTAAGGTGAGGACTAGAGGATATCAGGATAGGGAGGTCAGCAGAGGATAACAGGGTAGAGAGGTCTGCCTAGAGGAGGCAGAGCTTTCGAAAGTAACTAAGCTCATCTTTGTCCACCGCATCTTTGATGCAACGGCAATTCATTCAAATGGTTTAATCAAAAGGGTGACACTATCAGATACATGCTTTAAAAAGAAAACAACGGCTGTCAGTCCCCTCCTCCCAGATATAAACCTACTTAGAAAAGGAAGCTAATTAATGGTTAGGATAACTCTTGGACTATAATTATCTTTGCTCTCCTTTTTGCCCATCGGAGGAGGAATAGAGAATTATCTTCATTGATGCTTTAATCACTGGAGAACTGTTCCACTTGATCAATGCTCAGTGTTTTTTTAATGCTATCTACTTTACAATAACAGAAAATCCCCCAAGGGTCATTCTTGTACTCCAGGTACAAATTTCATAATTATTAACAAAAAAAAAAAAAAGTTTCAAATCTACAGCTCGTTTACCCAAACTGAAAGGTTCCATTAAAAATACTTTAACAACATGGAGTTATCAATGGAATCATTAATTAAATTACCTAATGGTAAAATTTAGGAATCAATTACAAAAATAATTAAAGTAATGAGACGAGCAACATTTAGAAGATAGTATAAAGAAAACAATTATGTGAAATGGCAATTGTCCCTGGACACACTTAATAATTACAAACACTTAAATGCATTATTTGTTCCAAAATGGCCCCATGTGCCATAAAGATTCATTCTCCAGATACTATTCTGAGTTCTTTTGTAGAAGTAACCTATGTGTATTAATTTATAAATATATATTAAGGCTGGATCATGCAAATAAAGGTATTCTTTTTAAAATATAAAGCCACTGTTGGATTTTTAAAACAAGGACAGTTAATTTCTTGACCTTTGAACTGATTCATAAACTCTACTGTAGCTCTTCATCGGATTGGTTAAGAAATCCCCAGCATTTCAAAGCATCATTTTCCACACTAGTAAAGATGGATATATGCATATATATTTTTAATTGAACATATGAAGGATAGTGTAAAGCCCTTGTCCTTTGGTGTCAGTCGTGCTTAGTTTCAAATATGAGCTCTGCAGGTGCTGATGCACTAAGTACAGGGTGATCTCAGGGAAAATGCTTTACCTCACCTTTAGAAATGGAGGTATTATTCACATCTATGTTGTAGACCTTATTTGAAAGTTAAATGGAATAATTCACACAGAGTGCTTAGACCATTAAAGTAATTATCATTAATTATTCATTTATTAAGTACTTCCCAATATTCAAGAGAGGAATTTAAACAGTTTTAATAGTATATTGTCTGATGGGGTATTTTTTTACCCTTGGGTCAGTTTTATGACATAATTCAAAATTTTAAAATGTGTTCTCATCTAGTCCCTATATTTCATGACATAAACTCTGTGTATCATCTTGTTTCCCTTTTGGTCTTGCTGGCCAGGGGCTTCAAGTTAATGCCTGCTAAATCCAAGCTACCATTCTTAGTCATTTCTCCTCTGGTTCATGAATCCTTCTTCTCCCAACTTTGATAATAACTAAATTCTATAGACGTATCCTCACTTTGATTATATATGCATTTTTTCTATTTCCAGAAAGAATCTGATATGGACTAAGGTGACATACATCAATATGGCGATAGATATAAATAGAAATGGGCTGTGGATATAGGGCCTAGTCCTCTCTGTACCTTTAAAGGCCCCCAGGGATGATCTACTCCAGCAGCAACAAAGAGTCTGTGAATATGTGTGATATCTTGGCAATCCCCATCATTTCAGCTGGTCAGCCCTCCTGCCAGCCTACTTTAACTTACAGATTGATCGATCATCTCTCCATCTCTTTCTCTCTACATTTACATACCTATTACCTCTGTCCCTTCATAAAATTTGGTAAATTTGATTTTGATTTGTCTTATCTGTTTGTACTTGAAACTGTTTTCAGGTTGGGCATCTCTGTCATTAACCTGGGATTCCTGCTGGGGAGTAGCATTACCATACCTAAGGTTGGAGTATAAATGGGCCATCTGATTAATTCTGAAAGCTTAGTCCTGACAGAGATCCTCATCAAGCTCAGAAGCTGGCTACTATCTGTGCCATGGAATAATTTGTCTCTTCATCCTCCTGCCTAATTCATAGCCAGAAAAGACATACATCCACACTGATGTTTTATAGAATGAGAATTCTGGAGAGTTGAAAAATCATTTCCCATTTCTACCAACTAGCAGTGTACTCTTTTGTATTATAAGCTCCATAATTTAGAATACGCCAATAATAGGCATCTATTCCAATAACAAATCCATCCAGTTATTAAGAAAGACAAAAGGGATGCACTTTTAAAATAAAGATGTGACAGGATTAGAAACCAATGAAGATCATCAGAAATTTGAGGAAAAAATATATTTTTCCCCTCTCAGTTAGCAATTAGACAGCTGTATTTTGTACAAGCTAAAATTGATACCAGGAATACAGTGCTCAAGTTGCTTGAGCTGGAAATAGAATTGAATACAAGTTATGGGGAATAAATTCTTCCTGAAAGGCCCATAAGTCTATTTCACCCTTATCTAGCCTGTGTTTCCATATTCCTTGCTAAGTGATTTTTTTTCCCTCTTACTTGAACTGCTTACCTGTCTGACTCTTTCTTTCTCTCTCTTTCTCTTTATCTGTTTCTTCCCTCCCTTCATGCTTCCTTCCTGTCTGATTTTCTTTACCTTTTTCTTCAAAAAGACAGAATTTCAATGAGAAAAAAATTCAATGATACATATTTAAGGCAATAAAAATGAATAAACAAGTGTATAAAGATTTGGGAAAAAGAGCTACACTATTTGAATCTGGGATCTTCTCGTATCTAAGGAGCTTTCCATTCATCTACTTAACTTTTCATCATGCATGTATGTGTACATGTCCTTTAAATAGAACACAGAAGGACTAAGTTATTTGAAGGAATTCATTGTATAACATTCAAATAATCTAGCTCGTGATTTACCAATTTCACTGAAGGAACATGTTCGCCTGTCTTTGGAATCAATTAGTCAATGCAGAAATTATTTTTGTGGCCGTCTATAATAGTCTTGGGCTGACATTTGATATTATACTCTGCTCAGGTAGAAGTATTAAGGCCAGTTTTATTTAACCAATATATTAAATATTTAGAAAAATAAGGAATAAGCAGAGCTTGGGCCATTGTTTGCCTTTCATTTCATGAGAGATTTTGGAAAAAATAATGAATGAGTAGAAAAACAATAATACCTTCTGCCTTTTCCATTGGCTCATGTTTAGGAGGAAGATGAGACTATGATGGAACAGTTGGGTTTGCAATTGAGCAATTAGTTTGTAATGCACTAATGCAGAACCACTCTGTGTGAAATCTTGTGAAAAAAATATACACAGCATGTTGTATGACAAAACTTCCATTAGCATTTTATTGTACCAATGATACAGCAATTACTCATACATTCTCAAAGTCCTTTGAGTCACTCCATTTTGAACCATGTCTTAATAATACATGTAATAGCATTTTACCTGTGGTAGTAATATTATTGATCTAACACCATTAACGTTTGTAGCATTTTTAAGACCCATTACCTGCTTTAGAGTAGCCCTGCCTGGCAAAAACACATCACTTTCTCTGTTAAAGTTTGGCAGACAACAACACACAAAAAAAGCAATTTTACCTGCTATAGTGTCTGTCTGACTGCTTGATAATGTCAATCAATAAGTGAATTCGCTTTCCTCTGGTCCCTGGTAAACAAGATGTCTGCTCCATTTCAGATGCAAACAAAAAGAAAGGAGCCGAGATAGGGGTGGCTCAAAATAAAGTGTTCTGGATAATATTTAATGGGCATTTTAGGGAAGGGTGGGAGTAAAAATACAGAAGATTATATTCCCTAAAGGAACGATTGACTGAATTACCCATGGAAATAATGGTTTAGTGGCCTAGAAAATTTTTGAACAGAGATAGGAGGTTTGTTTCTTTTTTAATAGGGTTGTGATGGAAAGCCATTTAAATTAAACAAATTTTAAATATTCATAGAGAAGATATGCTATCTAACTATAATCTTACCTACTTAGCTGTCTATCATCTGTCTATCCTTTTAATATCTAATAAGCTTGTTAGCTAAATATTATTATATTTATTTGTCTGCATATCTATTACATAAATTATTATTCCTACCTGGTGAATGGGGGACATTATGAAGACAGTTACAACTTTTAATAAATCTTTGGAGTAGTTTAGCAGAATTCTTAAAAGGCTCAAAGAAATGTAAGTCATTTTAATGTAACTGTAGAACTAAAGAGCAAAAAGAGTAGTTAAACCTCGCCAAAATGTGCATTGGGTTGGTGTACGAGTAGACACAGTTTGGGTTCTGATATGCTTCTGTTCTGATCCGCAGTCTAGTGTCAGTATAGGTGAAATGTAAACTTGGATTTTAGGTCCAACTGTTATAATAGTGTGTTTTTATTGCAGTCATATGTACACCCAAATCATTCACAATGGTCAGCCAAAATGTCTGGGATAAAAACATCTCTGTCCGGGTCCTTGACAAATACTCTCCCTTGACTTCTTCCTCACTAAGTCGTGTCCCACAAATTTGGGCAGTGTTTTCTTCCTCTAATGATTTCAGATATTTAATGTCCACCCCCCCATTCCAACAAACAATATAAAAGTTAGATAGAAAAACAATAGAAGGATAGTTTTGTAATGATCTGACTTTTTTCTACCTTATATATTACAGTTACGATAATAACATATTCTAACAGCTTTTAGAGATTTTTATGTGACTGGCACTTCAAAGCCTTAAGGTCTTGTCAGGAAAACAGATGGAATGCTTAAAACAGTTTATAAAGAAAACATTTCCAAATTAAAGTGATGTAAAGAGTTGAAAGAACTGAGAAGAACTGGCAAGGCACTAAGGGATGACTTGGTGAGAAGTCTTTGATACCCTGAAACCTGAAGGAGCAGAAGAAGGCAGTTATTGGAGACCAAAGAGAGTTAGAGAGGTAGAAGAGGAGCTCTCATCTCATCAGGAGCCTTAGCCTTGGAGGAACTCAGACAGCGCCAGTGGTACACAGTCTGACCTCTTTCCTCCTGTTGTATAATCCCCTGTAAGTGGTCCTCATTGGCTGGACCCAACAAGAAACTGAAGAGCATGGAGGACCCAGACTATGCAGTCTGTAGAGGTCAGCCTGTGGGACCATGGATCAGGGAGGCGAAAGTGTGGAGGAGGAACTGTGAGTATTCAGGAGAGATGGAGAACAACCCACATGACACTCTACCTCAGGTTAGTCTCACTGCGCCCCTAAAAATAGTGCATATTTCGGTTGAGGAAATCAAGAGTCAGAGTGGAAGAGTGAGAGCCCAAGTTTAACTTGGGTTCAATTTCAACTCTGTCCACCACCTACAACCACCCACCCCTCCCACAGTTTCTATGAAAAAAAAGAAAGAAAAGAAAAGAAAGAAAAGGAAAGAAAAGATTGAAACAACTTCTATTGAACAAGAACATTCATTAGTTTGGAGTAAGTTTTGAAATAAAGAGCTCTGTGGTTCACAAACACTTTGAACAGTATTGCAATTGATTTTCACAGCTATACTATTGTTAGGCCTGAAAAGGAGCTTTATCCCCATTTGTAGACAAGGCGATTAAAGAAGAGTTTGTTTTCAGTCCTATAATCAGTGTTAGAACTGGCTCTGGAATCTAGGCTGTCTAAATTTCAATCCAACACCACCATCCCTCTCCCCCATCACCATACCACATTATTCAGTAGGGCGTGTGCATTAAAAAGTGTTTTACAACCATATCATTAATCTCTTGTAGTTACTGTTGGCCAACTAATTTATATAAAAATAACCTACCCATTCCACATGAGTTGCTTCACAACTATTTGTAAGCTCTGTTTTCATAATGTTTGTGTGTTTTGATTTGTGGATAATCCTTGGCCTACAAAGGAAATATTAATACATTATTAACTGATCCCATAGTACAACTGGTGATGACCTTTTCAAAAACTGAGATAAGCAGATGAGAGCAGCCCCATGCAAAATAATAAAGGTCACTCAGATTTTATCATTTAATTTTCATAATGCAGATGTCAAATAAAGCCCACTTAATAACATGTATATAATGGGAAAAAAAAAGAGATGGCACCATGAATTATATTAGTTGAACTGCCATGATGAATTTTAGTGAATATTCTCTACCTTGCACAAACTGTGAGGTTGATTCCCCATGAAGACAGGGAGTCTAATGAAGAAAATTGGCAGCCAAGTTCTTAGTTTCCATATATGAAATGCCCCTCACTTCACTCTCACCCCATTACCTATCATTCTCCTTATATGTGACCCAGCTGTACGCTGAGAATGTGAACCGTCCCAACATCTGTTATTTATTAATATTAATTCATAATAATAATATTAATTAATAACAAATTATATTTAGAAACCTAAAATAGTGATGTTTTGTCATTTCTCATAATTCTGTAGGTTGGCTGACTTCATCTAGACAGTTCTATTTCACTTGCACTCCACTTGGAGTCACTGAGGTGGCTTCCTTCCCCTGTGAATTTGGCCAGGACAGTGAAATCTGAAATGACCTCACTCACATATCTGAGACACTGGTGCTGGCAACCAGGTGGGGAGCTGTGGCTTTTGTCCATGTGACTTCTCTGACTCTCTCTCCATATGGCTTCTTCTCATTCAGTAGACTAGCATGGGTTGGTGTTTTGTTTTGTTTTGTTTTGTTTTGTTTTGTTTTGTTTTTTGTGTGTTGGCTGGTTTCCAAGAGAGCAAAATCAGAAGCTCCCCAGCCCATATGGACTAAACCCAGAACTGGCGCAATGTCACATTGGCCACATTCTATTGGTCAAACAAGTTATAAAGCCAGAAATAGAATCCACGCCTTGAAGAGAGGAGTGGTGTGCTCATATATGGATGGGAAGATTGTTGGTGTTCATCTTTGGCAGTATTGTCTCAGATCTTTTAGGATGTTTACTATCAAAAAACTAAACAAATGGAGAACAGAAAATAACAAGTGTTAGTTAGGGCGTGGAGAAATGGGAACCTCTGTGTACTATTAGCAAAAATGTAAAATGGTGCCTCTGTCATGGAAAACAGAATGGCAGTTCATCAAAAAATTAAAAACCTGAGTGGCTTAGTCATTTGGATATCCAGCTCTTGTTTTTGGCTCAGGTCATGATCTCAGGATTGAGCAATTGAGCCTTGTGTCATTCATAATTTCTAATACATGTACAGTATATTATTACTTTTTAAAGATTTTATTTATTCATTTGAGAGAGAGAGAGTGTGTGCGCATTAGTGAGGGGAGGGGTAGAGGAGAGAGCAGAGAAAGAGGGGGAAGCAGACTTTTCGATGGGTAGGGAGCCCAATGTGGGGCTCCATCCCAAGACCCTGAGATCATGACCTGAGCTGAAGGCAGATGCTTAACCAACTGAGCCACCCAGGTGCCCCTGTATACTGTATATTAGTTTCAAACTGAAATGAATATATATTTTCATCAAAATCAAACCAATATAAACCTGTTCTGTGAGAACAACTGAGGAGACCAGTGAAGAAGGAATGCCAAAGATGAAAAGTAGAATGTAAAAGGATAATAGGGCTTTATATTCAGGTTACCACAGGACCTTTTTCAACCTGGTAGTTGGTAGATGGTATCAAAGAGAAATCATGCATCATACTATGCATGTATTTATAATAAAATCACCCAACATAAATAAGTAAATCCCTATCATTAATAAATGATAATGAACAACATAATCCTAGTAAATCTTTTTATTTCTTAAAGATTTACTTATTTATATTAGAGAGAGAGCCCACGGAGTGGGGGAAGGGACAGAGGGAGAGGGAGAGAGAATCATAAAGCAGACTCCCCACTGAGTGTAGAGTTTCCTGTAGGACCCAATCCCAGGACCCTGAGATCATGACCTGAACCAAAATGAAAAGCCAGCTAACTGAGCCATCCAGGCATCACCCTAGTAAATTCTTTTTTTTTTAAACTTTTTTTTTAAGATTTTATTTATTTATTTGACAGAGAGAGAAATCACTAGTAGGCAGAGAGGCAGGCAGAGAGAGAGGAGGAAGCAGGCTCCCTGCTGAGCAGAGAGCCCAATGCGGGGCTCGATCCCAGGACCCTGAAATCATGACCTGAGCTGAAGGCAGAGGCTTTAACCCACTGAGCCACCCAGGCACCCCCACCCTAGTAAATCTGAATAATAAAATGAATCAAATAAGTTTATCTGAGTAGTAATGCTATAATTAAACAGTGGAACCCTCCTCAAAGTGTTGTTACAAAATATATTTTCATTGAGGAATTTGTCAGACCCTTAGAGATGTGATTTTTCCAGATTGATACATTCGAGTCTATCTTTCTCTTTTTCTTTGGCATGAAGAAGAAAGAAAATTCTTCTGATTGAATAATTATTTACTTTAGATCCTGCACATAAAACACATCTACTCTATGTAGGCTCACATATCTCATTGTATTCAAATCTTCCAAACATTAATATCCTCATATACAAAGTGGGACTGATAATCTCATAACACCACTTGTTCATCCAAGTTACTGAAAATATATATTTCGAGGATCAACTATATGAGAGGCATTCTTTAGATACCAAATAAAGCAGGTTAAGTCCCTGCTCACATAGCATTTATATTCTATAGGAATTAGCAGATTGTTTTTAAGTTTTTAAATATAGCTTCATAATTCAGTGTCTGATATGAAATAGTAAAAGAGCTTTGTAAGGAATGGAAATCTGCTGACATGATTGTGACTGAGTAGAAAGGGGACTTATCTCTTATATACCAGGTGGTCCAAGAAAAAATGCTGCATGGAGATACTGAAATAGATCTGCATGACAATATGGAACCAGCCAAATAGGGCTAGGAAGAATTCCATTCCAGGTAGAGGGAAGAGCAGGCCTTGAACATGAAGAATTTGATATAAAAATGAATTTTGAATTCTGGTAGGAGTAGGGGAGTATATAGAGATGTTGGGAAAATCTATGTAGAATGCAATACATAGAGTTTTAGGGGATGGGGGTTGTTTTGTTTTGGTCAAGGTAAGGATCTAAGTATTTTAGTCTAACTGCCATGGGAAAGCACTGAATGATTTTTATAGAATTCAAAGATATTAAATAATTTGCACTAGTCAGAGTCATTTTTCTCTTTTTCTGATACTTTCCTTATACTTTCTCTGTCCTGGAGAGAGGAGAAGGTCTTGAAATCTGTATTTCCTAGTTTCCCTTACTAACTGGTTTCCAATTTGTTTTGTGTAGAAGGCGGCACTGGACAGTTTGGAGGGTGAGGCACAGTAAAAAGTCAGCGTAACCCCACTCCTTCTCTCTATACAGCATAGCATCTTCAGAAATGACTACTTTCAGGGTTTCACTGCCTACTGAACAGCCTCGCCACTCGCATTGTGAAATGGCTTCAGCTCCTCAAGGCTCGTAACTCTACCTTTCTTTTTATCTCCCAAGCTATAAAGGTGATCATGGTTTCCTATGGATTCTAATCTCTTGGTTGTCTCATTTGTCACTTTTGTCCTATCAGCTTTTCTAATACCTTTGTAATAAATCATGAATATTAAATCCCCTGTGTTCACCTAGCACAATTCTCTTCCCTAACTGGTTCATTATTCAAGGTCAAGACAGATAAGCATATAGAAGATTTAGGATTTATTTCCTGTAGAGTCTAGAGCATACTTCTAGATCCCTTGCTCTTAACTTACTCTTAGTTTGGTGACCATGATATTCACAGATTGTTTGTTTTCTTGATGGTTTCCTCAACAGGATGTTAAGATTTCTAAAAGCCCAACTTTAAATATTTATTCCTGTATTACCAACACCTGTCACTCGATAGTCAGATATTGATGAACTGCTTCTCACTTTGTGATACGTAAGAATTCCTGGTTATAAGACCACATGCCTCATCTAATCACCCAATTTCTTCTTCTTTTTTTAACTTGTGTTTATTTATTTTAGAGAGCAGGGAGGGATAGAGGGAAAGGGAGAGAAAGAATCTCAGACTCCCCGTTGAGCATGGAGTCCAACAGTGGGTTCCATCTCACAAAACTGAGCTCATGACCTGAACCAAAATCAAGAGTCAAACACTCAACAGATTGAGCCACCCTAATGGAATTAGGACTAATTTCCATTAGCCCTGATAAGACAGTCCTTGCCAAGTATCTGTTTACATCAGACACTTGACAGAGAAGCCGTCTTCCTCAACATCAACAGACTATCTGGTGCCCTGCTACTTTGGACAAACTTTCTAGAGACCATAGACATATAGAGACTATATGTTCTATCTTCAATATATTAAATCCCTTCATTCCCTTATTGTTGGGATTCACAAACTTGTTGAATCCAAGATAATACTGAATGTTTCTCTAAAATTTAATTTGGACACAGTGTCATATCTTGACATCTTGAAATCATTAAGGTTAACTTCTTAGAAAGAATACCAAAATGGTCAACCATGAAGCTAGATCTGAATGGACAAAGCAAGACAATACTTTAAAGTGCATGGAGAGTGTTTTAAGCATCTTTGATCACGGTAACATTAATTTAAACATTTGCCACATTCTAGGGAAAATGCATTAATTTTCATTGATTTTTTTAAAGTGTTATGCATTAAAGAAAATATTAGTACTCATGTATATATTAAACATTTAAACCACAATATTTTATAAACTTTTCCATCCTATGAGGAAATTACTGAATCAACAAAATTAGAGAATTGCTTAATACATAAGTTATAGATGGCTTAGGGAGACTTATTTCCAACAGATTCAACTCTCATTTTTTGGAAGTTATGAAGTATCAAAGTTATAGATTTATTTTATCCAAACATTGTTCAAGCTCTATAATTATATTATGTGTCAGTATTCTAAAATAATACTTTAGTTGGTGGTTCTATGAATTTTTAAAAGCAACTTTGGTTTTATAAAACAAGCCCAGATGAGGAACTTTCCTTCAAAAACAGAGATGATTCTTTCTTAAATAGAAACCTCAAATGAAAAATAGAGATGAAAAGAGGTAGAGAGAGGAAAGGAGAAAGAAAATATGTGTCTAATTTTTATGGTTGATGTCAATTGTATTTAACCAATGTGTCTATAATTATCAATATACAATATGACTGATAACATTTCAAAACAAGAAAAATAAATCCACTGGCATATTTTGATAGAGAATAATTTTAGGATGGCAACATTTTCATCATATAGGATTAGCTGTTAGATACTAGGACATGAGAACAGATCGAAGCAATTAGTTATAACTTCTGCATCTGTCTGGTTTTGTTTTTGTTTTCTGTTTCTGCCTCTTCTTCCAACACTTCTGAAATACTTGTTTCGCCTAAAAAGCAAAAGTTCATTATTCACTTAAATAATTATTGCAGTTTCTCCATTCCCCTGGTAGAGCTAAGGTGTTTCCAAATCACAGATCAAGATGCATCCCCTGATTAAATACAAATTTACTTTGACATCTGGAAGTTAACAAACACAGAGACTTCAAAATTGTAACTTATCTTCAATAAGATACTGATCATTACTCCTTAAACACGTTAGTTTCAGAACATTTTCCTTTTAGTTGTGAAATATCAAGTCAACAGGAAGGGCTTATGTTAAAACACTAGCATGGATTCCAAACCTTCTCAAGGAGATGAACACTCAAAGCCATTAAAGACAAAATGCCCTATCAATTTGAATGACAACAATAGCTTGGCATATCCATTAGTGCATTAATACTACATGAAGCCATTACATTGTTTCCACATGTCTATTAATACCCTGTTTCCACATATCTATTAATATAATTAGTGATAATATGGAAAGCATTCAATATTCTTGAAGACTTAAAAAAGAGAATATTTTAAAAGGATTATCTTTAAGAATTAACGTAGAAGTTTTTTCTTATTTTTCTTGTCCAATAACAATAAAAAGTACTAGCAGGAAACTATCACCCTGCAGATATAGATTATTTGCACAATCAAGGAAGTATCCTGGAAGTTGAATAGATAGAACATCTTGTCCAAGATTAGGGTTCTAGGGGGAGATCAGTGTTTGAGTTGGGTTTGTATGCCATCTTAACAACTTATTTTTTCTGTGAACCAGGCTAAGTCACATGAAACACATTGAGTTTTCATTTCTTCTAAAATGAGGATGATACCATCTATCTCACAGAGTAATTATCACTATTCTAAATCCCATTTTAGGGCTTAGCACATTTGGAACATTGGATGCGCTTACTAAATGTCAACTTTTTATAGTATTATTATTATTTTTTAAAAGATTTTATTTATTCATTTGACAGATCATAAGTAGGTGGAGGGGCAGGCAGAGAGGGGGCGGGGGGGAAGCAGGCTCCCCGCTAAGCAGAGAGCCCCATGCAGGACTCGATCCCAGGACCCGATCCCAGGACCCGAGCCGAAGGCAGAGGGTTTAACCCACTGAGCCACCCAGATACCCCTATAGTATTATTATCTCTTAAAGTACTCACGATGATATCCAGTGGGATAGAACTATCTACATTTTGTAGGAAAAGTGAATTTGACCCATGTCTACACAGGCAATAAGTGAGTTTGGATTTTAAAGAGAGTCAGTACCTGGGAGTTGGCATATTTTAGCAGGTGCTGAACATAGTACTTGACAGAATAAAGGCATAGCAACTGCAACAACAGTTTAAAAAAAGCATCAATTTTTTTTCTTCAACATGTGTGTTTCACTCATGACTCTTCCCTTTTGGAGCAGCTTGTCAGACATGTAGGAGGGCAGCCAATAAGACCAGTAAAATAAAGGCATCAAAGGAGCTGGAGCCTGTCCTGCGGACAGGACATTTATACCATGTGGCTGGGATGTGATAATATTTGGCACTCTCATTTCAGTGTTATCAGGGATGTTCACGCTGAAGAATCTAGGCTAGACATCAGATCGGGGAGGTGAATCTCTTGCTCTAAATCTGGCTTCTGATCATTCATCTCACTAGTGGTTTGCTTTCATAAAGTGGAGAAAGGTAGGACTTTCCCCTTTGTGCTTGATTTTGGCTCTTGTTCTTGACTCTGACCCCTACTGTTTATCTCACTTCAGCTCTTGAAATTGTTCCATTCTGATAGCTACGTGTGTTGAGGGGCAAAGGGAGATTCAAGACCTGTCAGAGTCGCTCCAAGATAAAAGGGCATTTCGGCTACTGCTTCTGTAGTATCAGCCCAGAGCAGGTGACTGGTTTTGATTTTTCTAGGTCCTACCCCCAAGCCAGTGCACAGAATTCAGAATTCTGTCTTTATTTTTGTTTGTAACTTGGTCTGATAAATGTCTCATAGTATTACACTCAACCAGGACTTTATTCCCTACACACATACACACACACACACACACACACAAAGCCTAAAGCACATCTATATATTTTTAGTTCCAAATTTGGAGAAGTTTTGTTGTTTTTTTTTTTGTTGGTTTTTGTTGTTGTTGTTTTTAAGATTTATATATCTGAGAGAGAGAGAGTAGGTGCACAGTGGGGGAAGGGCAGTGTTAGAGGAGCAAAATCTCTGCTGAGACGGAGCCAGATGCCTGGCTTAATCCTACAATCCATGAGATCATGACCTGGGCCTAGACTGAGAATCCGCCGCCTAACCAACTGAACCAACCAGACACCCTGAAAGCAAAGAGTAATTGTAGCTGATAGTGATAATCTACTTTATTAGATATGTTTTTCCTCTTCTTCAAAACTATGAACATGATGTGATTTAGCAGGTAGTCTTAACTTAATTCAAGGAATCAATATAGTCAAGGCATCCCCTAAACAAAGTTAATGTGTGATAACTGGCCTCTGCAATCTAAAATATCCCCATAAACATACACCGTAATATACGTATAAGACATGGGGCAGAGCTAGGTGATGTAGTTTGATATCAGTGTGGTTTCCAGACATTGTTTGTTCCTACTTGCAATTTAAATGTATGGCTAGAAGCTGGTGTTCTCTACTTGGAAAGAGGCTGTCGGGTGTCTTTCTGGCTCAGATGTGAACACGACCCCCCGATCCTCACCACACTTCTGCAGAATCCTTACTATTTTATATGCCACCCTCTGGGGTAGCTTGAGAAGAAAGTTCAGAGAAAAGGTCATATGCTGGGCGGACAGCTTGCATCTGTCTAAAAGGCAACTTCATTTGTTTCCACTTTATGCTATTTTATTTGAAAAGGGGTGTTTAAGTGATATTTGCTTGCTTCTTGCTCTACTAGTGAGAAAAATCACATACTGGAGACAAACATGTCAATGTAAGGTCTCAAAGATTTTGAAATAGTTTCAAGTGTGATCTTAAAAAAAAAAGTAAGGCTTTTTTTTTTCCCTTCTGGGAAGACTTACTTATTGATGGAAGCATTAAATCAGTATTTCAATGAGATTTTTTTCCCTAGAAACTGACGGCAACCCTACATTTCCAGATTAAGCCAACTAATATGATAGGTGGAAAGTAGTTGATGTTTAATATCTAGTAATATTTAATATCAATAGTGTTCATCTGTTTCAAAAAGAGTGTTGTTTGTATGTGGTCCAAAAAATGCCAAACCAGATGATGGGTCAACCAAGTCAGCCCAATAGCCTTCTGCTCGAAGAGCATAACAAATTTCCTTTGTGTTGAAGCAGATATGCTGAAATATAAACTCTTATACATCATTGCTGATAATATTTATTTATTCAAATTTGGCACTTGTGTAATATTTGCCAAACTTGAAGTGCACACAGCCTTTGTGTTAGTAAATCTACAAGTATAATTTTATTCTACAGATATCTTTGCTCATTTCCAATAGTATGTATAAGAATATTGTGAAATTGTTTATGATTGTTACCTATTGATGAACATTTATAGTATTTTGAAGTTTTTCACCATCTAAAGAAAATATGGTACTTTATGAAATAGTATAATATATAGACTATAAAATGAAGTATATCTATATGTGGTGACAAGTGAAGACAATTGCATTTCCATAAAACCCATGAAAAAGGAACCATTATAGGGAGAAGCCTTAACAGTCCATTGAATTAAATTCTTTGGGTTTAATGTCTGACTCCATGTAGTGAGTAATCATGTACAAGTTACCCAGTATCTCTGAGCACCAGATTTTCCTCCGTTAATGTAACCTTCGTAATGGTCATATTAAGTAGGTTTTATATAAATTAAAAGAATTAATTCTGGGGAGTGGCATGGGTCGATAAAAGGAAATTTGCTTTTTAATTCTATGATCATTAAAATGTTAAAATTAATTATCACAGAATTATAAGACTTTGCTTAATATTCTTTTTTTTTAAAGATTTTATTTATTTATTTGACAGAGAGACAGAGATCACAAGTAGGCAGAGAGGCAGGCAGAGTGAGAGCGGGAAGCAGGCTCCCCGCTGAGCAGGGAGCTCGATGCGAGGCTGGATCCCAGGACCCTGAGATCATGACCTGAATGGAAGGCAGAGGCCCAACCCACTGAGCCACCCAGGCACTCCAAATTTTGCTTAATATTCAAAACAAAATTTGCAAAAGAAACTTTCTGCAGCAGGCATCAATTATTATAAAGTCAATGTGATGAATTAATGATTGGATTATGAACCATATTCCTAATGGCTTGAAACATTAGATAAATTCCATGTTTCAAGGTGTGCAATTGGTTCTGGGGATACTAAGTATAATGTTCATACCAGATTTTTTTTTTTTTTTTGAGATTAAGAACTTCTTAATTTTCTGATAAACATACTGGGTCTCCCATCCTATTCAGTGCATGTAGCCAAAGCACTGTGAAAAGTGTTCATGGCTTTCAAAAAATAAATTAAAATTAAAGGTTTCAAATGCTTCCAGGTTTAAAAAAAAGTGAAACTTTTACAAAGGACACTAGACATTTTTAATTTAACAAGATGACAAACAACATCAGTAAAAATAATGACAGTGCTTGTAACTAGGCAACTTCTCAACACATATTAACTGAAATGTCTTATCTCATTTAATCCTTCCTTACTATTTTATATACAAGAAATGCATACTAAGAAGATATTAAGCCATACACTGTAAGTATATATGCAGAGGTATTCAATCTAGGGTTTGACTACTTTAAAATTTTTTTAAGTAATCTTTACACCCAAAGTGGGGCTCGAACATACAACCTCAAGATTAAGAGTCGTGTGTTCTACCAACTGAGCCAGTCAAAAGCCCAAGATTTTACCTACTTGAATCGTCAGTCTGTAGAGGTTTCCAGTGGTTTTCTTACCATAGTGATTTATTCCCGTTAAATGACTCTGAATATTCATTCAGAAAGTTATTGTATATCTAAATCCATATGTTATGACATCTTTCCTAAATAAGTATTCTAACTTTATATATCCATGTCCCGTAGGCCAAGATAAAACTCATATTCATGTAACCAATAATAACACTATTAAAGACAGTAAATAACTGATCAACATGAATACCAAACTTCACTTCTTAGAATGCATAAATATAAAAAAATAGAAACAAAGGAAAAAATACCTCCTATCCAGTTGGAAGTTTGTAACATTAATTGAAACCCAGTTTTAATTATATTGAAAGGTTTTCATCTTTAAGTGCCTGAAGATGATAAAGCAAATAACAATCAGAAGCCTCAAGGAAAAAGATGTGTCACTTAACACTGGAGATGAAAGAGAGTAAAAATTGCATCGATATGGACACTCATTGTCTAAGATCTACATCTTTCACAGGCAGTTAAGCTTATAAATTATAAGAAAAATGAGGGGCTCCTGGGTGACTTAGTTAAGCATCTGCCTTTGGCCCAGGTCATGATCCCAAAGTCCTGGCATTGGACCCCCATGTTGGGCTCCCTGCTCAGCGAGGAGTCTGCTTCCCCTCCCCCTGCTCTTCCCCCCCCCCATTTGTTCTTGCTCCCACTCTCACTGTTTCTCAAATAAATTTTAAAAGAAGAAAAAGAGAAATTAGCAGAGGGGTGCCTGAGTGGCTCAATCACTTGTGATTTGGGCTTAGGTCCTGATCTCAGGGTTATGGGGTTAAACCCTGAGTCTGATTCCAAGCTCAGCAGGAAATCTGCTTGAGATTCTCTCCCTCTCCCTCTGACCCTTCCCTCCATGCTTGTGCTCTCTCTCACTCCCTAAAATAAATAAATCTTTTTAAAAGAATAAGAAAAATAAGCAGAACCATGTCTTTGCTTTTGGAAGGTGAATGGCTAAATGACAATCTCATGTTTTTTATTACTCATATTCATCCATCTCTTCATTTACTCCTCCACTCATTCATTCATTCAGGACCCATTTATTCATTAAATGCTTATTTAATATTCATTTGGTACCTGGAACTATACTAATTGCTTCAGGGGAAAAAAAAAAGGAGGGGTAGTCAAACAGACCCATTAACACTTAGACACTGTACTGTGATCTCCTTAAGAAGGACTTTAGGCTTTTGTATTAGGATGGGTGTGTTTGAGTCTGTCAGTCATGGTCATGACATGAAAAGGTGGTGCCCTCCAACCGGGTAGCTTGAGGAGAAGGCTAAAACAGACTATTTGGGAAGAATACCAGAAGCGTTCAGAAGAAGAAATAATAGATGCTACAGTACTGCAGGGCTTGTAACAGTGGGGAGATATTATACTTCTAGGCATGAGAGAGTCAGGATCTGAGATCAAAACCCGCATCAGCCTCCACTCTCAGCTCAGCTCAGAGTCTGCTTGGGAATCTCTCTCTTCCTCTCTGTCTCCCTCCCCCTTCCCCAGCGCATGCTCACACTCTTGCTCACTCACTCTCAAATAAATAAATAAAATCTTTAAAAAGTAATAAATACCAAGAACTTGTTCCTCACCTAGGTGCAGGCACACAGAATTTTTCCCTCCCCCACCATCTCTAGCCAACCTTCAGGGATGCATATGATAAGCTAGACTAATAAAGGTGAAGAAAAGGTGTTGTGCTCATCCGTGAATTGCATTATTAGTGACTTTTTTTTTGCATGACTATAGTCATAATCCCTGATTAGAAACGTCCATCTTTTTTTGTTAAAGTTTTGACAAACATCTAATCAATTCCACTCACTCATTCGGAGGGGTGCCTAATGGAACAAAGCTGAATAGAGAAAGGAGGAGAAACACGAAGACTGGGAGACTGGAGGGATTAGTTGTCTTTGATCCCAGGAAATGAATGTCATTTTGTCTCAGTGGAGTAATAATGAAGACCAGTGTGAGTGATCTGAAATCTAGGTAAAGGACACATGTCTTTTGAGAATATGAGGATCAGTTGAATATTACAATGGCAACTTTTGTCCTTCTTTTCCGCATACAACTTATCTTGACCAAATGTTAAAAAGTAGCATGCTATGTCCTTCTTTACTCTGATGTTTGTGTGTGAGTGTGTGCATACACTTGTGCACAAATGTGATTACTGAAAGTAAGATTCTGACTCCCACTAGTAAAAGTGTAATGGTGGTGCTACATTTAAAATAGCTGACATCATATTAAAACAACCAAGTCAGAAGTTGATTTTAAAACATGAAGTAAGGGGTGCCTGAGTGGCTCAGTGTGTTAAAGCCTCTGCCTTCAGCTCAGGTCATGATCCCAGAGTCCTGGGATAGAGCCCCGCATCGGGCTCTCTGCTCAGCAAGGAGCCTGCTTCCTCCTCTCTCTCTGCCTGCCTCTCTGCCTGCTTGTGATCTCTGGCTGTCAAATAAATAAATAAAATCTTAAGAAAAACATGAAGTGAGCCAAGATGTGTAAAGCCTTTGTTGGGGCCTGACATAAAATGACTATTTATCAAATATTAGATTCATAGCAGGGAGAAAAAAAAGGAACTGCATTTTCTCAGCTTCCTCATCTAAACACATCTGATGGTGCTTCATTTATTTTAAAACATTTTGAGCCCTCAAGTCACAAATTAGTAACAGATGTCAGAACTATATGGTGTCTCCCACAGATATGCTTGTGAGACCAGAAAGCGTGCTCATTTTGTATAAAGGCAACAATACTGCTTCAAGGAAGGGGCACGTATGTGTGGAAACCAAGTACTCTGAGGCTATTCTGGTTAGCTCTTTGGGAGGGAGGAGGGACTTTTGCACGACCTGCGTAAAACACTTGAATAATGACGGAGCTCAGTATAGATATGTGAAATGTCATTCAGATATTGCCTTTGTATTGAGACAGATATGAACGCACATTCCAGCTTCATCAATCATGGTGTGTAACCTTGGGCAAGTCAATTAACATTTCTAAGTCTGCTTCCTAATCTATAACATGTTTTTTTCTCACCATTGTGTATGAATTTTGAGAGGTTTAGGAATATTCTGTTTGGTTTTGTGCTCAGTAGCTTACTTAGGTAATCATGGAATCATCCTCTTCCTCTCCATTGTAATAATTAGTATATATTGAAATTAATATTTGTTACACACCAAGCACAGCACTAAATATGTTGGGCTTCATTCAGTTACTTAACCTTCATATCGTTTTCTTTTCTATAACATGCCTCCATGTGAGGACTCTATTAGATCATGCATGTGGCTAAAGCTAAAATTTGAAATAAGGTCTATCTGAGTGACTTACAGTGTTAGTAACTGCTTGATGGTCCAAATAACTTGTCCCACCTGACAAAGTATGCTTGATTCGTCTTCTTGATGAAATCAGCACAGACCCCAGGCCCTACTAGAACTGTAATATTGCCAGCAGTTCTAATAACTGACATTTATAGCCTTCTCAGCTTCCTATGGGACATGGACTATGTCAAGAATCCTACCTTCTCATTTTCTCTCTGATGACTTCTACTTCACTAAGACAGCATTCTCCTCACTGCACATGCTTTATTCACAACACTTTATTAACATATGTACTAAGAACCCAGTTGGTGCAAGCATCCTACACTAATCAAGATGATCTTCCTAATGGCTATCCATGCTGATTACCCTGAATCTCAACCCTAGGGGTCGATGTGAAGGGCCAGGTGAATCCTGCACATGCGGGGGAGGGGCGTGTCTTATGGAGAGGAACCTATAGTATAGGTAGCATAGGGAATCCTAAATTTTTTGAAAATATATAACCTTTAAGGTATACAATGTAATGATTTGATATACTTATGTATTACACAATGATAACCGCAGTAGGATTAGTTAACACCTCCATCCATTCACATAATTACTCTTTCTTTTTTATGGTGAGGACATTTAAGATCTACTCTTTTAGCAACATTCAAATGCATAATACAGTATGGTGGATATAAATATTGATGTTGAAATTGATATGCATAGAAGCACACCTTATTTATCCAATCATTCACCTATACACGGGCAGGTGGGTCCCATATCTTAGCTATTGTGACTAATGCTGCAGTAATGATGGGAGTGCAGATATATCTTCGATGTCCTGATTTCATTTCCCTTGGATGTATACCCAGAAGCAGGATTGCTGAGTCATGTGGTCGTTCTAGTTTTAATTTTTTGAGGAACCTCTCTACTGTTTTCCGTCATGGCTGCACCAGTTTGCATTCCCACCAGCAGTGCACAAGAGTCTCCGTTTCTTTCTATCCTCACCAATACTTGCTATCTCGTCTTGTTGGTAGTAGTCATTCTAACAAGCATGGGGTGATATCTTCTTGTCATTTTACTTGTGTTTTTTCTCTGATGATTAGTGATGATGAGCATCTTTTTATGCACCAGTTGGCCATTTGTGTATCTTCCTTCCTTGGAGAAATGTCTATTCAAGCCCTTTGCCCATTTTTTAAATGGTATTATTTAATTGGGTCATTGTCCATTTTTAAATTGGGACATTTTGCTACTGATTTATAGGAGCTCTTTTCAAGAATATTCATTCTTCTGATCCAACAACATGGAATGTCTTTCATTTATTTCTCCTTCTTTAATTTCTTTCTCAAAGTCTTATAATTTTGAGGGTAGAGATATTTCACCTATGAGATTTAATTTATTCCTAAGTATTTTATTATTTTTGATGCTCCTGTGTTTGTAACTATTTTATTTCATTTTAAGATATTTTCTTGTTAGTGTATAGAAAGGCAACTGATTTTGTACTCTGCAGTGCACTGGGCCAATGCCAACAGCCACATTTTTCTTTCCCAAGTATGATGCCAAAGCCCAAGTTTGTGGTCTCTCCGCAACCAGTAGACTGGGGGCCAGCCTTCTCTGCATGCTCACTAGCCGTCTGTGAAAGCTCACGCTCTCTGCTGGCCAGGACTGGCGCAAGGAGCAGGCCGTATAGGTTGGGGGTTTATGGGGGTGAGACGTGCAAAGTGCTTTGGTGCCTCAGGACCTGTTGGGTGGATCCACAGGTGAGCTGTACCCATTGCAGAAGGAAATATGTCCCTTTAATGCCCTCTAAAATTCCTATCTGCCACCCTCCCTGCCTCTGGAGAGTACCCAGTGCTCCGGTTGGGGCAAGGGAGAAACAGACGTCTTTGGCAGCATCCCACACAGCTGCAGAGGCAGGGGCATATACTTTCATGCTCTCACACTCTCACTTACCCCTGGGGGAAGAAACTGTGAGCCAAAGAAGGTCTTCTTGGCAGTGTGCTATGCCTCTTTGGGGAAGAGGTCACATGAACAAAGTCAAATTGTTCCTTTTACCCTCTTCACTGCATTCAACTTTGTTTGTGTTTGTGTGTTTATTTGTTTGTTTTTCTCTCTCTCTCTAACAGTGTGCTGGAACTTCTCCACTGTGCTCCTGGACTTCCACAAAGACCTTCTCGTCTGTGGGTAACAGTCTAAGACAGCACTCTCCAGGAGATCCCAGAGTGCTACAGTCGGAGGCTGGAGCTGATGTACAGGCCACTGCAGAGTCCACAGCCAGGACCGAGGTCCATCTGCCTGTTACCCGTTGTACAGGTAAGTGAGGCTCCCCCTGGATCCCATTGCTCTCACAAAGGCACTTTTGTCCGTGGGTGAATGCTAAATTGTTGTTGCTGAGTGGGGAATACAAGTGAAGGATGTCTTTTCTGGCCATCTTGCTGATGTCACTCCTCAGAAAGAAAACAATTGTATTGTTGAATAAGCATGCAACCAGAATGTGATGTACATCATAGGCAACGTGCTAAGAGATTGCCTAGGCAGATAGAAATCTCACCCTTTCATATAGCCAAGGAGATACAATGTAGCCATTGTGTATGTGTTCTTAAGATAAGCCATACCTAGTCCTCAAGTATGAAGACTTTACAGCACTATTACACATGCTTCATACTAAATTCACTCGGTAATTGGGATGGCCATCTCTGTTAATTAATTAGCTTTAACTAGAGGAAAAATAAATTCTTCATGTGTTTATGATAAGAGCTATTTTTACATTGCTATGAAGGAGAGCACCAAAGTTAGGGTCCTTACCCCACCACAGAAACTGGGAGATAAGGATGCTCTCTATCTTCCTTGATGATTACATTTCAAAGAAATTGTTCCCAGGTTCTTGAGAGACATTCCTGAGTTATAAAGCTAGCAAGAGACATATTTAGCTTTCTGAAAGATTTATATGCATTTCAAAAAGACAGAAAAAGAACTTAGAATGACGTATATTTTAAAGTAAATGCTCTAAGATAAAAGGAGGGCTTTCCCTCCCTTATTTTCAACCAGGAGAATTAAGCCTTTTATTTGTAATTTGCATTTGTCCTTATAATACACACACTCATGGATATCCACACACACACATATGCACGTGCATACATATACATACACACGCATCCATGTATATAATTATAAATTTTATTCTGAGCCATTTGAAGGTAAATGGCAGATCCCTATCTATAATATATTGATGAATTTGCTTAATCCTAGAATATACAAAATGTAGTGTCAGAATTGTTAACCTATATTACTGTAAAATAAAACACCTCTTAACTAGAGTTCAATATTTATTTACAGTTCTATAAGTATTATGTTCAAAATTATTTTCTGTTCCCCATTTTGGTGAGATTGTGATATTCATTTGAAATATGGTTTGATTCATTTGTTTTTGTGATTTGGGGGTTTGTACCCAGTCTTGTTAATTTTTTAGAAATTTGTCATTCTAGAATGTACAACACATAAACATGGTTCCAAAAGTCAGAACTGTACTGAAGGTATAGCCAGAGAAGCGTCCTCATCCCTCTTCACATTTCTTTTGTCATTTTCACTTTGTTCTCACCCACTCCCTGTAGATAAACTATCTCACTAGTCTGGACTTTTTTCTTCGTTTTTTAAAAATAAACAGACAATTTTTTATTTTCCTATTTCCTCTTGTTCTTACAAAAAGATAAGCATGATAAAGATACTAATATACTTTGTTTTTGCACTTAAGAATATATCCTAGAAATCTCTTTTTATTTATTCATAGAATTTCATTTTTTATATGTAGCTACATAGTAGTCCATTGTGAGGATGTGACAGAATTTTGTCAGCTCCTCATTGTAAGGACATATAGGAGATTATAAGCAGTTGTGAACAATGTTACAATGAATTTCTTTATGCCTATGAGTCTAGGTATTGTTGAGTACAATTTTAGGGTACATTTCCTCTCCTTTTATAGCAAATGTAAGCAAGCCTGTTAACAGAAGCAGCCCAGGTGCAGTGTAGGACCTCACAGTGCTGTGCACTATGTTTTCTCATTTTCAGAATTTACAACTACATAATCAATCCTGAGAAGTGGTCTGGGTGCAAGAACCATGAGAATTGGGGCCTTGCAATTTTGACATACTCAGAAAGATGTATAGGAGCATAAGAGGTCCACTGTGAATTGTCTCCCGTATCTTCTTATGTGAATACTCCATAGCACCTCTTGAGACTTGATTAGGTTCTGCTTCTCTGTTCTACTTCTTCCATCAAAGCACTTGATATTTTGCATTATAATCATTGATTTTCTTGCCAATCTCTCCTTCCTTGAGAAAAGTGAGTACATCTTATTGAACTCCTATCAAATGCCTGGAGCTCTTTTAGATGCTTAGTGATACAGGGATGAATAAATACAGGTAAATGAACGTATGGAAAAGATTAAAAGTTGAGGAGTACAGCTAGCCTATACCTTATTCATCTGGGTTTTACTATTTCTCATCCCAGATGCTTCGTATACAGTGGTGCTTATTAAAATGCAAATTATTTCCCCCTACTCCTCCAGGAATTTAGAGACAGAGGACTATAATCTGCTTGTTACCTCTCATTCCAAGAGAATCTGAAGCAGGCAGTCCAGAATCTTATGTAGAGGCTGATTTTCACCTAAGTAATTGGCCTTTCTATGCCTTAAACTACATATTATGATAAGAAATATCTAAAATATCTTGAGGGTGGAAACAAGACTTTCTGATGCTCCTCTTTTGGAGGGTGCATTGATACTGATATTAGAGGTATCACTGATATGTTCATTACTTCATGAAAGAATAGGCCAAGTGATTTTCCATTTGTGGCATTAGAAAAAGACACACATGCTAGGTTCCGACTACATAAGGATATAAATTATGTAGCCTTTATTTTTAGGGTCAGTTAAACCTTAAGCAAAATGTGGGTTACTGAATTTCGTTCTGAGCCATTTGAAGGTAAACAGCAGATTCACCTTCAATAAGAGATTCTGCTGTGGAAATGACCTTTGTCAAAGAAAGGACCTTTTATAATACCCTTGGTGCTTCCCATGGAAAGTCGCAATAGAAGATGTTTACCCATGTTCCCTTAGCTTAGGGAACTACCTCTCGCCCACCTCACATGTTTTTTGCAGACTGCCAATCACGGTGGCTGCGGGTATAATGAAGGGACTTGACGTAGCAAACAGGGTATCCTTTGTGTCCACAGCTCCCAGTCTGATCACGGTAGACATGACCAGAGCAGTGCTCTTCAGATTCATTTCAAAGTATAGTAAGTCTAGTAAATCTGGGAAGGGAAGTTCCAAAAACCACTTAAACCTAGGTCTACTTTTGGACATCTTCCAAACTGCATGAGTAAGGTCTTCTCAAGAATGAAATCTGCACAGAAGGCAGCAGCACCAAGAAATGCAGGAGAGGCAGAGCTCAGCAAAAATGTTTGGAGCGCCTGAATCCGGCGGAGCCACAAGTGACTATCCCTTAACTGTTGAGTTATATAAGCCAATAAATCTCTCACCATCTTTTCCTTTCTATTTTATTTTTATAAACTTTCTTAAATTAGTGGACTTTTTGAATTCATTAGAGAGGGACATCTTATTTAAACTGCCTTAAGCAACATGACTAAAAATAAACATCTAGGATTCCCTTTGCTAGTTATACCATTTCTCTAGAACTGTGACCTCTTCTCTTAGATTTTATACTAAGACTTTTGTGGGCAAAAAAACACACACAAAAAAGTATATATGGAGGTGAGGCTAAAGAAATAAAATAGGTACAATGTTAGATAGTATTTGGGTCATGAAATAAGAGACAAAAAAACAAAGTAATCATGAGAATAATGGTCAGGGGGACAGAGTATGTGGGTTTTAATTCTATCTCTTCATTTAATTTCTTATGGCATTTAGTAGAAATAAGGTTTATTTACTCAAATAAGTAGAAGGTCAATCAACCATTGATTCCAGATCAAGTTCCTAAATTTCAAAAAAATTTTTAAAAAAGTCTACAGAGATAAAAATGAGGCTCTTTACCCTATTTTTTAAACATAGATTTTAAAAATAGATTAAGAATCTTAGATAAAACTGGGGAAATCCCTGCCTGAGCCGAAGCATCCTCATATTTTTGCTAATATGGGTGCTCTTATTTGCACTAAGCCGGATAACTTTGGCTTCCTCATGTAAATAAAAAAGGTTATGATCTCTGGGTTGTATATGTTTTTCATTAATAATAAATAGCTAGTCAATTATTATTTAATAAACTCTGTGGGTTTGGAAGACCACGGCCAGATGGTCCTGTGGTTCCTGACCTTTATTTCCCCAACAAGGACCCTTTTATTATTTTCTGCTCTCTTTTGAAATATTTCAAAATAACCTGAGGAAAAGTTTGTGCTTTGGTAACTTATGGATTGGAGTTTTGCTTCTATACCTAGAAATAACCAGTTTAGTGTTCCTTTGAACCTTAGTCTCATCACCTTTAAAATGGGACTGCTGGTAACAATAGCATAGAACTACCATAAAGTATAAATGAGATTTTTGTTGGGCCCGTTGTTGATGTTTTGTAAATGTTAGTTTTCCTTCTGGCTCCAAAATTTTTTGATATCTCATTTCTGTGTTGACTGTAGTACATTACAAGTCTTGTAGGAACACAGGCATCAACAGGATTAAAAAGAAAGTGCTTTTTTGAAAATGGGTGAGTAGAAATAGTAATGGAACACTAATGGAATTTGAAATGTATTGCACAAGGCTATACGGCCAAGACACGTTGTTCACGTAATGAGTACATATACTGAAAGAGAATGTCATGGATTAAGTAGTACAAATACCCAACTGTCACAGAGTGTCTAGCATGAAAACTTTAATTAAACCTCCCTTAATTTAGTGTTAACATTTAAAATTCAAGAAAGCAAAGATTATCTGGCCCAGGGAAGACCTTTAGTAGGTATATATAGCAGATCTGATATGCAACAAGGTACGGAAAAATATGCCATGAGTTTCTTTCTATAAGGCCACCTGTATCAAAGTGAGACTTTTTCAAAAAAGGGCAGGGGACTAAGGATGTTTCTGAAAAAGAGATCAGACTAAAGCTTTTTCTGAGACCTAAACGAGATGAAAAATAGATTATTGTAACTTTAAACCTGCTAACTTACCTTGAGAAATGTCAAAGTCTTTGTGTGTTTCACAAATTATCCATAAAAATTGAAAGCTTTTGCAGACAACTTTGGAAATCACTTAAACTTCCAGAAGATAAACGCCTTTGTAAGGTTAACATGTAAGTACGTAGATGCTCCAAGCGGACTCCGGTTTTCCAAATGTGAATTCTTTTCCAAGGCTGTCATGGGAATCCTATTACCGATCCTTTCAGAATCAGAGGAAATCTAGGGACACTCTCCCAAGAATAATTTATATAATTTATATTTAGACACATACACAGATTTGTTCAGGGTCCTCGGAAACACCTGCAAGTTCGCAGTGTCACTTAGATGAATAGCCTCTGGTTTATATATCCTCTGATAATTTTGGCAATTGTTTCAATCCATTGATAAAGTTTATATCAGTAATCGAACACCACAACCCCAGAGAGGATTCCCAGGAGAAGTGGGCACAAGCAGGCTAAAGGATCCTATATTCAGTTTTGTCATGTACCCAAACAAGGCCATCCCCGAAGCATGCAAGGCCCCGAGCACTGGACTTGATGTGTGTTCTGGCCCCGGCTCATGACACTATTTGTCACTGTCAGCCTGGTGGCTCTGAGGCCCTGGAGGGGATTTAGAAAATTTCAAAAGGTGCTCTAAAGTATGGATGCCCCTGGGGCACAAAGCCCCAAATACAGGCCCCACCTGCCAGGTTCAAGGAAACACTCTATCCAAGAATTGATGAGTCTCTAAGAGAGACAGACACTAAATAATTTACTGGAATATTGACATGTTGTATAGAACTTCAGTTTCACAGAAGCAGAGAATAGAATGGGGTTTGCCGGGGGCTCGGGGGAGGGAGACCTGGGGTGATGTAGGTCAAAGGGTACAAGTCTTCAGTTATAAAATGAGTAGGTTCTTAGGCTCTAATCCACAGTATAGTGACTATAGTTCATCACAGAGTACTACATACATGGAAGTTGCTGAAAGCAGAGCTGAAGCATTCTTACCACACACACGGAAGAGTTAACTGTGTGAGGTAATGGATGTGTAAATTATCTTGATCTTGGTCATAGTTCTACAATATATGTATATCAAATCATCACACTGTATACTTCAAATATATATAATTGTATCATCGGTTATTTCTCAATGAAGTTTTAAAAACTGTTAAAAACTTTACTGAGAAAAAAAAAATCCTTGCTCTATTGTGCTGGCAATGGCAAAAGGAAAAGGTCTGGATTTTATTATTATTATTATTATTTTTGAAGATTTTATTTATTTATTTACCAGAGATCACAAGTAGGCATAGAAGAGAGAGAGGAGGGGAAGCAGGGTCCCTGCTGAGCAGAGAGCCCGATGTGGGGCTCAATCCCAGGACCCTGGGATCATGACCTGAGCTGAAGGCAGAGGCTTTAACCCACTGAGCCTCCCAGGCACCCCTGGATTTTATTATTTTTATAAAATTATTTCTTTAGGGCAAATGCTATATGGCAGGCACTGTGCTGGGCACTTTCACTTTGGCTCTATCAGTGGTTTTCAACCAGGAAGGATGGTGGTGTTGCCTTCTGAGGGACATTTGTCAATGTCGGGTGACATTTTGTTTTGTTAATTAGGAGGAGACTGTTACTGGCATCCATTGTGTAGAGGCCAGTGATACTGTGAAACACTGTGACACACAGACTAGCCTCCAACAGCAAATTTTCCAGCTCAAAATGGTAATAGTGATGATCTGGCAAAACACTGGTCCATATTATTTTATTATTTTATAGGACTGCATCAGTTAAAAATCTAAGTATCTCCATATTCTATGTGTAAAATTGGCATATTAATTAAATTACTCCTATCACTCAGATTTTTTAAAAAGGCAGGTTAAGCTTCTCTACAAGGTCTGTTCTACTCTCCACACAGCCCCCAGTTTTTAGCTTTTATTTTATCTCATCTTAGACTTCATAAAAGGAACGGTATGAGTATAACTTGCATAGTTCTGGGCACCCCTGTTATGCCTGTGTAACATGATCTCCCACCATCAAATTTTGAAACGGTCCCAGATCTGCCTACCTTCATTCATACATTTTGTTTTATTCGTGGACTGGGGATTTAGTTTCTATTGTAGAATGGGGCCTCGCAGTCTCCCTTTGAATGGAACGCTGAAGAAACTACAGCTTTAATTAAAATGATAGTATCGCCATTTAAAGGCTAAAATACCTACAAGGACACAAGTAATAATGGCCCAGGTTTATGTGGGGCCGGCCATCCCAAGAACGCTTCTTACGTGCCTGGCTTGCTTTGAGAGGGAGGAAGCCTGCTTTTCTAAAGATATGAAGTCTGGATCTGATTGCCTCTGTGAAAAACATTTAAAGAGGGTTAGGCATCTCTGGCTGAAAATAAAAATGACTTTGTGTTAGAAGTTTCATAGTATGACTCCAACAGAAGTCCCACTGACTTTTCCTGAGCAAACTTGTGCAGGACCCGCAGACTGTTCAACAATACGGATGGCGCAGAGTTGCAGCAGGAATAGGGCGGGTAGAATCTGTGATGCATTGCATGAAGGGTGACATGAACAAAGGAGGGAGTTTGCGGGAAAAAAAGCCAAGTGATCAAAAGAGCATATGAGCGTATGAACCCCCTAGTCCTCATTCCCAGCTAATAATCTTACATCTTATTTTACCAAGAAAACAGAACGTCCACATAACCAAACCACCCTGTTTATCCACCTTTCTGTGTAGTCCCATGGATAGGTCTGTGCTCTCTCCTCTTAATTTGGATTGATTGTCTTGCTTCTCATATAAACCAGTCCTCTCACCAATCTACTAAATCCCATCCCTTCTCCTCTTCATTTTCATCATCGAAGCAACCCTCCTATTTTTCTTTGCTACATTCTAATACCCCTCCCTAGTGGATTTTCTCCAAGCTCACATCAAAATGCTTTTAATTTTCCCACAACAAACCATCTATTGCCTCTTCCCATCCTATCCCCTACTTCATTTATCCGTGGCCTTTGTGTCAGATCCTAGAAAGAATGATGCTGGTAAAATGTAAATTAGAGGGCGCCTGGGTGGCTCAGTGGGTTAAAGCCTCTGCCTTCATCTCAGGTCATGATCCCAGGGTCCTGGGATCGAGCCCCACATCGGGCTCGATGCTCAGCAGGGAGCCTGCTTCCTCCTCTCTCTCTGCCTGCCTCTCTGCCTACTTGTGATCTCCATCTGTCAAATAAATAAGTAAAATCTTAAAAAAAAATGTAAATTAGATCATGTAACCACTGTTCAACACTCCAAATCCCATCTCATTTGGGATAAAAAAGCAGTATATTTATAAGGGTCAGATGCCCCCCAAGGACGTGGCCTTCATCTGCTTTCTGACCTGACTTCCCACCCTTTCTTCCACTCCCTTATTCACCTCTCTTCAATGATATGTGTTTTTTTTTTCTTCAGTTGCCATAAATGCTCTGACCTTTTCCTACTTCAGGGTCTCTGTATTTGCTGTTCCCTCTACTGGAGACCTTCTTCCTCCAAACAGTGAGGAAGATCACTTCCTTGCCTCCTCAGATCATTGTTAAAACACCCACCTTGTTGGTGAGGCCTTCCTTGATGACCGCACATAAGATGGCAGCCCTCGTCCTTGGGCATTCTTTATCCTCCTTCCGATATTTCCTTCTTTTCCATTGTGTGGGTCACAGTCTAATGTGTTATATATTTATTTGATTGTTTTGTTCACAAGAATGGAAATTCCAGGAAGGTAGGAACTTTATGGTCTGTCCCATTCATTGCTTTATCCTCTCTACCTACAAAAGTAGTTAGCACGTGTTTGACCGGGGAGAAGATTGGGATAGGGTGGTAAATAGTAACTAGAGAGAGGGTTGGCAAGAATGGAATCTGAACAAAGGGCCTTAGTTCAGGGATATCACTTTGCAATTGCTATGGCTCTGTGAAACTGGAATTTTCATCTTCACTCCCTAGTGAAGTGACATCTGTCAAGCATTAAGGTATATTTGGGTCCATAGACATGCGTCCTTTCCATAGGTAATGCTGAAAACAGTGATGCATGTGTATACTCAGGAAACTTCAATTCTTGCCCCTGTATATTTCTTCCTCTATTTACACCTTGCATCTCTAGCTAGAATCTGGAAAAATGTGATCTCTTGTGCTGTCACAGTGCCTAGATATTTTCAAATCCCAAAAAGAGCCTGAATGGGACAGTTCTGATGGACCTGTGTACCACTTACTTGCATGTGGGACCACACTGCTTTTGGAGGCAGAACCCACCATCCTAAGCAAAGAAATGAAAGAAGTCAAGGTTAACCTAGGAATAAAGTCTTGGTTTTCAGATGCCACAAGATTCTCAAAGAGGAAAAAAAGTATTCATACTGCTCTGGGTATCAGAGCTTTAAGATGCTCTGTGACAGCGTTGGAGACACTTTTGTGTTGCAGTCTGTTAATAACCTCTTGGACACAACAGCTTAACTCAGACTCCCGGAAGCCAAAAATGCTCTCCCTGGCCTAGCCAAAGAGGCCCCCCCTTCCGTGCAGTGTTTAGAAAAGCCAGGCAAGCAGAGGCTTAAGAAGGGTCAAGGATTTTAATTACACCTCAGTGGTGATCAGAGTCCTTCTCACCTAAGTTCCTACAGCCTTCTAAAGTTCCTATTCACTATATATCTGTTTGAAAGGGGAACAAACTCCCTGTTCAAGAACAGAACGAACATTCAAGCATGAGACCTAGGGTCCGGGACACCATCCTCTGAGGACAGAAGCTTGTGTGTGCTCCCACACACTGAAGCCCTCTGAGGCCTCAATGAAGGTTTCAACAGCCAGAACGTAGTGTCTGGCTCTGCCAGACATCCTCTTGCCACAGAGAGCCATTGCATATTTCTCTAGAGAGGACTTCAACTCCAAAGACCCAGGCTGAGTCTAAGTGTATCCTGACCATGTGCAAGACCCCCCAGTGCATGTGAGAATTTCCCGAGGAAGCAGCAACTATAACAGAAGCATAGATGCCCCATTAGACATGTGAATATATCTGTTTATTTTGCATTTGGTGTCTACTGTTAGTTTTTGATATCCAGGTTCAAGCAGGTAATGAAAAAGAGAAAAAAAAAAAACCAAAACAAAACAGCAAGCGCATTTGAAAGAGCTCCTGAGATCTCCCAGCAATCCTTAGAGCTGGGACACATTTATCTTGGTCTGGCATTAAAATATAAGGGCGAGTATTAGCAAAACAAAATTTATGAACGCTGCAGGATACTCATTTCAAGGACATCTCTCTTGACCCCCGATAGCACCATCATAAACTTGATGCCAAGTAAAAACAAACTTTACGTTGTCCATGCCCCCACCCTCATCATTATATTTCAATTGACTTCTATTTATTTATATATCTGGTGTTTTAATTTATTTATCGGTTACACTTCCAGCATCAAGTAACTGAAGTGATAGATAAACTTATGATCAAAATTTTACTTGAAGAGGGTATCATCAGGAAATGGGGGCTGGGACAATCCTGGGGAACTTTCTTTCAGCCATGGTGAAGCCTAAGGGACCTTAGAGGAAGGAACAGAGTTCCCCTCTGGGCCAGTAAACAGCAGGGGTCATCTTAGCCTCTCAGGAGATAGTGTGTTTCTGGAAGGGGAAGCACCTTTCTCGCTCATGGTTCGCTGATGAGAGGAAACTTATTTCAGCATCCTTTGTCCGTTTTCTTCCTCACAGTTTCTGAAAATTTCTACCTAATGTGACATTTGTCCTCCCAACACTCCTGGGAATGACTACTATATATAGCATCAGATTATGAATCTACACTTTTGATGACATCTTTTTCTTTAACAAAATTTTATATAAGGATAACCTATGGAGGCTAAAGCCTTACATAATCCGCCTTCTCACCAAACATAGGAATGTTATCATTAATACACAGCAAATAGTTTTTTTTTTTTAATGGAAGAGTGGAATTAAGAGCCTTTATTTGTGTTTTCTTTTTCTGATACCAAAAGTCTCCGTTTCCCTTTCTGCTGAGCTGCCACCTGTCCCTACCAGATGCCTTCTTTATTAATCCTTTGACAGTGACCATTGCCAGTTCATTCCCTGAACTCTCAGGGTTCTTAGCAGGTAAAGTTTCTTTCCTGAAGTAATTCTCCCTCCCCCATCCTCTCTCTCTCTCTACTCTGCCATTTTAGTTGTCTTGGTATACCCACGTTTCCTTCTGCAAACTACATTCATGGAAGGGAAGGGATTCTAAAATCCTTGTTAAATTGGTTTATGTGCTCCCAAGAAACATTGCCTCCTCCTCTATGATTGGTTTTCTGACCTGGAGGAAAATTGTTTGACAAAAACTATGATCCCAAGGGTGCCTGGGTGGCTCAGTCAGTTAAGCATCTGACTCTTGGCTTCAGGTCAGGTCATGATCTCACAGTTGTGAGATCGAGCCCCATGTCAGGCTCTGTACCTAGCTCAGAGTCTGCCACAGATTCTCTCTCCCTCTCCCACCACTCTTCCCACTCACTCTCTCTCTCTACAATAAATAAATAAAATATTTAAAACAAAAGGCCAAAAAGCAACAAAAAAAAACTATAAGCCAAATTCCCCCTTCCATTCTGGAGGAAAACAAAGAAGCCTATAAGAAAACTAAACTGATGATATATAAATAAATAAATAAACACACACACACACACACACACACACACACACCTTTAAATATTAAAATACAGTAGCAGTTTTGTATTTGTCTTTACTTCCTTCCAAATTACATCTGTTCCATAAATAGGTTCTGATCATTATACTTTTTTCTTTTTTGGTCTGTCTGAAAATTATGTAACATGATCATAAAAGCAAGTGTTTCTTTGTCCAGTTTATTAGAGAAAAGTCTCCCTATGTCCTCATGTTCTCATGTTGAAGAGATATTCAACCCCTAAATGGAAAGCACTGGGAACCTGTGTCTAATTCTGAAATTGAAGAGGCAAGATATATAATTATTTATTACTTTTTAATCCCATCAGAGCTTCATTACCATGTGACCTTAAACTGATGATTTAATTTCTGAGTCTTACATTTCTAGTCTAGAAAAAAGTGACTGGTAAAACCATACCTCATAGGATTGTCTCAGATTTAGAAAGATAAATTAGGTCAAAAAGACACCTGATACACTATTTAACATAAAATAGGTACTCAGTAAGCATTAGATCCTAATGCCCATAATAGACACAAAAGAACTTTTCTGTAAAGGATGGTTCCATGGTTCAAACCAATACTTTGGACTTATGTCATTCTGTTCTGGTTTATTTTGAGGACTTACTGAAATAATGACTGTAAATATAAATACTGCTCCTGACATAAATGAAGCTCTTAATAAATGAAAGTTATTATATTTCATTATTTTTGCGTTACATAACCACACATTTCTTTCTATTCTCCTCAATAAGTCTGCTTGAAGAGGTGAAGATCACCCTTGAGTCAGATGATTCATCAGATCATGGAAATCCCTGTGTCACAATTAGAACTTTTGGCCCAGATCACGCAGAAAATAGGGAATGGAGACACCCATAGCATGGAGACAGGAAAGGTCGATTATAGAAATCAAAATGTGCCTCAATTTTCCTTATCATCACAATCTCTACAGCTCTTTGGGAACTCCTCAAAGGCTTGATGTGAAATGAACAGATGTCCTGCCTTTTAATTTAATTTCTGCATAATTTTATGCAAGGACTAACCGTTTTTCTTAAGTCATTTTTATTACAGTTCATACAAGGAAGAGCTCTTGCAAGTAATTACTTCATAAAACTTGAGGGAATAAATCACAGAACTTCAGGATTAATAGGAAATAAAGGCATGAATCTTCCTTACTTGCCAGAAGAGAATCCCCTGAAATAATATGCTAAAATCATAGAACACTAAAGAGAGACAGAAGTAGAATGAAAGATCTCCTTTCCCAAATGCCTTATTGTGTCTACCAGAGAAAGTGAACCCCATGTAAGTTAACTGAGCTACCAAGTCCACAACTGGCATATGTTCTTCAGCCCATGCCATTCATAGGCTTCAATCTTCACAAAATGTGGAGATAAACATTATTAAATTTGGGGAACAGAAGTTATGTAATGTGGCAATGGACCTCAGTAGTCATTGAGTAAAATAGAACTAAAGACATAAACATCAAGAGCAGTGGTAGGGGATTCGCTGAGGATTCACTGAGGACTCAGTGATAAAATTTGCATGTACCTAGTTTGCAGTAGGCATGTTGCATGCAATTTTTTAACCATTGGAGGACCATTTCTATGACCTTTTTTCCACAAGCATCAACTTATCCTAAATGAGAGTTGAAAGGCAAGGAGAGTCAGTGCCATTGGTTCCAAACTCAGATGCTGGGACTGACTTGTGGAAAAACCGGGAAGAAACAGACAGTTGTTAGCTTATTCTAAACTCTGTTAAAAAAAAAAAAAAAATGTTTGCTACAGTGTAACTCCAATTCCTTGGAGACCCACTATTTCACTTCTGAGAAAATTTCCCTCAGGCATATGTGGGGGGAAAGGAGTTTTTGAAAAAGCATATCAGCCCAGTTATATTTACTAGAGTATAAGTGTTTGTCGAAAATAACTGAACTGTCAATACACACTAAAAGAGGGTATTAAGAAGGAAAATGTAAAGTTACATGAGGTTGTCAAAAGCACAATAAATTGCGCTATAAATCTGGTCAGAATTTACTTAGGAGATCTTCCCACTGGAGAACTGAGCTTTTCTAGGCAAGAAAGGCAGACAAATTAGAACAATTTAGCCAAAACAGCCCTTCAAAATAATCTAGTTCAACATTAAGTTCTACATTCGAAAAGAGCCAGTGAAGTGAAGTGATTTCCAAAGGTCTTTATTTGCTGGCTCAGGAAAGATTAGGACACACAATCTGTCACCCCAAATCTAGTGCTCTTTTCACTAATCCAGGCTGTCTGCAAGTGTTAGCTACAAATGAAATAGATGATGATGGATAGATGGCAGATAGATAGATAGATAGATAGATAGATAGATAGATATTGGATAGATAGGTAGGTTTTCCAAAAATGAAACTTTAAGGAATTCCAAACTGTAAGAATGTAGTATTAAGATAGAAGCAAGGGAAGGAGACCATGAAGAAAGAATTTCAGTATTACATGGAAAGTTAGGCAGAAAAGAGGAAGGGAAGGAATCCAAGGATAATCAGAGCTTAAAGAAGGACTAATTAGCAATATTGACTTTGAGGGTGAAAAAAATGAAGATAAAATGGTAAACAGAAGATGTATTATAGAGAAGATTGTCTTGTTTTCTATGCCTTGCCATCCTATTTAAAGTTGGGTTAGGTGGCATGGAGCCCGACAAATGCATACCTGGGCGGGGGGAGCTGGATATGTGTTCGTGTTTTAGGAGCTCACTGGTCTAAAGGTAGAAGACTGTCAGTCAATTGCAGCCAATTGGTGTGTACAGAGATGGAGGCCTAGCTTTGCCAGGTTGTCTCATTTTTTCTTGAGAAGCAGAAAATCTGGATTGTTTTGCGACATATTTCACTTTTGCTAGAAACATGCATGGATAAAATAAAACGTTTTTCTTAGTGGATTCAGTGCATTGTTGTCAGAATGGGGCAGTTGAGAGTGAAATCTCCAACTTAGCAGACCGGATGATCTCTTCTTTCCCCATGTTGTCTAAGAAAGGACTTTCACAGAAGTATTGAGAGCCAAAGATGGAAAGTTGGCCAACGCTACTATTTAGAAGTAGGCAAAAGAGAGAAGTCTGAAAGAAAACAAAGAGTAGTGAGATGAAAATAAAGAGATTCATAGAGTGGAGATGAGGACATTTAAAGAAGATGCAGCCAATTACATCAAATTCAACCAACTATTCATGAAATCAAATGGAAAATGACCATTGAATTTGTATTTAGTATTTGTATTTATATTTAGAAGTTTGATATTAACAAAATGAGATTTCTAAGTGTTTGGGCAATGAATGAGGTTATGGAAAAGACAGAATTAGGAACTATCTGCTCTTCTGAGTCCACTGGGTCCAATGAGATTGAGAGCTCTAGAGGTTTGACCCACAGATATTTCAAGGAGAAAGACCCTGGGCTTTTAATAGATTCATATGGCTAGAGCAAAGATGACATTAAAGAGGCTAGAAAGAGTTATGGAAGGAAATGCAACTGTTTTTATCCAGCAGAGGAATTTGAATGCTCTGTTCATACCTTCACCTCTATCAGGTTAACAAGTTTTTGCTGATCAACCTTCATGTATAATTCACTATGTGAATACTTGACACAAACCACTTCCAAGTCTCACAGTGATAGATGGCTTCTCATTGTCTTTACAATGGATATGATATTAAGATATACTCTAGCAGCCACATTGATAATGTGTCACCAGTCTCAGACCAGCCCCTGATTTCAAGCTACAACCATGGCAGATAGTTCATATGGGTTAGAAGAGTGCTACTTCTAAAGTCTTTGCCTTATATCTATTTTTTTTTAAGATTTTATTTATGTATTTGACAGAGACACGAGAGAGGGAACACAGCAGGGGGAATGGAAGAAGGGAGAAGCAGACTCCCCGCAGAGCAGGGAGCCTGATGCGGGGCTCAATCCCAGGACCCTGGGTTTAGCTGAAGGCAGATGCCTAATGACCAAGCACCCAGGCACATCCTTTATATCTACGTTTTAATACTTTAGGGTTTCTCCCCAAATTCTTGGCAACTTCCTTAGGTGATGCATTGGACAGTCCAAACATATAAGGGATTGACATGCCTAGTGGCCATTGTCTACCAATGGAGAATAGGAATCATGAACAAACACTTTTATATGTCATCCTTCAGAATGATACATCCCACATAGTACCTCAAAAGCATCCAGTAGTATTGATCCCTAGTTGTGTACAATGAGAACTAAGTCCTTATCTCAGGCTCTGCTTTCAGAAGAATTCTAGACACTCAGAGCACCTGGGTAATTTTTCTAAGGATCCCTGGATACAATTACATCCATACTTCAGAACTTGATTTTATTTCACTCAGATGTCCATCTTCTTTATACCATATCACCATATCAGGGCAACTCACTGCCCAAAGTTGGTGGAAGGTTTTAAGGAAAGACAAGAAGTCTTCTGATTCATTAAGGAAAACAAAACTGGCAGAGGTGGGTAAGATGCAGTGAAAACAAGGGAAGTCATTACAAGACAGTTATGTTCTCGCAATGAAGGTATTGTTCCTCACCACATGGCCCCACAATTGAGAAGTCTTCTGCAGATGTCAAATGAAATCAGTTGGCTCCAACTTTGCCCTTTCAAAATTTACTTCCCTTCTTATGGGAAAAGCAGACTCCTGGGTCCTACGATGTACTGTTTTCCCTAGGTAGTCATTGTTTCCTTTGCAATTCAGCAGTATTTTTGATGGCTTTGACAGTTCAAAGTTGCCTGACATTTCCAAAGTAGCATACAATGAGGAAACAGCTGAGTGCTTGATTTTATAAGTATTTTCAAAGAAAAGAGAGGCATTCTCTTCCAGCTTTGTCATTCCTTATCTTAATGAGCCTTAAATTGATAGATTAGCCAAGCCAAACTTAGGCGACTTTGCTGTTAAACTTAATAAAGGTTTTACAAATGGATTTGACAGAGCAGTTGAATGCCCACTTAAGACACTGAATCATTTGAGATCAGGGAAGAGTATTATTAAAAGAAACATTGGGTCACTGAAGGGCAAAATACCTTTGAAAAACTATTTGAAACAAAACATTTAAATCACGAGTAGCACAGAATTCTACATACTGGAAATGTGACTTATATAAAACAGTACCCACGTGACTCAGGTGATTATGGGCATTATCATATATGGGTCTTCCTCAAAGAACTTCATACAGGAAAAAAAAAAACCATAAAATAAAGACAGCATAATTACTTTCAATCAAAATGTTTTGTAGGAGAGTGGATCCTGTTACATGGAAATTCTCTTTGTGCTGCTGGGTTTGGGTATAGGAAGGTGGACCTGGAGCAGATTGTAGCAAAAGGAGTGTCAGAGAAATGAATGGTTCCTTCTTATTCACCAAGAAGGCTCTGCTCACTCCCTGGCAGTCCGTGTGGGAGTGAGGAAAAAGAGAAATAGGAAAAGAGAGTAAAAGAATGACATCTTGAGAGGTTATGAAGTAGGCAATTATGACTGAAATATAGTTTAAATTTTTTCATGGCGGGCTAACCAAAGTCTATTTTAAAGATCATCTATTTAATGTGGATTTTGAAGTTGTTATGGTTGTGATGTAAGCCAATTTCCTATTATGTCCCCACTCCCACAATCCCAGCAGAAGCCCATTCTTCTATATTCCATAAAGTGCATTACACTATACAATGCCTTCTGTGAAAAAGGATTTTTAAGGGATCTGAGGAAATGATTTCATTTGATATTTTTCAGAACAGAGAGAACACAGATGCTGGTACAGAAACAGAGTGATCAAGGGAAAGCATCTCTCTACCCTTCCCCATTCTCTCCCCAACATATGTTTGCTGAAATCTACCTACTACAGAGCTTTGGATTCTATAGATATTAAAAAAGTGGTTTTAGTAGATAGATCAATCCAAAAGGGGCCAGAAAACCTCTGGTGTCATATGAGTTATACAAGTAATAGTATTGTGAATATATGTATTAGAGTTCAAAAGGAAAAAAAAAAGAACAGTAACTAACTAGAAATTAATCTTTTCTCTATTGCCTATAACTACCATGAACATTAGCTGCTAAGTGTAATGAGCTGTGGAAAGGAAAGGGTAGAGCCATAGTCTCAGAGTTAGAAACATACCTAGTCTAGTCCAAGATTCTTGCTGTTAAAAAAAAAAAAAAGATTTTATAGTTTATGAGATCTTACATAGATCACCCACACCTACCCCAGAATATAATGAACTACTATACAGCAGCACCTTTGTGACTTTGAGGAACTCAGTTTGAGAATCATGAATGCAGTTCAATATCACATTTTACAGATGGAGAAATGGAGTAAGTAGAGCTCTTTAATGCCTTGGCTGAAAACTAACTGCTGCATAAGACATTATGACAACCAAGAGAATAGTGAAATAACCATGAATTACTTTTATAGACATTAAGAGAGAAGTTATATTTTAGTATCACTGACTTGTCTATAGCTGGTTTTGAACCCCTCCCATAATGCCACGGGAAATTCTACAACAATATTTGAAAGTATGTTATAAACACGAAGTTTCAAATCCTAAACTGCTGAAGAATATTAATCAGTAGCATTCAGATTCTCCGTAAGTTCTCAGAATTGCCTCATAATTAGTCTGTCTTTGGCTTTGACCTATTCCAAGACCAGAGAGCCCTCATGTTCAATTGAGAAAGTATCTGTCATTACTGTCTTCCAAGGGATGATATAGTTGAACCCCAGTATTTTCTTTGGAAACTGTGTCTAAATAATTGACAAAAAGCACAGAAAAGACTGTTGTATGAACTTTGGCTTTTTGGAAGACTTTTAGCACTACATTCTCCCCATTATCAGAGTTAATAAAGGCAGTTTACACAGAGCAAAAGACAGATATTCAAGTGAGTCAGGACAAGATAAAAGGACATTTAGCTCTCAAATTAGTAACTTTATTTTTCTTTTTTCAGTTTTGCACATAACACTCTTACTCCTGTGTCCTTAAAGTGGAATTATTTCTTTTATGCCCTGCTAGTGGGAGTGTAAATTGGTGCATCACTTCTGGAAAGCTGTGGGAGCATAAATCAAAAGCCTATAAAATGTTCATACATCTTGACCTAGTAATTGTAGTTATGCTCCTGGGAAAGTTTTCCTGAGGGGAAAATCAGAATTGTCAATCAATCCTTATGTACAATGGTATTTTTACATCAATAATTATAATAAGAGAACATTGTAAACAACCTACATTTACGAAATGCAGGTTAAACATGGGACATAAAAAAATTATTAAAAAGGACTTGGATAGACATTTCTCCAAAGAAGATATACATGTGGCCAGCAAGTTTAGAAAGGGATCCTCAACATCACTAATCACTAAGGAAATCAAAATCAAAATCATAAAGAGATATCACCTCACATCCGCTGGAATGGCTATTCTCACAAAAACAGAAAATAACAAGCATCGGTAAGGATATGGGTAAATGTAAACCTTGTGCACTGTTGGTGGGAATGTAAAATGGTGTTGCCATTGTGGAAAACAGTATGGTAGTTCCTCAAAAAATCAGAGCAACATTATGATTGAGCAGCTCACTTCTGGGCGTAAAGAATTGAAAGCACGTTCTCCAAGAGGTATTTGTATACCTATGTTCATATTGGCATTGTTCATGATAGCCAGAAGGTGAAAGTAACCCAGATGTCCACTGACAGATGAATGGATGAACAAAATATGGTCTATACATAGAGTTGAATATTATTCAGCCTTAAATTGGAAGGGAATTCTGACACATGCTACAGCAAAGATGAACTTTCAGAACTAACACTAAGTGAAATAAATGAGTCACAAAAAGACAAATAACTAGATCATTCCATTTATGTGAGGTATCTAGAATAGTCAAACACCCAGAAACAGAAAGTAGAATGGTGGTTTCCAATGGCTGAAGAGAGAACGAAATGGGGAATTGTTGTTTAATGGGTATAGAGGTTCAGTTTTGCAAGATGAGACCATTCTGGAGATCATTGTTGCAACAATGTGAATATACTTACTACTAAACTATATTATTAACTATGGATAACATTTTTTTGTTTTATGCATTTTTATAAGAATTTTTTTTTTTTTAAAGGGAAGATGTGAGGTAGACAGGGATGGTCTCCCTGAGACACAAACTTGGGATCAGAGACCTAAGCATGAGGAATCAGCCATGGAAAGATCTGGGAAGAACTTTCCTGGAAGAGAGAATAGCAGGGAAGGGCTTTGAGATAGGACCACGTTGGTGTGTTGAATACCAGAGAAAGTCAGCGTGCCAGAGCATAAGAAACAGGTGGGATACTAGAAAAGAGGGCAAAGGAAGTTTCAAGGGCTAAATGAGAAGAAAAATTATCTGATTTGATTCACCTTTTTAAACTCTTGCTTCTATGGAACGAGTTTTAGGAGAACAAGAGCAGAATCAGGGTCTCTGGGTAGGTTCCGTTTTACCATCCGGAGCTAGAGGTCGAAGTCTCCCATATGACATGGGTAGGTCATATACCTCCCCTTACGGAGCCTTGGAGATCATAGAGGTTGACTCTCTTTGGGGGCTGGGAAATCAAGATTCATTCCTCAAATAATTCCATGATCCTCTGCAGGACTAGAGGGGATTGACAACTGTGTAACACTGGCAGATGAGGCTTAGGAAGATGTTTCTCTTAATTGATTGTCCTGTCTTATTCCTGCCCCTGGCATATTTGTTCTATATAGAAATTCGTATTTGAACATTTTCATTTGGAAAGAATCTGGAATCACTACCTAAGATAGTGTCTTCTCCAATCATCCTGCTTTGATATAAATTCTCTGCAGTTGGGAGGACCATGGGCTACAGTGGAGGGGAGAATTTGAGATAGAAACTAAATTAGAGACCCTGAAAACAACATCAATATGGAACTTCTGCTTTTTCTAGTTGTTTTTTTTTTTTTCAAGCTCAATGCAAATGTTACTGAAGAAAAACAGTATATAATTTATATTTGTACAAACTAACTCTAAAATCTTACTCTAACGCTTAGGTCTTAGTTGGCTTTGAGATACCTTCAAATAAAGAATGTCAGGACAGTTTTGGATTTCAGATCCCTGTTTCAATTGTCCTTCATTTCTTTCTTTTTTTTTTAAATTTTATTATTTTTTTAATTTCTTTTCAGCATAACAGAATTCATTGTTTATGCACCACACCCAGTGTTCCATGCAATACGTGCCCTCCATAATATGTCCTTCATTTCTTTAAACAACATGTGCAACAAGCCATGTCTATCATCAATAGCTGCACAATATTGACAAAGAACATGGAGGTTGAAGGCATTCAGATTATTTATAATCCTAGCTCTGTTATTCTGGAGCTTCGTGAATTTAAGTAATTTTCTTAAACTTCTTGAGCCTTACGTTACTCACCTAAAAGGAACGAATGAGATCTATACTTCCCATAGTGGGTCTGAACATTTTTCCCTATTTTTTTCCTCCTCTCTTTACTTTTTGTTTATAGGGTGTGGGTAGAAAAATGAGTCTCAGTGTGTGCATATGAGAAACTCATGGGGGATGTGCAAAGAGGTTGCCTAATATTCAGTTTTCAGGGGGTCTCATAGAGAAGGAACCAGAAAGAAATATCTCCAAGGACCTCACTAGGCAGTTGCTCCAGGAAATGAATTTGGGATGGGCAGCCTGGAGACAGGATTGCAATGTTGATTCTGCCATCAGTTGGGTCACTGGCTCTGACCCTCAGGGAGTCATTTCCCTTATTGAGGCCTAAATTCCTCCAGTTATGAAACTGACCTTGGAAATCACTGATCCAGCTGGAAAGGTTTATGTAAAAATAAATTTGTATTTTATTCTTTCAGACTGCCTGCCATCAACTATCTCCTCCTACCACAAATTCTGTTGCTTTGGAGAGAAGCCAGGAAATCTATCTCTATGTGTCTCTCTCTCTTTCTCTCTCCCTCTCCCTCCTTAGCATACTCTGTATGTAACCAGGTTTGAAAAACCCTGGATTAGATGACCATATAGGGCTTCATTATATGAGGCTCTGAGATCCAATGGTCTATTCAGTCCTTTCCTATGGCACTAGGCCAACTCTGAAGATATCCTCTGTTAAACTCTGTAGGTTGCGGGAGACCAAGAATCAGATCCGTTTTCTTACTTATTTGGGCTTTTTAAATTTATCAACAGGCAGAGAGATAGGCATCTTGACTGGGAGAATTAAGAAAAAGAAAAGAGTAAACGAGGCTGGAACTCAAGTTTCTGGAACTGGAAGTTTGTTCGAGATCCAACACAGCCCTAAGGACTGAGTGCATTCATTAGGAACAGTTTCAACTTCAAAAAACTGGTAGTTTAAATAAATGTAGGCTTACTGCTCTAACAGCATGCATTCTGGAGGGGGGCTGACATCTGTGGTTCTGTGGCCACTGAGGTCAGGATCAACATCTCACATAATCGAAATCGTCTTCCTTTTAGTTGACTCACAGTAAAAAGCAAAGGATGTTGACGTGTTTCCAGGCATTATGTACACATTCCATATGCAATGCAAGAGAGAGAGTGAGTGTCTTTCAGAAAGCCTTCTCTTTTCTTTATATTTACTTCTCTTAAGAAAACACGATTTCTCTTTAGGGGGTCTCAAGTTTCAATACTTCTTTTTTTTTTTTTTTTTTTTTTTTTACTTTGGCCATTTTTTTTTTCCTTTAGTGTAGTAAAATGCATGTAACAATTGTTTATTCAAGAAAAAGTGAAAACCTTTTGTATCAGTTAGTATGAAAAAAAAAAAGTGGTGACCACCAAATATTCTGTCTGCTGTCCCACATCTCCTATCTTCGTTCAGTTAGGCAGGAGCGTGTAACTAAGTCATGGATAATACAATGCAAACAGGAGTGGCTGGAAGGGACTTCCAGGAAATCTCCTTAAGTGTAGTATTTTTGTTTGGCTTGTTTTGTTTTGTTTTGTTTTAATGAAGCATGTTCCTTTTTCTCTACAAACTCAAGTCGTGCTCATTAGAAGAATAGATATTTGGTAGTCTCTACTACAGAATAATATGTATAAGAAGTTTTGGTGGTGCCTGGATGGCTCAGTGGGTTAATCCTCTGCCTTCAGCTCAGGTCATGATCTCAGGGTCCTGGGATCCAGCCCCGCATCAGGCTCTCTGCTCAGCAGGGAGCCTGCTTCCTCCTCTCTGTCTCTGCCTGCCTCTCTGCATACTTGTGATCTCTATCTGTCAAATAAATAAATAAATAAACTCTTTAAAAAAAAAAAAAAAAAAGGAAGTTTTGTGGGGGAGAAGCCAAGCCCAAAGGAATTAAGATTATTAATTGAAGATACAGAGTGATGTCATTAAAAAAAAAAAAAAAATGTAAGGCTTAGGGTTAGTTAGCCGTGAGTTAAAGATTGAGAAATACTGAGCTAGATGCTATATTAGGAGGGTTGTATTAGTGTTTGTCTAATGACAAGATCTGAAGTAAAACAGTTTATCCCCAGTTAACAGGAGGAAGCCAAAGCTTCCGTAAGTGGAGTAATGTCTGTGCTGCTGCACAGACCCCACTTGGCATAGCACTCAATGTGGGCACTCAGTGAGTATTCCTGTCTTTCATTCTCATTCAGGTTTGAATCTTCTCCAGTACTTTGCCCAAAATAGTGCTCATTATATGTTCTATGATGACAAAAGCAAGTAGTCAACCAACTGCACTTTTGTAATATACATAAGATAATTAATTATTAATCATTAATCCATCAGGATGGCAGATGGGAAGGACACTCCCCAAACCCCAGCCTATTAAAAACGTTGATTTTGTTCCCTAGCAGCTTGAATATTTTCTTTCCCACTATAGGCAGCCCCCTGCTCTATTGTGTGGCTTTGAGGCTAGGTAAAGATACATCCATTGAGAATTTTCTTTCCTGTCTCTTTAAGAAGAACCCAGATGAAGACTTAAGCTGAGAAAGTTTTAACAACTTTTTTTGTCGTCTCAACATTTGTTGTTTACAGCTGCCTCATAGACCAAATTGATGGGGAAAAATAAGAAACTAAAAATAAACAAGGACTTTCATTCACAGGGGTAATGCAGTTACATAAGTCAAAGTGGCAGGTCATATGAAGCTTTCCGTGATTCCTTGGAGTTTCTGTCTCATTTCACTGGCTAGCAAACAGTGAAACAGTAGGATATATATTTTTCAATTAGGTTGTCAATATTTTGACCAAACAACCTATTTATAACATTCAGGATTACTGTTCTGTTCGGGAGAACCACTAGAAGCTGCTGTGTGCTGGATGTCAGTTGGAGATTTGAAATGGTGTGATTGAGTGGGGTGTAGTAACTCACTTCCTGGGTTTCATCTGCCTGTCAGTCATGCAGGTGTGATACACTCATCATTGTGTCTGGTTATTGTGAGAAAACACCCCCCGCCCAATATTGCACCTACTTACCATAAAAATAATAATAATAGTAAGAGTAACAAGTGTAAGAGGAGATAAAAATTGGAGATCATGGGTCTATTTGGAGATGAGTATTTACGGATAGAGCATCGGAATCAGAATTCTATGAAGACAATGGATGATTTTAATGGAAAATAACAATTTATTTTTTTTAGAGTGGAGGTGCTATAAGAAAGACGTTAGGGTTTGAAGCCAATGACCAAGAAATAATTCTTGAGAAATCTTTGGTATAAAAAAGTGGTTTTATTAAAGCACAGAAACAGGACCTCTGGGCACAAAGAGCTGCCCTAGGGTCATAAGGCTATTTAAATGGTAATTTCAAGTTGGGGGGTGGTTAGGGATAGCATAAGTCTCTAAGGAATTTTGGAAGCAAGGTTTCCAGGACCTTGAGGGGGCTAGGTATTTTTGAAAAAGGTCACTTTTTACTATCTAATAAAACTTTAGTCATGAGATCCTTCAGATATATATCGGTGGGTCATATGCTTGGGGGAAGATTGCCAACATGTATCTTGGGAGGTAGAGATAAGGGAAGTTTCCAAGGGAATTTCTACACGTCAAGGTAGACTTACAGGATCTTGGGGGTTGGGCGTAAGATTGCCTTTTGCTCTTAGCAAGGTATTAACATTGAGGCAGCTGAGTTCTAGAGGAGTGTCACTCTGCCTATTTTAAGGACTTGTCAATGGGCTGTAGGTAGTAAGGAAATTTAATAATTTCTCTTCTGACTTTGTTTCCCACATCAGAGGAAGAGGATTGCCTTATTGACCACTCTTTTCTTTCCCCCAATACTCTGTATCTTCATAGGACCATAACTTTCCTATGATTTTTGGGAAAAGAATATAGACTTTGAGATGGGGCAGGCTTAGCTTCCAAACCTTGCTCTTTCATTTGCTAACCACACGACCCTGGGTTTGTCCTTTAACTCCTGAGCTTTATTTCATTACCTATCAAATGAACACATTGAAATGGAATTCAGATTATAATACAGAATCGAGTGAATAGAAGTGAATGCACCTTGTTAACCAGAAAACGCTATACAAGTATTGTTACTGTTGATGTCGAAGGTCAACAATCTCCTGTATTACAATTACAGAGAGAGGCATGTGTGTAAAGGAAAATTTATCTATTAAGAGAATTTTTTTCTTAAGTGATTTTAATTGCTGACAATATTAATAGTTTAAATGGGGTTAAATTGGAGCATAAGTAAACACTGAATAAGAGCATAAGAGGGTCAATAAAAGAAGTAGGAAAACCATTGTTTCATGGGTGTGCAATACAAGGAGACATTTTCTTTTATTATAGGAAGTTTCTCTATTTTAAAAAAAATCATGTTTTCAATTAATGGAAGGATGGATATCCAAAGCCTTTTAAAATTTCTGTTGCTTTAAGTTTTCATGGGATCCCAGTGGAGACAATTATAACCAGAGGTATAATTATCCAGTGTAATGAGACTGCTTTTGTTCTAACTGGGGTCTGCTCCTAACAAATCCCCATTTGAAGAATGAAGATATTAAATGTCAATAATCAATTGACCCAAATCATGGAGACTTTGCAGGAGAAGACAAGCTGAATTGTGTAGCTTACATTCTTAAAGATGCAAATTGATTACATTCTTAAAGATGCAATTGATTGTGTAGCTTACATTCTTAAAGATGCAAAAACAGAGATATTTGCATGCTTTGACTATTTAAATTGTAAATGGAATACCTTGAGAGAAATTTACTCAGCAGTAATATTTAAAATGTCAGAGTGACAGAAAAACAGTACGAGATCACAAGAAACTTCAAAATGGTTTTCTTCTTTATATTTATCTTTTCTTTTTCTTTACAAATGTTGTAGCATATCTGGCACACTGGCTGGAGGCTACTACCATACTTCCCCTTTAAATAAACCTAATTTGTTCGTAAATGCACAGATTCTACCTAAACTGTCTGAACATCTGCGAGAGTCATTGGAACACCACCAACAAAATAGTCACAGTCCACCTGCTGCTCTAACTCAACTTTCCTGGTACTTCAGTTCCTCTGCTTCACGTGGAGCTCTTAATGGCATAGCCTTCCCGTATATATGGCAGTCTTTTGCTTCTCAGCAACAGAAAGCAACTCTGATAAGCTTTCACAGGTAGAAAACATGCATTAAAAAGTTAGGGCATCTGAAAGAAGATAACTGGTTAGCTGAAGAAATCTATCCATGAGTTTTTGGTGCTCTCACTTCCACCGAACTGTTACTTTTAAATGCCTTCTGTAACTGTGTGTCTCCCTACGATCTCTGTTCCTAGGAGGTAAAAAATGATTAACTTGTATCATAGGCCCATACAGAGCCAAGTAAACTGGGCAAAGAGGTAGTACCCCACGTTGAATATATTCCAAAAGATATATTAAGTTGATGAGGCCAAAACGTACCAATGTCCATCACCACTTATCCGCCCGGACCTCTTACCTGATGATACTTCAAATGGGCATAACCTGTAGGATACGCTAACATTCTTAAGTCAATAACTCAATTAATATTGAATATTTTCTATTTGCTAGGCATTATTAACCCTTAAGTCCAAGTGCACAGAAGATAGCCACATTTTCAGTTTTTAGAGAGCACATACTAGTGAAATGAAATACCACTATCAAAAATCATCTTGTTTGCTTTGTTAATAAAACATGCATGATTTAAATAAGGTCAGCTGAGCAGAGGGATAGAGAGTCTAGAAAAGTCAGAGAAAGCCTCTCTGGAGAGGTGAAGTGTACTCTATGTTCTGGGTGATATGAGGGGACCAGTCGTGTGGAGATCTGAAAGAAGACTATGTCAAGGCCAACAGCAGGGCCTAATGTTTGGAGATGAAGATGTATCTTTGGTCTGTTTGAGGAATAAAAATGGCTGGAACATTGTGGGAAAGGGCTATAGGAAGAATATGCAGCTGAAGAGGAACAAGGGTGTTTTTTATGCTTATGCCAATATCTGAAGCTTGGGTTTATGCCAAGTGCAAATGGAAGTCCCTAGAGGCTTTTCAGGGGATGCCATGGTTTGCTTTGTGCTTTTAAAAATTCATTCTGGGGAGCACCTGGCTGCCTTAGTCAGTAGAGCACGCAACTCTTGATCTCCGGGTCATGAGCTCAAGTCCCATGTTCGCTGTAGAGCCTCCTTACCAAAATGGGGAAAAAAAAAAATTACTCTGATTCCTCTATAGAATAGCTACTGTTGAAGAGTAAGAGTAGAAATAGAGACTGGGTGAGAAATGATGATCATGTGAAAGAGGAAAGACCTGATCGGATTTAAAGCATATTTGAAGATATCACGTTACGTGTTAATGCTGGAGATGTAGCCCGGAACCAGTCAGACGAAGCTAACAATTCTTAGTTGGTGGGGGGAGGATGGAAACTGAATAAACCATGAATATCAGGAGAGTCTTCTTGGGGAGGTCCTCAGGAGGACCCAAGGTGCATGTCAAGGGATACAAGCTACTTCACTGACGTCTGGAGCAGGGGATTTTGGACAGTCTTCTGTTTTACAGCTGACAACTACGGCTTACGGATGGAAGCCTCTCTGTTCCTCACCCCTTCATAGTGACCCATGTCAGCCTCTTTTGGTCTTGACTCAAAGCAAAAGGAGTCATGTATATACATTAACAGTTTGTGAAGTTCTCATTCACAGAACGCATTATTGAGAAAGAAAAGTCAAACCAAAATGCGTTTTTATTAAAATAGCATAATTAATTTATAACAACATTATATGCTCTAAAGTTGAACTAATATTTTCATAAAAAGATGTTGGCTCATTTGGAAATCAGAATTTGAAATATCCTACAGACATATGCTCCGTGTGAGGGAAGGAGGCATAGGTTATGAGGGGAAATGGCTTACGTGACATGCCAGCGCGTGATAGAAGTTGTGATTAAAAGCATAATTTCTGCTGTTAATCAGGACTGGGCTGGATCTGCTACTTCCAGCTCTGGGACCCCTGGGCAAATGATTTAATCTTTCTTAATATGTATTGTTATTTGTAAAATAAAATCTAAAGCGTTGCCTATATCCTAAAACTGTAATGAGGATTAAATGTGACAACTAAGAGTGAGTGTATATGTAAGTGCTCAATACATTTTAGCTATTGTTATAATTATTATTATTATTATTTAAATGACACGTAGCTGCATAGCAGAGTGATTAAGAACATGAATTCTGGAGCAAACTGCCTGGGTTGATTCCTGTCTCTACCATTATAGCATAGATCACAGATCTGTTCTCTCTCTTATTACTGCAAAATAACGACTTTGTGAAAAAAACCCTTAATCCCCCAATTACTCTTTTTTTTTTTTTATTTTCAGCGTAACAGTATTCATTGTTTTTGCACCACACCCAGTGCTCCATGCAATCCGTGCCCTCCTTAATACCCACCTCCTGGCTCCCCCAACCTCCCACCTCCCCGCCCCTTCAAAACCCTCAAGTTGTTTTTCAGAGTCTCTCATGGTTCACCTCCCCTTCCAATTGCCAATTACTCTTTCTTTTCCAAATTTCTCATTCAAAAAGTCTTTATTTCTCCCAATTTTCCCAATGTGTCAGTGTAACTATGCTTGTTAGCTCCTTCTCTTCTACATATTTTTAGTCTTCCGTGGCATCTGTACCCCTAGTGCTTTGCATAGTACCTGGAACATAATAGATGCTCAATAAGTGCTTGTTGAATGAATGAAATAGCCAATAAATGGACATTTCCAACAGATAACAACAGAAAACCTCCACTCTAATGTGTGACCAGTGTGTTCCAACAGCCAGGGAACACCTGTATCAGGACCTTCTCACCTTTTCCCCTTCCTCTATTTCCATCATACGCCTCTGTTACGTTTTGGACTGAAGAAAAGAAGGGCTGGACGTCACATGCGTTGGAAAAATCTAAGACTGAATTTCAGGGAGTCTTTTCCAAGTCACCATTGCCTTTGGCCTTTGGCTAAGTCAACTTTATTTCTTTATATCTGTGAACCCTTTAGAGCCTCTGCACCTCTACACCTCAGTGACAATTCCATTACTTAACACATTTTACACTGTTCTAGTAGAGGAGGAAGGATTATGCTTTTTTGAACTTGGGACTTGACACTGATGTTGCAGCAAAGCATAGAAGTTCAAATCCTGCCCACACTAAGGGCGATTTTCTCACCCAGATGCCTTTTACCAGCACATTCTGTTATGCATGATTTATGGGACCTTTATTTATTCTCTTTGCTTCTATCCCTCCCTAGAGCCACTTCCTTGCTCCTCTCTTGGATGGTGTATATGAAGGGATTTGTCATTTGTTTCTATACGAGTACAGAAAAAACAAAACAGAATGGCATATCTGAGACTCGGAAACCTATTTACTCTAACCCTAATGTTTTAATGGACAGGAATTTGAGATTCCAAGGAGATATTGATATGTGCAAAGCCAAATGAGAAGACTCAGTGGTCATTAGTATCTAGCAGCTGGCTAAAAGCAAATTTGTCTCCCTTATGACAGATAACTCAGAAATCACACCAACTTTGGATTTGGCTTTGCTGAAGCTGAGTAAGTAGATCTGTCAATTAAAATAAATACGTAAATATTAATTAAACACTAAAAATATTTACATGCTACCTTCAAAAGAAAGGCAAACCACTGGGGGATATGCATTTTATCAGCTACTGTTTAGAATGTTCAATTGCTTTAAAAATACTAGTTTTTAAAGAAATGTTCATTTACTTTTGTTTCTCCTTCCCCCTAAAAAAAAAGAGTTAAAGAAAATGTATAGCCCAACTACTATAAATGATAAGTATATTTTTTCTATATTCTTTCAGGCTGTTACATATATATGTGCACAAACATATTTATACATATGTATTTATATTGAAATTTAATTAAAAATTTAAATAATTTAAGTAAAACTTTGACCTCTTAATACCATTTATTTTTATTTGATAATACCCAAGGCTGGCAACTCTGGGAACTCTGCTAAATATTTTATAATAATAATTTATAAATCATTTTATTCAATTCTCAGAGAAACCATCTCAGATATTATTATTATTATTACCATTAATTTCAAATTTAAAAAAATACAAAAACAAAAAAATTGAAATCAAATAATTTAAGAAACATTCCTGGATCATATACCTTGTGAGTGGCCTAATAAAGACTGAACCTACTTTATTTATTTGTTACTTTTTAGCTTTTCATCACTGTGCGAGACAGATAGATAGATAGATGATAGATAGATAGAGATAGAGATTTTTTATATCTAAACATTCATCTCCCACCCCCTTTCTTCCAAAATGCTTTATTCCTCAGCCATGTTCTTAACCTCTAGTGGGCTAGAAGTTGTTGCTGGGTGATCATCCTTCTCCTTCAAACATTGAGATTTGGAAGATAAGGATAATTGAGCTTATAGTTCACTAACTGAGGCCCCTCACCTTTTCCTATCTGAATCAACAGGATACGGCAATTTAAAGTTCAGCCTACCCAGATTTATTTCTTTAATTACCAGGTCTAAAATGCCAGGTTGTTTTGTTTTTGGTTTTGGTTTTGTTTTTCGCAGGAGATCTTGTACAATTGACCGGATCTGCCTTGTGCTTTCCTTGACCAGGGCAAAAAAGATGGGCATACTTTTCATGGGTTGGCATCCAAAGTACTTGTGTTGGAGAGCTGGCTCTCCTTACAACTGTGGCACCTTCGATAAACATAATCATCAAATTTCTCTCATTTGTAAAATTGAGGTAATAGTATATGACACAGTATTATAAGTGTGATAAAATGTGTTCACATAAGATATGTACTGAAGCTGTAAAGTAGGATACATGTCACAGGATTCTTTTGATTCTCTTCTTGCAAGTCTACATGATGTGTTAGTTTATATTTGGTGTAGAGATAACATGACCAGCTGTCCTGATTTAAACAGAACTGAGGGTATTCTCGGGACACGAGATATTCAGTATTAAACTAGAAAAATCCCAGCAAATTAGGGCAAGCTGTTCACCCTCTCTGGCGCTTGATGACATGACAGCTACACAGCTAGTCCAATTCCTGTGACACTAAACTTTTAATCTAGGTGTACCCAGCTCCTCTGTGGCACCTAATGACCCTATGCTTGTCTTATCAGAGTGTGTCAAGAAACACCAGTCAGGGTCATTTCTCTCTCACAGCCTGACATGAAACCATCTTATCTGGTCCTTGTTGTGGAGAAACCCAAGTGGTACGCTGAGAGTGGTGAGCACTCTTAGAAGTGGTGGAAAAGATTTGGACTCTTCTTTCAACATTTCAAATGATTCTTGACTGAATATCTGAACAATGTATATCTTAAATCATATAGAACAGCAGTTTTCTCCCTTGAGAAAATGTTAAAAAAAAAAAAAAAATTGAGGCATGCCTGGGTGGCTCAGTCATTAAGCATCTGCCTTTGGCTCCAGGGCATGATCCCAGGGTGCTGGGATTGAGCCCCACATCTGGCTCCCTTCTCTGCAGGAAGCCTGCCTCTCTCCCTCTCTCACTCTTCCTGCTTGTGTTCCCTCTCTCTCTGTGTCTCTCTTTGTCAAATAAATAAATAAATAAAATCTTAAAAATAAAACTGAGGAACCGCTCTAGCTAAAATCATTAAAAATAAATAAATAAATACTGAGGATTTCACATCCTATTCCAAGGGTCCCAGGATTTCTCTGCCTTTAGTGCCCGCAGTTCTTAGTCACGCTGCTTCGAAGAATGAAGAGGTAGACCAGATGGAGAGTGGTGGGCAGCAAAGCAAAGTTTATTGAGCTCCTGGAGACGAAGGGGGGCCCAACGCATTGCCCTCAGAGTTTCTAAGTTTCAGGGGTTTTATGAGCTCTTTTGTGGAACTCAGTAAAGGTGTGCTGAGTCGTGCCAACTAGGGCTTTGGTCATGTATCTGTCTATCTATTGAGCGAATGTCTATATGTTGATGGTCTTTCTTGGCTGCCATCTGGGGGCTTATGTCTTAACTGCCCCTTGCCTATGATAGTGGCAAATACGTTGTGATTAATTGCCTTATTTTAGGACATTTTGTAGAAGTCATTTCTGCAAAGGGTGCAAAGCAGAATGCTAGTGTGGTCCTGTCTAAGCTGCAAAATAGGATGTCGGTGCTGTTTTATTTTAGCTGTCCTGATGCCGTATTTTCTGTTGGGGACCCCAGCCCGGACTCCCTAACTGCCCATCTAACTTCTGACAGTGTAAAAATCTGAATTCTTTAAAGATCAACAAAACACATGCATTGGGAGTCCCCAGCCTACTAGAGACCTTGTGAATTCACATTGGAGTTGAATAATAATCAAGATCATACAATATTTTTTTATAAAACCAATTTTCCACTTTCAAATGACAATTCTACCAACTGTTCTACATCATTAAATTGTCAAGAGGCAACTTCTCCTTATTCTATTTGAGACACTTCAGAAATTAGTAATTGTGTTTCCATTATATTTTTCGGTGGCACATCAGATCGCTTCCTTTTTTCTTTTCCTTTACTCAGTTCCTTCATTCAACAGATATGTAATAGCTGGCATCTATTCCACATCTAAATTATGACAAGATAGATCATGTTAGTTTATAGGAATCCTACAAATGAACGAGAAATGTGTATTTGGGGACAAATATTTTATGACAAGAAATCTGCCTTAGGACTTTGAATCATTAGTTGTCACACACAGCATGTTCATAGGAAAGAGAAGGGAAACAAAAGTCAAATGCAACTTAAGAAAATAGATGGACACCATTATGCCAGTACAATAGTTTTAATTCCTGTCTTTTTCCCCTAAATGTCCATCAATGGGTGAGTGGATAAAGAAATGTGTTATGTCCATACAATAGGACCCTACTTGGCCTTAAAAGAAGAAATAAATCCTGCCATACACAACAACTTGGGTGAAACTTGAGGACATTATGCGAAGTGAAAGAAGACAGTCACAGACATATGAACGCTGCTAACGTTCCCTTATATATCAAAAATAGTTAACCATAGAAGTGGAGGGTAGGAAGACGGTTGCCACGGGCTTGGGGGCATTGCTCTCAACCAGTATAAAGGTTCACTCATGCAAAATGAATGGCTTCTAGAGCGCATGTGCTCTACAACGTTGTGCCTATACTTAACAACACTGTATTTTATAATTAAAAATTTGGTGAAGAGGGTTGGTCTCATGTTACGTTTTCTTAGTACAATAGAAAAAAAAAAAAAGAAAAGAAAAGAAAGAAAAGAAATATCTTTTTCAAAAAACATCCCAAACAAGGGCACCCGTGTGGCTCAGCGGGTTAAACACCCAACTCTTGATTTCAGCTCAGGTCATGATCTCAGGATTTCGAGATTGAGCCCCGTATCAGGCTCCAGGCTTAGCACAGAGTTTGCTTAAGATTCTCTCTCTCCCTCTGCTCTGTCCCAACCCCCAGACTCATGCTCTCTTTCTTTGAACACAGGCATGTGCACATGTGCGCATGCACACACACACACACACACACACACACACAGAAAAGTGGCAAAGCACAGAAAAGCAGGAAAAGAGAAAGGAAAAGGGAAGGCACCTGTAAGAAATGGGAGGTGAAGGAAGTGGCATTTAGGTAACCTTCAAGTGCATTATGGCCCTGTATTCCCAACTCCTAAAATCTAAGTAACCTTACCCTCTCGGGCTGATGACAGAGTTCTTTTTCATAGGACTTGGATTTGATCCCAGTTTTATTTTGAAATATCTGTATTTAAAAAAAGAAAAAAAAAACAGAGAGACGTGAAAAGTTTTAAGGGAGAAATACTGTTATCATGCCTAAGACATTATTTCTACCAAGACATCACTTTCAATCTAGCTCCTCCAATATTATTACTAAAATAAGAGAAGATATTGGACATTAAATTAAACCCAGAATGTTGGTTATGAGCTAATCTTATTCCTGTTAATCTGCAAACTGAATAAACGTATACTTACTTGGAGAGTTCCCAGTTCTTAAGACAAAGGAAAACCATCTACTGCTACTTTCACCTCCCTCTGCTCATTGCTTCACACCTACTTTTTTTAAACTTAGAGGTGGAGTAGTCACTGAAGTTGTGAAAATCTGATGAAAGCTTTTCGGCCACTTTAAAAAAAAAAAAAAGTGCCCACAAACCCACACAGTGGCACTATAATTTTAGAGGGTGCAGACCTCAAAAATTAAAAACCATTGCTCTATGTTTTTTGCCCTTGAGCCTTTGTTTGGATTTCTGCACCTTGCAAGGCATGTCTTCCACTCCTAAATTATTCTCTCCTCAGGCCCAGCTGAAATGCCGTGACTTCTGAGGCTTTCTCTGTTTTACTCCCTGTTCCTACACTTCTTTTTCCTAAAACATCTCTTTTCAGTCATTTTTCATGTTTGATATTATCATAGTTATTTGAACACATACCTTTTTTTAATCTACCAATTACAAACTTACAGAAGACAGAGAACACAGAGCTTTCCCCTCTGCATGGTTACTGTTGAACCTTGCACATATGTGACCTTTTTGATGAATAACCACAAACAGAGAATTGTGGCAAACTAAACCTTGGATAGTCATAAGGGTGAACCTTTCAGAGAGAGATCCAAACTTCAGGCTCACTATGCAAAACTCCAGTTTAGCGATAAGGTGACAATATGTTGTTTTAAATTAATGAAAGTTAATCATAAAGGTTAACACTAAGGGCAAATGAAGATAATATAATATAAAACACATCTTCATGTATTACCAGAATCCCATGTTAACCACTGCAACATTTTTTGGAGAGCAGTTGGTTATTTGTAATGAACTTAGGAAAGAAAAAAAAAATTTTCTATATGTTGACTCTGAAATCCTGATTTGCTGCCGGCTAGTTATTAAAACCATCCTTGGAGTACCTTGTGGGTTCAGTTGGTTAAGCGTCTGCCCTTGGCTCAGGTCATGATTCCGGAGTCTTGGGATCAAGCCCTGTGTCCAGCTCCTTAATCAGTAGGGAGTGTGTTTCTTCCTCTCCCTCTGGTTCTCACCCCCCCACTCCCCCACCCCATGCTCTCTCCCTCTCACTCACTCTCTCCCTCAAACAAATAAATAAATATATTTTTTTAAAAGAACCATCCTAATTGCTCAGAATAAGTAACACTATAATGAGCATCTTCCTCTAAAAATAAAGGAAAAAGGGGTGCCTGGGTGCCTCGGTGGGTTAAAGCCTCTGCCTTCGGCTCAGTTCGTGTTGTGATCCCAGGGTCCTGGGCTAGAGCCCCACATTGGGCTCTCTGCTCAGCAGGGAGCGTGCTTCCCTTCCTGTCTCTCTGCCTGCCTCTCTGCCTACTTGTGATCTCTGTCTGTCAAATAAATAAATAAAATGTTTTTAAAAATAAACAAACATAAAGGAAAAAGCAATAAGCAAGATTTCCTTAAAATGTCTTTTATAGTTACAAATCTGTGACACTTTAATTCTGCTGCAAATGATATATCCATAAAATCTCTAGTAATGGAGATTATAAAGCAAATAGAAATGCTATTATATGGTGAGAGACAAATTAGAATTAAAAATTATATCTTTGACCATCACACTATTAGAAGAGAAATGAGGAAAGGAAGTGAAAAAAGTGGAAAGTATATAATTTATTAGAATAGTGAGTTTGAGGGAACTTTTATTCTTGATTCTCATTATCATTTTCTCAGAATTGCATTCAATTTAAAATCATTTTTCGTGTGTTTGTACATGGTGGGAAAAAGAAATATGGGGTGTTTGGAGGCAGACAGACCATTTAGGGCCATATTGTCCAGGAATTTTGGTAATAAATGACAAGAATTTGAATCAGAACAATGCTCGTGGGGATGAGCAGGACAACTGTGCCTCTTACTGGCCCCACTGATCACTTTTTCTAGGGTCACTGATATTTTTCCCATGGCACACTAATGGCATTCCTCTCTCTTTCATTCCCTCAGTCCCAGCACAGAGCAAGAATGAACTACAAATTGTACACTCAAACAAGGAAGTGACCGATACTAGCATAACGTTGCCTTTAAATGTAGTCATTATTTTTGATTACCGTGGAGACTTCGCTTCCTTTCAATCTGCTTTTATCAAATGGGAGCTGTCTGTTTTACTTACAACACTAGGAAAGGCTTCACTGTACTGCAGCTGTTTGGTACTCTGAAATATTTGTCTCTGTGTGTCACCTTCTCTGTCACAATCAGCATTTTCTGCCATACGGTCCCTTGGGAAGGTTTATAGTTTCACCCTTTAATGGGCAGAGTCAGTTTTTGCTTGGGGTCTCAAATTAAAATCATCTTTTCTCGCATAGGGCCATGACACCTCAAGTGTTACACAATTAAATTACCCTATTTGCAGAAGTAGTTCAGGGTCCTGGCTGTTTACTCATTTGAGACACATAATTTCCATATGTAAAATTAGAGTAAAATTACCCACTTTTTCTTCCATTTAAGAGAGTTTATAATACCTAATGAACTAAAATCTGTTCAGCACTATGAGAAAAATGTATGATATTCTATGTGAATGATTATTTAATTCATTGATTAATAATACTAGCTCTTCTCACTATATTGCTTAAAATTTTCAATAACTGTCAGTGAATTTAAAGGAGAAAAAAAAAACCTGCTGCTTCTCATTCTGGGGTAAATTATAAAGATCGGACCATGCGAGAAGCCACTTGATCAAAAAAGTAATTTCTTTAATTTGGAGTGCCCTCATGTTCCAAGGGGCTCACTTCTGATATTACCATGCATTTCCCTATTGGTGAGTTTTCCCAGTCAGCTGCGAGATGGGCGTCTCTCATCTCACTCAGGCACCAATCAAAATAACTAAAAATAGCTCTTTAGGAAGAGGGGCCCCCTCTAGCAGAGTTTCCACCTCAGCACTATTATATTTCATGGAAGATTTCTGTTATGCAGGACTAGTCTGTGCCTTGGAGGAGGCTTAGCAGCATCTCTGACTTTTTTTTTTTTTTTTAAGATTTTATTTATTTATTTGACACACGGAGAGAGATCACAAGTAGGCAGAGCAGTACATGGTGGGGGACGGGGAGCAGGCTCCCTGCTGAGCAGAGAGCCAGATGTGGGGCTCGATCCAAGGACCCTGAGATCATGACCTGAGCGGAAGGCAGAGACTTAACCCACTGAGCCACCCAGGTGCCTCGACATCTCTGGCTTTTAACTCTAGATGCCAGCTGCACTTTTCCAGTCCAGTTACTACAAAGAAGTGTCTCCAAAACTTGGGAAACATTCCCTGGGCCGGGTGGCGGTGCATCTGGGGGTGGAGCTAGGGGGCGGGAAGGGGGCAAAATTGCCTCCCCAGTTTGAGAACCACAGCCTTGGAGCGAATTCCATATGTATTTTACAACTTGCCTATTTTTCAACCCATCTGAAAGATACCATCAAAATTGGCTGAGATCAATATAGAGATCGAGATATGGAGTCATCAGTCATTTTAATACAATGGGTAAAGGAATAAAAATGTAATTTCAGTTGTTTAGGTACTTTCTTTGGCCACATCTCCATTGACTAGCACATGATGGCTTTAGTGAAAAGCACTCAGGTATAGCTGATGGCAATCAGAGCCTTATATGGTGGCATCCTAAAGACCGGTATTATTGGATTCAAGTCAACAAGGAATCATATTGAAGTGATAGACAATATTATTCTCAAGCAACAGATAATTGTTTTTAGGACTCACTGCTACATTACAGAATGAACACAAACTAGTTGAGTCTATTTGGATACTCATCCTTTAATCCTTGTGTAACACACAAAGAAAGGCAAATATCCTTTCTTTCTTTCTTTTTTTTTTTTTAATAAGAGCTAACGTCACTTTGTAAGTATGCGGCTTATAAATTAGCAATGGTACCGATTGGGGATTTCACAGTTCTGCAACTGATTATGAAACATAAAAAAGTTATGTTACTATCCTGTTGAAAATTATGCACAGTTTTTAGAGTCTATTTTCTAATTAGTGTAATTAAGACCAAATTTTATCCTTGGACAAGGTGATAGATGGTGTCAGCTGCTCTTTCTTCATCTTGGTTTGAATTTTTTAATTGCACATTCATGAGGTATTCATATTCAGTAAAGTAAGGAGTTGTGAGGCATTCGATAATGTGAAATATAGCACATCTTAAATTTCTGTAAAGCTGCATTTTGAAAGGAATAAGCCTTATCTGATTAACTCCAGAATCTAATCTTACGTACTTATATAAAATTTATGTAATCCAGATGTCTGCTTATTATACAACTTGGCAGGGTTCCCTACCTTACACTCTTATAAAAGACAAGAAAACATCATTAAGAAAGCCTTAACCTATTTCTCAAGATTAATAATAACAATAACAATAATAATAATAATAATAAAAGCTTAAAAATGCATGTTACTTAAATCAATTTTGTTGAGGTTTTTTTTTTTCTTTTTCCTAAGTTACAGAAACCAACTCATATTAGCTTTTTTTTTTTTTTTTTAATCTAAGTGCTGTGAAGATACCTTATGGAATTTAGGAGCAGGAGTGTAGATAGGATGAGAGACAGAAACTAGAAATCATATGAAATTTCCTCCAACTCTTTGCTATTCAAATCTGTAAGAAAAAAATATCCCCAAAAGAGAATGTGAGTCTTTACTGTCCATGAGAAAACAGATCAAAATAACTTCTCCTAGTCCCATTTCCAAATTTCTAGTTAGAAAATTAGCTTGGATCAGAGGTGAACATAAAAATTCTGTCTAGAGGGGCGCCTGGATGGCTCAGTGGGTTAAAGCCTCTGCCTTCGGTTCAGGTCGTGATCCCAGGGTCCTGGGATCGAGCCCCGCATCGGGCTCTCTGCTCAGCGGGGAGCCTGCTTCCCCCTCTCTCTCTCTGCCGGCCTCTCTGCCTACTTGTAATCTCTCTCTCTGTCAAATAAATAAATAAAATCTTTAAAAAAAAAAAAAAAATTCTGTCTAGAGCTTGTGGGGGTGGGGGATTTGGGTAAGGGGACTCACCCAAGGAGATGAAGGACACTGGTGAGGGAGAATGGAGAATTGTTGTAATCTGGGAAGATGCCTACAAATATTTATTACATAAAATGTCACGAAAGACTCACCTGTTATTTGGATGGATGCATCCTCCCATTTACTTGTCCAAGTGCTAACCCTTGTCTTTGTCTCAGAAACTGGATGCTTCCTGCACAGATGTAATAAACCAGTATTTTTAATACAGTTAAAATAATAGTTTTAATTTAATAGTATAGTAAAGAAAAGTGATTCTTCTATTTGCTTTGTTTTGGTTCTTCTAAACTGTCCCCAGCCTGTCCCATGCTGCAAACAGTGCACACCTGCACTTGGGTGTGGAAAAGTCACCCAATTAATTCTCAGTTTTATCTTCTCAGACAGACGCTAGCACTTACTCTCCTTAGTATGTCTTGAAACTGCATTGGGCACGCTTTTTTGGCTCACTCTTCTTACTATGCACCCTTTCCTTTGAGAACATCTTCCTTATGCCGTTTCAAAGCAGTTCACATATTGGCGCTGTGTCTTACTAGCCATGTGGCCTTGGGAATGTATGTAGCATCTTTAAGGATCAGATACTATATCTGTTCAGTGGGCATAGTAGTATCTATATTACAGAGTTAAAGTAAGGACTGTGTGAAATTATCCATGTAAAATGCCAAATCTGGTGCCTGGTACAACTTAGGTACTTCCTTTCCATAGTTGCTGCAACCAGGTCTACAAACTTACCACTACCACTGATGCAACTACTGCTATGGCTCCCACTGAGCTGGAAACCACTTGGGATGTCCATTCTGATGGTGGATGTTGATGATGTCACAGCATTTTCATGGATAGGAGATATTGTAATTACGTCTCCAGGATTTCAGTGGTCAAGGCCACAGAGTGCCCCATGGTCCACCCCGACCTTTGGGATGTGGAGGGAGATAAGTTTGCTGTGATCACCAAGACAGCATGGTACTGGCATAAAAACAGACACATGGACCAGTGGAACAGAGTAGAGAGCCCAGATATGGACCCTCAACTCTATGGTCAAATAATCTTTGACAAAACAGGAAAAAATATCCAGTGGAAAAAAGACAGTCTCTTCAATAAATGGTGCTGGGAAAACTGGACAGCTATATGTAGAAGAATGAAACTTGACCATTCTCTTACACCGTACACAAAGATAAACTCGAAATGGATAAAAGACCTCAACGTGAGACAGGAATCCATCAGAATCCTCGAGGAGAACATAGGCAGTAACCTCTTTGATATCAGCCACAGCAACTTCTTTCAAGATATGTCTCCAAAGGCGAAGGAAACAAAGGCAAAGATGAACTTCTGGGACTTCATCAAGATAAAAAGCTTCTGCACAGCAAAAGAAACAGTCATCAAAACAAAGAGGCAACCCACGGAATGGGAGAAGATATTTGCAAATGACAGTACAGATAAAAGGTTGATATCCAGGATCTATAAAGAACTCCTCAAACTCAACACACACAAAACAGATAATCATATTAAAAAATGGGCAGAAGATATGAACAGACACTTCTCCAATGAAGACATACAAATGGCTACCAGACACATGAAAAAATGTTCATCATCACTAGCCATCAGGGAGATTCAAATCAAAACCACATTGAGATACCACCTTACACCAGTTAGAATGGCCAAAATTAGCAAGACAGGAAACAACGTGTGTTGGAGAGGATGTGGAGAAAGGGGAACCCTCTTACACTGTTGGTGGGAATGCAAACTGGTGCAGCCACTTTGGAGAACAGTGTGGAGATTCCTCAGGAAATTAAAAATAGATCTTCCCTATGACCCTGCAATTGCACTGCTGGGTATTTACCCCAAAGATACAGATGTAGTGAAAAGAAGGGCCATCTGTACCCCAATGTTTATAGCAGCAATGGCCACGGTCGCCAAACTGTGGAAAGAACCAAGATGCCCTTCAACGGATGAATGGATAAGGAAGATGTGGTCCATATACACTATGGAGTATTATGCCTCCATCAGAAAGGACGAATACCCAACTTTTGTAGCAACATGGACAGGACTGGAAGAGATTATGCTGAGTGAAATAAGTCAAACAGAGAAAATCAAGTATCATATGGTTTCACTTATTGGTGGAGCATAACAAATAATATAGAGGACAAGGGTAGATGGAGAGGAGAAGAGAGTTGAGGGAAATTGGAAGGGGAGGTGAACCATGAGAGACTATGGACTCTGAAAAACAACCTGAGGGTTTTGAAGGGGCGGGGTGGGAGGGTGGGGGAACCAGGTGGTGGGTATTAGGGAGGGCACAGATTGCATGGAGCACTGGGTGTGGTGAAAAAACAATGAATACTGTTACGCTGAAAATAAATAAAAAATTGGAAAAAAAAATAAATAAATATATATGAAAAGTAAAAAAAAAAAAAAAAAGAATGAGCAGACATTAAAATGTCTAATTTAATCTCATTTGAATAAGTAAATATGTAACTAAATTAGAATAATGTCTATTTTACTTACTAAAATAAATGTATGAACTGAATATCTCCTTCAAGCAAAACATCTTTTAGATCAAAATACTGTGAAGCAATTACCTCCTCACTGTGCCACAGGAGTGTAAAATCATTATTTGCTGTATCTCCTCAGCGCTTGGACTGTCCTCCATGGATGCTGCCCCTTCCTCTGTCTGTGCTGCTGTTACAGGAGAGAAAGTGGCTTTATTCTCCTCCCTTTATCAGGAAGAAAATCGGTGCCCTCTGTAGTATGAATGGCAGAAGCCTGGGTGCATGGCACTTCCTTTGTGACACTATTTAAAATCAAACTCGCTGAACAACCCAGAAGGAAATTTCGTGCTCATTCTGTGCTTTATGAAAAGGAAGTAACAATGACATGTCAATAATTCCTCAGTTTAAAGATAGAAGAGGTATTTGGAGCACAATTAATCACTTCTCATTCTAAGCCTCTGGCTTAACCAAAAAATAAGATAAATATCAATACCATGATCAGGGGCGCCTGGTGGGTGCTCAGTGGGTTAAGCCTCTGCCTTTGGCTCAGGTCATCATCTCAGGGTCCTGGGATCGAGGCACGTATTGGGCTCTGTGCTCAGCAGGAAGCCTGCTTCCCCCTCTCTCTCTGCCTGCCTCTCTGCCTACTTGTGATCTCTCTGTCAAATAAGTAAATAAATAAATAGATCTTTAATAAAATAAGAACCATGATCATATCTCTTTCTTTTTTTTTCCTCCTAAGCCTGGGATGTTCCCATTGCGTCCTACTGATGGACAGTAAAGTTCTCGTTTTCAGTGCTAAATAGGAGACATGTAAGTTCATCCTCAAAATTTTATTGAGAATCTAAACTACAGTGGTATATAAATAACTATAAAGTGCTAGGCTAAAGCTGACAATCAACTTCAATTAACATCACATTCGAATATCCCTTTTTTTTTTTTTTTTTTTTTTTTTTTTTTTTTTTTTTTTTTAAAGATTTTATTTATTTGTCAGAGAGAGAGATAGTACACACAAGCAAGCAGAGAGGCAGGCAGAGAGAGAGGAGGAAGCAGGCTCCCTGCCAAGCAAGGAGCCCGATGCGGGACTCGATCCCAGGACCCCAGGATCATGACCTGAGTCAAAGGCAGCGGCTTAACCAACTGAGCCACCCAGGTGTCCCTCGAATATCCCTTTTTAAAAGTGTTACATATTTTTAAAAAAATGTATGGAGCATTGATGTAGCCCTTGGTGCAAACAAAAGCCAGTTTTGTATTTTGTTTTGATGAAAATGAAGGACGGTGCAGGTAGTTCAGCATAAATAACCTGAATCCGTTGTCTACTTCAGTCTTTGTTTTAATTAGCATTACAAAAGGGAAACATTGCATATATTAGGCATAATTTCTAACCTCAGAAAGAGAATGTTACCTTAAGTTCCAGGGTAAGCACAAGCTGAATTACTGTTTCAGCTCAAGGGAGGATATATTTAGGCTTGTTTGTAAAGTGTAAATTAGAGTAAGCGTTATGGTGTCATAAGTTAGTTGGATTACCCGCCTCGAAGCCTGGAGCAGCTCCTCTCCTTTTGAATAATTAAGAAATCTTACGGAAGAGTATATGTGGGTCCATGTGTGCAACTGTGCAAGTGTGCAAATGAATCTGTCACTGTGGGTATGTTAGCATAAATGTATTGGTATAGACATACGTGTTTAATAAATTCGAGCTTTCACTTCTAGACGCAAAGCCCTCTTGAGTCTTTCTGGTTGTGATAAAATAACAACAACAACAATCATAATAAGCCCTCTTTAAGCTTGTGAGCCTGGGACTTGGTAATTGGCCCTAATTACAGTTACTTTTATTTTTATTGTTTAAAAAGATTTTATTATTTATTTGAGAGAGCCTGAGCCCACAGAAGTGGTGGGGTAGGGGTGGGGAAGGGGGAGGGAGAAACAGATTCCCCGCGGAGCAGGGACCCTAGTGGGGACTTGATCCCAGTACCCTGGGATCATGACCTGAGTCAAAGTCAGACGCTTAACTGACTGAGCCACCCAGGCGTCCCTAGGGTTATTTTTTAATAGGCCTATTCCCACTAATCAGTGTTGTGTCCTTGGGTACTCAGGTTCTGGTGTGGATGAATGGATGTAGGGTACTTGAAGAAGAACTGTGAAGGAAGAGGGTGACTTAGTTCTAAAACCTTAACCTCTAAAACCCGAAGAGTGTGGGGATGATGTTGAAGGGTGGTGGGGTTAGCATTGCCAGGAGTCAGGAATCGGTAGGTGTCCTATAGAAAGTGCCATCCTTTGACTAAGTTCTCTATCTGCTTCATAGTCTCGTTTTAAAAGTGCTTTATCGTTCAGGCCCTCTTTGTAGAGTGGGCAGTGTGTCAGTCTCATGAAAGTGCTTTATCTGATGTCTTTTTTTAAAATCACAGATTAAAAATCATCTAACATAGTACCTTAATAATTGTTGCAAGCAATATTTTAGCCATGTGATTTGTGTCGTGTGTGTCTCCTGATGACACTGAGTTAGTTCAGAGGTAAGTGTGCAAAACTGGTTGAGACTAGAGGAACACAATTCTAGACCACTGCTGGAACTAGCCGGGAAGTTAGCTCTCTTCTGCTGAAGTTACTAAATCGTGGGAATAGAAGTAGGCTCTGTCCAGGTGGGGGCCTCATAACTTCAGATTTGAGCGGGTAAGTAGAGCTGGAAGAAAGATGGCGATCTGTCTCCCAATTCTCTCCCTCCTCTTTCCCTCCCTCCCCTCCTTTAAATTCAGAAGTCCATATCCAGTCCCACATCCTCTTGCAAATGCACAGGATTCAACTCATAATTTCTGGTTAATAGAGCTCTTTATCATTGTTCTATTATATGTTGAGGACTTCTCTTTGTAGATAGAAGAATCTACTCTAACATATGTAAGCTAGGAGAATTTGATATAATTACTGAATATCCTATAGAATCCTTGGGAAGGCTGCAAGCATTTGCTGTAAACTGAATTAACAGGAGCAACTTCCAAACTAAGGATTTAACTTGTTACACAGAAGCTGTTAGCACTAACGTGCACCTCTGCATCATACTGGAAACTTTCACCAGTAACATAGACCATACACCCCAGCTGCCTCTGCCATCACCCTTGCTATGCCTGCTTGCTGACTTCAAATTAAAGTTTCATACCAGCATGACTGGTTGGCAGAATCCAACTCACAGGTCTGCCTTGTAGCTGTAAGGGAAGCTGGGAATTGATTTTCTTTTTCTTGCAATGAAAGCCATACACAGGACTTGAGAACATGCAAAACACGGTAAAAAGAAAATCCTGGTGAGCATGAACAATCAGTGCATACCGTGGCTACAGTATCATCACCCATACAGATAATTTAGAATTGGCTGAAGAGCGGGTTGATATTTATTGTCTCATTCTCTGTGAGAATTGGTTCCATCCAACTGATTAAATTCATGAGAGTCTAGCTGTGTCGGAGCCCCAGGCTGACCCATGTGTCATCATGAGCTGGAGAGACAACCAAAGAGGTTCTGACCAGAGAGACAAAGGTCAGCTTTGCCCTCCAGAGGCATACATTCAGTCCTCTTGTTTCTGACACTCTGGCACACAGATGAGCCATTCCTTTTAGGAAATTTAAATACAGAGTAGCAGATGTTGGCATTCATTGGGTATGACAGCTGAATGCTCTCATAATAATAATAATAAAAAAGGTAATAAAACAAATATAAAGCACAGCTGATTGTATTTGGAGAGGTTTGTCTCGTTTTCAAGCTAAACTTTGTAACTTCTCAGGCAATCAACTATAGCACACCAGAACTTAGGCGTCCTCACACCCCAGTTCAGGGATCTTTATTCTAAACACTCAGTACTGCTTTAAAGGTATTCTGACGTGCTATGTGCTGTTGGAAAAATGACTTTTCCCCTTTGTGAGCCTTAATGATCTTACCCTTGGCGGTGATGATGATTGTAATTGTGACGATGGCAAAGACAATTTACTAACGAAAACCAATACCATTTGTTGACCATATATTTGGTGCAAAGCACTATGCCAGCCACCGCGTGTGAATGTTGGCTTATGTCTATAGCTATTTTTTTCTATCTCTCAAGATGATGTAATCCTAATAGTAGCCCAAATTAGGCTGGTATTCCCATTCTATTGTCATGTGCATGTTGATGGTGATAGTGATGGAGAAGTGGTGTTTAACCACTATATTGGCTCAGTTGAAGTGGAGATCTTAAGCTGAACCATTACAGCTGTACTCGCACAGTGCTAACCTAGTTGGGGATGGAGAGCTTCCCTTGCTCCTATATTTTTAGGTTTGTGATGACATTAGGACCTTCTTAATTCTCTAGATGACTGTATCTACATAGGCTATCCTCTCTAACAGAATCCCAGGATGGAACTGGTATCACTATCCTGGGTATCACTTGTCAGGTCCTGGCTCCTAGGGCCGCGGGTCACTATTATGGAAGAGAGCTTGCTGTGACTGTCTGGGGAAAACGGAACCATCCATGAAATTTGATTGAGCTCCAATTCCTGATCAAGCCTTGATGAAATTTTCCTAGTTGTATCTACACATTTGGTAAAGTCGTATCCTTTAATCTGTAAGGATATTTTTTTTTTCTTTCAGCTTCTTTTCCTTCCCTAGCTAACCATCCCCAACCTCAACTACCGGCCCAAAGGGTGAGGGTAGAGTATAAGTTCCTAGTTTTTAGGGTAGATAAGCTCCTCATATTCTTTTTATCATTATTATTGTAATTACTATTATTGAAGTATAATTGACACACAATGTTACAATAGTTTCAGGTATAAAACTTTGTGATGTGGCAAGTCTATATGATATGCTATGCTCACCAGAAATATAGCTCCATCTGTCACCATACAACACTATTATAATAACATTGACTGTATTCCCTATGCTGTAACTTTCATCCCTTTAACTTAGTCATTGCATAACTGGAAGCCTATACTGGAAGCCTAGAAGCCTCCTCCTTTTCACCCATTTTACCCATCCATCCCCCAGGCCCTTCTCCTTTGGGAACCATCAGTCTGTTCTCTGTATTTATGGGTCTGTTTCTGCTTCCTTTGTGTGCTTCTCTGTTCATTTGATTTTTTTTTTTTTAGGAGCCACATATAAACCTCAAATTCTTACTAAACTTCACTCATTAATTTTTCTTCTGTGTATTATCACACGCTGTCTTCATGTTTAGTCTCACAGCCACAAAGCATAATCTCCTAAGAGGTTAAGCTTTTGAAAACCAAAGACAGAAGACTGGACAAGTTTCCTACCTTCTCTCCTGCCTCATTGCTCCACCTCAAAGCAGTAAATGTAGAGCTGTTCTTCTGCTCAGATTGTGGAAAAGGGAAGCATTAAATAAGAAATATTTTATGTAATTTCCCTTAATATCTAAAACTATTTTCCTTACATATGCAGATGAAGAACCTGTGGCTTAAAAGAAATTAATTAAATTGTTCAATGTCACAGAATCAGTAAGTGACAAAATGTGGATTATGACTCAATCGTGATTCTAAAATCTGTATTTTTTTTAAATTTTTATTTATTTATTTGACAGACAGTGAGCACAAGCAGGCAGAGAGGCAGGCAGAGAGAGAGGAGGAAGCAGGCTCCCCGCTGAGCAGAGAGCTCGATGTGGGGCTCGATCCCAGGACCCTGAGATCATGACCTGAGCCGAAGGCAGAGGCTTAACCCACTGAGCCACCCAGGCGCCCCTAAAATCTGTATTTTTAAGTTCTATGGTTATCTCTTTGCTTTTAAGAGAATCCTTTTACTAAAAAAATAGGATCATTTGAATGTACTTTGTGTTCTAGATACCAAAATCCAATGTTTCATCTGAAAGTTAAAGAGGTGGAGGTATGTGGCTCATGAACTCATTGGCCAGCCTATAAATATAAAATTATATTCCTGTCTGTAAACATATGTTATAATTTTCTCATAAAAATTGTAGAGTCCTTCCAACATTAAACATGATTATGAGTGGAAATATTTATCAGGCATATAAAATTTAGTAAATTTTATATGGACCATTATTCTCTTCTATACATAGAAAGATTTTTCTTAACAATGTCTCTGAGATTTTCATCATACATCCACTCCAGATATACTTAAGAAAAAATAAGGGGGAAGTAGCGGAAAAGAGAAACAAAAAATACATTTTATAAATTTCTATTATCAATAACCTGTCTAGAACATAAGAATATTAAGAATAGGTATACCAGAGGTTTGAATGGAAATAGAAGCTGCCCAACAGAAAGAAAGCAATTATAAAGCCTACAACAATTCAGGGCACTAAAAAGGGAAAAACATTGAAGATGGCGACAAGTAGGAAAATGCATCATTTGGGAATAAGAATTTCCTTTTTCTTTGGCAAAAGACTCTGAGGAATGCATAGAGGCTGTGACATAATTAACATACTCACCAGTAGGTTCTAGAAATTTTGGAACGTGCTTCAGGTAAGCTGAGCCACAGAATATACCTCGCCCTTTAAGCTGTATACATTTGGGAGATTTGGCTACAGCTTAACATTTGACTGCCATAGAAAATTTTTATTTTTCAACTAAGTTACTATCTCCATTTCCCTATATACTATATTCTTTACTTACACTTATTTTTCACTCTCTCCTTTATCCATAGCATTTGCAACATAGTCAGCTTCTCTATACCATGGAAAATGTAGGAATGACTGTTTCTGAGAAGTTCTATTCTCGCTTTACTGAATCCCTAGACTATGGTTTTCCATTATCATTTCTTTTTCCTTTCTAGCTTTAGCCAAAAGGTTTTCATGGTTTCTTCTTCCTTAGTCTCCCCTCTGTAGTTCACAAGTTTCCCACCTGACTTGATTCCTCACATGCCTTAATTTTAGCATTTTCGGGAGTTATCAGAAGCAGACCATCTTTCTGGCAGAGCCCGTGGCAGCCTGGCAAGACTGCTATGTCATGCTCAAGAAGAAAGTAATTATATCTGTCTTTAATTTTTTTTTTTAATCTCCCAGGAGTGCTGTTAGAGATAAATGTTCCTACCTATCAAAATTCCAGAACAGGCCGTGCTCATGTATGACATGTATACATAGAAGACACTTGGCCAAACAAATTAGGTGCATTATCTCATTTTAAGTTCAAATGAACATATGGGATAGGCACAATTGATCAGCTTTTCAGTTGAACAACTTGTTCATGGTAACACGGGCAAAATGCAGCCAAGTCCTGATTTAACTTCATATTTCTATTTTGTTAAGAACCTGTAGTTCAAGATTAGCTAGTCATTCATGAGATAAAAAAGATATTCTTGTGCGGGTAAAATAAGAAAAAAATATATAGTACTCTGGTTTTTTGGGAGGAAAGAAAGGAAACTATACGCAGTCTAACCTTGCCATTCTTTATATACTAGTGGCATATTTCAGATGTTGTTTGCAATATGCTTTCTCTTCATTACATCCTTTAAGACCTGGACCAAGCATCACATTCCTCAATAAATTCTTCTCCTAATACTCCACCTTCTTAAATCCATCTCAGTTTTTAACCGTGTAGTATTCAGTGAACTGTTAACCCATATAGCTCTGAATTATTGTTCCTCCTTTCAAGAGTCCAATCTCTACAATTAAGCTATAACAAATAAGACTCCTGGAAACAGATGTTATATATTATTTAACTCTGATGACATCTACCTTGGAAACTCACAATATATGAATGTTGTTGTTGAACTGATAAACAAATTTAGGTGATACTAGCAGTAAATGAAATCTTTCCATTGTATTCCATTACATTTGACTTTTAATGGCCACCTTCAGTGTTTTAAAAAGGAAAAGATGTGGTCAATCTCAATTTTATTTTGAGTCCTGTGGAATAACATCTATAGCATTTATTATGCATACAGATATATGCCAACTTAAAAGGTGAAGAAAGTAGAGAGAATTCTAGGGGAGATGGCAAAGCAGGAAACCCAGGAATCTGTCTTTCCACCTAGACCACAGTTACACTGGCATGATCTTTCTGATATAAGTACTTTAGAACTCTGGATTTTGTCAAAAACTTGAAACTTTCAGGGGAAGGCTAAATTATGGTTAATTTTGGTCAATTTGAGGTCTTGGCAGAGTAGCAGTTAGCCATTCTCCACCACCAGCCTCATGACAGACAGGCAGTAGTGCACATGTTCCTGGAACATCTTACACATAGCTTGTGAGAACCAGGGTGAACAAAAAAGACCTTGTCCTCTAAATATTTGGAATCTCTGCTCTGATCACTGATTGCTGCTTCTGATAACAGAGGTACGGAGAGGAAGGCAAACACTGTTGCACATCCCTCCATTTTTGCAAGGACTCTTCCCTTGAATGAAAGTGACTTCCAGTGACTTAAAGGGTCACTGCCTATACCCACTCCCCGCCCCCCCAATTTTTTGCCTTTTCTCCTTTCAGATGCTCAGTGTTAAACACTAGGTCCTCCAAATCAGTTGCATATACAGGGAAAATTAGAAAGTGACAGTACATGTTCAGGGAAAGGTTCAGAAAAGAACTAAGGAAACTTTAAATTTATACCTCAGGCTGATCCTCAGCACAGAGACATCCTACGAAGATCAAACAAACAAAACAACAACAACAACAACAAAATCCAGGAAACCCTAGGAAGATGTAGAATCTGATTTCTAGAGTTACCACATATTAGATTCAAATGTTCACTGTTCAACCACCACAACAACAAAAATCGCAAAGCATAAAAGTAACTGGAAAGTACAGCCCATTCAAGAAGAAGAAGAACAACAACAACAAAACAGAAACTATTCCTGAAAAAAGATCTAATAGCGGATATGCTAGACAAAGACTTTAAAACAAATGTCTTAAAGATACTCAGAGAAGTAAAATAAGATGGGGAGAAAGTGAAGAAAACAATTTGTGAACAAAATGGAAATATCAACAAAGAGATAGAAAACTTAAAAAAGAAAGAAAGAAAGAAAGAAAGAAAGAAAGAAAGAAAGAAAAGAAAGAAATTCCAGAGCTGAAAAGTATAGTAACTGACCTAAAAAAAAAAAAAAAATCACTGGAGGAATTCAGAAGCAGACTTGATGAGACAGAAAAAAGAATTAGTGAAGTTAAAGATAGTATAATTAGAATTACTGAGTCTGAGAAATGGAAAGAAAAAATACTGAAGAAAAGTGAACAGATCCTGAGAGGTATCTGGAACCATCTAGAGGACCAATATATGTATTGTGAGAGTCTCAGAAGAAGAGAGAGAGAAAGGGGCAAAGAAAAATATTTGAAGATACAGTGGCTGAAAATTGGCCAATTTTTTTGAGCAACTTAAAGAAAAACTTCCAAGTGGCTCAGTGAACTCCAGGATAAACTCAGAGACTGGCCACCAGACACACTATAACCCAGCTTTCAAAAGAAAAAGACAAAGAGAAGAGTCTATAAAGTAGCAAGAGAAGCAAACTGTCACATAAAAGAGATCCTCAGTGAGAATATCCAGAAATTGTTTGTCAGAAACTTTGGAAGCTGGAAGATAGGGAACTGATATATGCAAAGTGCTAAAACACACACACACACACACACACACACACACACACACACACACACACAAGCAAAAGCAAAAGCAAAAGCAAAAACAAAGAAAACTGTCAGGGAACCTGGATGGCTCCGAAGGAAGTCGGCTTGAGGGTTCTTTCCCTCTTCTCTGCTCCCCCCCACCCCGCTTGTACTCTCCTATAAACAAATAAATTTTAAAAAACAAACAAAAAAACCCTGTCAATCAAGAACCCTATCTCCACCAAAACTATCCTTGAAAAGTGAAGGAGTGATGAAGACATTTTCAGATAAGCAAACGCTTATGAAGTCCATGACCCCTCTACATGCCTTCCAAGAAATGCTCCAGGGAGTCCTGCAAGGTGAAACAGTAACATACAGTAACAGGGAACTGAATGGAGAAATAAAGATCTCAATAAAACTAAATACAAGAGGAGTTACAAGTGGTTGTGTTATTATAACAAAGGCTTGTAACGGTACTTTTTATTTTCTACATGATTTCAGAAATTAATACACTTAAAGAAGAGAAAATATTAGTGTAAAGTTAGTACAACTGTAACTCTGGTTTGTAACTCCAAATCTTGTTCTTTACATAATTTAAGAGACTAATGCATTTAGAAGATTATTAAAGTGTTGAGCACACAATGTATAAAGATACACTTTCATGGCCTCAACCATCAAAGAGGTGGGAACAGAGGTATAGATAAGTTCCTTCCTTGTTTCAGAAAGACCATCCTCCACTTCTGAGCTATGGAATTATTGTTTTTTATAAGTTTTTATAGAAATTCCAACCATTAAGTCCCATGGTTTTTGATATGTGTTGCATGAACAAGCATGCCTCTTATTGACTGTACTCTGTCTTAAATAAAAGTGTAGAATTGTGAGTTGTTAACAAAAATATCTTAATTTTTAACCATATCTACAGTGTTTCCTACATTTAATATTAATACCTCTTTTCGTTTTCTTCTCTCTGAGAATATAAGTAGTCTCAGAGTTCTGATCTAACAATGCCTAAATTTCTTCCAGTGAGTCTTGACTCAAGTGTCCAACTTTGGGTATGGTGACAAGCTATATGGTGTGAGAAAGATGTAAATTGCCACCTCCTGGTATTTTTGATAGATTCCCCATCACCGCAGAAAATAATTTTGATTATTCAATATTTCTAGGTCAAAATTACAAAAATTTTTAAAAGTAGATGAGAGTCATTTGCGAATGAAATAGTCTAGTGGATGTTCCAGCTATTTTTATAGGAAGTATGTTACTAAGAACTATCTGCTTCCTTTTTCCACTGAGCCTACTTTCTGTCACACAGGGCATTGGTTTACCCTCTAGCTCACCTATCACATTCCCATTCAGAAGGCAGACTGCACCAATGACTTCCCTTGGAAGTAACACCAGATGTTTCGGTTGCTCCTGGGAAAGAACAAATTAACATTTTAAGTACTAGGTAGTGGAAATGTTCAAATATCATCTGTAGTGTCTGATTTGTAGCAAGACTGCTTAATGGATACCCTATATTTATGATGACCTGCAAAACAATAAAGCATAGGAGGGAAACACACTGATAGCATTCAGTAAGCCGAGAAGAATTTTGTCAGCCTGAGGACACCATTGAAGTGAACAGTTTGATGTTGTTTTTCCAAGTCTTGCATATCGTATTGGTTAAAACTCCCTGAAAACAGCATTTGATGATTATCTCTCTGAGTTTGCTAGAATGTGTCAATATCCAAGAATGGTGAACCCCTTATCTAGCTAAGTGTCTTGACTTTTTAGTGATTTGAGTTTTCAACTCCATTTAATGAAATTATGTAGAGTTCCAGTTGGTATCACATTTTTGTGAACTGCCTGTTAAGCATACTAGCTGAGAATACAAAGTCCATTGCCACAGTATCTTATGAAAATGTACAGAAATTTAGAGCAGGTTCAATTAATTTCATGTTGTTTATACACAGTATCACCACAAAATATACCATTTCAGTACCACTTGTATGGGATCATCATGTCCATTTTGTTAAAATTCTAATTTATTGTACATTTTCTTACCTGGCCACTGATCCAAGGATATAAAACCAGTATCTTACATTATCATAATTTCCTTCCTGAAAGTAAAACAGTTCCAGGATAGAGGCAAAGAGAATCATGGGGAAATAAATGCTGTGGTGTCTCCTGTTCTGTGGGGAAATTGTAAGAACAGAAAGTTTGCCTATGTGAAATGCATTGTATGTCTTATAGAAATCACCTTATCAGTGGATGTATATGTATGTATATTAACAGTATAAGAGGTGACATCAGAGGCTTCCTGACCCATCTCCCTCCTATACCTTCAGACAAACTCCTGTCTTCGTGTCCTACCTTGTAGTCCAAGTTGAGTAAATGGATTCTTTCCTTGTTCTGAGTCTACTAGTTTCGGTCACTAGATCCCTGCTGTAAGAACCTGTGTGGAACTTCATTCCTTCCACAGTATCCCATAGCTAGTAAGTACTCAAGCCAGAATATACTCTACTAGCTCCAAGTCTAGGCAGTTTCCTTTTTGATCATACCCCTTTTGGATATAGAGAAACAGGATTTTATTACCTATATATAAATGCTGAAGAGTATAAGATATATCTATACCATTTCCATGTGTGTAAAATTGAAGAGAAAATAAAAACATAGCAATATCAAGATGACAATTTCTGAGTCGCTAACTGGAAAAGAAAAATCCCTCATTTGTACAGTTTATTGTTATATTAATACTAGCAGAGGGGCATCTGGGTGGTTCAGTGGGTTAAAGCCTCTGCCTTCGGCTCAGGTCATGTTCCCAGGGTCCAGAGATCGAGCCCCACATTGGGCTCTCTGCTCAGCAGGGAGCCTGCTTCCCCACCCCCCCTCTGTGATCTCTGTCTGTCAAATAAATAAATTTAAAAAATCTTTAGGGAAAAAAAAAAGGCTAGCGGAGGAGAAGAGTCATTGAGAGACAATACCAGAACTTGCAAGCTCTTGATTTATGTTTCCTTTTCTCTTCTTGTTAAGTTGTTATTATATCAAAATTAGAGTATAGGAACAAAGATATTAAAATCATATAGACTCACTTAAACACTAAAAGTTTGATAATTATGGTAGAGCATACAGTGAAAGAATCATTCACTTACAAAACAATGCGTGTTTTTGAGTAAAACAAGTCTACATTTGTGAATCTGGAGTTTCCCATATTGACTTTGCTTTATGAATCACACTTGCATGTTGGGACAATAGACAGATTTAAGCAGACAGTGTAATAATAGCTAATATTTATATGTTAAAGAATATGGGACATTTTCTGGCAAATGTATTCTTTATTAACTCACTGAACACCCACAATAACTCAATGAGCTTGGTAATGTTACCAGACCCTTTCTGCAGTTGACAAAACTGAGGCAGAATGTTGTTAAATAGTTTGCCCAACTCACAAGGAGCAAGTGAGAAAGCCAGAATTTGAATCAAAGTTGACTGATTCCCAAGTCCACATTTTTAACCACAAAAATATAATGTGGTGCACGCTCCATGGAAGCATCTTGTGTAGAAGGGCAAAGTGGACCTTTCCAAAGAAACACCAATAGGACATGATGACGTTCCTATGAAACCTAAGGGAATTTCAAATGCTAGTGCTAAGCAGTTAAGGACAGTGAATGAAGCTGACTGGGAGCACAGAGGACCGAGATCATGCATTTTCTGTCCAACCAGACTGGCTACACCTCAAAGCCAGCTTTGCTGGCCCAGGGTTGAAGTAACTGATTCACCTTAGTGAGACACCAGAAATCCAGCCTTTTATGGGCAGTCCCTCTATTGAATTAATATATTAATTCAATATTAATATAGTGTAAGGACAGAAGGGGGAAGAAAAAACAAAACAAACAAACAAACAAAAGACAAAAGAAAACAAAAGCAAAAGCAAAACACATAGTCGGATAAATTTTAGCTGCATACTTCTCATTGAGCAGCTTCTGCTTTAGACATAGGGCTGCTGACTGATTGTTCTAAACACTTGAGTCAAATGGCACCTGGGCTCCTCCTTCCAGGCTTGGCCTGAGTGTATATCCTTATTAATCATGCCATAAAACCAGATTGACTTGAGATCTATTCAGTCATTAGAATAAATTGTGTGACCCTGGGGACAAATGCCTTTCATTCTCTGAGCCTTTGACCATCAGTACAACTTTGGAGGGGAGTAGAAGATGTTTGAAAGGATTGTAAGAGTCCTTAGAATCATTCCCAGTCCAGCATCCCCCTGCCTTTTTGCTTTCATTCATTTTAATTTCTCTATTTTCTGTCTTTTATTTAAAATGAGATTGTAAGCATGCTTTGGCCTTCTCCAAACTACCATATAATCTATGGGTATAGGCCCAGGAGAAGAGTAACAGGCTTAGAATTTAAAGCCTTTACTTTCCAGCTGATGGATGGTTGAGATTTTCTAAAACTTTAATATTTCTCAGACCCTGCCTACATCGAATAGTGGCTGAATTCAAAAAGAGGTTGCACTTAAATGATTTTAGAGCTCCTGGCAACTTAGTTTTCTAAGCTTGCTTTTGAGTCTTCATCAAAGCCATTGAACATGTATGATGATCGCAAGATGTTAGAGGACATGAAGGCCTTTTGGATCTCTAATTCTGTCCTTACAAAAGGCCTGTCTTCAGAATTTTTTTTTTTTTAAGGACATGATAATGCGACAGTGGGAAAGACAATAAAACAATGAAAAAAAAACACATGAGTTAGTTGGATTTTAGAAAATACTTGGCAGTAGATAAAACAAAATCCATAGAAAAGAATTTCTGGATCCAATATTCTGTTAATGGAAGTCACTTCTGCTTTGAGGGACTATGTCTACAACACAAGGATTTTTCTCAGGTTTCTATCAATATGCTGTTAGATCTCTTTAAAAAATTAGATGTTATTAAGGTGGAGTATTAAATTTGGTGTAACCAAAATTTACAATACAAGGGAAAATGTCAGTTGGGAACACGGAGAACTTGTGTATCAGTCAAATCTATTTTAGTATCAAAACTAGAAACTCACTGAAGTTTGCTCAATTATATATGTGACAACATCGTTTCAATAATATTTTATAGCTTTGGGAACAGAAGTACAACCAGACTTTACAGGGACCAGAACCAGAAAGCTGACAAGCACTGTCTTTGTCTCAGAACACATTTTTCTTTGCTCTGTCACAGTCTCTTTTCTCACTGCTGAGCTGGTGTCTCTGTGTTCACGTTCTCCACCACCAAATGACCCAGTGCAGCATACCTGGTTTGGACTATTTTGTACCTTCTCCTCACCCCTTTATTTTCTTTAGGTCCTTGTCATTGATACAATCTCTTTGTATCAATGATACAATCTCATTGTATCATTGTATCATCGATACAATCTCAATTTGGCAATATTTAGCCAAAATAAAAATGCACTTCTGTATTTTATGAGCAAAAACACTTCTGAATTTTCCTACAGATGTATATACATGTGTTATATACATTTAGACATATTTGTAAGTAAAGGAAGGTTTTCTCCCATGTTGTTGGTAAGAGCATTGGACTGAAAATAGATATCCAGCACTAGGAGCATACTTAGATAAATTAGGAAATGATAATACAATAGAATACCTTCCATTTATTTAAAAAACAAAAACTAAGTGTACCCACCTTGTATAAAGGAGGAAAAGAAATAAAGTTTTCTATGCATGAAATAGGAATATTAAAATATAATGGTTATATCTAGAAAGAAATACTGGGGAGTGGGGGTTCTGTTTCATAAAATAGACTTTTCTCATTGAACACACTTCCGCACTTCTTCTAATGTTTCTTTTGCACAAAGTTTATTTTGTTGTTCGACCCAACTTCTTAACATCCACAGAAATGACCTAGAAGAAAATTTATAAGCAGAGGATATAATAGGCAATGTGATTATTAAACACAAAGAAACAGGGTCACCTGGATGACTCAGTAGGTTAAATGTCCAACCCTTGGTTTCAGCTTAGGTCAGGATCTCATGGGTCCTGAGATCGAGCCCTATGTCGGGAGCCATGCTCCACGGGGAGTCTGCTTCAAGATTCTCTCCCTCGGCCCTTCCCAAGCCCCTCTCAAATAAATCTTTAAAAATAAATAAATGAAACTGTTTTGTTATGAAGATGTTTGGTGTTTAGCTGGGCCTCATGGTTAGCTCAGTAAATTCTACTAAGCAACCACAAAGCAATTTGTAGGTGTCCAGAGGCATCCATCTGACTCAAACTGAATTTATATTTTACATGTTGCAAGTTACTTGCAAAAGTAGGAATGATGATCATTAAATGGATGAATGTTAAAAGTTTGCTGTGCTTTTATGTGAGTGAACATTCACTGAGGCGCTCGGGGTATACACAGTAGACACTTATTTCCGAAATCAAGAATTTGGAAATGTTTATGACTCAAACTTAGGTACCAGTTAAAGTGTAATCTCCTCCCTTTAGTTGTCAATGGCCATTAATTATGATACTGACTACTAAATCCATGTTGTATATTCAACAACAGCTTTTAGAATTTTTACAGTGGTTATGAATGCTCATATTCATTTTGTTTCCAATCCATCCATTACCTAGTTCTATGGAACCATTAATATGTGTTACTTCAATTCTCCCAAAACCTTTGAGCACTTACATTTGTGAACTAATGCGCTAGACCCTGTGAGACTACGAGGACAAATAAGATACATTCCACTGCCAGGAAATTTATGTCTAAAATGAAAGGATGTGAGAGTTCATAAAATCAAATTGTCAAATGCTACAGAGAGAATCTTCAGGCTAGTTATTGCATTACTCTTTGAGTACCTGGCTTTAGGTTGTTTATTAAATAAAAATATACCTCAGCTGAAATCTTCTATAGCTTTCCAGTACAATTTTTATTTTATAACAGTTTTAGATATAACATTTATGTCGGCAATAGAGACTACCATATACCTCCTGCCCTTTCTACGATTATTAACATTTTATATTACTATGATACATTTGTATTGATTAACTAACCAATATTGATTTATCAGGATCACTGAAATCCATAATTTATTCAGATTTCAATTGTTTTTACCTAATGTTCTTTTTTGGTTCCTGGATTCTATCCAAAGTACTACGTTATCTTTAGTTTTCACTTCTCCTTGGGTTCCTCTAGGTTATGATAGTTTCTGAGGCCTTTCTTAAAAATTTTTGGTAACCTTGAAATTTTTGAGGAGAATTGATCAGTTTTCTGTAGAATGTCCTTCGGCTGGGATTTCTGTTATTTTGTTATTATTAGACTGGCATTTGAATTTTTGGAAGGAAGATTACAGTGAGTGGGGAAGTGTCATTCTCATTTTATCATATCAAGTGCACATACTATTCACGTGACTTATCACTGTTGGTGTTAGCATTGATCCAGTTGGCTGATGTAGTACTTGTTAGGTTTATCCGATGTAAAGTCACCATTTTTTCCCATTTCCATTCTGCACTTTTAAAAAAGATTTTATTTATTTATTTGAAAGAGAAAGCAAACCACCACAAGCGGGCAGAGGGGCAGAGGAAGAGGGAGAAACAGACTCCCCATTGATCAAGGAGCTAGATGTGGGGCTCAATCCCAGGACCCTGGGGTCATGACCTGAACTGAAGGCAGATGCTTAACCAGCTGAGCCACCCAGGTGCCCCTCCATTCTGTACTTTTGGAAGAAAGGCCATGCATGTAGTGGGAGTTATGCTCCACTTCCTTGAAGGTGAAATATCACCGTGCCTTACTTAGAATACTTCTACATGGGAGACTTTTCTCTTTTCTTCAATTTTTTAGAAATTCTATCATTTATTTATAAGAATATGGACTCCTCATGGGGTGCCTGGGTGGCTCAGTGGGTTAAGCCTCTTGCCTTCGGCTCAGGTCATGATCTCAGGGTCCTGAGATCGAGCCCCACGTTGGGCTCTCTGCTCAGGAGGGAGCCTGCGCCCCCCCACCAACCTCTCTCTCTGTCTGCCTCTCTGCCCACTTGTGATCCCTCTCTACCAAATAAATAAATAAAATCCTTAAAAAGAAAAGAATATGGACTCTTAGATTCCTATTTCATACTTTGGGTTATAATCCAATATGGTTTTATTTATTATGTTGTTCAAGTTATTCTAGCTTTGCCCCTGGGTGCTCTTTAGGTTGGCTTTTGTATCCCTTTGCCAAACTCCCACCATAGTGTGCGCATATTTTGAACACGTCCCTCCTTCCTGGAATTATAAGATGCTCCAGGTTTATCTTGAATGTTTCCCATCCTAGTCTTAGAATCACCCATTTCTCCAAGGACCCCTGGGTTCTCTTTTTAGGAAAGTGGTGTTAGAAACAAAGTTCTACATACTAGCAAGCTCAATGTTACTAGAATGTTTTTGCTTATAGGATCTCACAGCTGACAGCGAGGGGATAGTTGTGCCTATGCTAACCCACATATATAAACATATCATTAGATATCTCTCTATCTATATTAAACTAAGTATGAGTGTCAGTTGTTGTTTCCAACTCTAAACCATTCTTACGTAGATCATTGTTGCTTGTTGTCCTTGCTCGTTTGTAACCTCTCACTCCAACAGCTGGAACCTGGATCCCACCAGCCACCATCTATTTACTTAATTGTCCAATTCCAGCATACACATATTGTGGTCTTTAGAAATGTTAACCCACACTACTGTGGGGAAGGGGGACTTTCTCAACTAGAGTGCAAGACTTTTCTAGTTCTGTCTGCCTGTACTCTTACAGACTTCACTTACTTCCAAAGTTACTTAGGCCAGCCTCCTTTTCTTCACTCCATCAATGAGGTCTTTCATACATTTCTACTACACTGTTCGATTCCTTGGTTACATTCTGCTTTCCATTCTGAGATCCCTCAACCTCTTAAATGATTTTTTTTTGTTTTAATTTGCATACGTTAAGATTCACTCTTTTGCTATAAATTTCACTGGATTTTACAAATATAGTGTCGTGTATCACCAGTACACTATCGTATAGAACTGTCTCAACACCCTAAAAAAATCCCCTGTGTTTCACCTATTTAACGTCTCCCTTCTGGTCCCTGGCAACCACCGATCAGTTTACCATTGCTATAGAGTTCTTTTTTCAGAATAGCATATAAATGGAAAGAGAGTACCTAGCCTTTTTAGATGGGCTTTTCCCCCTTAGTAGTATGCATTTATGATTCATCCATGCCTCTGTTTGGCATGAGAGCACATTCCTTTTTATCAGCAACTACTATTCTCTTGTATAGATGTACCACAGTTTATTTGACCCATTTACTTATGAAAAACATCTTTGTGGCTTCCACTTACTGGTGATTCTGAAAAAGCTGCTCTAACTATTTGCACAGAGTTTTTGTGTGAACGTTTTTTTACTACTTCTTGTTCTTTTTATTCTAAAGAAAAACCTCAAACCTGAAAAAATTTTCTTGGTACATCATTGTATTTCACTCCCTAATACAAGTGAAGTACATAAAATTGTTTCTTAAATGGTTATTTGTCTGGCTACAGATGCATTTTAAATTCCAAATTTCTACCTTTGCAGGTGGCTATTCTAATCTAATCTTTTCATCTTATCTTACATTTGATGTTGTACTGATGGTAATTACCTCTTTTATTGTCTGTCAGTCAGTTTTATGTAGACGGACACTGGTAGTTTCAATCAGACAGAATGCATCTAATTTCTGTATTAGATTTCCCAGCAGAACTTTTTTGAATGGTTTACTAAACTCTAAATAAATTACACCTTCTGAATTGGTTTCTAACTATAACAAGAGTCAAGAAAGGCTATCAGTTATGTCTGACATGCTCAGGTTTTATTATCAAATGCTATACGTCAGCCAACAGACACCATGTCTCCAAAAAGAGGCCTTTGGTACATTCATTAAAACAACTATGAATGTTGATGCATTCTAAGTAAAAGGGTAATTTTTTTAAAATGTGTCTGGGCAAACATTATCTGGGTATGAGTAATCCTTGCCTTTATCTCCTCTCTTCTGTAAAGAAGATTCTGGCTTTATCTACCTACTCTGTTTATTCCCGTCTCCACTCTCTGTGAAATATTTTGCCAGTGTTTCTTGTTGGCATTTTGATGTAGACTCTGGGGACAGGAAAGAAGCAGGAAGAGAAGAAATGTGATAGCTAGAGAAGGGACATAGACACATGAACTGCTGTGGAAAGTGATGAGGGGAAAATGATATTGAAGAAGATCCCCTACATCATGTTCAAGACATGGAAGTAAAACCCTTGGGCTAACTTGGAATCATTTCTGCCTTCCTGACTGTGTTTTCTAGAATGCAGCTCTGCCCTGAGTTTGGATCAAGTGGTCTGCAGCTTCAAGGAGGTTGCAGAAGTTTCTGTCTCACTCAATCAGAGCATACACAAACATGCACAAACACAACAGTAGCCACAGCAAATACAACCACAAGAAAAAAAAGTAGGTTGGCATAAAATGCAACCATTAAATGAAATAAAAATCTGAGGTGATATTTCTGAGTGATTTAGTTTAAACAAATATTTTTTAAGTATAGGTAGAATTTGGGATTTCAGAGCTGGAATTAACCACTTTGGGAATTTGGGGGATAGAAAAGAAGTCCTTTCCAATTTTGTCCAATCTGCTGCTATTTTGCTATTATATTCTTTAGCTTCTGGCCCAGCCTCCTCTAAGGAGGCATAAAAAGAGAACAGAACAACAGAACAGGAAGTCCAGGGTTGGCTAATGTCTATTTCATGGGTTGATTTCTTTTGTGGTAGGTTGCAGAGCACAAGACAGGATTAAAGGCTCTGCATGCTAGTCCTGGGAGTGCCTGGGTGGCTCAGTGGGTTAAGCATCTGCTTTCCACTCAGGTCATGATCCTGGGGTCCTGGGATCAAGCCCTGCATTGGTCTCCCTGCTCAGCAGGGAGTCTGCTTCTCCCTCTGCCGTTCTCCCTGTTTGTTCTCTCTTGCTCTCTCTGTCAAATAAATAATAAAATCTTTAAATGAATGAATGAATGAATGAATGAATGCATGCATGCATGCTATTCATGGTTCTGGCTCAAAAGAGCTCAGGGACCAAATCACTTGACCACTCCGGTCCTCAGTTTTCTCATCCGTAAAATAAGTTCAGATAAGTTGATTTCTATGTTCCTTGGACATAGCATTTAAGCGCTTTGAAGTAGCCAGAACAGAACCAGAAACCAAAGCATCTGACTTCTAGTCCCATGTACATTGTTTATTTACAGAGAAATAATAACCACCTTCATTAGGATTCTGCAAACTCACGAGTGAGCCAGATCTGGCCAGCTGCCTCTTTAAAAATAATGTTTTATTGAAACCAGATACACCCATTTGTTTACATATTGTGTATGGTTACTTTTGAACTACAGTGTCAGAAATGAGTAGCTACAATGGCAGAGATGACAGAGAGCATATAGTCTGCAAACCCAAACAGATTTACTGTCTTGCCCTTTACAGGAAAAAAAGTATCTTGCCAATCCATAATCTGGAGAAGTGTCTACTTCTTCATTTGCAAATGGAGGAAATCATACCTGTTTTGACTAGCTCGTTGAACTGTTATGAAAATCATTGGAGAAAATATGAGTAAGAAAATAGCTTGGAATTTGCAAATCCTGAGGTTTTTTTTTTAATATGATTATTTCAGAGGATGAAGCTGTGTATTGTGGCCTTTCCACACATCGTGTACTTGTCTATTATTTCCCTCTCTGCTCACTGCCAGAACTGCCCTTACTGTACGTGCAGGGACACCAACAAAATTGTGTATGGAACATACTGGCCACAAGTCTGACCCTTATCGAAAAGCCTAACCTACTTTGTTGTACTCCAACCTGTAACCCACACCTTAAGGAGCTAATGCACAACTATGTGATCACCCCAACTTACCTGATATTATCCATCCATCTACAACTAACAGTGGCACCTTGGCACAGCTTTGAACCAGTGATGTGGCCCTCTCTTTGGAGATCTTAGGGGGAAGGAGGTAGGCACAGGTCCTTGAAGAAGGCTGAAGTCTCAGTGGGAAAGAGTACAGTTGGTGGGGGACAGAGCACTTAGAACCTAGAACACCAGTTACCTGGGACTCATACCAGGCAGGACCGCTCACTTGCACCTTCTGTCTAGTCCAAGCTACTGTTAGCTCTTGTACAAAGCAACTGCAATGGTCTTCTAACTGTTCTTTCGATAAATATTTACCTCTCTTCTATTTTTAAACCTGCTGACAAAGTGAAGACTCAGAATGTCAACATCCCTCTCAGCAACCCCCTACCTTCATTATCCTAATAACAAGAAGACACTGAAGGTTTTAAAGACATAGACCAAAATGTGTGTGTCCTGGCACCCATCCACCTTATCCCCAACTTCATCCCATGCCTCTTCCCTCTGTGTCCAAGCCATCCTTGATGTCTGCACATACTGCCAGGTTTCTCCTAGCCTCAGGGTTTTGTACATGCTTGTCGCTGTGCCTGGGATTCTACCCTACGTGTGCTACATTTTGCCTTGTTAACCCTTCCTCTTCTCTCGGAACTTCTTGATGAGTTCAGTTCTTCTGACATAGGTGTGTATTTCTCACGCCTCGCTGCACATGAGCATTCTTAAATACCAGTGCCCAGGCCCCATGCAGCCACGCTAAATCAGATTCGTGAGGGTAGAAGAGGAGGCTTTGGTATTATTTCCAAAGCTCTCCAGGTGATTCTGATGTGTAGGTAGGTATGAGGTACACGTGCATGCACCTCTCCTATATGATTTTATACATCCCAAGAAAAATCTAGAAATACAGCAACCATCTGTCTTACTCCTTTGTAAATGCCATGAGGGCAATGCCTTTATTCATTTATTCATCCTTTATTCATTCTCTGATTAGGCATTTTTTTAAGCATCTTCTATGTAATATACTCTTTTCTAGTTGGCAGAGATGGACCAGTGAACAGTTTCTTCATGGTTCTTCTCTTACAAAATTTACATTTGAAGGTTTTGTAGGGTTTCAATATACATTTGATGGATGACTAAATAAGTATTCTTATGCAATCATGTTTATTTTTCTAGGGATTTAATATTTCCTCCTTCCTGAGATAAGTCCTCATTTCCCCAAAATACTTAGAACAGTGAAGTTCTGAGCTGAGCTTTTTGAGCACTTTAAGTAATTGTTCAACTTCCTGCTTTATATTGTCTTTTATGACAGTCTTTGGATTTCTTAATTATTGCATTTTGTCTCTCTCTGTAGCTCAGATAATAAAACTATAGTCTGTCTCACTGTTCTTCAGACAGAAGGAAAAATTAAAAATAAAAAAGCTTTCTGTATTATTTTGTGACATTGCTACGTCACCATTTCTTTCTGTCTTTGGAAATAAATTGTTGGCAGATCTGCAATTTCTTCTGTCTGCTCCTCAGAACCCTTGGCGACATGTCACCTGTTCCAGCAGATTTTTATATTCAAGGCACAATGCAGACCTCAGGAAGAATTCTTTACTGATTTCTTCCAGTCATTAATCATTGCCTACTGCCTCACTATTAGGGAAAAACATCTCAGTTTACACATGTGCATTCAATTAAGGGTTGATTGTTTCAGTTTATGGATTAGCTAGCTACTCTGTTGTTTTCTTCTCTCTGCATTCCCCTCCAATCCTTACTTCCTAACTCAATTCTTCATGGGCTTTTGTCACAGACAGCAACATGGAGAGCAGAAAAAAGTAAAAAAAAAAAAAAAAAAGTAAAGAAAGAAAGAAAGGCAAACAATAATAATAAAGTTAAGTCTTTAGGTGCTGTTGATAAATCTCAGAAATTTAGGAATATTCAAGCAATCTATTATGAAATAAATAGATTATAGACTATATGATCATTACATTTTCTTTTGTTATTCCTCCTGTTCCTTCCTCTTAATTCCTGAAAAAGCAGCCCAGTGGAATGGGAAATTGCAATAATCTGGGAGTCAGACAGCATGGCTTTATCTCCTGGCTCTGTCACATAATAGTGGTCTTAGCCAAATATCTGAGACTCTGTTTCTTTATCTAGGAAATCAGTTAATGTCATGTATCAAAGAGAAATTGGTGCATTATAATGAGATCACTGATTTGGAAGCCCTGTGACAGACGTACACATTATTATGTAGATTCACAAAACTTATACCAATCAATTTGTGTGTTGGTCAGCTAATGTATTGCTGCCTAAAAACCCACCCCAGTGCTCGGTTACTTAAAATCACAGTCAGGCACCATCATGGATCTCTGGCCCTGATTAAGGAAGGCTAATTCCGCTTTCCAGTGGAGCTGATATTGGGTTCCAGACTCAAGGCAGACGTCATTTTTTTTTTTTTTTGAAGATTTTGTTTATTTAATTTGAGAGAGCACGAGCAGGGGCAACAGCAGAAGCAGAGGGAGAAGCAGACTCCCTACCGAGCAAGGAGCCCAAGGTGGGACTTGATCCCAGGACCCTGGGGTCATGACCTGAGGCAAAGGAAAAAGCGTTACCCAGGTGCCCAAGGTGGAAGTCATTTAAAGTTCTGAGCATTTGGGGCGCCTGGGTGGCTCAGTGGTTTAAGCCTCTGCCTTCGGCTCAGATCATGATCTCAGGGTCCTGGGATCGAGCCCCGCATCGGGCTCTCTGCTCGGCAGGAGCCTGCTTCCCCCTCTCTCTGTCTGCCTCTCTGCCTAGCTCTGATTTCTCTCTGTCACATAAATAAAATTAAAAAAAAAAAAAAAGAAGAAGTTCTGAGCATTAGAGTGCCAGTGTATTTAAACAACAACAAAGGTCTCTGTTAAGATGGTAAACATCAGAGTGATAAAAGGGACTTAAATTTCATGCCATCCTCTCTGGACCTACACCTTTCAGAGGATGCATGACCAGGATGCTAGAGTGAATTCACATTATGCAGAAGAAGTTGGCAAGAAAAGTTTTCTGGTACAAAATTCTTTCCTAGGTAAAAGGCAATAGGATCTCTATCCCTCAAAGAGATAGCCTCTTGAGAGATGGGTTATTAAGATATCTGGTAATCTCTGTATTTATTTACCTATCCTTTAACTAGATTTTTTTTTTAGTTTATAAATTTAGCAAATATTTATGCAATGCATACTGTAATTAATTAAGGGAATCGAATGGACAGAAATAAGTAAACCAGCATATTGGGAACTTTTTCATGACAAAGATTACTTTGCAAAACATTGGGAAAACGATGATATATTTGATAATTGTTGTTGGACTAAATCATTATTCAAAGTGGAAATAAGATGGAATTTGATTACTGCTTACCTTGTACTATGCAAAAACACATATACTCCCTCCCATACAAGTATACAATGAATTGTAGGTAGTTTTTAGACCTGAAGTAATAAAGCTCTCTGATGAAGACCCATTCAAATCTCTATCCTGATGTTTAATTTAGGCTGATGTTTTTATATTAACTTGTACAAGTTCTTTATATATAATGAAAGAGAGCTCTTTTTTTATTGTTACAAACCTTTTCCCACTCTGTGGTTTATCTTTTCATTTCCTTAATGTACTCTGAATGAATAGACATTGTTAATTTTTAAGATAGTCCAATTTATACATATTTTACCTTATGATTGATTCTTTTCATGGGTCCTTTTAAGAAGAAAACTTTACTTATCTCAAGGTCCTAGACCTTGTTTATCCATTTATCTAGTAGAAGCTTTATTATTTTAGATCTTCCTTAAGAATGCCTTTCTTGGGGCACCTGGGTGGCTCAGTGGGTTAAGCCTCTGCCTTCAGCTCAGGTCATGATCTCAGGGTCCTGGGATTGAGCCCCGCATTGGGCTCTCTGCTCAGCAGGGAGCCTGCTTCCTCCTCTCTCTCTCTGCCTGCCCCTCTGCCTACTTGTGATCGCTCTGTCAAATAAATACACAAAATCTTAAAAAAAAAAATCTTTCTTATTTTTCACTTTGCATTTTCCTTTTTTGTAAGTAAAATATCTATACAAAACATACTTACAGAACAGCGCACGTGTCATGAGTGTAAGCTCAGTACTGTTTCACAAATTGATAATACTCCCTTGATGAGCACCCAAGAATCCCAGGCGTGCCTCTCCAAATCACTCCTCCAACTCTTCCCAAAACTAACCACTCTTCTGCTATCTAAAATATAGAATAGTTTCTCCTGACTCTGAAGTTACATAAGTAGAATCACATAGTATGGTGTCTTTTGTCTCTGGTTAATTTGTTCATAAATAGGTTTGTGACATTTATCCAGAATGATGTGTATATCCATTGTCTGTTTATTTTTATTTCGTACGCTCTTCCATTGTGTAAATAGACCACATTTTACTGGTCCAGACTACTGTTCATAGCAACTCGTGTCTAGATTTTTGGCTGTTACCAATACTGCTAATATAATTGTATGTATAATTCTTGTGCATAACTTAATGTATACATATATACATGCCTTTGTGATGTACATAAGAAGTGTAGAATCCCTGGTTTATAGGGTGTGCATATATTTAGCTTTAATTATTAATGAAACTATATGTTTTCTTCCTTTTTTTTTTTTTTAAAGATTTATCGATTTGAGAGAGAGAGGGCACACGAGCTGGAGGGGCGGAGGGAGAGGAAGAGAGAACAAGCACGGAGCCACAGCCTGAGCCGAAATCAAGAGCTGAGCACTTAACTGACTGTGACACCAGGTTCCCCAAAAACTATATGTCATATCTCTCACTCTGCATAGTTTTGCCAATTTTCCTCTAACTTCACTAATTTTCTCGTTAGCTGAGTCTTATCTGCTGTTACATCTCTCTTTATCCCCTAAATTTCTGTTTCTATTAAGTTTTAGTTGTTCATTTTTCGTGGTTCTTGTATTCTGTCACGTTACTTAGTTTTCTCATCTATGTTTGCCTCGTTTAAATTTGAACCTTGTATAAGCCAATATTACAGAAGTAACTTGACAACTGCGGATGAACGCATTTTTTTTCCCCAGAGGGAGTTGGTGTTTGTTTCTGGCTAGAAACGGGACTACGGGCTCCAGTAATGCCACGTTATCTTCATCCAAATAGTATTTTAGGCGATTCAAAACTGGTTTTCACATGTTTCCAAAAGCGTGTCATTCCTTATTGTCCTAGCACTGATTTGGGATTCTAATTGAAATCATGGTGAGACTTCCAGATCCTGTCCTCTTCCGAAGCCCAGAATTCTTTCTCTCCAGCCACGTGAAACCCTTAGAGGCTCAGCTCAGCTCTGCCCTTCCACTGAAAGAATCGTTCGTGCCTCCCTGAAAATGCTGTACCATAGGCGAGACTTGCTCTCCCAGATTTCTTTCCGACTTGAAGGATGATCCCTTAACACCTCACTTTTCTGACGGGTATTCTTCGAATGTCTTCAGACTTTTTAAAATTCAACTTTTCTAGTTATCTGAGTGAGTCACAATCACCTCGTACTCCACTGCCTTAAGAACTACCTTAATCTCCAAAATGTTTACCAAGGAAAAATACAAAATAATACTTTCTAGCTCCTCTCATAGCCCGCCCCATCTCCCTAAGGCTGTTAAGTAATAGAATCAGTTAGACTTAATGGGGAACAAATTAGGTGAATTATTTCTTGCTAGCCCAGGAGATAATGCTCTGTATTTTTCAAGACTCGTTTATCCTGTTTAAAGTTACAGGGTTTTAATTATTACTTCAGTTTGGTCTCTGAAAAGAAACTATGCCCTTAATCACATTATTTTTTTGCCTTTAGACCTAGATGGACTTTACTGATCTAAAGATGGAGACTGGGTCATATCATTCAGTCAACACAAAGTGAAGGACCTTTGTTACTTACCACTCTGTAAAAAAAATTTGAGAGAGGAAATTATTTGGCTTTTTTTTTTTTGGCCTCTGATACACAGGTGGTAAAATTACACTTCAGATGTTATGCTTCCTTTATGATGATCTCTAGAATATAACTATTATTTTGGTAGGGAGTAATTTAACTTTGGATTTGGGGCAAATGTAAATATTGCCCTCCCCACCCAACTCCAGCAAAAAAAGGAAAAAAAAAAAAAAAAAGTCTGGTTCATGCCTCATTCAGCATGTTGGGATGTTTCCCCTTTTTACCCTCCTCATCAAAGAATAGGAAACAGCATATACTTCATGCTCCATTAGTATAGAAATTGCTTCATTTCTCTTCATTGCTCTCTCTCTATCTGTCTTCATACCTACCTTCCTCCGAAATCAGCTTGTGTCACTTAGGAAATATATTTTGGATGACTGCACATTGAGGTGGGTCATTTCTCGTTCAAAAAAGGACGTAGTTACCAGAATTCTAGTTCCTTGATTTACAGTGAAAACCCTTACTGCCCTATGGACCAGAAAACCAGCATATGAATTTTGGATTCTCTGTTTTATTAACCAGCTAAGCTATTATACAGAGTCTGTCATCATGGAGCCCACCATCTTGTGGGTGTCATTCCTTCCTGCTTATATGCCAGGCACTGTGATTGGCGTTTGGCAGTCATTGAAGAAATACTCCCTTAAAATGAGTGACTGAACGAAAGGAATGGAATGAACTGCCAATTGCTGGGTGACCATGGAATTTGAACCGAAAGAATTAGATGTTTCAAAGACTTATTAAGTTCTGCTAACTTGATGTGCCCCTCTTCCCAGTAAAAAATGCCTTTTTGTATAAGCAAAAGTTCTGGCTTCCTGTTTTCACTGTATTACCTTGGGTGAGGTATGGAGAGACCAGACACAGATTAAGAGAGAGAAACCAAAACAAGTTTTGCAGTTCTGTTGTGCTTGCAATTTCTTTTTTTTTTTTTTTTTAAAGATTTTATTTATTTATTTGACAGAGAGAGATCACAAGTAGGCAGAGAGGCAGGCAGAGAGAGAGAGAGAGAGGGGAAAGCAGGCTCCCCGCTGAGCAGAGAGCCCGACGTGGGGCTCGATCCCAGGACCCTGGGACCATGACCCGAGCCGAAGGCAGAGGCTTTAACCCACTGAGCCACCCAGGCGCCCCTGTGCTTGCAATTTCTTGGAGAGAATACAGAGTGCCCTGCGGTATACCCCTCAAGGGAAGGACTTGGGTTGGTTAAGGGGTAGAAGGAGAGAGATGACCTGTGGATAAGCCTTTATTGCAGTTTCTCTGGGCAGGAAACGCAAGGCAGGACAATCAGGCTTAATTAAGACTAGCTGATTTGAATAATTGCAGCAGGCTCTGGGGCATAGACGCTGTCCCTGGTTATCTGATAGAGCCCTGGAGTAGGAGAGCCCAGTAAGGGAACTAGTAGGGGATGTTGACTTACTCTGGTGCTCAAGAAGGGGAACTGACTGGTGTCTAGCCAGAGCTTCACACTTCAAGACAACAACGCACACACACACACACACACACACACACACAAACACACACACCCCTGTATTATAGTTCATGCATTTCCCCTTCCCACCTCTGTGCAAAGTTGTCATTGGTCTTGCTAACATATGCTTCACTAATTAGAAGTAAAACTTTTAAAAAATAATGAAAGGAAAGAGACACAAGAAATAAAGAACAGTAGGCTAACTACCTCTCCTCCTTCATCGACAATTCTTCCTTCAGATAACATTCCAACATTTTTTAGTCTATAGTCAACTTATTCCCTTGTTCCTGTAATACAGTTTCATATTTTTAATACATCTTTGATTCTAAAAGCAATAAAAGGATGAGACAAGAGAAAGCAAAGAGACCTCACATTGCTATCATTCTGTCCAATATTTCTTTTTGTCTTCTGAGAAAAAGGGGGTGCGGAAGGGAAGTAAATATCTCTGCTGTAGATTGCATATGCTCTCTTCCCCCAAGTTTATGTGTTGAAATGTTGTTAACTAACTGCTAAGCTGATGTTATTAGGAGGTGGGGCCTTTGGGAAATGATTAGGTCATGAGGGTGCACCCTGAATGAGTGAGGTTTGTCCCTTTATAGAAGAGGCCCAAGAAATCACCCTCACCCCTTCTGCCATGTGAGGGCACAGAAAGAAGGTGTCCTTCAATGAGAAAGCCCTCACAGACACTGAATCTGCCATTGTCTTGATTGTGGACTTCCAGCCTCTGAAACAGTGAGAAATAAATTAATGTTGCAAGCCACCCAGTCTATGGTCTTCTCCTTATAGTGGCCTGATGTGATTAAGACCATGTTTTTCCAAATAACTTAGGTAAAGGAAATAAAATGCAGCCTAGTGGACATATAACATACTGGATTTGAATTTCCATTTGCAATGATATTAGAAAACCAAGGAGAAACAATTAACAAACTGTGTGTAATATTTTTAAGCATTTACTAAGGTGAAGTTTCTAAATTTTAATTACAAACTTACCAAAATCTATCTTAGGGGATGCCTGGGTGGGCTCAGCTGGTTAAACATCTACCTTTGGCTCAGGTCATGATCCCAGGGTCCTGGGATCAAGCCCGGCATGGGGCTCGCTGCTCAGTAGAGAGCCTGCTTCTTCGTCTCCCTCTGTCTCCAGGCTTGTGCTCTCACTCTCTCTCTGTCAAATAATTGAAGTAAAGCCTTTAAAAAAAGGAAAGAAAAACTATCTCAGGTTATATATTCTTATAAAGAAGTTTGCTTTCAGTGTTACCAGGATTTTTTTCTTCTTTTTTTCTATAAAGGTTAGCCTGGCAAAAGGAGGAAGGGTGGGGGGGAGCCATCCAAACAATTACACAAACCAACAATGAGTATTATTTTATTTTATATTTTCCAGTGCAAAACAGCAACTTATCACCTGAGAGGAAGTTTTATCAGATGGCAAAGACCTCCAGACAATTAGAGTTGATGTTAAGTCTAACAACTTGTAAGTACTTTTCCTATATATATCATGCTATTATAAAAACTGGTTGCTAATGAGGTGATTGACTTAGGTGTCAACTCAGTTTCTTCCTAATGTTTGCTTAAGCATAATTTAAAAAATATATATATATATATTTAATTAAAAAGTAGGATTCTACATGGTGTGTTGGCATAAATAAGTAGGGACATAAACATGAGTATATGCCACCCAGCATTCCATGGCGTATTGATTTTCATGGGAATACAATGCAAACACTGACCACCATGATGGCCACCATGTTCAGTTACTACTCAATAACCTATTGTAGTCAAAAGGCCAAGAGTTGTCAGGTGACGGTGTTGCATGTTAGCGTGCTTTTATGGGGAATCATCACTCTTGTTGTTATCCTGATGATGCGCTTTTACATTTTCTTTCTTCTTATGATATCAGTCAGGAAGAGTTCATGTATTGTCTATAATTATAATTATAAAATGTATCCTGGAGTTGGAGAAAAGAAAGTTAACAGATTTTGAAAAATGTGTCATGTAGACTTTCGGTTCATTCATTTTTGGCTTGATTATTTATTCTTTCTTTCCCCATGTATGTATTGAGTTTCTAACACATGTCACATGTACTATTACCTGCTAGAGATAGAGACTTGAAACTGGCAGTTGCTGCCTGTGAGGATGGTCAGTTTCATTGTAGGACGAATTGATCATATAGTATGACATCCGACAAGATGGGTTTTTTTTACTGGTGCCCTTGTGTCTTTACATGATGGCTCTGTTGACTTATAGACTAAACAGAGGGGATGAGTTATTTGTTATGAGACTTCAAGTTAAATAGTCTTTTGTCTTGAGAATCCTGTCCAGCTGAGGATGTAAGCAGCGTATGTTATGGTTGCAAAATATTACAAAACCAAGTGTGAGTAGTTCTGGAGTATAATTTGCAGAATGGAAACAAGTGGGAGGTAAGACCCGCCAAAGCATTTAATAGCTGTGTAAAGGGAAAGCCATTGACAGGATAACGTCAGAGTCAAATGGAATTGTTATACTAATGAGTGTGCATCCCTTCTATAGGGTGGGTTAGAGAGTGTGCCAACAAACCATCCATATACTCTTCAACGTAATACCTGTCCTTCTCTTACTCTGTTCTCTTTTCAGAGTAACAGTTTTTTCCAGAATCCCCTTTTCTCTGGCTTTTCGTGTTCTTGATTCAATAAGACGCGTTGGTAGAAGTTCGGAGGGGAGAGAGAAGTGATGGCATTTCTTACCTCTCCTTTGGTTTCCTGTGTTGCCTCTGATCGGGACTACCCGGCTCATCTGGATCCGGCTCCCACCAGATGGCTCCACCCTCCCTGGTTGCTCTTCACACTCAAAAACCCCTGCCTTGGCTCTGGTGCCTTTAGGCTGACTGTACTGTGGGCTCTGATAACCTACTCCTGCTATGAACACGCAGCTCTAAATATCCTCCCTCTGTAGCTAATCTCTGGGATCCCTCACTGTTCTTTGTTGGGTTTTCTAATCTTTTCATTACTAATGTCACCACGTAGCTATCTATCTTCTAATAGATAATTGAATTATCTATACATAACTGAGGGACATAGAGTTGTTCATGTCTTTGTGCCTGAAATCCAACTGACTTCTCTTAAGCCGGAGTCCTATGAACAGTGGGATTGATAATACAATAGTCTCTTCTAGTTAGGTCCTCAATATCACTATTATCTAGTGTATTTTGCAATACAGGAAAGTACAAGATTATTTAGGCTGTTAAAAATAGAATTATAATTTTGGATCTTTTATGGTAATTAGGAAGATAGGGAAGATGGTTTAGGATTTGGGTGGGTGAGATGAGCATTTAGTAAGGGAATAGAATTTATAGATTAGGGTTTGGTATAATAATAATGTCTTTGGTGAGGATATCATGAGATGTGTTTTAAGTTACCTATTACAGAAATAAAAAATTAGAGAATTATAATCATAGAATAGTTACTATAGACAAATGGTATATGCCAGAGTACATCATTTTTTTCACATTTCTTTGTATTTAAATTATACGTCTTTCTTCTGCTAAAGGCCCCATCTCCAAATACTGTCACACATGGAATAAGGATTTAACACCTGAATTTTGGGGGAACACAGTCTATAGTAGCATCCACAGATAAAATCTCCTCCATACATTGAAAACCAGTATGTACTATTACAGTGTAATTTCCAAAACTAGGTACAATGCATCTAGATATCTAACATTTCTTCAGATTGTCGGGTTATTACGTTGACTGTGTCATCCTAGATTGCGCATTTAAAAAATTTTAGTCTGTAAGCAAACTGCTGAGACCTCAGGAGTTAATAGTTCTGCTTGTCCATGGTTTTTGTTTTGTTATTGCTTTGTTGTTGTTTTTATCAAAAACGTAGTATTTTAAAAGCTAAGACAGCTATTTCATGGATCTATAAACTATTACTATGATTCTAATTCTCTGTGGTGATGAGAGGACTAAGTGCTTGGGTTTCCTCCTTGTTATATCACCCTGATTCTTCCTCTGTCAACACAGAGGTCTCAAAAGTGACTCATCTGCCAAATTTCAACTCCGGTTTCCTTTCTAAGTGCCTACAGTTCCACTCAGAAATAATATTTACCAAACTCATCATCATCCCATTTCATACAAATATACACCTGCTGAATGGGAGGGCAAAGACCTCTCTTGACACATCCGTAGTCAAGTTCACTGAAGCCATGGTCACTTGTTAATACTTAGTGGGGATAAGTATTAATCATAATAATTATAGAGTACAAAATGAATAGTGTTTTAATCTTATTTTAATAATGGTAAAATGAAGAACTGTTCATTTATTCTAAATATGGCCCATCTATTTCCCTTTGGCAAGAAAATAACAACAAAAATAAAGAGAAACAATATTTATTAAGTATACTAGTTCTTGAGAAACATGTTCAATACAGTGTCTCTAATTCCTCTTGTTTAATGCAAGGGACTGGTGCTCAAGTCTGTTCCCTGGGGTCAAAGCAAGATATGAATCCAGCTTTTCTACATTCCGAATCTTGTTCTTTCTTCTCTGAATTTATTTGGATTATCTTATTGGAAGTATTCAAGCATATTTGTTTAAAAGTATAAGTGAATTAGTGAATGAATTATGATGTAACCTGCACCTTAACCTCTGAAACTCCATATAATTTACTTTCCAAAACTTTGGTCTCATCAAGCCAGTTATATGATATAAATTTTCTTGATAACAGAGACTATTACTGACCTGTGACCTATATAGGGATATACAGCTTAAATGGGAATATAAGGAAAGAAAGACAATTCCTGAAAGAAATGGTATTATGAGCAGTCAGGTTGAAACCATAAACTCATTTCTTCATGCAGGAATTAGAAAGTAAGTTACTAGACCATTCCGGATGTCAAAGTTGTCCATTCCTGCAATGGGTTCTTACCACACACAGTTGCATGATAGCAATTGCAAGCCAAGCTTGGAGTTAAATGCAAAGGAAGTAGACTGTAGGTATAGGAAACTAATGAGAATCATGAGCTAGGGAAGTAGAGTCAAAATATAAAAACATAAAAATAAAAAATAGTTAGCAAATGCATAGCAGGTTCATTTCCTCCTCAGACCTGAAATTATGAACTAATGGTCTACTAAATAAGGAGAGTGGCAGTGTGGTTGGCTAAAAAGGGGATGGTATGGTGAGAAGACATGCCAGTTGCAGGAGGAAGGGGTGGTAGATCATGACTCTGGTGTAGGAGAGAAGTATCAGATGCAGAGTATCTAGGATACATCTCACTGTCTAACCATGTAATTGCAAGTGTACCCTGAAAAATGAAGAAGCAGGAAATACCTTCAATAATAACAAAAATAAATATCATCAATTGAGTCTACTATTAGCACATTTGGCCACATCTTGCTGTGTCAAAGATTTCATTCATTTCTTCCCATGTTCCCTTCATACTCATAAATACTCTGTCAGGTATTAATTATTATTATAATTTTATAAATGAATAAACTTAGCCTAGAGCTACTCCAATAAGAATTGGCAGGGGTAAGAGTCAAACCCACATTGGTCAGACTCTATATCGCTTTTCATTATAATATTGATTCATGCCTACTTCCTTTCCTACCAGTAAAGAAACAAAAGCATTTGGCAGATAGAAGTTGAATTCAAGTTAGAGCCAAAACAATTCCACAGGAATCAGGGTCCTTGAAGCCTAAGAGACATGGTTACAAGTTGACATGATGAGAAGTTATGGGATGTTTAAGAGGAACCAGCTATATAATACTATGTGAGGATTATTTTTTTTTATGTTTATTTGCTATATTCTTATTGGATCCTGGAACAAAGGGTTAGGAATACACTGGATTATTCTACATATAACAAGAAATTAATGAGCACTGAATATCGACCATATCTCAAGCACTGTGTAGTATTTGTTTTAAATTACCCCTGTTTGATTTACTAAGAGCTATAAAATCTCATCCCATTTCACAGATGAAGAAACTGGGGGTTAAAGTGACTTGTTTTAGATCCCATTTCTAATGCCTTAAAAACTAGGACACTCTGATTTCTGAGCCCATGCTCTTTCCACAACTGGGTGCTCATTAGCCAGGGTAAGGACATGACAGCAGGGAGCTGTGCTGATGGTGAATCACTGTGCTTCCCCCCTGTTGCTAGTGTGACAGCCATTGGAAATTGTTTGTAGGCTCCAGAGGAATAGGAAAAGTCCATGACAAGAATAATTAGAACTTGTCTGGCGAATGGTGATCCCGGAGCTCTGAGAACCTAGCAATTTCGACTGTCCTCCTTAGTTCTTTGAACATATTTATGGCATTTTTATTTGGAGAAACACAATATAAACAGGTGATGGCAATAACAATAGAATAACATAATAAAATATTATTAATTTAATGTCAAGTAAGTATGATGCCCAATAAGGTGTTGGAAATAGATTGAGCTATGTACAATTATCAGCACAAATATATGCAAAAAGACAGAATGCAAAATTTGGGTATAAAATGAGTGGACGAAATAGAAGGTATGAAATACTTCAGTAAGACAGAAGTTGATCAGGCACTAAGGTTAATAAAAACATGGAGGAGAAGAGAATCACATATGAAGAAGCGAGCACCACTTCTTAATTGCCCTCTGCCTTGTTTGGTTTTATTTACTCCATCTCCATAAAAGACTACAGACATATTATGTCTTCATGTCAGATATATTCCCCTTACATAGAAGAATATAAGCTCTCTTATCAGATATCCTTGAATAATAAAATCCTATAACTAACTCTTCTGGTTCTTAATCGATGCTTATTAGGAAATCATCTTATTATATTTTAAATTGAATATATTAAGCTCATAGGAAGAGGCTGTACAGGTTACTTCAAATTGAGCTTTCCAGGAGTCTAAAGAGATTATTTACTCTTTAGTTTATAATCATCTTAAGGTTTATGGTTACCATGAGTCTATCTTTACAAATCCCATCAACCCAGAAATAATAAAGAGTCCAAGTCACCCAGACTGTGGTTCTGAAGTTCATCCCAAGTTTGAAAGGGAAAGAAAAGAAAGAAAGAGAGAAAGAAAGAAAGGGAGAGAAAAATTAACATATTAACATATTCCAGAGGAAAATGGAGACAGGTGTGTCATTCATTGGGTGCTGGAGCCATGGAAGAAATACCCCACTGATGGAGAAGCTTCTTGATAAGGGTTTGGGGGGAGGGTTGTAAGATAAGCATCCTGCCTTTCATTTACTAAATTTTTAGGTAAATGTTTTATTTTTGAATAATTTCAAATTTATAGAAAAACTTGAAAGATAGTACAGAAGGTTCCCATATAACCTTCACCAAGTTTCCGCTAATAAAATTAACAAATGTTACTATGGTACATTACTGTTGACGAATCTCCAAACTTCATATGGATTTCACCAGTTCTCCACTAATGTCCTTTTACTGTTCCAGGATCCAAGGAATGAAACCATATTGCATTTGGTTTTCATTTGCTCTTGTTTTCACTTCTCCTAATAAAGACTGAAATCAGGCAGAGACAAGCTGGCAGAGGAGTAGAGAAATGCAGCCTTTAGGAGTAAGTCCACCTGTAATGCACAGGAGAGCAGGAGAACACAAGACATATAGCTGGGAGGACAATCAGGACAAGATTAGTGCACTAAATTATACCTGCTCTTTGTATCCACAAATTCTTTGAAGTTTTAATTCTACTGTACTCTTAACATTATATTAAAGTTACTCTTGCATTATCTATCATCTTCAAACAACCCTACAAGTTAGGTAATACTGTCTGCAAGTCATAGAACCATTAATCAATGAAATAGTTGGGATTTAAACCCCAATTTTTTTGGTACTTTCTACTTGCTGTGTTGAAGTTCTGAAGTCAACATAGTCATTTCTTAACACTATACCCAGATAGCAAAAGTCCATTGGCCATGCTAAATTCATTACTGTTTTATAACTATAATTCAAATTGGCAAATCTCTCCTATTAGATCATTCATCTACAAGAATTTCATGTGATCCTAAAATTCACAATTCACAAAAGGTTAACCTCATCTAAATTATGTTTGCCTTTTGACAGTGTCAGAAGTCCAGCAAGAGTTGACTTTGCCACCTCCCTCTCTGCTGGCTAAGAGACTGATTGAGCACCATGTTCAGACCGAGAGTTAGTCTTCAATGGCACACTTTTTTTTAAATAATTTTTTTAAAGATTTTATTTATTTATTTGACACACAGAGAGAGATCACAAGTAGGCAGAGAGGCAGGCAGAGACAGAGAGAGGAAGAAGCAGGCTCCCTGCAGAGCAGAGAGCCCAATGCGGGACACGATTCCAGGACCCCGGGATCATGACCCGAGCTGAAGGCAGAGGCTTTAACCCACTGAGCCACCCAGGCGCCCCTTCAATGGCACACTTTGATTGTTCAAGATGCATATAACAAAACTCAACACTTCATTCTCCCACAAAGAGGGATAGGCATGTAACGGGTTTGGGAAGCTTGATTTCTTTGTGGACTCAAGAAAAATGTGCTAGCCTCACAAGGATTCTCCACATTCACATGATCGACTACTAGACCAGAGCCAATAGAGTAGCAGTGATGGAGAGAAGAGTTCCAGATGTTAACAGAGCTAAGCAGAAGGGACTGTGTGATCTGTGGTTAACCACATATTGTATTTTTGCTGTTCTGTATCTATTTTTGTTGAATCCAGTAAGGTTTTCATTTTAGTGACCAGGCTTTGTATTTGTTATGTTTTTCCCAACAAACCACAAAGCACTGAAGTCAATGTACATGGCCTGAGAGGAATGATGTTTTCTTCCTTTTTTTTTTTTAAGATTCTATTTATTTATTTGATAGAGCACACACAAGCAAGGAGAGCAGTAGAGGGAAAGGGAGAAACAGGCTCTCCACTCAGCAGGGAGCCCGATGTGGGGCTCCATCCCAGAACCCTGGGAACCGGCTGAGCTACCCAGGTGCCCCCAGGGAATGATATTTTCATACACAGATTTTTCAAATGTTTAATGGGCCACAGTGGCAACTTAGTAATGCATGTCTCACCCTTCAAACCCTTGCTTAAAACCATCATGTCAAATAGAATAAAAACACTGGGTACAATATCATAATGGCTAAAGAGACTAAATTAAATACTTCTATCTGTGCTTCTTAGGTTTCCATATCCCATACAAGTCATTAGTTGCTCTATGTTGTCAATGTCAAAAGAATCACGATTCTAGAATATACTGATTGTCTGTGCCTTCTCATTCATTATAAAATCTCAGTTTTGTTCTGGTGTCTTCCCTTCCCCAAGCAGTCCAACCTTTCTCTGAGGTTAACCTTTATTAGTCGAAGTCAAATATCATGTTCATATTCCATTACAAAACTAAACTACCCTGGACAATGCTGTTTTTCTTCCCCATGGATTTGTCATGTCTGGATGTGACGCTTAATATTGCAGCATCCTTCTTGAACCATGAAGGCAGCCAGCCCCAAATTCAGTCAATCCAGAGTATGGTAGACAAGGAAATTTTGGAAGGCCTGTACCCTCAATGATCATGTTGATTTATTCATTAACAAGAAGTAGGACACATAGGTGTTAGTAAGTAATAACATAAATATCTTAACCTTTACGTTCTATTCTCTATTTGTATAATAATTCCAAACTGTAGGGTTTGGAATTGTCTGTTAGTTATGATTAATAAAATAACAAATGATGTAACGGAAAGCACCAAATACAGTGTCTGATGTATGATTTTTATGCCTGATGCATGATTTAAGTAAATCTTGGTTCTTTTTTCCCGTTTTCTCCACTGAACATTAGACAACCCAAGGGCCGGTAGTACCATCACAGGAGCTGACACAAGAACCCAAAAACGTGTGTTTGAATAAATGGCCTGGGAATTTATACTGCAGAGATGTACAGAATCAAATATATATTCGAAAGAAGTTTTGCTTCTTCCTGCCAGGGGAAGGGAATTCCAGTTTCCAGGAGTGATTCTTTGTTAAGTGTGAGGCTTCATTATGTATATAGAGTGCTAAGACAAGAGAATGAACAAATCTTACAAAATATCCAAAGGAGGCAATGAAATAGAGAAAGGGCATACTGCCCAAGAATGACAATTCCAGGGCATTTATTATATGCAATTACCTGTTCCCTGCTTACAAACAGCACTCTGAGAGCCTCTCTATTTATTCCCACTTACTAATGTCAAAACTGTAATTTTCACTTGTCTTCTTCTCGGCTTTCATGAATGACCCCTTTTGCTTGTCTGTTGACTTCCGTCTCCCTGTTGTGGCACTAATGGCGTTCTATAGAATATCTTGACAGAGATACCTGGCATGACTGGAAGGCTAGCAGGTTCACTATGATTTCCAGTCTCTTTTGGCAATTTGCTCCTCGGCCTTCTGGTGACACGGCCAACCAAGGTCAATACTTATTGCCTTACTGTGAAGGGAAGCACGTAGAGTTCTGTGTATTTGCCTAGTGTCATTATTGGAAGTGGATATCTAATCCAGGGGGTGGACCACAGTTATCTGCCATAAATAAGAATCCTCTTGTTTGGAAGACTCTATCTTGTTGGCAATTTACTATACTATGAATAGAGTTTCCAACTCTGTTCTGAGGTACTAGCATAGCTTGGGAAAAAGACATGTCACATTGTTGCCCAAACAAAACTACAATGAACAGAATTTGCTTGTTTTCAAAGCAATAAACAGTTTTACTTCTTTTGGCCCTTTGTGTGTGATTGTGTGAATAAATTATTAATAGTCGCATTCTCCATTTGGAAAAGTTGATGCATTTAACTGATGAGACTCTAGACTCGTACAAATGGTCTTGGAAATAACATAAGCAATGCTATGTGGCTGACTTTCATGCCACTTTTCCTGTATCTCTTTTTGTAGGCGTTATGAAGATTCTGATACAAGATGTCAGAAACGTGTTCTGCAAAGGCTGGCCTCCACTGTTCATTTACCTCTATCTTACTTGTAAATTTGGATGCAATCAGTGTTTTTATCTTATCTTGAGAAAGTTTTCTGGGAGGTTGTTCTAACCTGTGCAACCAGCTGAGGAATTTAGGAATCCAAGTGTCTGTGGCTCTAGTTAGAACATTTTTTGGGAGACTTCGAAGAAAAATATTTTGGAATCTTTAGTCAGATTTAGGTAAACCTCCCGGGTCATTAGATTATTAGCTAAAAGATCTTGAGCAAGTTAAACATTTCAAGCATTACTCTCCCTGTTTTCCGGATAAAGAATCTAGTTGTCCTGACCTTTGTTGTTAGCAGTAAATAACTTAATTAGACTATGTAGCACTCATAAACAGCAAGCGTTTAATACCTATTGCATATAAAAGCATGTAAGTTTAAGTTGAAAGTTCTTAAAAGACTGGCCAAGGCAATTCATGTTTTCTTTGGAAGAAATTAATAGGAAAAAGGTTTACATGGGGGATAGCTTTCAAACTAGAAGCTATAAGAACATGAGTGATTAAAACTAGTAGAACTACACCTATAATTCCTTTTTAGTTTGAGTATTTGTACATGGCAGCGCTGACTTTTTTGAGTAAAATGGATTTGAAAGCAAGGGGACTGACAATTTTCATCCTGTGTTCCTGGTATCACTGAGTTTTATCTAGTTCTGTTGCAGAAACTATATTTAGGTAAGATTATATAACATATATTTAACACATTATATTAACATATAACACATTTAACATGTGTTAAAGGTGTAATGATTTCATTTTGCAGAATTACCTTGAAAACCATTATTGCAATATAATTATAATACAGTAAAATTTACTATTGGGGTTTTGTCAAATGCTTGCAGTTGTGAAACATGAAGATATGCGTTTCAGCATTCCCCCCACAACAGGTCCATTTCCTTCCCTTTGAGATAAACACCTTCTATCCCAGCTGCTGTTAACTACTGATCTGGTTTTTTTCTTTCTATTTTTCTTTTTTCAGAATGTCATACAAACGGAGTTTATACTGGGTAGTCCTTTCTCTGGCATTTTTCATTTAGCACAATAAATTTGAGATTCATTTGAGCGATTCATCTTGCAGCTTCTAATACTATTTTCCTTTCATTTTAATTGCTGAGTAGTATTCTTTTGAAGGATACATTATCATTTGAAGGATA